>NC_140626.1:8623303-9315803 GCF_057382275.1 Copadichromis virginalis | reverse complement strand
TCTAAAAATATCATCTCATTTAGGCAAAACTATCTGCCTGACACATCACAGGTAACCTGCTTAAGTTCAAACTCAGCATTAGAATGTGGAAGAAAGGTGATTTCAGTGACGTTAAACGTGGCATAGTTGTTGGTGCCGGACGGGCTAGTCTGAGTTCAGATAATTATTGGTCTACCCAGAATTTTGAGGACAGCCACAACTATGCAGAAGAGCATCTGTGAATGCATAGGGCATCAAACCACCAAAAGATGTGTTGCAGCAGCAGAAGTCATTCCTGTCAGCTACAAGCAGGAAACCAAAATTGGACAATAGAAAATTGGAAAAACATTACCTGCTCTGAGCACTTACCATTTCTGCTCTGATATTTAGATGGTTGGGTATGGTATCAGCATTGTTGCTGACTATTTCCATCCCGTAACCACAGTGTACCCATCTTCTGATGGCTACTTCTAGCAGGATAATGTGCAATTTCAGAACATTCGAATCATTTCAAGCTAGTTTCTTGAACGTGATAATAAATTTGCTCATAAACCCTCCACAGTCTCCAGATCTCAATCCAATACAGCACCTTTAGTTTGTGGTTGAATGGAAGATTTGCTTCGTTGATGTGAAGACTCGAGAAGAAGTTTATTGTAATTTCGTATGGCGTTACCCATCCTAAAATGAAATACTGTTTCTCACCAGCCTCTACAGTCCAATAAGCAATAAGGTTTAAAAAGAATAAATACAGTTTAAAAGAATGAGTTTTAAAAAAGAGCAGCAAAAAAGGAATAAATAGCACAAAATCTAAGTTCTAAAACAAACCCCAGTCACATTCGTTCAGGTAGATAGCAGCAGTCCTTTCACAGAAGGGGATGGAAAAATTAGGTAGTGTGTGTATCTGGGGAGTGTATTGTGTGTGTGTGTGTGTGTGTGTGTGTGTGTGTGTGTGTGTGTGTGTGTGTGTGTGTGTGTGTGTGTGTGTGTGTGTGTGGACAAGGGCAACACAGTCTGCTTGTTGATCTTGAAGCCGACGAATCTGCAGGAATGTATCTATACCAGGAAGAATTAAAGTAGTCAGTAGCCAGATATGAAGTGTAAGCCTATACCTAATAGCCTTAAATAGCTAATAACCTATTAACCAAGCTATTGAACAAAAACATCCACTAATGGAAATATCTCCACTTTCCGACATGTTCTATCCAGGAAAAGGTTTGTAAGACTAAATGTTGGGGATTAAAAGAGCCTGGCACAAACACTAAGGAAATAGAATTAGCTATAGAGTCCTGAGGATATGAGTCAGGTAGTGAGGTCACTTATTCTGATAATCTGTCTGTTACCTCAAGCAAGTGAGGTCACATCTGTAACCGTGCACACAGTTTAGATTTCCAGCTCATTCTCACTCTGTGGTAATAAAACAAGGAATCATTTTGAATTTCTACCAAGGGGACTAAAAGTAAAAAGCATCATTAGTTTTGTTAACTGCCTCTGTAAAGCATTCAAACCACAGGATTGAATCTGAATGGCTGCGAAAAGATTTTCTAGCTTCTTTTTTAAAATCAGCTGAACTGTTGCTTGTGGTGGGAAATGCGAAGCCGGGGCCAAACGAGGGCCACCCTCCCTCACAGGCCCATCGTTAAAGAAGCCCCTCGATAATACACACATGCAGTGCACTCGAGCGAGATGTCGGTTTTCTTTCTTCCTCACAGCACGGGCAAACAACTGACCTGTGTCTTTTTCACAGTCTGCACGACAGCCTCACATCCAGGGAGCTGTTACTCCAACGAGTGACTTTTCTTTCCGGTCGTTTGTGGAAATAATGGTGCACAGAGGCCAATACTCCACAGTGACCGGGGCCTGTTATTCCTAGCAACCCTCTGAAAGGTTCAGGACATTAGTCAGAGTTTTGGAAGCTTGTGAAATGTTGAACCCCCGAGTGCATTTGTGGGGGAATTTTTCACTTTTTACTTTAATGAATTAGATGCATATTAAAGTGATTTATTCACTCGATACCGCTTGATTTGTAATGAGCATCATCTCAAGGCCATGATTTAAACAAACTTTGTCCTATTGATTTTCTGTTGAGGTGTCTCTTCTCTACCATTGTGCAGAAGTGCTTTTTTTGTTGCAGTCAATCTATTCTTATGTATAATGCACACATAAAGCAATCATGTGTTATTAGAAGTAGCATTACAATTACACCTAAAAATTGTGATTTCTTTCAGCACACCTTCTGCTTTGGCTCGCCAGTGAATTTCCAAATACAATCATTTGCAGGCTGCTAAACATGCAGAACCACCATTAGCCTTTCAACAGCACTTCAAGTCTGCCAACAAGCAGCATGCCAAACGTCTAACATTATCATTTATTAACATGTTACTGACAGGCCGTATCAGGCTTTTAAAACTTTAACAAAGTCTTTCTCTTGTGTGGCCTTGTATGAGCTTTGATGGTATTTCACAAAACATGTCTGCTGAATTTACCTGAGTAATACATCAGAATCAATGCTATTCTGACAGTCATCCTTTTAGGACTGCTAAATCAAAACTGAGAGTACACCTGTCAGCTCCTGTTTTTTTCTAGTATGAAGTCCAAAAATTTGTTGTATTTGGTCTAAGTAAGTAGATTTCTTGGTGTAATTTATGCCAGAGGAGCATTTTCTGATGTCAGATGCCGAAATTAATATCTGTGTGTGTGTATTCAAGCGCTAAATTGGGATAGCAACGAGAAGCCCTTGGATTTGCTTCTGAGTTTTAGTATCCCTTTGCTATTGCCTGCAGGCATTTCAGCTTATTCATTTATAGATGTGCATAAATTATTTCAAAGACTATTTTGGGGGGGGGGCAAAATTGTTTTATTGGATTATTATACTGGAAGTGAGTCGCTTTTCGCGCACCACTTTGAAGCTGACAGCTAGTCACTAGTGGACATTCCATGCACCGGTTGCCTAGGTAACCCTCTGACGTATTTACTACAAGTTCATGTGCCAATCAGTGATGTTCTGGCCTCTCACTGGTAGCTGCTTCAATTTTACTGGACTCACCTGAAGATCCAAACCCTCTCTGGTAGCTCATATTTAGCTGCAAAGTTCGCTGGTCCTCACCTGCAAGCCAAGAAGCAATCTTACTCAACTGTACTCACCCGATTGCCCATCCCTGGGATGTTTATCCCAACATAAAGTCAAGTAAGAAGGCTTCCTGGCCATATATGGATAATCAATTACACTAACCTGCAGCTCAATACTAACCCATCTCCTTGTAGGCACTCCCGGGTGAATTCCAATCCTGTACCTGAATAGCAATAGTGTGTTATTTCAGGTACATGGATCTCTCATTGGGGCCCTAACTGTTTGTTATTATGATGATTTCTAGTGTAAGAAAGTTAATTAAGGCACTACTATGGCCTTACAAATTAGTGAAAATGCAATAAAATTCTAATATTCCACTGAATATTTATGAGGTCTCTAAACATGACAGTTTGAAAAGTTTTGAATGAATTCTGATAAAACTTTGTATGGGTGTAAATATGACTTATATCCTCTTATATTATATGTCTTCAAAGTCAAGTTAATGATTTATTGATCATAAATTGACAAAAAGTCTTAGAATTTGGAAAAGTGTATAAAATGAGATAATAATCCTATATAAAGCCATTTAAAACAAGCTATTTCTTACTTTCTTACTATCATTGTTTGTATTGGCACATATTTTCATATAGGGAATGAGATATGTGGATCACATATAGTTTCATGTCACATTTGACCTCTGACCTTACTCTTTCATTGTTATATCTTTAAAGAAAGGATTGTCAAGAGAAAAGGACTGTGCTGCTGAGGTAGTAAGAAATATACAGTTCTATAAAATTATATAATAAACTTAAATTATTCATGTCCATTCTTTTTACAAATCAATACTCATTATCCATTATCTACTCCTACACAATGTAAAAAACAGTAAACATGCTGCCTTATCTGATTTTAGCTACATACAAATTTATATATTAAATACAAAACACAATACTGTTCCCTTCAAAGTAAATACTGCCGAGAAAATGAACTGGCTTGGCGCAGGTTTGCACTCTCTGATTGCTTCTTGGTTGTTTTATGAAAATATTGCAATTTACCATCATTTTTGTGCGGATTTGATAGCTAAAGTTACACGTTATCTTTTGCATTTGATGAAATGAAATAAGATCAAATGAATGGAATCCAGACATTTGTGCATGTGATGAGATACAAAACCCCCCTGTCTAGTTTGACCTTAGTGTTACAGATGAGTTCACTGAAAACAATCCAATTTTGAAGAGCGCACATTGGCTACATTGTTACTTTGCTGCAGTTTATATTCACTTTAGCTTTGTTTTAACAAAGTTATTGAACATTTGTAGTGTTGATGTCAGTCTCATAATAAAGAGTTATGGATCTGGCAATGTGTAAGTTTGGATGACTGAACATTTGTCTTTGTCTGAGTTCAGGGAGTTTACAGAGTTCCAAGCCATGAACTCAATCCATCACACTTGTCTTCAGTACTGATAAGCAGTTTGGAGCACCCTCGGCGACATTTATCATCACTGTCTCTGTAATATCTGTGCTTTTGGATTCTCCTGCTGATTTCAGTCTCAGGGTATCCTGATGCCACGAGCTGTGGCTGCTTGTGTGGAGCGGAGCAGAGGATGTCAGTGGAAGAGCCTGTCCTCTGGAGTAAGCTCTGGAGAGAAGGCTTTACAATTGATTTACAGTCTGTTTGACCCCATTAGGCCCATGACACCTTTGTATCCATAGCTCTGGGGAAAGTGTGTGTCAACGTATGTGTGTGTTTATGTGTTGCAGGAAGACAGAAGGAATGAAAGAGACTGGGGAAGGGGGCTGGGAGGTGTGGTGGGATGATACAGGAGGCTTCCAAGGCCACTGCAGTGCAGGGTTCTGAGCATTGCATCAGGCCCATGTTTATTTCATAAACATTCTCCCCAGCTGTCAGTCTGGGAGAGATAGTACACGCTCTCCATCTCCCCCCTTAGCTACCCACCGGGGTAAATAAGCAGCTACACACCTGCGAAACCGGAGTCCTCACATGAAATGAAAAAGTCTGCCTGATAATAAACAGCTACTTCAGGTCGAAGTCAAATTTTGATATCAAATACAGATTACACAGATCCCTTTTCTCTTGAATTTAAATCACTTTTTTTTCTCTGGCTTTCAAAATCATAATTTCCTCTCTGTGAAAAGCAGCCAGAGATGAATAATTAGAGTCAGAGAGGTCAACAAAGAGGCACATTAGTCCTAATATAACAGCTAAACATCAGTCAACGGGACTGCTCTCCTTGGCATCAAGTGATGAGAGATGTATGACGGGGGCGGATATAGAGGTCTAAAGGCCCCGAGTCCCCGGGGTCCCATCACCTTCTGCAGTCACGTGGAAAAACTCGCCAAAAACAAATGCTTGGATCTTCGCCCCGAGGCCAAAAAACCTATTGACTGTGCATCTCCTGTATTTATTTGGAGTGAGGCGTCCATTCATACCCACACCAAGTGTTATCATGACATATCAGCCTTTTTTGCTGTGTGTGTGTGTGTGTGTGTGTGTGTGTGTGTGTGTGTGTGTGTGTGTGTGTGTGTGTGTGTGTGTGTGTGACTTAGACTGGGCTGCTTTTCTACACTGCCTGCTGGTCTTATGTAAATAGAGCTGTCAGCCACTTGTTATGGTCGGGCTGGGAGTCATCAGGAGGCCCTGGCAGCCTCTGGGTTCTTGGCCTCCATGTGATTCATAGCTGGCTGGGGACGGGCGGTTGGGGGAGGGAGGGGAGTTCAAGTCTGCCCAAATCCAAACAGTGAAGAAGGAAATGAAGGGGTACGGGTGGCTGGGTGGGGGGTGGGGGGGTATATAAGAGAGGAGAGAGGACAGAAAGGAAAAATACGGTGGTGGTGAGTGTGTGTGAGGGAACGTAGGACAGAGTGCTGAAGGATGATGGAGCTCCAAGACACTTTGGGTGGATTGGCAGTTTGTAAGGAGACAAGTGCTGCAGAGGAGTTTGGGTACGTTGAGCTGAGGATGAACTCCGAGTTTTGGGTTTCCCTGACACTCTCCCCCTCCTCTCCCTCTCAGTCACTGTCACTCCAATGATCATGGCGGTTTATCCTTCCTGCACTCTTGCCCTCATTATTTTCTCGTCCTGCATCTCTCCCTTATTTTGCCTCTCCCTCCCCTTGCTCGCCGCATTGATTGGCATGAACCAATTTCTAAAACTTTAATTTCCACTAAACCCCAAGGAACACATTGCCTCCAACTATTCTCAAGCTCGACTCAAAGTTGCCGTGCAGTGAGGACTCATAATGATACCGAGGAAAGGAATCCGTGGCAGTATTTGAATATTATAAACATTAGCTAGAGGTGAATTTGGGCTCCGTTGCTGAACATCCCCCTAATTACTACATAGCTGAATTTTTACTTGCTGGGACCTAAATTATGAACTGCCAGACCTAGTGAATTAATAAATAATGAACTTCTGGATTAAAATAATTGAGTATCAAGAATTCTGCGCAGGCAGTATCCCGGGGCAGCTGTGGTATTGTTGTTAACTTCCATCACGTTCATGATTAAATCATGGCTCCCACTAAATGTAACTGTGAATGACCAGTCATGGTTTCCCCTGAACTGCAGAGCTGTGGATTGTTAACGATACTCTGGGTGCACACCTGTCATACATCTTTTCAGTGCTGGTTGTTGCTGCTGAATGTCACTGCACTTGACTCCCGCAAAATATGTTGACATGCTACTAAATTCCCTGACAAAATAGGAGGATTCAGAGGATGCAGCTTATTGCATAGGTTGAGTTCACCAGGTTTATAGTCCACGGCAGTCATATTTGAATTTGAATTGCATTTGAATTGGTTTTGATTGATTCAGGTTAAAACATCGTCATAACCAAAGTATAAAGAAGAGCATCTTTGAATGCACAACACATCAAACCTTGAAGCAGATGTGCTACAGCAGCAGGAGACAACACCTGGGATTATTACAGCAACTTGCTAAAACTGTGCACTGATGAATTAACAGGGACTACAACCGCTAACTAGCCACATACCTTAGCCCAGCGGTCCCCAACCCCCGGGCCTCGGACCGGTACCGGTCCGTGAGTCGTTTGGTACCAGTGAAATGTGTGGTTTTCAGGGGGTTTTATCGGTTTTCAGCGTTATTTTGTTACCGTTTTGATCGTTAACTCGGTTTTCCTGGGTCTTTTCACGTGTGTTATGAATAAATCTTCTTTTTTTCGGTACCAGTACTAGTTTTATTTTGTTGTATTTATCCATGACACATTAAAGGCCGGTCCGTGAAAATATTGTCGTGCATAAACCGGTCCGTGGCACAAAAAAGGTTGGAGACCGCTGCACTAGCCTGTTAGCTAAAGAGCTAAGAAGCTAATATTACCAGATGACTGTTGTGTTTGTGTGTGTTTTATTGTCAAATGGCAGAAAATAATACACTGGCGCTTTGCATTTTTTATTAATTACATTTTTTAAAAGCAGAATGTGATGGCCAAACCCGTGGCCACACTCTAAAGTCGGTAACTTTTGTATTTTCATTCTTCATTTGAACATAGTAATACATTTTAGTTGCCAATAACTTTATTGATTGGTTTGGATACATTTGTTCTATTTGTAAGCGCGCACATTTAGTTTACTTATGTATTCATACTACTTCATTTCTTTGCTTTCTGACTAACCTTTGTTTTTTTATTTCTTACCTGCCATCATCCCTGGGAGTTGCTGGACAAAAGATGGTAGCCAGGGTTTGAAACCATTAAATATGAAGAAAGATAATTGGACCACACCACCACTTCCTGCTGAAGGGGGGAATGTGTGTTTTCTTTACTTTAAAAACAAAGTATTTGTATTTAATTAAATATTTGAGTTTAGGGTTTAATGGGGTTTTGATTTTCTTCTTTAGTGTTTAGTTTATTAACAAACTAGATTGTACTGCATCGTTTGTGGTTTATGATTGTGTTTTGTTTGTTACCCCTGATGTGTCACAATGGTCTGATCAGCCATTATATATACCCTTGTATGTCATTTCATGTTTAGGTCAATTATGTATGTTTGGGCAGTCATTTGGTTTGTTAAGGTTGCAGTCTTTGCCTGAGTTCAGTTTTGTTTCTTTGACCTCTTTTATGAGCTCAACATTTATTAGTCTTGTAAATATAATTTTTGGGGGTTAAATAAATGGAAACTAGATTTTTCTAATAATTCCTGGGCTCCTCCTGTTTTTCAACTCGGTCCATCACACAGAATAACAGTTCCTATCTACTTGTTTTTATTTTCTGACTGCTAATCAGAATTTGCATGATTGCTGCAAAATTGTTTTGCGTGTGACCTTCCGTTGGTGCTTCGAGCAAGACTAAAAACATATGTTCCTGCCTTGACCTTGGCTCATTATCGTTTTCATACAACAGCTCTGATGGCGATCAGCATTTCAGTTATATCTTTGTGAATATTTAATTTTGCATGATGGTCAAAACAACCCACTTTATCTCCCTTTAGAAAGAGTTAAGTTTCAAAATCAGCTCAGAGAAACTCGGTTGTTTCTCATTATTCCCCATGATGATAAAACTTTATGCTACTCTGTGTCTGTGTGTGTGTGTGTGTGTGTGTGTGTGTGGGTGGGTGGGCGGAGATACCAGATACTGCTTAAATTGATTCTTCTGCCAATTGATGCTGAAATGAAGATGGGGATAATCTCTGTCTCACAACTGAGCTTTTTCTCTCTCTTTTTTTTTGATGGTGTGTGACTGTCACTCATTGATTGGAATACAGAGTACTATTATGTGTGAACTGATGCTACATGTGAGTTCAAAGAGTGATGAATTTGCAGAAGCAGGGGGTTTATCTGGCATGCGTTGAAGTATTGTTGGGCCGATAACGGCATCAGAAACCCCCGCTGTCATCCCACCTCTGAGGGATCTCGAATCCTGCAGCTGAAAATCAGCGCGACGATGTCAGATGTAGCCTTAAAGAAGTTTTGCTGATGTTATAAAAAAAAAAACAAGGCCTTGGGGGGAAAATTCACAACAATAATCACATTAGAATATGAGTGTTATATGTCAGCAAAGTATCTGGAGATTGCTGCTGTTTTTCTCTGCACGTATTTATTTGTTTTCTTCTTTCTCTCACCGAAAATCATCACCTTGACTATTTCCACTGTCTTCTTCAGATCAGCCTTTATACAGTCACAGAATAAATTTGGATTAATTGCTGCCCCGGTGCCAGCCAGCTACTCCTTTTCTGCTCAGCGACTGCTGGGATGGGAGCGGAGAAATCATCTGCCACCTCTTCCCTTGCACCATATATCCCTTGTCATTGCACCGCAGAAGTCTTGCCCGCTAAAACAGAGGTAATTAAATCTCCCCGCTCTCATTAAAAATACAGCTGTCTACCAGCGAGCACCACGGCTCCACTAAGCGAATGTAAATTTTCATTTCATGGTGCTGAGAGAGGAAGGCAACCACTGTGCCCCTGCCAGCGCTGTGCGGAATAACTACTCCCTTCAAATAACTGTCCTTTTGTTTCCTACAGAATTACATAGGGAAATGGCCCGTGTGTTATATAATTTGTGGATTAGGTGCAGTCATGGGTCTCTCGGTGAACAGTGAGGCTATTCAGGTATCTTTTTTCACACACAAAAAAAAGAAAAGAAAAAGGGAAAAAGGTATATGTTAGGATTCAGAGATGTTAACTGATTTTTAATTGGCTTTTCCTATTAAAAAAGCTCAGATGCTCTTCCAAGATTAACACTGGGAAACTTCTGTGAGGTTAAACACTAGTTGACATGCCGTGCACATTTCCTCTCCATTAAGTAGAAGAATGGTTTTGCTGATTTTTAAAGATTTGGCTAAATTAAATACTGTACGCCCTGCGGAAGTATGATGCGCTTAGTGAGGGAGGAAGTCACGCACTTGGATTGACTGAACTTTAATGATGAACACTCTTTACAAGGCTCTGCACAGCTGTTGTAGCTAGAATACTAAGCACATGGATCTTAGAGGCACGGACTCGAAGCCACAGACTCAAAGTATATTTGCTATAGTGCACACTGTGATGACCCTTCTTTTGTCACTTCTCATTTTTGCCCTTGTCTTGTTAGTTCTTTTCTCTTCCCTCGAATTACATGGACTGAATTTTATATCTCAGAACATACAGTACATCAACAGTAAGGATTTCAATGGAAAGCAGAGCTGGCACAGAGGGTAGGGGTAAGAGACAAGTCCACCTGGGGATTACACAGTCCCGAATGAATGCTGAGTCCCAGTTTTTAATTTATGCTTTTGGTACATTATCACTGTAAATATTAAAAGTTATGATAATAAATACAAATACTGATAATATTTTTAAAATTAGAAGGTAATGTGGTCAGACTGTGGTTCCCATGTGAGTCAAAAACAAGTCCAAAATATGCTTTACAAATAAAAATACAGAAAGTGCAACTGTGAAATTATTACTGATACAACATTTAAAAAGACCTGATAATATCTCATGAGCTTTTTGGTGGAAATAAAAGAAGACAACAGTGACTAAAGTGGAAAGCAGGAAAAAGAATCTGAATTTAGTGAAAGGGAAAAAGTGAAGATGGTGTCATTTCACTGAAGAATATGCGGATCCAGATGAAGAGTGAATAAAGTGTTCTCGCATTTTGCCAGACAACTTTTCCAAGTTCAGCTGTTTCTTGACTCCACCGGATAACCATCCCCATGCCAACATGGATGATACAAAGCACTCAAATATCCGCAGCATGTTGCCATAGAGTCAAAAGAGAGGAGGGCGGCTACAAATGCAGCAGCCCACGTTTGAGTCCACCCCAAGGCCCATTGCAGTGTGTCTTCCCCCAATCTCTCTCCTTGCTTTCCGGTCTAATTTTCACTTTGTGTCATTTCATAACGTTGAAAAATCTCAAAAATCAATTTGAAAAATAAGAGGGGAAAAACAGGTCACTCAACCGGAGCCAGGGCAGCACTGAGGAGCAGAGACCCAGACATCTTTCAGGAAACAACTTAAAGTCAAGTTGCAAATATGTGCTGTGACTGTGGCTGAGATGGAAGAAGTGTCCCTAGAGACAGTGCCAAGCCAGTGTGGCAGCACAGCATGTTCCTCAACAACAGCAAAGCTTCTCCACACATCACTGTGAGATGCCAGAGGTGAGGATTGAGAGGGAGAGAGAGCCAGCCAATGCAGCACTCTAGTAAGCCTGAGAAAAACAATAAGTTACAGGGTAGCATGTAGCTGAATTCCTATACATAAGGGTTTGCCACAGATAACACAACCCAGTGGCAAAATGGACTGAGCAGAAAAACAGGAGCAAGGGAAATGCACCACTTCTATACTTGACATTATTAAATACAGTACTGTGTATAAGTCTTGAGTCATTCATTATTTCTTTGTATTTTGCTAGAAAAAATAGGAAGTAGGTGCAGTGATTTATTAAAACATGGAAACATATATAGAAATACAATAAAAACAGTTTGTTCTAAAGAGCTTGAAAGTCAATATTTGGTGTGGCCGCTGTTATCCTTCAACACAGACTAAACGCTCTTGGGCAGCTTTTTATCTTTTTCTTTAAGGAGTCTTCAGGAATAGTTTATCAGGCCTCTTGAAGCATATTCAAAGCTTTTTTTTGGATGCTGGTTGCTTTTTTGGCGTTCTCTGATCCCACACTGCTTCAAAAATGTTGTGGTGCAGTCTGTGGGGAGCCCAATCCATGACTGGTTGTGTTCTGTCGTGCATTTTTCTACACAACTTTACTCACTTCCTATGTAATCATGTTCTCGACAGCCACCTCTCCAATGACAGCATCTCTGATGAGGCTTGATAGATTAACTGAAGGTCCAGATGTATCTGTATCTTGTATCAGGTCTTTGCTGCATTTTTATTTCTTAGGGACAAGATGTTCAGCTGCTGCAGACATCTTTTTCAGGTCTTCCACTTCTTCCAGATTCTTCCAAAAGAGCACACTGCCCACTATGCTGAGCTTATTCACTTCAATTCAATTTCATTTTCACAGCTATATAGGTAACAAAAACAGTTACCTCAAGGCACCTTGTATTGTAAGGTAAAGACCCTAGGAAAATAGCGAGAAAACCCCAACAATCTGATGACCCCCTTTTGAGGAAACACTTGGTGACAGTGGGAAGGAAAAACTCCCTTTAAGAGGACGTAACCTCCAACAGCTTCTGTCTTACTGAGGGGCAGCAATGAGCTGGAGGTGGTTGGATATGAATAGAAGTGGAAGAAAGATATTGCAACAGGACATGTTCTTGCAACATGCTGCTAGTAACAATGTATCTAAAGCTAAAGATGCTTCTTTGTTGTTATCATGTGTAGACCCAACACTGGTTCATCTTTGAGTTAGGCTCCTTTTATGCTTGAATGATTCATAGAAGATGGTCAATTACAAGGACTGGACTGAAACTAACTGAAAATGTAGACAGTGTCCAAAAAACGTAAGAAGAACCTCCAGAAAGCCTGGAAGAGTATTGCAATAACATTTTTTTTAATTACAAAAAAAATGGTTCTTTGGAAGCAAAATATAAAGAAATGAGAAGTGAATCAAGACTTTTGAACAGTACTGTACAAGACTGTCCTATCCTATTTGCTTTGATAATATTACACGTACAAGCTGAATCTAACTGCATAACAGCTATTTATATACACTGATTCATTGCAACCGGAGGCTATTCATATTACATGAAACAGATTTTTTTTTATTTGGGTGTGAATCTTTCTGCATCTACATCTGTCAGATTTGACTCGTGCTAAGAGTTAGAATAAATTCATAAATATTATAGCAAAAATTGCTTGACTTTATGTACAATCCATTCAACTGCCAGGAACTAGCTAGGCCAACAAATGACTACTGAAAACAAACTGATTCAGCCCAATGGCTCAGACTACCATGTTCCTATTTGCAAACGCACAGTGTGGTGATTTTGTTGGTCATTACAATGCAACAGGTGACTGGAAACCTCACACAAAAAGGCTAGTCATGCATCATGCACTGAGAAACAGACCACAGTTTGTTGTGATCTGATTCACATCATGCATAGGATCTGATTCTCAAAGCTGAAGAAAGAAACCTTAGTTTTCCTCAAATAAAACTTCTGTATACTAAAATCTATTCAAAATAGCCTCACATTGATTATCATGCATCTAGTGAGGAATAAATAAATTGGTCCCTTCTAAAAACAAGCTTTTTAGCGTTTTCCTGACAGCGATCTTTTGTCGTTCTCTGGCTAATATCTTTTGTCTCCCATGCAATGGTAGAGAAAGTTATCAGCTACTGCAAACCCTTCCAATGTGTTTTCAGGCGGAATGCAAAGAGAATGTGAGGCAGTGCGATTCTATACAAAGTCAATGGAAAGACATGATTAGACATGAATTTGCTTGAGGCAAATCCCACAGCGTTAGCTATCTACTTAATAAATTTACAGAGATTAGAGGGGAAAGGAGCCAGAATGAAGAGAAATAGCAGCAAACAGCTGTTTCTGGATAGTTCTAAGTCACACACACACACCTATACCCACAACACAAATGATACATGTCTTGCTAGCTTGGTTATGAATAAGCTGTGTGAATGATGCAACCTGAATGTTCATTTTAGGCACGTGTCACTGCAATGTGGACAACTGTGAAAGGTCCGTTTGACTGTAAACAAAATTTAATTGTAGATTGTTTGTTATCCTAATGCTAATGCAATAGCTAATATTTTTATGAGTCTCTTGTTCACAATGTATTAGCTCATTCATTTATTCACTTATCTGTTTAGTGGGGTGCTATTTTTTACAAGAGTTTATTTTGTTGACTTTTGTCCTGTTTTCTTCCCTTCGCAGTCACGGTAGACGGTTGCCCCTGCCTGAAACTGGTTCTGTCAGAGGTGTCGTCCCATTAAAAGGGAGATTTTCCTTCCCATTGTTGCCAAGTGCTTGCTCTTGTGGGGTTGTTTAATGGTTGGAGTTTTCTTTGTATTATTTTAGGGTCTTTACGTTATAATATAAAAAGCCTCAAGAAGACTGCTGTTGTGATTTGGAGCTATATCATTAAAATTGAATTGAATTGTTTTACTTTACTTTTTGACTTTCTTTTTGCACTCTGTTTAGTTTGGTCTGGGAAACTAAATTACTTGATCAAGTACAGTGTAGAGTTTTTTTGATAGGGTTCTCAATCGTCCCTATTTTTCACACATATTTAACACCCCTAAAAATAACTATAGAAATTGCAGTAACAATAATGCTTTTTAGTATTGGTTTATGACATTGCCTTATAATGTTTTATTCTGCTAACTCGTCCTTTCAAGACACTATGAAACAAGTTTCAATGTCTCTGTGAAAGTTCTCAGTCATCTAGGTCATGGTAATCTAAGGAGCTTGGAAAGAAGAGCGACTGGACTTCTTTAAGTTTCTTTAAGACATTTCACCTCTCATCTGAGAAGCATCTTCAGCTCTAAAACCAAATCGTGGTGAGTCCCAGGTATTTAAGCCCTAGGACTTTAACTTACTTTAACTTACTTTTAAAGGTTCTGGTCAGCGTGACTGAGCCTTTGCCTTGGATTTGATAACTAAAGGATCTACCCTGAAACTGGTGTATTAAACCCAGTTTCAGGGTAGATCCTGTGTATCCAGAAGAAGACTGTATACATGACATGAATGGGGGGTAAGTTCCCCTAAACGTTTTAAAGAAGATATCACCCCTGATTCTGTAGAGGAAAACAGCACCATTTGGGTTGAAACACTAGCTCACCACATGTTCACACATTTTTCTAGCTGGAGCTTCTTCTCCACTTTCCACCTCACCAAGGATGTTTCTTGCAACACTGAAGAAACCAACAGAGAACACTTGGCTTCAGTCTTATCCAGTCACTTTCCCACACCGGGGTACTTCTGATATAGTCTATGTAGTCTATGTCTATGCTACACACTGAAAATATGACACCAAAGGTTCAACTAGAAAACATCAATATGATGACAAAGGATGAGACAAGCTGGAAGTAGAAGAGAACCCTAACTATGGCAAACTATGGCCTTGTAGCATTTTATTCGTCTTTAGCATTTGTTATTCTAGACAGCCCATTTTTAATTAGATACTGTCATTGTGTCTGAGAAGGATTTGATAAGAAAATGCATTTTCATTGTAAATAAATACTGAAATGTAACTTGAAAGGGGATGTATTTACTCAAGATATGGGAAAAAATTTAGACTGCATGAAAAATTGTGAGTGCGGCACTTAAAGACATACACAACATGCAGTGAATGACAGTTATGCATGTTATGCAAGAGCACAGCCAGGACCTTTTCCCACGAGTGTGGCGGTTTATAAGGAAAAACAATTATTATTGCATCTCTCTATGGTCAAATAAGGAGATTTCATTGCCTATCGCAGGCATTGAGTCAGAAACTGAGATGCTGAGAGTTGCTGAGCTCTTGCGGTAAATTTTGAAATTTCATTTCACTTTCATGGCAGGGGAATGGGGTCTGAAGATGTACCTACCCCTTCTGTCAATCATCCAAGCAAAAACACCAGAGCAGATCTATAATTCAACTACAGGAAGGCTCATAAAATTCATAGGGGCAGATGTTTTCTTCTTTTTTTCTTCTCCCCCCCCCCCTTTATTTATTTATTTATTTTGGTATCTTACCTCCTCAGTGTTGGACCATGTTGCATTTACTCTTTAATTTCACAGCCAAGGACTGCCTTGACACCCCATCTCTACACTTTCTTGAACCAAAGAGCGGCATAGATTGTAGCAATAATACATTTTAATTATCTTACTGGTTAATCAAGGAGGTGTGTGTGTTTTGTGGATGGGTGGGTGGGGGGTTAAGGACACATGGTGGAAAACTGCTCATTTGTTCATTCAGCTGTCCTCAATTTGTCCTGTCCTCGCTCTGTTTCCACTCATTTGAAAGGTTGAGAAGGCGTTCCAAAAACATCAAGTCCCTCAACAGATTTCCCCATTTAAACCTGTCAGCAGACTCAGTGTTGATGGTGGTGCCCTAGTGTTGAACACAAAGACTCTTCATCTTTAAAGAACACTGTAAGCAAAGTCAAATGTAAAGAAGGAGGATCAGCATAAGACAATATGTAAATTTGCAAAAGCAGACGCTTTCTCAGGTGATTCACACCACAGAGCGTCAGCATTTCTGAGGTGCAAAGCACAACAGGAAATGAGCCGGAACATTATGTAAGCATTTCTAGGTGTCAGCATTTGGATGACTCTCAACGAAAGTGGGGAACATTAACTTGAGGCTAACCTTTCTCATTTCTTTTTCCTAAAACTGTTTTTTTGTTGCCTTCAAAGTAGAGAGCATGAAGAGGTTTTTTTTTTTCCTGTTGAGTCTTCTTGTATGGCTTTCATCAGGGTAATGCTGGTTAGGTGAGACAACACCATGGCCACACACTTCGTTTTCCAAACAGTGGGTATCTTTTTCTCCCTCTTCTCTCTCCCTCTCTCTGTCCCGCTGAGCATAGAACATGGAAAGCTCCCAGCTAAATTACAGGAAAATGCCTCCAACTACCTACCACAGATGGGCTATTTTTAAGGTTTAAAAACCAATATTCTAATGTCATTGCATTCAACCATAACAGGAAAAACAGCCACCAGAGCAAGGCCTGTGGAAAAGGTTGGAAACCTTCAGGCTGTTAAAGGAAGATGACTAAAATTGAACACACATTCACTATGTCAGTATTAGTTTAAAACCGACTCTTTCTTAGCCCACTTACTCCACATGGGATCTGTGATATGGTGGTTGTGTATGACTATTCTGCTGTGCATAGGACGTGTAACTCTCAAATATCCAGTAGTATAAGCTATTTAATGCTGAAAAGGGTCATTCTGAATAATGAGAACTTTTATTTTAGCTACTTTAAATAGCTAATGCAAAGCGCTGTACTATTATCCAGGTTGGATTATTATGTTTACTTAAAGTTAAAGTGTGTAAAATTTCACAGATATAAGTTGATGAAGCAGTGAATCTCACCGCTGATGACGGCGATAATGAGGCGAGTTGTGGAGGATGTCCTGAGTATTTCTGTTGGTTAGCGTTGGTGTTAGCCAGCGCTAACTGCTGTTAGCAAAAATTTATTTGAAGCGGATCTAACACAGTTGGTCTCTGACACTTAGCAAATAATTCTCATACGATGTGAGAAAGTAATCAAACTGTTTATCAGAGGATGAATGTGGTTTTGATGACACTCATGCCTAACATTAGCTGGAACAGGGTTAGCAAAAAGCTGTTGCTGTTGTTGCTCGTTCACTGCTGTCTGTAGGGTCGTATGTTAAATCTGCTGGGAGTAAGTTATTGGGATGACAATGGAAATAACGCGCAGGTACAACTTAAAATTTGCCTTCACAGCATGCAAATGACTCTGATGTACTATGTATGTGGACAGTCTCTAGCTACATACATAAAACAAGATTAGGAGGAAGGGCAATGTACTTCAAAGTTTATGAGAACACGTCAACATTGTTGGATGTTACACTAATGATGTATATTGTAATATTTATCAGTACAATATTCTTAATTCTATTAAATTAATTCAAACAGCTGACTGTACCTTTAAGTGAAGCGCTTATATTTCGTCTTCTTTTGCCACTTTTATGCCTTCTCTTATGCACCGCAGGGATGTGCAGTTTTCTACACTGTATTTATTTCTGAGCCTATATTTAGATTTCCTTTGCCCCCCCTGTCTGGTTCTTGGTCGCCCCTCATGCCACCTCATCGAAAACAGCTAGAAGCTAGCCATGTCAACCCAGCTGAGATGCTGCCTTTTCTAACCAAAATTCTTCAGTAATCAAAGTGAGTTCTGTGCTGAACAAGCGAAGAGTCCCATGCAGGTACATACAAGCTTAATCATTAAGCATTTGATCACATCGCACAGCAGCTTTGTCAGATGTGGGTCTCTTTTGAACTCTTATTTTTTGGGTTGGTGGGTGAGTGGCTGGCTGATCTGAAACTTTGGCTTAATGTTTTGCATAGTTTGTGGTGATCTTGCATAGTTTGTGGTTGATCTATACATGGCATGCACAATTGCCTTTCAATTACCATTGCGAGGGCATGATGATATCTAGACCGGAGACACCCCGCTGAGGCGCCTGCGACTCGTCCGGGCATCAAAGTTTGATGACAGAGCATTTTGATTAATCAGCAGAGACACGTGGGGATACTCCCCAACAGTAAAGAGTAACCAGGGAGGCATCTTGAAAGGCAAGTGGTTTCACTTCAATGCCTCCAACTTCTGTCTAAAGACAAGGGACAATCAGCACTTTATCTCATATTTAAACCCAGCTTCCGCTTGTAGAGGAAAGAAAGCAGGTGCCAGGTGTTCAGAAAGCCCGAGCGATACAGACATGACGCTGCAGAGTTGACCCTGCTGAACTCTGTCTTTATGAAAAGCCAAGGAAAGCTTCCTTTATGATCACCGCACACGGGGGAGAGGCGACGGGGGTGAGTGCTTTGAAGGCCCTCTCAGTCTGCTGCTGTCGGAAGCTTGCAGGTATGTTTTAATAATAATTTCCTAATTCAAACAACAGACCATATTGCGAGGTTGTCGCAACAATTTGTTTAGCTGAGGTATGCACTAAACTTTCTTTGTTTGCTCAGCTCCATAAGGCTGTTCCAGAAACACCACGCAGCTTCAGAAAGTTGCGTTTACTTTCAGGGGGATATATTTTAACTCCACCACGACTCCAGGCAGCATATCACTCTTCAAGGTGGACCTTTTCAACATGTGGGGGCTTAGTTTGGTTTTCTCCCCCCTCTTTTTTTTTCATCCCTGTGCAGTTTCAAAGAAAAACAGCCCCAGCATTTGAACAAGCAAAAACAAGTGGCTATACTTTGGAAAACCACGTAATCTCAGAACGTATTTTTCCAAACAAAGCCCAGTCCAATACCAGCCCGCTGCGGCTTCTCAATGGTTTCTGCATCATCCACCTCAATCCCTACAATAACACTGGGAGCCTTGGGGCTATTTTCAGATTTCCCAGATTTCCTTGCAGGGATACAACACTTAGTGGTTGAGTCCTTCTCACTCAGCTGTGTTTGTTTGTGCAGGTAACATCTGCACCAGTGCTGCTGTGTGATAGCCGAAATTAGACATGGAGCACAGAGTAAATTTGTAGTTTTTACCCACTGCAAGATTGTGGTTTATAGGGGGAAGATAAACCAGTGTTCAGTTTCATCATGTCTTAAGTTTTTTGTGCAGAACCCAACCGAGTGGCTCCACCAATCAAGCCACAGTGTAATTCAGACTCTGGCTGGTTACACACTGGATGTTACTTAGACATCTGGTGATTTTTCCTAATTGAAATCTACAGGAATTATAATCATAATTTAACAGCACACGATAATGCAGTTAAAGGGAAATTCAACCAGTTTAAACGTCAAAGTCAATTTACCAGTCTCAGAGTGCACGGCTCCCTGTATAATCTGTGGTGTGTCATCTTCTGTGGCTTTAATTAAACCAAACAATTTCATGGACGCCACCAGGGACTAACTACGGGGAACTCCATCATGAATGACATACATTCAAGCGACTTTCATCTGTTTGCATTTACAAGTTGGTCACAAATACGATACAAGGTAGAGGATCTTGTTGAAAATACATGGATTTAGCAAGAAAAAAAATTAAGCCCACAGGCTACATCTGGCCTGAGGGGAAGTTGGTTAGCAATTTATTATATAGTGCTATGTGCTATAACACTGATACACTATTACACACGTGTATGTATCACAGGGAGAACAGCAGGATTACCTCTGTCACATACACATACACATCCATACACATCCTGGTGCAGCCACAACAACCTGGTGCTGAATGCCCAGAAGACAGTGGAGATCATTGTGGACTTCAGGAAGAACACAGCCCCACTCCCCCCCATCATCCTGACTGACACCCCCATCACCTCTGTGGACTCATTCCGCTTCCTGGGTACCACCATCACCCAGGACCTGAAGTGGGAGCCCACCATCACCTCCGTCATCAAGAAAGCCCAGCAGAGGATGTACTTCCTGAGGCAGCTGAAGAAATTCAACCTGCCAACACGGACGATGATGCAGTTCTACACTGCAATCATCGAGTCCATCCTCACCTCCTCCATCACAGTGTGGTACGCTGGAGCCACTATCAGGGACAAACAGAGACTGCAGCGTGTTGTGCGCTCTGCTGAGAAGGTGATTGGCTGCAGACTCCCATCTCTGCAGGACCTGCACACCTCCAGGACATTGCGGCGTGCAGCTCGGATCTCAGCTGACCCTTCTCACCCTGGACACAGTCTGTTTGACCTGCTCCCCTCAGGCAGGAGGCTCCGGTCCATTCGCACCAGAACCTCTCACCATAAGAACAGCTTCTTCCCCTCTGCTGTTGGACACATGAACAATAACCATATGACTGTTCCCGCCACTAACACATGACCCTACGCTGTGTCACTGCATCATTCCGTGTTTAGCACTGATCACCACCTGCACTCATGTATATATCTTTCTACGCAGCACTCTTAATTCTTATTCTCATGTATATATCTCATGTATATATCTCATGTATATCTCATGCACATATCTTTCTACGTAGCACTTTTAATTCTTATTCTTACTTTTATTTTTTAATTTTCTTTTTTCATGTCTATTTAAGCGCAATTTATGACACTATGTTTGCACTGAAGCACCGCAGCAATTTCCTAATGTTGTAAACCTGCTCAACATTTGGCAATAAACCCCCTTTCTGATTCTGATTCTGATTCTGATTCTGATTAATTCATTTTGCCCAGACACAGGTAGAAAGTGGTCGGCATATTGGTAGATAGATATTTTTTTCCCTCTGTTTCACAACTTTTCACTTTATGCATTTTAAGCATTTATATTGTAATGTATTTGTAAAGTTAAAGAACCAAATAATGCAGAACAGTCACATGTGATACAATATTACACTTGTTAGTAGTGTTGACAGGCTTAATTATAGCCAGCCTGCATCATTATAAGGCTCAGTACGTTTGGTGACAGATTCCTGACTCTTTCCCCTTTGCTGAGTGTAAAGTAACTGACAAGCTATTTAATTTCCTCACTCATATAAACTATTTCAAAAACATACTGTAACGCATTAATTTGCATATGTTTGTGTCTTTAAAAATATTCAAATCTCTGTGAGATATTAGTTCCTTACCCAAAGATCTTTAGCGTGATTGCTTTTATGATCAATCTGCCACTGATCTAAGGACAGAAGCAGCAATCTGTGGAAACTGTGGATTCGTCCTCAGTTGAGAATGAAAGCTCTTACACTGTCAGAAACATTTAGTATACATCGCTACAGAAACCACTGTTTAACTGCTCTGTATGAAGATTTAGACACATAACAGACTGATTAATAATCAGTCATAAATCAGTCAGAGGATGATTCCAGATGTAGATGAAACCACTTTAAGATTGTAAAACTGAACCGAATTTAGACTGAGAACGAGTTTCTAAGCTGCTGATAGATGTAACCTGTTTTTCAGCATTTCGTGTCACAATATTTACATATGTAAAAATTTCATATGACTAAAATCACCATTACTGGATCAGACTATGATTGTATAATCAGCAGTCCATAAATCAACTTTATCTTATCTAAAAGGCCCAGTTTTTCATTGACCTTTTGTCCTAATAAGGTAAATATTTGTATTTATTTTATGTAATATTCACAGGATTGCAGCTTTATCACCCATCTGGACAAATTCAAGTCAGGTAAATGATGCTTAAACCCCTTTGAGCGTGAACATGGCAACAGTGGGAATAAAAAGCTCCATTTTAACAGGAAGAAACTTCTGACAAAACCAGTTTCAGAGAGGCTGTGGTTAGGGGTGACAAGACAGGACAAAAATATATAATGGAATAAAATTTACTAGTGTTAATTTGTTGAGATGTTCTGCACTTTTCAACATCAGTGTCAAGGATTCATATTTCTGACTCCGCTAGAGTAATATGGAGGCTGTTAGCTTTGTTTACCTTTTTCCCGGGTTCATACTGGTTTGTTTGATTGTTACTGACTGTTTGTGCAGACTCTTGCACATGAATTATACTTTTGCGCCAGATCTACTTTGTAACTTACGCCATATCCAGAACCCTATTTTAACCCTACGCCACAACCTGCTACATAACCTGACGTGCACCTTTGGAGAAACGTAACTAAACGTCGGAGTTGAGTTGAGTTTCCTGTTATTTTGACATTAATTGTTTTTGTTAAGTTCATTTAGTTATTAGCTTTTAGGTTGCTCAGTTTTAGGTCTTTGTTTATTAGATCCCTTTGTGTCAACACCCACTGTGTTTAACCTCCTAAGACCCGAACTCTTCCACAGCATGCATTTTTAATTTCTCTTAGATATTTGGGCATACTGGGGCCCAATGAATGTAAAAACAAAGAATTACCAGATTTTTTTTTTTTTACCTGATTTGTCTTTTTATGAAAAATCAGCGCCACATATGAGGATATTCATTTAAAATTTTTATAGAACAGTAGCAGTATGATGTCCTCGTAAATGGATATCAGGCCCTGGTAGATCACAATTGAGTATTTTGGTCTAAATAACCCAAAATGTGATGTCCACATATGTGGACGGCAGGTCCTAGGAGGTTAAGTCTCTTTTATTGGCTCACGTGTCTAACCTGTCTTGTTTCATGTTTGTGTGTTTCACGTTAAGCTCATGTCATGCTTCCAGTTTTATTTTGAAAGTCTTGTTTCTATGTTCGATGTGTTTCCACTTCCCCTGATCACCTCCTGTGTGTATTTAGTCTGTGTGTGTCATTCAGTCTTTGTCAGATTGTCTGTGTATTTACCCTCCACGTCACGCCAGGATTAAACTTTTCAAGATTCTGCTCAGGTTATGTTCGTGTTCATATTTTCGGTCCACGTTGACGATTCACAGTTTCTTGCATACTCCTGTGCAGAATCGTTTTCATGTCACAGTTACATAGACTGTCATAGATTCTTCCAGTTTAGGCTTTTGTTTAGTTTTTCCCCGTTCACTTTACCTTGCTTTGGTTACCCCTGTAACCAGCCACGAATAAAGGCTCGCTTTCTGTTAACCCAATTTGCCTTCCACGTCCATTGTTGTCTGCTTTTGAGTCCATCATTGACGCAACAAACAGTCAGCTCCCGCTGGCTGTGACAAAAAGACGTTTTTGGTTACTACATAAGTTAGGATATAAATTTCTTGCAGAAGTCTAATTCAAGGTTTACCTCAGGGTGAATAGACAATACTCAAACTTAAACTCAATCTGCCGATCAGCTGTTCAAAAGCTAAAAACACAGAGATTTCCAACTCAGAGTCCGTAAACTTAGTGTGAAAGTTTCACGTCTGAATTTCTACCTTGAGCCTATTTTCTGAAACAAACCACAGCTGCCATCCTGTACTTCAAGCCCCCACTGGCAGCAACTTCAGCCAAAGCCATAAAGGATGTGTTGTGGTTTTATTATGCCAGCATCAAGTCAGGGAGAACAGTAGAACATAGTCAAGAGCAGTAAACATATTTATTCCACGTCTGTGTCTTTGCCATCATTTCTATATTCTTGAGGTGGGTCAGATAGAATAACGGCCTTCTGCCTTCCTCCTCTCCCCGTGCTGCAGGGGGGAGGGAGGTGCTTTATTGCACTATTGCAACTCGGGACAAAACTTGAAATGGAATCTTGTAGCTCTGTCAAGGCTCCATCACCCAGGTGTGCCAACAAAAGCTCCAGCAGATCCAACCAGTGACCCTTGGGAAAGGTCATGTAAGACTCCAATCTAAATTCCTGTCTGACAAAACCCTTAAAAAGCTGCCTGAATAGGCTGTCCATCCACAATACAGCACCCTCAAAAGACTATTCACCGGGCTTCAGTTGAGACATTTTGAATGTCTCATTCTTTGGAAAAGGTGGAGCTAATGTTGGTTAAAGTTTCAAAATTAACTGCGGCCCCAAACTACCATAGGTAACTAACTGGCTTTGCTAACTGGCTTTGCATGGCACTACCGTCAAGGCCTGCCAGAGAAAGCCCAGAGGAAGGGTATTATTCCGGGCTACGCTCTGGCTCAGAGGTGCCCACAGCCTGTCCCTCACAATTATTCAAAGTGTGACAGCGTGGTAGGGTTTGATATCAGTGAAATGCAGACTCCCTTCTCGTTGGCCTTGTCCCTCTCGCATCCTCCGAGCCTCTCTCTCCCACCCTCTCTGTTGCCTTTAGCAGTTTCACCACATGCAGAATGGAAGAGCTAGCCAGAAGGTGTTTCAAGGGCTTGAGCCCTTTCAGCCTTTGACAACCATGGCTGTGCAAATGCAGAGCTGTGACCTTGGCAACAGCTCTTATCCCGCTCCATTTCAAGTCACAGGAGGAGGGGATGCTGTTCCTGATCTGGCACTTTTAATTCCTCAAATGAAAGCTTAAAATGATGAGATAAGAAGATAACAGCATCCCATAAGACATCATTATTGTTTGAGTGAAATGAGAGAAAAAGAGGGGTGAGAATGATTGAGGGCTAAGTGAGTTCTGACAGTAGAATGCAGTGTGTCATGCATTTCTGCAGGTCAGGACTCTCAGATCCTCTGCAGAGGTATATTACTCTTAAAATGGACTTGTACCACTGATCAATAGAGTATGTGCTCATAGATCTTTGGAATGAATGGTGGTGTGCATGTTGAGTAACATGGAGCTGCTTTCTTAGCAGCTAGGTCTGAATAAAAGGGAGCAAAACAGAGCTGACAGTGTCTCTCTTTTACCGCAGAATTGAGTTGCACTGGCATAAGCAGACAAGGCTCTCCCTCTCACCCTCCCTTACTCTATTGACTCTATGGATAATCTTGACTCCCCAGAAAAATCCTTAAGCAGCTGGCCACAAACCTTGCGCTTGAGTGCACATGCATACAATATCTCCCTCAAGCCCTGGGGCTGTTTTTCCCCCTCTCTCTTTCTGCCTTCCTCTTTTCCTTCTTCCCCAGTTTTCCATTGAGATCTTGAGCCAACATGCCTGGAAAAAAAGGCAGGGTTTGTTGGTTGGTTCTGGGAGTGAGTGCCAAGATCAACATCGCTCTTATCCTCAGGGAAACCTGCAGCAAATTGGACTGGAGCTGGGTTTCACTTTCTTGGGCCTGTATGAGGCTGCGGGCTTCCACTGCCGAGCCCAGCAGTGAAACCAGAGATGCTCGTGTCCATTTTTGTTTGAAAAAATACCAGCAAGCCACAAGTAAAGCAGTGTAGCGGATTGTACATAGTTCAAATAGATTGATTTCCTGTGTAAACAGGTAGGCCATCAGAGAGTTAGTTTTGATTTGTGGCCATGCTCGGGCTCTATTAGTGGTTTCCTTCAATTTGGCCCGCAGGTATGGCAGCCAAATAGCAACCAAGTCTACATCTGTGAACACTAAAATTGCAGTCTTAAGTATGGACTCCTAACTATGGCACTGGCAAGCAATGGATTCATCTGGATGAGAAAGACACACAAATTATGAATCATGAATGAAAAGACAGAGCAGGGTGGTGTACACTGTCAGTTTCTATTTGATTTGCTACCAGATATTGTGAAAAATCAGAGGAGGTGGCGGGCAATCTTAGCTTCAGCACATCCTTTGTATTATTACACCTCCTCACATCAAACCCAACTGGACAGCTGCAGGTGACACCTTGTTTGAAGAGTTTGACGTTTGATCGAGGATGTGTTTGATGCAGGAGGAATAAAAAGTAACACCTTCGCTTTTCAAACTTGGGTGCTGCTGTTTGAAGTGTGAGGGCAGCACAGGGAAGTCCAGGTATGTTCTGATCAATTGCTATTGACTTTTCGGGAGGGGAAACGTGCGATTCAACAGCATGTTGAGGCTAAACCGGAAAGTAAAACTTTACCTGGAAACAGCCTAAAAAAACAGCCTAAAAAAACAATGGGACTAAAAAAGTATTTTCACGAATCAAAACGAGGTGTATTGATATAAATTGATGCCACATACTTTTGGTAATATTTGCTTGCTGTTTTGTGAAATTATAACATAAACATATACTCCAAAAGTAAAAAGGTTTTGAACATTTTAACATTTAAATATCCACATTATCGTTTAATGATGTGGACTTTTTCCAACTACATTTCACTGTCTGTTAAATACGTCAAATGAAAAGCTACGCTACTATTTTTGCATATTATACACCTTTTTACCACTTTGTCACAGAAAAACGACTTTAAATAAAAACTATTTGGTTCAGCATAGACAGAAGCAGTCTTTTTTGCCACCAGCTGTTATTTTCTTACTAAAATGCCACACTTATTGTTACTTTAGTAAACCGGCTGCTTTTTTTGCCATCTTATTTAAGAAATTTTAATGTTTGGATACATTTTAAAACACTGAAAGATTAAGTTATAAATGTATTTTACTCTACTTGCTGTTATGCTACATTTTTAACAAGTCACTTATTGAGATTTTGCAGTCACATGACATGTCAGCTTCTCTGCCATTTGCTGGGGAAAAACTCTTTGTGATTGTGCTGGTTTGTAGCAGGTTGCCGTGGTCTCGCAACTGGTGGCTGTATCATGTCCAATAAGGTGGACGGTTACCCATCATTTGTGCATGATGTCACAGTTGAATAGTTTTATAGCCTAGTTAATAGTCATGAGAACATATTCATAAACTGAGAGGTAGACATCATCTATAGATTACTGTCGCTGCTCTTCTATGGAAGATGCAGTATTCAGAAACAAATGTTCCCACATCCTGAATCTGCTCTCGCTTCTTCTCTCCCAGTGCTTCAAAGAGCAGGTATCCACAACCCCCCGGGGCCCAGTGATTGAGTGCTCTGAAGGAAGGACTGAGCGCCAAAGTCTTATAAAGAATGCAACAAAAGTATACATATTATTAAGGATAACATGCTAATGCTACCGGTGTGTCGACACAAATATGATCCAAAAGTAAGTTCTTATTTAAAAATTGCACAGATAATTACGCGCAAATTGAGGTGCGGGGTGGGCAGTCCTGTGCTCAACTCATTAACTCATGGGCAGATTAAAATCTGAGAATTTGATTTGACAAAAGCCTGGATTTTTCTCTTTGACCAAGAGATGTCATGTCACGAGTGTTATGGCAGGAGAGAGAAATCAGCCCTCCTCCGTTTTAATGGTTTTCATCTCTGTGGATTAGGTGTGACCACTTCAAAAATTCTGGAAATCTTAGCGTAGAAAACTTGTGCAATTTGCCCTCCACTGGGAGGCTTCCAGAAGTCAGAGCACCAAGCGATTAGCATGGCCTCAACATTAAGAGGAGGGGAAAACTCGGATACAAACATATTCATAAACCTCTCTCCCTGCAGGCCTCGGGCCACCCTGCTGCTGCTGCTGCGCAATCCGCTCTTTGCATGGCTGTAAAAATCGGTTTCCTCTGCCTCTGTGCCATCTCAGCAACTGTCTCTCTACATAATCAACTCCTATCAAAATGCCTCTCCAGCTAGACGGGCCCCCACAGCGCCACAGGCCAAACTCTCAACTGGAGGCTTGGTGTCACGCCACAAACAAAACAACCACCATTTCAGGCAAAGTAAAAGACTTTTTTTTTAAATACTTACCTTTTACCAAAAGGAAAAAGACTCCTTGAAATAATAATTTCAAAAAGTTTGTTTGCTGAGGTATCATTAACCCCTTATTTTTGTAGTGGAGTAGGGGTGCAGCTGCACAAAATGAATTTGTCATCAGCTTTAAAGCTTTTTTGGCAGGCTATCCCAGAGCCAGCCAAGGTCCTTGAAGTAGGAAAGGCTTTCCCGCTGCTTGGCTCCTCAGCATCCCAGCAGGTCTGAGGATTAAATTTACGCCTGCTGTCAAAGTGTCTGACAGGCCTTAAAGGGAGAGCACTGCTTCTTCAGCTCCCCGAGATATTATTCCCATAGGACAGGGAGATGAGGCCTTTTTACTGGCAACGGTGGAGCAAGTGGTGTCCCGGGGAGCTGGTATAATGTGACTCCAGGCTTAGAAGAATGCACGCCACTCTTCACTGTGTCTCTTTCTATCTGCCTTTTCTTTCACCCCCGAGTCATATCGCACAAGCATCGCCACCCTCACGCGTCTTTGCTTTGGTTTTATGTATTTAAATCAGGCTGTATGCATTACCTGCAAGTCAGTCTTCTTCTACTACTTTTTTTTTCGGTGAAAGTCATTTAAAACAGTCCACAACTTCTCTCACTTACACTCTGGTTTAAATTCAAGCTTCACCTCGGATGTGCAGTTTTAATCTCAGGTTTCTTATTCACAGCACAATGTTTTGACTCAGCACATCGTACAACTGCTTCATAAGGAGAAAAAAGGAGTCATGTGATTTACATCATCATCTTTAAGGACATACAAGAAAATCAAAGTTGCCTGCACTTCAAGTCTCTGACGTCAACGAGGAGAGTGTCTGAAGCTGACGATAGAAATAGCAGTTTTGTGAGGAAGTGTAAACTATAAATCGTAAAACATCTGTTCTTCTTCTTTTTTTCAGTTTTTCAAGAAAGGTAAGAAAAATCCATCATGAAGTTGTTGTTTTTTTTGCCTTTTACGGTAGGCTCGTTGTGTTTTAAAAATTTAATTTAAAAATGTATCAATTTTATAGAAAGCAGGAAAGCTATCATGGGTGTGGTAGTGATACCCACACACGTGATATTTCATCAACCAAGTCATGTCATGTGAAAGGTCTGGAGGAGAGGTTGAAATATTTGCAGTTCTAGATAAACAAGTTTAGCATAAAGCACCTGCTTTGGCTCATGCTAGGTTTTAATCAAAGCTCTGTTAGCTTGCTTTGTTGTTGCTAGGAAGATTGCACCAGCAAAGATACAAGCATGCAGATACAGGCACCAGAATTCACTGCAAAGCCTTAAAGGAAAGCATATATGTGAACTAATACAGTGTTTTTAATAGAAAGAAAGAGTGTACTTTATTGGTCCCCGTGGGGAAAATCCCTCTCTGCATTTAACCCATTCACTCAGTGAAGCAGTGGGCAGCCATTGGGCGCCCGGGGAGCAGTGTGTAGGGACGGTACCTTGCTCAGGGGTACCTCAGGGTAGCTGTTCAGGGGAATCGAACCCCCGACCTTCCGATCATGGGGCCACCACTCTACCTACTGAGCTATCCCTGCCCATAATAATGTTAGTCTCCAAGACTTTGTACTATTTCTGTCACCAGTAGGCTGCTGATAGTGTAGAACAGAACCAGTATATCCTACTTAAACACAACGTGATAATTCATCTTTAAATATGTGCTGTTTTTCCAGCAAAAGATTATTTTTAATTTTATTTACATAACTAAAGATCCAAATCCATGTTCTCCTTTCTTAGGTCAGTCTCTCACCTTAGGGTCCTTTGCAGTTTTTCTAAAATCTACTTTCTTAAGAGCAGCCTCCTGTTGCTTTGCAGAGCCACTCCAATTATGTATAAATTCAAGGATTATCATGAAGTGCTTCGAGATCACTGCCTACCGCTCCTTCGACTGGCCCTGCAAACAAATCTTGGGAGAGTGTTTGTGGGAGTGTTAATGAATTTAGATCAGTGTTTGCTGCAAACACAGCCTCACCATCCGTCGCGGTGGCCTTGAAGTCGTCAGACTCGAGGTCAGATCTGGGTCGTCTCCGAGACAATGCAGCTGATTGGGATGGCAAACACCACAGACTGTGAGTCTCAAAGTCAGACGCTGGCTAAAAGCTAAACTACAATCCACGATATTAAAGCTGCGAGGCACTGGTGAAACCTAGAAATACACATGTAGACGTGACGGTGTGTTGAAACTTTATTACAACTAAAGGGAGAATTGATTCCTGCTAAAGTATGAAAAGAGACAACGTTGGGCTTTTAAAATTCAACAGAATTAGATGTGGTGATGTAAATTTTAACATCATCATCTTCACCCTGGGTAGTCATTTAGTTAATTATTGTCAGCTTACAGGATACATCACTATATAAAAACAGCCTGCAGTGATCTGTGCTGACATAAAAGCTACATGACGATGGTTGTGACAAATTTAAATCCCATTGTTATTCCCAAACAGGCGCCTCATACGAGATTTCATGGTTCCATTTTAATTTATTCAGTCCCTGGAGGAAAAGCCCATCTGACTCTCATAAATGTGAGTTTGTAGTATTCACGGTATGCATTAATAAATCATACAAAGTTGAGCTGTTGCTAAGAAGCAAAGAGACTTTCTGGCGGACACCCAGGTGACTGAAAGACCAATCTAACGTAATGTAACAGTTTGGTTTTTTTCTTTCTTTTCTTTTTTCTTTTCTGGAGTGACATAAAAATGAAAAACATCTACTCTATATGGCCTATTCTGGAGGTTTGTATTAATATGATAAACATTTTATTTTGCAAAGTCAGTGTCATTGGATTTGAATAATTCCTTTACTAGTTACCAGTCAAAATTTCACATTGGAAGTTATACCTGGCTTAGAGAGCAATCTGCTACACTGCAAAAACTCAAAATCTTACCAAGTATATTTGTCTAATTTCTAGTCAGAAATATCTCATCACACTTAAAATAAGACACAATCAGCTACAGAGTAACATTTCAGTGAGATATATGAACTTGTTTTTAGACAGTGCATCTTGGATCTTGATCATTTTCACTTGTTCCATTGGCAGATTTTTCACTTGATACAACATGTTTTTGCTTGAAATAGTCAAAGGGAAAGTTCTCCAGAGATTGCAGCAGTTTGCAAGTGTTAGCTTCAGACAAGTTAGCTTCATCCATGCAAATACACCCAACTCCTCGCTAAGTGGTTGTGAATCTGTATAGATTGTGATGCAACCAATGCAATCACAAGGTGCAGCAATTTCATCTAAGGACTAGGGATGGGCAGAGGTGGGACCAAGTCATTGTTTTGCAAGTCTCAAGTAAGTCTCAAGTCTTTATCCTCAAGTCTCAAGTCAAGTCTCAAGTAATGTCAGGCAAGTCAGAGTCGAGTCTCAAGTCACTGGTGTAAAAGTCCGAGTAAAGTCACAAGTCTGAAATTTTGAATTTCAAGTCCTTTCGAGTCTTTAAAAAAAAACAACGAAAAAAAGCATGTTGCAGTTATATGCTAAATGTAAATATTAGACCATGTAATTTTTAAATCTGTGTTTTTCTCAACACATGACAAAATAGTGAACTTAGAAAATATACACAAATTGTGAAATTGCACCTCTTTAAAATGCAGCTCAATTAAACCTAGCTCCAAGAATAATTTTCACCAACAGTTCTGAGATAAGCTGCATGTTATTCTTGGATGCGGTTGTAGGACTGGCTTTAAAATCGCATGACAAAAATATCATACATAAATAAATGATTTTTTTTTTAAATATCATTTTAAAAAAAAAAACTGCATCACCAACGTAGCCTGGACAACATTTGCTAGTTAGATGAAGTCAGCTATCTCATCGTAGCATATTTATATGCATATTTATAATTATAGCTTCTTGGAGTGAGTGCACACACTCGTGAAGTTTAGTAACTTCCGGTCACTGCAACAAGCCCAGGTACAGTTTACCGACGGATGGGTGCAGGACCTTGAAATGCACCGTGTAGAACGAAAGACCATCGTACGTATCATAAGTTTACCAGTCTCACAAATTGTCTTCATAAATACACAATCGTTAACCGTTTATTAATAGGACCTTTGAGCTCAATGGTAATTAATTAGCAGTGGAAATAATTTCTGGTAGCATCACAGAAATGTAGCAGTGACAACAATACTGTATGCTGTAATCGTACTGGGCAATTAGTGATACAAAACAACTGTTTTATCCTGTGAATAAAAGTATATGTTTTTGTCAATGTACCATAATAACAGAAGCGAAACGCAATATTGTGTCAGGACAATTCACTATTTATGCACAATAAATAAAGGAGCATAGCGCGACAATTTCTGTTCAGCGCCAGACTTGCTTGTAACCTATATCACCAATTATGTTATGAAAATGACGCATTAACTACAACAGCAGACTGACCTTCGTGTAAATGCTTGGAGCAGACTAACCTGTGAGCTGGAGTGTTCTGGGACGTTATATTTGGTCTTTGAATGGCTGCAATCCAGTCGCGTCTTTGTTACTTCGGAAACATGGCTTGAACAATTTCTCTTCAACGACGTAATCCGATAACAACCGATCTCTTTACCCGTCGGCTTCCCGTGGCTGTCATGCGACCGGCTATTGCAGTTAATAATACAACAGCTTCTTGACATTTTTGTGTTTCTTTTTATCGCTGTATAACTGATTTTAATTGAAAGCCTGCGTGCGCTAGTACCGCTTGCCACGAGTTCCCAGAATCCTTTGCGGTTCTACCCGTGAATGACGTCACATTTTCAATCTCTATATAATATGCATGTTAAATTTTATATTTGGGGTGAAATATCAAGTCTTTTCAAGTAAACCGGTTCAAGTCCAATTCAAGTCCCAAGTCATTGGTGTAAAAGTCCAAGTCAAGTCACAAGTCTTACAACATTTTTTCAAGTCAAGTCTAAAGTCATAAAATTAATGACTCGAGTCTGACTCGAGTCCAAGTCATGTGACTCGAGTCCACACCTCTGGGGATGGGTACCGGTATCCAGTGTCATAATGGCACCGGTTCTGACATAAACGGTAGTAACCAGACCGAAAAGCAGCGCACATTTCGGTGCTTTATTTCGGTGCTTTTTTTTCCTGAAATGTCATACACTTTGGATTCCAGGCAATCATTTTACCTTTGCAAGCGTAGTAGGCGGGCCCAGGTACGTACGTTCTTTTAGAGCAGAGCTACAGATTAAAAATGCCCAAGGCAAAGCAGTCAAAGTCTGGCTGTACTTCACAGCAAAAGATGCAAACTCAGCAGCCTGCAACAAGTGCTTTAAGGTGATACTGTGCAAAGGAGGTAACACCTCGAATCTGATGAAACACCTGGCGACGAATAGCATTTTGTTAAAAGCCGAGAAATGCACCGTATTTGATAGCTTGCTGCGAGACCTCACATCGAGCACGTCTACTGCGGGTGCCTGTTATCGGACCCGGAGTTAGCAACATCCCCCAAAAACCCGAAGAGCAGAGTCCTGGCCCCTAGCCCTGCCAGTGTAGCAGAAATGATGACGGATGATGATGGCAGCAGCAGCCGTTCTTCTCTGGGTCAGTAGCTTAATGTTGTCCGTGTGTAATTTACGTTGAGTAGGCTAACCACATTATTACATTAATGCACGTAAGGTGAACTAGCAAACATCATCATAGCTACATGCGGCTGTCTTCTTGTTTGATGGCAGATACTCCCTTCCCCCTGGCCAAAAGTTAGTGTTTTTTTCCCCAATTGTTTAAGCACTGCTTCCAGCCAAGAGTGATGCCATAAATCCCCTATAGCTGCAGAAAAGGCTAACATTGTTATCTTTTTACAAAAAAACAGCTGAACATGAGAGGTTTTTGGACCAATTTTGTGTTCTCCATTCTTTAAGCACCGGTTTGAGCACCGTTTAAGCACTGGCACCGTTTCAAAAGTACCAGTTTGGCACCGGTATCGGATAAAACCTAAACGATATCCATCCCTACTAAGGACAGCAAGAAACCTCTCACAAGCACTCACCAACTGGTTGAAGAACAAATATTTTTCCTTAGTGACTGATTGCCAGGTAGTTGCCATCCAATTTCTAGGGTTGTGAGTGGGGCCTTAAGCAACTAATGTAGCTATGTTAGACCTTTATGTAGCGCATACTGTAACATTGGAATAAAAGTTGTTTTTATGGCTGTAGCACTGACTGGGATGAAAGTGAGAATGCATTTTTACACATGCACATCCATTTGAGGGTGTTGATGCAGGATGTAACGATGATAGTGACTGACTTCCTTATACACTGAGCAGAGCCAGCTATTTGCAACACATTGCAGCACATAAATCATCTGAAGGGTTACACCAGGGTCGTCAACCTCTGAACTATTTTTACCCCCAAATAAATCTGTAAAGAGATGCAACACTTAATTTACCTTCATACAGAAAGAGACAAAGAGTCTTTATTTTCTATTAACATTACTATTAGGCCTAAATAATTAAAAAAAAAACACATGACTCCTTGGTAGGGGTGTCAGGGTGATAGACCTATTAATAATTCTTTTTTGCATTTGATGCATAGGCTAAACATTTTTACAGCTGATGAATGTAAAGAGTCGCTGGTAGCGATGATAAAAATAACTTCTATGCATTTATGTATATTCTTTATTCATATTCATCTTGATGTTTTTTGTCATTGCCAAAGGGAGCCACTGGAGATGCCGGTTTATGACCCCTGGGTTAAACTTCTCCCTGTCAGCTTGTGTTTCACAGCTGAGAATCCGGACAATGATGTTAGACACTGTTCTGGCAGAGAGGAAGGACTTTAAAACACGCTGGCCCATAAAGACAACCAAATGCGAAAATCAGAACTACATGCAGTCTGTTTTGGGACCAAAACTTCATTATTTCCTTCCGCTCTTGGATACCTCTGTGTGGCTGTTAGAGACTTACTTGTCATGCACAGGGCTGTCCATGTTCAGAGCAGATTCACTTCACATTTACACATGGATAAATAGCATTTTCTGTGGAAGAAGCCAGCTCTTATTGGGGAAGCAGGGATGGCAATTTGTGCCCATCATGCAACACTAATTTATAATGACACCCCTGGAAATGCTGCTTCTAGTTTCATTTGCAATGCTAACTTGCCTCCAGACCATGCTAACATGGCTCAACAGTCCAATTCGGAGGGGGCTAATTGCACTGAGGTGGCCGGTAGCAACATGAGAGCCTATAATTGGAGGACACGCTCAGTGTGTGTGAAGAACCATTTGCATATCACTTCCACTGTCTCTGTGAGGTGATGGAACATTATTAGCTGGAACACTTGCAGTGTCCTCAGTCAACACTTTCTGCATGTATTTATCTCTGCCTTACATTTCCTGTGCCTGTTTGCTTGGCTAGATCGCGCTGTTAAACCTGATGATTCTGCCTCTAAACTCAAGATCGTATTCATTTTTTTAAAATTATTAACTTTAGATTAACAAAAGCAAAGAAACAGAAAAGGTGGTGAAAATCCAAAAATGCAATAAAATAAAAGGCATGACAGAAGAAGGTGTAAAAAAAACAACCCTCAAGACTAAGAAATATGGAATATGCAAAGTAAAGTATCAATAAAGTATATTTTATTGTTAAAATAAGAGAGGTTCTTGTTTTTCAGCCTTATAACACTATAATAGCGTAATATCTGAAACTGCATTGCTACTGAGTGCTGTGTGTAAAGTGCAGCGATGTGCTGTCTATGTGTGAGTACGTGTGTCAGAGGCAGGCAACACACCATTTGGGTTTATTGTTTGTAAGCCTAATTGCCTGGTGCAAAAAAGCTGTTCCAGAGCCTCCAGGTCCCAGCTTTGAGGCTGCGATGCCGATTGCCAGACGGCAGCATCTGACACATTCCACAGTTGCGGTGTCTAGGGTCTCCTTGGTAATCTTACCGACACACCGTCCAGTGTGTTGCGCTCATACAGTAGTGTTAATCTGTGGTTTCTGGGTTTTGTGGGCACAATGTCCTCTTCACAGTGTCCACATGAATCCTGTCACTGCTTCCGTGCATTCATCAATGTCACGATTTCACGGATATTGGAACATCTCCCAGCCTAGGACAGCCCTGTAACACAACCTCAAATTGATCCTTCCAGCAGTGGAAGAAGAAAATGGGGAAACAGCCTCCTTTAGAGTTGAGAAACTCTAAATTATCAGGGAAAATTGCACTCTTGGCACTGAGAGAAACAGATTTAGAGTATTATTATAATAATACTTAATTCATGCAAAATAATTCATGCAAAATAATTCATGCAAAACTCCCCTGCATCTTTATTCTATATAGAATAAAGATGCAGGGGAGTTTTGCATGAAATTTTGCACCATGACCTATAATGAAGGAATTCTTCCTCATAGTTGTCAGAAAAACAACTCTTAAGTTGAGCAACTACTCTCTAAAATTTTCCCAGAACCATTCTTCTTTATAATGTCTGTTGTGTCTCATACACAGAGGGGGCAGAATTTTCTTTTCTGAAAAACAGCCAAATTCATGCAAATATTAATAGTGGAAAGCAATTTTGTGGATAACAAAATTAGCAGTTGGAAAAGCACACGTCTGTGTCTGAGTGCATGCATGTTGCACTTAAGGGAGCAAAAGGAGCAGCCTCATTACTTGGCTTTTAAAAAGTAGGAGACTAACTTTCCCCACTCCGTTTGAGCAGTCGCCTTTTTAGACCTTATGAGGCTTGTTAGTGGAGACAATGCACCTAGGAGCAGCAGAGCTGTCCAAGCCTCCTCCCCACAGAACAATGAGCCTGTTGTGCTTTCCTCAGGAGTGAGGAGAAGTCCTGGGAGACTGCAGAGGCAGCTGTGGTGGGATCCTGGGACAAGGGCGAGGACTCGAGAAGGAGGAGCGCAGCTCAGGGTTTGTTTTTTTTGTGTTTTTTTTTTCTGGGGAGGGTTGGGAGGTTATGGAGTGTAGAGGGCCTGTGTGTTGTGGGAACCCCAGATCTCCCTCGTTCAATCCCACCTCCCCCCTCCAATCTTTTCTGACTCCAGAAAAGGCCAAAGCAACAGAACTGCCATTTGCAATGCAGATCATGTCCATGAGGAAGGAAAAAAGAAGTCGGGAATCAATGGTCCTGTATCAATCTGCTGACTGCTAATGTCCTCCACATTCTGATTCTTGACCCCTTCCCTGCCGTTCCCCAGGCAAACCGCCATTGTCCCTCTCGGGCCCCACCTTTTCTCACTCCTCTCCACACTGGTGCTCAGGCAAAGATGCCACATTAGGCGAGGAAAATCCACAACTCAAGGTTTCTTTGATGCGATACGCCGTTAAGTGTCATTTAGAAATGCGTTTAGCAGGTTCGGGGCCCCAACATAATGGGGCGAAAGAAGAAAAGAGTGGAGGAGGGGGTCGGGGAAAGGGTGGAAAAGTGGGTGAACCAGTCAGTATTTGTTGAACACAACATTTAACCCTTGCGGTCATTGTGACAATATCCCAATTTGTGTCACAAATCTGGTTGAAGTGATATGGTAAATCAGCAAAAGAAAAGGAGAGTGTCAGGTGACAGCGCTCAGCGACAAAGAGGAGGACGTCTGATCCACGCCCGTGCACTCATCACACCTGAGCGGTGCTTGATGGGAAAACTGCCTCGTTATTTTTACATGAAGCTGAACCAACAGCTTCATCAGTGGTGTAAATAAAAATTTAAAAAACACCAATTAACAAATCTCAACAACCTCTATCTCTCATCAACACTCATCAAAGCACTGCAGTCCTCTTATGCTTAGCATGGTATTTCACTTGATTACAGGAGATTCAGATTTTAAATTGCAACCGTTTCTTTTTTGATTGCGATAAATTATATGCAACTAAATTTTATTTATATAGCACCAAGGTGCTGATATTGTAAAGGTTAACCCCCTCCAAAGATAAGGAGAAAACCCCCAAGATCAGACGACCCTCTATGAGCAAGCACTTGGTGACTGTGTGAAGGAAAACTCCCTTTTAAAAGGAAGAAACCTTCAGCAGAACCAGGCTCAGGGAGGAATGGCCATCTCTCGCCTCCGACTGAGGGTGAGGGGACGGAGACAGGACAAACGATTAAATGCGATGATTAAATGCAATTCCATCTTGGTAGATGTGACAAAATGACGCTTTGACTCATGCAGAAAAAATATGAACTTACTATTCAATAAGCCCTGCTTATTCCCTAATGCAACCAGATGCTAACAAGCAAACTCGACATACAGCAGAGCATCACTCTCAGCTGTTCCAGAGAAATGAATAAAATTAGCCGACCTGCAATCTTTATGGTAAACTTCCCAGCTGTTTCTAGCCATTAGTGATTTGGTTTGAAGCAGAAAACAGCTTCCAAGCTCTTGACCTTAAAGTAGGGGGAGAAGGGGTGTGTGTGACTAGTGAGGGAGTAAATTGGCTGAGATATGATTCAGGAGCCAAGAGTTCAGCACGTACAGGGCAGTTGGCCTCAGACTATTCATTATGCCGTGAGATTGAGATGGAGGGTCGTCCTATGGCACCTTGGCTCTCATTTGGAGGAGCACAGCTGAGGAAAAAAAGAAAAGAAAAAAGGAACACATGTGGATGCTCTGACCCTTCAACCCGCTCAGGGACTTAAAATCATAATATCGCCTCAAGGTAATGAGAGAACCTGGACCATTCTGTTGTTGTGCTGTGCTTTTGTGTCAACTGCACATGTGGATGACATTTTATTTACTGGGAAAGGTTGCATGGCACAGTTTGAAGTGCACACGCTCATTTGTATTCCCACTCTGTTCAGTTTGGGGGGGGGGGGTTAACAGCACAAAGTTGCTTGTGTGTGTGTGTGTGTGTTGTAAGGGCATGCTCTACTCATAAGAAGTACTTTTCCCATCTACTTTTACACACCCTCTCCAGTCCATAGTGCATATGCATGACTTCCAAAACAGGTTACTCCTGCATAAAAATGCTATACAGTGGATTATCTACCACTGAATGGTATGATTTGAAAGCCAATCTGTCAGTTCTCCCTGTCTATGAAAAGCCTGTTCAGTCCTGTTGCCTGCTGTTTATTTATGAGCAGCTCTAGGCCCAGCGCTTTTAATCATTCATGAAACTTCGACGGGCCGCAAAAGAAGTCAACACCACGCTGGATCCTTATCCCAACCGATAGCAGGGGGAAAAAATATCCAATTTTCTCGGAGACTGTAACGTGAAAATAAAATGAAAAATATGGGAGGATTTCGAAGGAAATCTATAAGCAACAGCCATGGATTCATGCTGAGCCATTACTGTTTGTGCCTTGTTTTGTTTGGCTTCATTATTTCACTCATAAAATAATATATATCCTATATATCCAATGTGGGATCATTCGACCTTCAAGTATTACTCAATTCAGCATGACTTGGTGTTTTGGGTTTTTTTTCCCCCTTCGACATAACACAATTCATAACTAACAGAGACGGTGCCATTCACAAACTTTATTCTAATTTTAGTGAAACTAAACTCCAACACGGAGAAGCTCAAATTGAAATGACCAATAAAAAATAAATGCCAGAGGACAGAAGCAGTCAGATACTAAGGTGTCAACAAGACCTTAATTCACAGGAAATAATTTGATTTCAATTGTATTAGCTTTTGGCAAATAGAGGCTTGTAGGAGGGAAGAAGGGGCAGTGTTAAGAATTGTGTGTGTGTGTGTGTGTGTGTGTGTGTGTGTGTGTGTGTGTGTGTGTGTGTGTGTGTGTGTGTCTGCAGTGGGGTCAGCTAAGCTCTCCTGGGTCAGTTTGATCTGTGTGAAGATCATAAACCGAGTCAATTAGCCTCAATTAAACCACCTAATAAATCAGCTTCTTTAGCAACGGCTCAAGTCAGCGTTTGGACTGGAATCGTGTCAACATCTTTCCTTTCTCTCACTTACAACTGAGGTGCTTTTTTCCTGTTTTTTATGGGTTTGTTTCATTTCTGTTCCTTGTGGCTAAAAACAGCTAAACCAAAGTAAAATAAGTCACAATTCTGTTGAGAAAAGTGATCTTATTTAGAGCCAAGAGTCTAAATTTATGCTAAATAATGTACTAAACTGGGAGCTGGAAAGCAAAAGGCTAACATGCTCACAGTTTAAAATGTAAACATACTGAGCTTTTGCTTAGCCTGTTAGCATATTTACACTTGCTAATTGGATAAATGCAAAGGCCAGTAGGAATCTGATTAGTTTTACTGGTTTGGGTACAGAAACTAAAATTAAAACAGATAAATGCTCTTAATTATTTTTATTTTTCTGATATTTTCACACTTCTTTTCTTTTACATCATTATTACGCGTTATTAGAAGTTCCAAATCAACAGCCGTAAAGTGTTGAGCTTCATGACGGTCCATCCATTGAGTGGAGGCTTGACCCGCACACACACAGACAGACATAGCCGCACTTTCAACAACACCACTAATCTTACTAAAATACTGTGTGCACAGCTGGGATGACGGGATCCCAGAGTAGCTTCCTGTAACTAGCTGAAGGTGGCTAAGATGTATCCGTAGTCTTATGGTGGAAGACTCAGTTCTGCAAATTCAGGCACATTCTTTATTGTAACCATCTGCTTATTTGATATTGAGAAACTATTAAGACAGAGTCGGGGCTTTGTAGTGAGAAGCATCTTGGTCTTATTTTCTCTGGAAGGATTATGATAACCAAGGGAAATAAAAGCTTAAAGGAAAATTTAAAGTACTGCCATCACCTGTACAAACAGAAGGAAAGTAATGAATACCCACAAAAAAAAACCAGTCAAACCGATTAATAGCTTTTTGAGTTTTATAATAATGTGTTTTTCCCTCCTTCATTACATTAATTGTTGTGCATGCCTGTTAGCAAATACGCATTGCCAGAAACACAGGTGTGCTTCTTCGTTCTCGTTTGGTCCCCCCCCCCCCCCCCGTGTTCCCCGCTGCCTTGCTTCACCTCGTGCCTTCTGTGCTTGCTTTGTCCGTCTGTCTGATTCATTATGCAAACCTAGGCCTGGGGCACACCTGTGTACGATGATTATATCACTGAACGGCTGCGGCCACGCTGACATTGTTCCTGCCACGGTGTGGCTACGTTACCATAAAAGTTTTTAATTACTTAATGCCCCTAGCGTGATGACTAATATAACTATCTGTCTTTTTATCTTCTTCACATGGCACAGGAAACATGAGTGACACTCCAAAGTTCTAGGCGAGGCAGCCCACAGTATGTCTGCTAGGAAGTCAACCGGAGCGCTGCAGCAGTCAGTCTCCGGAGCTGCTCTGACCTGCACACCAAAATTTAATTTCATATTATTTATATAGAACCAAACCACATCAACAGTCGGCTCGAGGTGCTTTATACTGTAAGATAAGTAAGTAAGTAGTAAGTAAAATTTATTTATATAGCACATTTCACAGATAAAAATCACAAAGTGCTTTACAGTAAGATCAGACATACAAGTAAAAATTAATTTAATTAATTAAAAGCCCGTTTGTATAAAAATGTCTTCAGCTGCTTTTTAAAGGAGTCAGTAGAGTCTAGACAGCGTAAAGACAACGGCAGAGAGTTCCACAGCCTAGGTGCCAGTGCCTGAAAAGCTCGATCCCCACGTGTTTTAAACCTAGTACGTGGGACCACCAGTAGCCTCTGACCTGAAGACCTAAGTGCTCGGGATGAAGCATGAGGTTTCAACAGGTCAGAGATATACTGGGGAGCTTCACCGTGCAGAGCTCTAAAAGTTACAACTAAAATTTTAAAATGAACCCTAAAATTTACAGGCAACCAATGAAGAGAAGCCAGAACTGGAGTAATGTGTGACCTCTTGTTTGTACCAGTTAAAAGTCTTGCCGCTGCATTCTGTAAAGACTGAAGGCGATCCAGAGCTGATTTGTTAAGACACGTAAAAAGACCGTTACAATAATCCAAACGAGAAGAGATAAAAGCATGAATAATCATCTCAAGTTCTGCCTTTGACACCAGTAGTCTGAGTTTAGAAATGTTTCTTAGATGATAAAAACAGTTCCGGACAAGTTGTTTAGAGTGTTTCTCAAGAGACATCGAACTGTCAAATATAACACCTAAGTTTCTGAGACTCGACTGAAATGAAGGGTCTAAAAAACTGATATGCTGCCTAATTTCTGAGAGCATGTGATCAGGTGCAATAATCAAAGTTTCTGTTTTATCTGCATTTAACTGAAGGAAATTGTCATTTAACCATTGTTTGATTTCTGACAGACAATTATTTAAACAAGACAATTTATACAACTCAGAAGCTTTGAAAGAACAGTACAACTGAATGTCATCAGCATAGAGATGATAAGAAATGTTATTGTAACGTCTGATAATGTGGCCTAGAGGGAGTATATACAGCAAAAAGAGAATAGGACCTAAAACAGATCCTTGAGGTACCCCAGAAGACAGAACTGATGTTTCCGACAGCACATGATTTATACAGACAGTAAAGGATCTCTCAGATAGATACGACATAAACCATTTTAAAACAACGCCAGTAATCCCAAACAAGTCCTTCAGCCTATTTATCATGATGCTGTGATCAACAGTATCAAAAGCAGAGCTGAGATCCAACATAACCAGAACAGTGTACTCTCCAGAGTCTGCTGCCATCAGAATGTCACTAGACACTTTAAGCAAAGCGGTTTCAGTGGAGTGCAATTTGCGGAAACCAGACTGGAAAATGTCCAGAACATTGTTCTTTTCCAAAAAGTTGTTAAGTTGTTCTGCAACTGTTTTTTCCAAGATCTTTGACACCAATGGTAGTTTTGATATTGGCCTGTAACTGCTTGGAAGAGATGGGTCCAAATTTGGTTTCTTTAATATTGGTTCAACAATAGCTTGTTTAAAATAGCTGGGAACTGAGCCAGTATAAAGAGAAGTATTAATTATTTCCAGAATACAGGGGCCAATAGAATCAAACACACTAAAGAAAAATGATGGAGGAAGTACATCAAGGTGGCTTGAAGTCAGTTTCATTCGACCAAGCAGAGCACTGATGTCCTGTAAGGTAACAGGAGTAAAAGAGGACCAGGTATCAGAGGTAAACAACGTGTCAATGTGATACTGAGAGGATGATGGAGAAATATTAGACCTGACAGCAGCGACCTTATTAACAAAATAGTTTAAAAAGTCATTACAATCAGATTTAGTATAGACTGGTACATGAGGAATATCAGGAGAGACAATGTTTTTAATTGTATCAAACAATACTCTGGGATTTTTCTTTTTTGAAGCTATTAGATTAGCAAAATATTCCGTTCTGGCATTTTTTATCATGTCGTTAAGTGAGAAAATTGATTCCTTGAGATGTACCCTATAGACCTCAAGCTTGGAAGCCTTCCATAAACGTTCTAATTTGCGACAATATCTCCTAAAATTTCGAATACTTTCATTTATCCAAGGACAGGAATTTGAAGAATGGACAACATTTCGTTTCAGAGGTGCCACCGTATCTAAAATAGATTTACATTGATTGTTAAAAGACAAAATAAGTGAATCCATATCATTTTGAGTCATGCGAGGGACAAACATGGCAGAAAACCTTCTAGCAGCATCCTGGTTTATAATCCGCCTTTGGATCATCAATTTAGGAGGTGAAGGATCCACGTAAAATGACAAATTAAAGAATATACAACTATGGTCACTCACATGGACATCTTCCACATATACATCATGTATATTTAAACCCAGGGAGAAAACAAGATCAAGAGTGTGGCCCTTCGTATGTGTGGGGCCAGAAACATGCTGCTTAAAGTTAAAAGACTCAGTGATAGTGATGAGCTCATCAGCAGTGTTACAGGAAGCGTCATCAATATGAAGGTTTAAGTCTCCCAATATTACAACCTTCTCCAGTTTAATGATCGATGTCAGAAGGTCGTTAAATTCAGTTAGAAAGACCCCAGCAGGTCCAGGAGGTCGATAGATTAAAATACAATAAAAGGTTTTCAGAGAACCGACCTTCATCATCTGTGACTCAAATGAAGAGAAAAAGTCCGAAGTCACCAGTTTGCATATGAGTCTGTCCTGGTAAACAGCAGCAAGTCCTCCACCACGTCCTAAAAGACGCGGAGTTCCAATGACAGAACAGCCAGACGGGCAGATTTCATTCAAGTGGACATAATCCTTATTTTGCTGCCACGTCTCAGTCAGACACATAAAATCTAGAGACTCTTTGATAAAAAGATCATTTAAAATAAATGATTTGTTCGTTATAGAGCGAACGTTAAGCAGGGCGAACCGAATTGATGACGGTTTATCTGCGGAATCTACAGCCGACTGCAGCGGTACTTGAATTAAACACCTGTGCAAACCTGTGGACCTGCCGGGCAGGGCAGCGACTCCAGAGTTGGGAAAAACCTTGATCGATGAGCAGACGTAGCTGTCACCAGCAAAACGGGAAATGGATGACGGACACAGAGTGAGCAAACTGCTTTTGAGCCATGGGGCTCGGGTCCCAGGCGGCGGCGTAACATCCCCAGCAAACGACAGGAGAGGAACTGGTCGCAGACACCGAGAGTCACCCCACAGCAAAGCAGCTAGCCTCCGGTACCTTCTCCGTTTCACCTGGACGCCAGCCCTCGTTCCGACTGGTTAGGGGTGAGGTTCAGGACAAATAACACACTGAGGAAGCGAGCCAAAGACTAATAACAACTAATGATTAAATGCGAAGTGGTGTTTAAACAAAGGGAATGAAAAGGGATGACTGAAAAAGAAACACTCAGTGAATCATAGGAAGGCACCTCGTACTGAGGCACCTGATCCAGAAACTTCTATTTATCTAAAACTAAAGCTTTAAGTCTGATTTTAAGGGTACAGAGGGTGTCTGTCTCCTGAATGCAAACTGAGCCATGGGGTCTACTGTCAAATATCCTAGGAACCACAAATAAGCCTGCAGTTGAAGATTTAAGTGCTCAATGAATGAGTACTGCTTACCCTACCACACAGGTAGGCTAAGCAGTGTGCCTTGTGCTTTCTTGTGTCTTCTCATCCTGTGACCTGAAAATCTCTTCCCCTCCATCAACATGGAGATCTCAGTTTCCATCCACTAGTCATTATATATCAGGTCAATGAATTCTAAATGGTAATCAGTGATAGATGACGATTACCAGTGTGTTTTTCTTGCACGCAGTTAAAGCCTGCTCAAACATGATTGGTCAGCAGCACTTGGACTATAAGCTGTCTACAAATTCAAGACTCTGTCATACAGATTACCAGTTCTTAATTGCACCTATGAGAGGAATGAGGAGAGAGGAAGCACAGGTGTATCCTACAACATCTTTTATCAAGTGGCATGACATGTTTATTTGGCTGGCCTGCTTCCTGGTATGCTGTGTATAGGCCCCGCTTTCCTGATCTCACTGTCACAGCATGTGCGGGGATGTGTACAAGCATGTGTGCATGCGCACGCGAGTCCCTGCTTGTGTGCAATGTAATCTTGAGCAAATTTTTCAGCCTCGTTTCCGGCACTTGATGACAAGGTATGACAAATGTTGAGGCACAGCTGCACACAGAAGTGCTGCACCTCTGGTTGGAAATATTTCTGCTGCAACTCTGCCAGCATCCAGGGATTAGACCTAAAGAAAGCTGCATTGCATTGTGGAGATGGAACATCTGTGTTTCTGAAGGGCAATACACAAGACACCCACTGGTCTTGGAGATCAAGTCCAGTACTAGCCATTTCAAAAGGTTAGCCAATTTGCCTTAAACCAAATGGAGCTGATAGCATCATGCTGCAGAGTCACTTTGTATTCACCAAAATCCACCAACTGAAAAGACACAAAAAAGCATTCATGCACTGATGTTATAATTCCTGCAAATGTAAGGTTGCTAAGTAATTTTACTTAATAAAATTGAATGTAGTAAAATGCACTGTTACTAATAGCCTTTGATAATGCAACAGCTGATTGCATTATATGAGAGTTTGTTAAAATTTTCCTAGTAGGTTTTTTGTTTTAAACCTTTTTGTATCTGTGAATTCCATATTACAGTTATGTGGATACCACTCATTTTCTACATTTTGTGCAAACTGTGTGCACCATAAAGCCTAGCCTTGTTTGGAGAAGCTCTGGGGTTTGCAGCAAAAACTTTATTTAAACCACTGAAGACATAACAGCTTCCCAAACCTTCCTCTTCACTCTCCAGACTTTTGTATGGCTTTAGATTTCTATAGACATTTATATGAGTGAAAAAATGTAAGCTACAGACTATTTTTCCACTTATTTTGGCAGCAAAATAATGGATGGTGGTCCTGAGAAGTCAAATGCACTGGAATTTGAGGGGAAAAAACATTCAACAAAAGATGGAAGTGTTTTTGGGGAGGCACTTAAAAGAAGCAGAGGATTCATGGGTGTTGTGAGGGAGAAAAACATGCAGGTAATGTGTGATTTAACTGCAGGATTCATGCAATACGGTAAATGCATGTTTGCTATTAGCCATTTACCACTAACTTATCACTTCTGCTGCTGGTCTGTCACATTATTGTCTCCCCCAAAAACACTCCATTGCATTTTGTGAGTTGTTTAAATTTATGTTGTGTTTTATTTAACTTACATGCTTTTGCAGTGTTTTTCTATATGCTGGTGTTTTCTGAAGTTGCAGTGCGTTTGACCTCTCTGGGCCACCGTACAAATTAGCCCAAATGTACAAATGTTCTTTATCAGGCACACATATAATGAACGATTTGATCAGTTTGCTCACAGGACCAACTTACTATGTGTTAATGTTAATTTAGCACTGAATTAGTGTGAGTGATGTAGTCAGTTAGTTCAGTACATCTTTGCCAATGTAGAGTTTACAATGAATTAAAAAGTGAAGTTTACACTTCCACACATGAAATCAGTATCAAATGTTTTCAGCATTTTGAATCCAATTAAATATTTTGGGGTTTTTTATCACATTATTCCACATTATTGTTTTATAGTTGTCAAGCAGTGACGGAAAAATATGCAACAATGAATCCCTGTACATTAAAAGCTTTGGGAGACATTGATGCACATGTATGAAGTCAACACAAAAGCTGGATGAAATATAACATTTAGAAAAGTGCACATTTGCATTTCAAGAGGTACCAAAATGAGCGTGTACGACAGCATCCAAACATCAGTGAAAACGCCTTGATCTTCCTGAGACAACAAGCACCCAACAGGAGAAAAGATGGATTGGGGACTCAGAGGGTCACCACTGTTTGTGTGTTTGCTTTTGGTGTTTGCAGAAAAGGCCTCTTTTTCTTTTTTTTGTTTGTTTTTTTTACGATGCCATCTGCACCACAGCAAGAAAGGCCCGCATTGTCTGTACATGCAAGCCCCTTGTGAATGATCACTGTGTTGAGGCGTTAATGACAATACCATTTGAACTTCCCACACTGCTTTTCTTTCATGGTTTAAAGTTCTAGTCTGTGCACCAAGGAAAACAAGAACGTAATGGACATTTTCTGGCTGAGCAATTATGTGAAACGAGACTGCCCTCGGATTTTGTTTGTGATGGTTTGTGGCGGAGCAAAACTCTGGCTGGGCCAACGAAAGTGCAAAAGTTCAGCGGACTGAACTGGACCTCAGTACACTGATATTTACATGACGTGTTTTTAGAGAGTCGTTTAATGGCACGACCTCCCATTAGTCACAACTAAAGAATTCACAAGACATTTTTTTTTAGCTCACAGATATCTTATAAGTAAACTAAAAGAGAGCTCTCTATCTAATATTTACGATAGACATCATTTGTCCTTTGAGTTAGCGTCAGGAATCCATATCCTATCTTTCAATATCTTTAGGATTTGGTATAATCCATATAGCACTTTTTGGCAGATGAACAATCAAAGACTGTTCAACCCTGTAATGGATCATTATTCTCACAGAGATTGATTTACAGTAGAGGATGTCAAGCAAATCCCCTGTGCACAAGAACCAACCGGATCCAATGTCATCTATGGACAGCTTTATGTTACGCTGCACTGCAGAAATTAGACACTAAACAACAAGGACAGCAAGAGGGGAAAAAGTCAAGAGAAAAAACTTTCATTCTGAGGTCAAGCACAGCTCATCAGCAGCTGACATCTCAACATATCTATCTCCAAGTCTGCAGCTGCATGCTCTCTGCCTGCCTGCAAACTCCAAATGTGCTTGCTCTGCATCCAGCCTCTCACACAGTAACTGTCATTCCCACTGGTTAATCACATCAATTTGTGTTGCCTTGGCTGTAGAGTAGTAGTTGTTGTTGTTGTTTTTACTGTTTCGGAGCATGCCCAGAGGAGCTGTTCTCTCGAGCAGCTACGTACAGGGGTCCTTTCTTTTCTGCAGGCTTGATTCAGGCAGCTCATTAGCTGCCTCTCTCCTCATCCCTAAACAGCTTGGTTTGCATATTGAAGCAAATGGAAAGTGAAGGTGTTCTAGGCTAGAAATGGATGATGGGATTCCAACATACCTTCTGATTGGCATTTTTCTGCCAGGGCCTCCTGTAAATAGGGAAAATAACCCCACATCACCACCAAGCCCTCTGCCAAGAAATATGTGTCTGTCTACAGTGTTTAAGCCCAGGATACGACTAAAACACACTTGCCATATTCTCTTCTGCTCTTTCTGTTGCAATTGTTGTAACATTTTTTTTACGCTACATTCACACACAGCTTCTGCTTTTTATAACGGGATTTTGGAATAATTGACTGGTTATCAAACGCCTCTTTAAGACATGAAAGGCACAGAATCCATCCATTGCTGGCTTGATGGACTGATCCTTATATATCGCTTTTCTACACTCCCAAAGCACTCTATACAACATGACACATTAACACAAGCACTTTCTTCTAAGCTTTTAGTGCTTCCAAACTAATATTCATACTCTGATGAATACATCGGAGTATCTTGCCAAAGGATACTTGGCATGCCCACTGGAGGAGCCAGGGACCAAATCACTAACCTTCCAATCAGTAGATGACCTCCTCTACCTCCTGAGCTACAGCCACCCTGAGATTAAAACATAAATGTTGTTGGATCTGACTTTGCATACTAACATGTTTAACTATATGTCATCAGATTAAAGGAAAGGCAGGCGTGTCTGAAATCAGGTGAAGTTTTAGAAAACACAGAAGAAAGGAAAATGTTGTGTATTGTGTAAACTGGACCTATGACAAATTAGATTAGCATAGCTAACAGATGAACAGCAGGGTAGATTAAGCTAACACTGATATAAAGGCTCTATGCTCCCTCCTTTAAGACAACAAACCTGATACCAACAGTCTTTTGTCTTCACTCCAGAGAAGTAAAATATTGCACCAAGGATGGGAAGGATTGGCTTAAAATCCACTGCAGACCTTTAATTTTTTCCATAAGTCACAGCAACATTTTTCATCCATCAAATGTTCCTCTACTGAAACCACAAATTGACTTTTTTCAAATAAAGTTTGTTTTAATATTCTCTCTACATGAGTTTCTAACTGATATATTAAAGTATTTTCAACACTGCTATAAAATGAGATCGACATAATCTTTGCCATTAATCTATTCAAACAAGTATATTGCACAAGAGAGGTTATCATGCAACAGCACTAGATGTATTCATGATGCCATCATTCTAATGTGCCACCATGTCAAACAGTCTTCACGAATCTTAGACTGAATAATGCTATTAACATAGAATCAGCGTAAATGAATGAATGCAGTGACAAATAAGCACAACATTGTGACATGTTAATGTTTTAATGAGCAGCAAGTTTGAGAACTTGATATGAAACAGTCTATAAATAATACTGTACTGCCCAGAACAAGAAAGCACCATGAAACTCTTTTCCATAGTCCAAGCACTGAAGATGAAGCCATGAGGAAAATTTATTTAATTCTGTTTTATTTGGTTTTGTTTATACATCCCTAAGTCACAACAGCTGCCATCCCTTTATATTGTAAGGTAAAGACCCAACAAATATATAGAGAAAACCGCAACAATCAGATGACCTACTACGAGCAGGCACTGGGAAGGAAAAACTCCCTTTTAACAGGAAGAAACTTCCAGCAGAGCCAGGCTCAGGAAGGAGCAGTTCGCAGTGAGGGGAGGAAGACAGGACAAAAGATCCACTATCGAGGAGAACGAGAGATTAATGCTAACTAAAGATTAAATGCAGAGGAGGTGTACAAACACAAAGAGAGTGAAAAGGGGTGAATGAAAAAGAAAGACATAACTAGCATAAATAAGGGAGGATTCGGGGTCACATGATCCAGCTGTAACTATCAACTTTATCAAAAATAGTAAAAGTAAAGAGGGTGTCCATGTCCTGATAACAGGATACTGTTCATTAATCTGTTGCAATGAATGTGTTACCCATGTCTGAACGACACAAAGCAAAATAAATTATTGACTTTAAATATGTCAAAAAATCTTCCTATAACGAAATTTCAAAAGCGCTTCAATTTCTATGTCAAGATACGATTTGCCTTCAGTCAACGGACTCACCAGTTTTCTTCGGAACATGTGCTATTTGACCTTCAAAAATATGCTTTTTTTTTCTTTTGCAAATTTCTAGGACTCAAGCTCGTCTCCAGGACCAGAGAAGCTCAGTGCTGTTGGAGAGGGAGTTGTTGAGTAGCAGTAAATTCGCATGAGGCTCCATCAGAGTCAGAGAGCAAGCTTGGTATGGCTTTCCGACAGACGTAATGAGCTCGGAGGATCTCCTGGGCTGCGACCGGCCTTTGGTTGGCAAAAGTAGAGGCAATGGAATTCCGGGTCTGGAAAAAAAGTCATACCTCCACATTACATGGGAATGTATGGATCCTTTACAGTTCTGAGAGACTTTCCAAAAGTAAACAAGGCCACTGTGGCTGCTTTGTCCAATTTTCCGAGCAGCTTTCGAAGGCCTGTATAAATTAAACTGCATTTTAAAGGGTTTTTTCTTTCAACCTACCCAGGTAACATGAGAACCCTCTACTTGTGTCAGCATGAGTAATTATCTGGCTCGAGATGACACGGATGCAGTTTTGTTACCACGTCCTCCTCTTTTTAACACATCTACAACTAATATTGAATTTAGCTGAACACATATTCCTATGTAATCTTTACTAAATGGACATAAAGAAATCAGGCACTAAGTGAAGGAAACAAACATTTTTTTAAAGATAATCTTGCAAGAAGGACGTCAAAGATGTGTCGCCACAAGACCCCAGGCGACACCAGAAACGTCTTTTAATCTGCGCTGGGGACATGTAAACAGTCATTAAGACGGTGGGAACCCTATTCATGCCTTTCAGCTGCTTGATAGATGTGGGACGCCTTGCCAATATCTACACAAGCGGCGCACCAATGTAAAGCCGTCAACACTTTCAAGGAAGAAAAAAAAAAACGAATTAAAAAAACCAAACTGGGAGCTCATGTGAATAACTTTGTGCGCACCTTTGCGACTGAGATGCATACACACAACAACACACACATCTATTCAGGTTGTGTGCAAAGCGAAGGGATCCACTCACGCTCGCGATAATGTAGTTTTTCTTCTCTGGAGTTTCTATGGCAGATGTGCTAGCGCTGTAAAAGCGGAAGGGATGCATTGGGGGCTTGTTAATTAGCAGAGTGTTTTGAAAGGCCTCGCGTCCCGCCTTGGCTGGCAGGTTGGCAGCACCTGATTAGTGGGGAATAGCGAAGAGCTGAGACGACGCTCTAGTTCCCCAAAATAAAGAGGAAAAAATTCTCTTCCCCTCGCTCCCTTCGTCTCTCTCTATCTCACAGACACACACACACACTCACTCGGGGGGGCCCATATGCTGGCCTCATTTTTTCCTCATCTTCACCTGACAAATTGCATTCACGATGTAAAAAAGAAGCACCGACCCTGGAGAGGGAATACATGTGTCTAAAGCTTCTCTTTGAACTGGAGATGGCGAGGAGATCATTAGACATACAACATTGTTTTCTGACATGAAACATGTTCCATTTAAAGGGCTGCAAATGACTTCATGCAACGACGACAGAAGCAGATATGAAGTTTGCAGAGTTTCAGAAGTTGTCGGTCTGCCTGAATTGACGTGTCATTTGGTCTTTGCGACCTTTACTCCTGCACTTCTTACGCACGCGTTAGTCCTGAGTGGCTGCCTTTTTATGCCTCTGAAACAGACGCGTGCGTATCAGCAGACAGACGAATTGAAGGTTCTGTGCTCGTGATGCTCATAGAAGTGGGTGAACCCTACAATCGCCCAATGACAGCATTTCAGCGAAAGGCAGAAATTACAGCTTTGGGAAGATTCACGTCTCTGTGGACCCATTCAGCGAGAGAGAGATGTTATGGGTAACTGTAGGTTGCAGAAGCTATGCACACACACACACACACACACACACCCCTTCCAAAAATCACAAAAACATATCATACAGTCCTGTGTGGCAAAACATGCTGAATCCCAAATTTCCATCTGGAGGTGATTTTGAGGGGAAAAAAGGCAAATTATATTCAAGTTATGTATAAGTCTAAACTAAGCTATAAAAGCAGACACACCTACTGTCAGGTTCAACATGGTGGGATCAACTACTAGTACTATTCTAAATTATACTCCTTTTGATAGATATTTGTTTCTATTGTGTCACAATCAGAATACTTTTTAATCCCAGAAGAAATTATGTGGCTACAGTTGCTCCAAGACCGTAAGAACAGTAACTAACTAAACTAAATTAAATAATACAATGTATTACAAAGTTACAAAATATAACAAAGTAGCTCTAATAAATACAAATAGCTCTAAATATTAATATCCCAGTGTATCCTGTCTTTAAGTCTGACATCATTAGTCGTTTCCAGGTCCAAACTCCGCTTCAGGTCCCAAAGTCAAAAGAACTTTGTGGCATCACTGAGAGTTACAAACTGTCTAAATTCTTTCATCTGTAATAAAATGATCAGTGTTGCTGCTCTACCAGGTGTAACAATTAAGTCTAACATCCAGGCATCCATGAAAACCGAATTGATGAAATTTAACAGACTTAGAAGTTAGAAGTTGCCTCTTCTGGTTCATTCATGATTCCATCTTTTCTGGAAAAGCACGACTGCAGAAGCTTTTTTGGAGTACGTGCTGTGGCTGGTCTCAGTATTTGTTAGCTTGATGTGGAAAACTAACAAATATGGCCAAGTTGGAACGATTCCTGTATAGCGGAGGCTCTTCTAAGAAACCGCTGAAACTTTACAATCATTTTATTTTATCATATAGTGTGTGGATGTGGCAGTGGACCCAAAATGCAGACCAGGGCAGGCGGGTGGAAATGAAAACTCAAAATCTACTTATAATGAAAATCCCAGGTACAGTCCAAAAGTAACAAAGTCCAACAGGTGACAAAATCAAAGTATGGGGAAACTGTATGAGCAGAAACATAAACCAAGAAGAAACATGTCAGGAAGAGTTACCTACTGCACTGACAGAAACAGGAAGGAGGTCATAACAGCTGCAGGAAACACAGGTGCAGACAACTTGGGGAACAGGACTGGAGAAAAAAAGTGAATACTAAACACATGAGACAAAAGATTAATAAAATAAAACAGGAAGTAACATAACGGGAACACCTACTATCCCTCAAGATTAACAGGTGAGTAAAACCAAGGAAACTATAGACAATAAGACAACATGCCAAAGTTCAAGACACCGTGCAAAGGAAATACAACTCAATAAGGTCCAAGACACAGGACCACCACATTTGGAGGGATTCAACAGAATGCAGAACAGTTACCTATTAGGAGGTTACCCATACAGACGAATAGCACTGCAGTCTCGTGGTGACTGGTGCCTGGAATTCACAGGGTCCTGGGACAGTTATGTGTGGACTTTGCATGTTGTCCCTGCAGTCCAATGACATGCATGCGGTTAGGTTAATTGGCCAGTCTAAATTGGCCGTGTGAACGAGAATGGTCATATGTCTGTCTGTGTTAGTTCTGCAATAGACTGGCGACCTTCCAGGGCATACCTCTTCTTTCTCTCAATGACAGCTGGTAATGGGCTCCAGCCCCCACGTGACCCTGTAGTGGATAAGCAGAAGAAAATAGATGGATGCATGGACCTATACAGGCAGCAACACAACAAAAAGAAGAGATTTGGTGTTTCTTGGTTGGGCTTAACATCCTGGACATGAAGCTTAATCTGTAAGAAGGGCCACCATGCATCCAGCCAGATGGGGACACCAGATCCAGGGTGGTACAGGTTACCAGGACCTCCCTTTCGCTGGTCCCGGGTTCAGCTAATGGACATCTGTCACAGTCCCATGACACTAGAGCCAGCCACTGTCAGAGCCATAATGAAATATGTATGAAACAAGAATGTTTAGCAGTGGGCCTGCCGCTGCTAATCAATGATTCGATCCACCGGCGCCCAATGTGGAATACATTTATTATACATTATCTTTTCATGCAGTCAATTTTATGCATTCCGATTCCACCTCCAGCCGCACTGCATTGAAATGAGGCAAAGATGAAATTGTGTTTAAAATTTAAAGTGGTTCCTTTGCCCCAAGCTACATGCCCTCCTCACTGTCGTGCACACAAGACTGTTGAAAAAGTGAGACATTTTCTTCCTCCTCTCGCCGAGCATCTGCCCTAACAATTGCACAGCCAGTGCGTTCCTCAAACGGCAGCAAACATTTCTTTGTGACACAAAGTGGTGTCAATTAAACTCCTCTTTCTAATTATGCTACAAAACAGGGAAAAAAATACGTGTCCTGTGTGGCAGGCCAGAGCTAAGTGACCTGAACAGGAGTTAGCAGTGGCAGCCAAGGGCAAAGCTGGCTAATGTAAACCAAATCCTGTACCTGGGGAGCACAGCCTATTCAGGCTAATCCACTAGCCTGGAGGCTGCTGCTTTAATAGGGGCACTGTGGACCTAGTCATTGTCCTCTCTGCTCAAGGAGTCCAATGCAACATGTTAGCCCCACGAGCTGCACAGCCCCTCCACCCACTGCTGCCTGAATGTTTATCTGAGGCACATAGGAGGAGGAAGCTGGAGGAGAAACAAAGTGAGACTGTGTATTTGCCCATATATGTGTGTGTGTGTGTGTCTGTGTGTTACTTTGGTGTTGCACAGCTGATGATATGCTATTTTTAAAGGCAACAACTCTCAGCCCACAAAAAGAAACAAAGTGCATTTCCCATGTAAGCTTGTAAAACAGCCTGAGATGCTTTGACTCGAGGTTAGCGTAGACAACAACGCATAAAAGAGGGGTGGGGGAAGAAATATAAATAGACCGAAGGGAACGAGGATCTGCTGGATTGTAGTGGATGTGTTATCAGATGCGCCCTTCTCCGTAGGCCTGTCATTTGGCACCAGCCACCGAGGGAGCAATAGCAGCTGTCAGCAGCAGCCCTTTACATATCTATCCTCCCAATACATCTCATTGGATTTGATTCATTTTACCTGAGGCATTTTTGTCAATCCTCCTCTCAGATTCTTCCTGTGTGTGTGTGTGTGTGTGTGTGTGTGTGTGTGTGTGTGTGTGTGTGTGTGTGTGTGTGTGTGTGTGTGTGTGTGTGAGTGTGAGAGAGAGCCACGTGCACATAGCTGCATTCTGTTTGTAAGTTTTTCTCCGCTAACGTGTGCACGCGTGTGCGAGACTGTGCAGAGCAAAGGAGTATTTACACACGTTTACCTCTGCTGCCATGGGAGCCCGGAGTACGCCAGGGGCTGCCGGGGTTACACAGCAGGGGAGGAAGCCTGTGAAGGGCTGCCTCGGTAAACCCACTGATTATCTGTACCATTAATTCACAACTCCTTGACCTTGCTGCTTAATCTATATTCCAGTACCAGTCTCAAGTGGCACAGTGGAGGCGGCCAGGCTCATACATCCTGATCCGGAGCTCTCTCAGGACACAGAACCAATGCATGTGTGTGTGTGTTTTCTTTTTTCTATTCTTTTTTTTTTAAAGCAAACAGCAATCTTCAAAGCTGAAAAAGAAAGCAAACAAGTCAAGCACAAAAACTGCAGTTCCTCCAATGGTCATTTGAGGCCAGCGCCACAAGTTATATATTTCCCATAGACTTCCATCCATTCCTTCCATTAACATTTTAACAGCCTGCAAAGAGTGTTCTTGTTTATAGAGCTAATTAGCATCATTGTGGCACTAAGGCACATCGCTTAGCCCGTGTCGCATGGCAGCACACGTCAAAAATGATGTCACATCCACTGGCACACTTTTTGTAGCCAGGTGAGTTGCACCGCTGCTGCCACAGTACAGAAGCTCAAAGTCACACATTATACATGGGGATGATGCTGCAACAGTTTGAAAAAACATGAGAGTTTGTGGGGGAGAAAAAACACTCTGCAATGTCTTTGTTATATGAATGATGTGGCGCTGTGGCCTGACTGGTGACACCTATTGTTCAGGACAATACTGCAGCGGCTGTCTGTGCATAAAAAGAAATGTCTGCGTGATGATGTAAATACTGGCGCATTAAACAGTTTGGATTTTGTTAAAGTGTAAAAGCAGCTGTCTGCGGAGGCTTCACTAATTCGCTAATTTGCATCAACGACTTGGACTTCGCTACCATTTTCTTAATTTAAAGAATATTTATAGGAATTATCTGATGAAAAATACAGCTTACTGTGTGATATTGCTGGTCAAAGAAGCATGTATTCCAGCTTTGGTGAAGGAAAAATTAATATTTCATGGTCCTGTTAGCAGGTAGGTGTATCTGTGCTTGAGTGATGAGTATCCCATGAGCCCATATGCAGTGCTGCCAACTCCTCAGTAAGGAAAATCGCTATTGGCTGTCCTAAAAGTCGCTTAGAATTCACTAAATGGCGTCATCGCCTAATTTGCATAATTGGTCATGCTTATGTAATTATGTAATTGTAAAGAGCAATACGTGCTTTCACGTCAAAAAGTCATCATAAGTCTCCAATAACACCAGAAAAAGTTGCCAGATTTGTCGCTAGTCGCGTTTTAGAATAAAGTCGCTAAGGGGGTCTGAAAACTCGCTAACACTGCCCATAAGTCTACCTTCTCATCTAAATGTCTTAACCTCAGTTTTTCCCCAATCATGAGTCCAGAACTCTAACCCCAATGGGTGACATCACCAGCGGCTATCTCCATCTTTTATTTACAGTCTGTCATTTAGCAGCTGGAACGGTTGTCTTTGGACACCAGAAGCAGTAGCTGACACAGAAGAACATCCAGTGGCATTTATGCACCAGATGTGGCATTTGAATTTTGCACTGTTTAATTTGGAAATAACATTTCTTGTAGAAGCGAGTGAAAAAGAGTATTTTTACCCCTTAATGCTTTGGGGTTGTCGTGGGGGGTTTTAATCACTCTAAATGTAAATTAAGATTTGCTAAAATGTAAGCAACTTTTTTTCCAGCGCCTTTGTAAGATTAAAAAAAAAACTCCCCAGGATCTGCACACCCGTCTGCAGCCATGGCTGGAATATGGAGGTCAGTTTCATAATTAACCCCTTACACAATGTAAGGGAAGGCATGGGTTGAGGGGGGACATCAGCTGCTAATGTACATTACTTCAGGAGCGATATTTTCCTTACAACTTTACTCCTGACTCTGGGGGAAACGATTAAAACTGCATCTGAATTCCACGCCCTATACTTTACTTTGTCATGGCACAGCGACGCTGTACTTCAAACTAAGTTGTGTGTGTATCCAACTACAAGCGACTCATGTCCCAACATTTTGAAGCTGTTCTTGCCGCTCATCATCATCAGAGCGACATCACTCTTTGATAGCTCCATTAACCTCGGGGGGAAAAGGTTAACTGCTAGCATTGTGCTTTATTACTTCCCATCTACTTTGATCCATCGCCACCTTTTCACCTTTCGGCTGACAGGAAAACCCTTTTTTGGCTGTAAGTCATAATTTGAGCGAGGTTGTAGCAACGTCATTGTCAGTCCAGCATCTCTCCCCCCCCCCTCCCTACCCTACTTCTCGCAGCGTCGTGCCCTGCCGAGGTGGACGACAAGCTCTTGGTGGGTGATGAAAATGCATTCTCCTGGTTTAATTGAAAGTAGAGCTGTCATGTTCCACGCAGACAGCCACATGTAATTATTCCAGTCTGCCAGGATTCAGTTTGCCTGTCAGCTACCTGCCTGGGCTGCCTGCTGCTGCTGCTAGAGGGTGTATGGAGACAGAAAGCGAGGGAGGGGTGGTAGATAGAGGAGGAGAGAAATGAAGAAGTGTATGTGTGTGTGTGTGCGCATGCATTCGGCCTGGCTGGGGAGTTTCACTGGAGGGGTGCATAAAAAGCAGTGATCTTCCAATTTGTCTCTGCTGCTCGTCCTTTCTCCCCCCCCTCCTCCGCCCCAGCCCCCATCTTTAACTCTCTCTTTCTACCTACTTTTCTCTTGTGCCGGCACCCTCCAGTCAATCTCTCCGTTTCTGTCTCCATATTTCCTTCTTCACAAAAAAGAAAAAAGAAACGGGAGTAAAGAGAGAGGAAGAGTGAGCGACAGTAAATGTAGGCCCTCCACAGATAGCCCAGGCCGCTAAACATAGCCCGCTTGGTTCGACATCGACTTCAATTTCGAGAACCTCAGAGTATTTTGTTCCTCCATGTGGCAATTAGGATGTCAAATCAAACTTGGGAAGGCAAACAGCAGAGCAAGCCTCCTCGCTGCTATTTCCAGACACCACATCTCTGTCTCAAGCACACGCACACACACACAGATACAAGCTGCTTTTCCTCACACAGCTACCCATATCTCTTAAGGATTACACAAACTCTGTAGCTGCTCAGAGAGCGCTTCCTTGTCCCTGACATGGACACTGAAACACACACACACACACACACTGACAGTGTTATGGAAATGATCACATCCCCTAACAATGTTCCTGACCCGGCGGTCAGAGAAGCCATAAATCGGGGTGTTTTAGCGGAGGCCTGACCTTTGACCCCTCCAACACCGGGCCTGTCCTTACTGTCAGTCAGGCCTTTATCCTCCTCTGACCTTTAGACATTACCCAGACAACAACGGGGCCAAGCCAGAGCCCTCACCCAAAATCGTACAGCTTTTTTCCCCTGCGTCTCACACCATGACATCAGTGCGTGCTCCCTACTCCAGGACAAGTCACGTCCAGCTTTAGTAATGCTTCGGATGTTTTAGTCTGAAGCATTCAAAGCCAACAAATACTTGTAAATGAGGCCTAAATGATTCTGCTTTGTAATCTAATTTTTTATTGATCAAACAGAGAATTTTTCATGCCATCATTTTCAGAGTAAGTATAAGTAAATATATGTAGCGTTGACACTTAAAGTGCTTTTAAGGTTAAATTGTGTTCTCTCTTCCTAGTTCGTCATGGCTTTTTTCCTAAAATGGTGAACAATGTGACTGCAGATCATTCCCCATCTAGCACGGACCTCCCTAAATTCCACAGTGTTCCAGATATTCCATGACCAGTGTATGCAGGATGTAAATATTTCATTCCTGCATGGATTTTGTATTCAACTCAATGCAGACTACGATGAGGCCTCTCTGGTTTACGGGGGTTTTCAAAGGGTCGACCACATGAAGGCACTGCCTGCTTTGCTCCACTGTTTCCTTTCCTCTTCATTTTCTCTTTTAACCATCAAGCACTGTAAATTATAATTGCTCTGATCCCATTCAAATGCATTTAATGACAGACCAATGGGGTAAATGATAGCTTTTGAAAACACTTTGTGAATCACTAGCCTAAAACCTCAGTCTATGTGTTTGTGATTGCAGGAAAGTGTTGCTCTGTGCCAACCTGGGTCAGCATTTCTAAGAAGGCTTTAAATGAAACGCGGACCCCGCTGTTCATCTGCACGGGAGGCTATCCGAAGGCCCGAGACACTCAGGAATTTGGGGCTTTGTGGGGCAGGGGCTGCTAGGAGGGGGGTACTAGGGACTCGATCTGGGTCACTGCTTTTGAGCCCCCCAAACCTCATTCAACATATAACATGTCATAAGCATCAAAAGAAGGCAAACAAACTCCAGTTCAGCAAGTAATTTATTCTAACTCTGACCAGGGCAAATATTGTTTTTAGAAAGTGAAATATCATTAGTCATTTAGCCATTTCTGTGTGAGTTTGCATGTTCTCCACGTGTCTGTGTGGGTTCTCTCTGGGTACTCCTGCTTCCTCCCACAGTCCACAGACACGCAGTTACTGTTAGTTAGCTTAACTGGTGCGTCTAAATTGTTCAAAGGTGTAAATGTGACTGTCTCTCTGTGTTAGCCCTGAGAAATCACGGCAACCTGTCTAGGGTGTACCCGCCTCTTGACCTATCAGAGCTGGGATCGCGTATACCTGAATTGAAAGATAACGGACGGACGGAAATATTCTTAGTGTTATTTGTAATTTTTTTTATAATAGAATGATCAATCAAACATTTTCTCAGATTTTCTTTAAATGTTGAAATTGAAAGTTTAACTCAGGGTCAGCGTTTTTGTCTCATTAAGTGGAATAGGGAGAGGTGGATGTTTCATCAGTCAGGTGTCCCAACATATCGACAGAACAAACTTCCTCCACATTGATCTCCACATGTCCCCGCTACTTTGCCACTCAAACTTCCTCAGTGGCATGCCTTGAAATCTGGATCAGTGAAGGTTTGAAATATTCTGCTGTGTTTCATGCCACACAAACTATTCACTTTAAATGAAACAACCGGAGTGATAATAAGGGCTGAGTGATAATAGGCATGTATCTTTAATAACCTTCAAAAAATATTCATTGTAGGTTGCTAACACTCAATAAAAAAGGACCAACTGTTTCACAATAAATCTGAAAACAAGTTAAAGCTAAAGGGGATGGTGGGGTCAACCCACATCCTTCCAGCAAACATCCACCCACCCCACAGCAAAGTGACAGGCACTGCTGGGCTCAGCCTTCATTTAAACCAGAATGTACCATCCGCCAACGGGGGTGAAATAAAATAAGTGCTCAAAATCCCCACAGTTGTAAAGAGAACATTTATTCAGGTGAGTGTTTGGAATCGCTGACATCTAAGGTCGAGTGTGAACACACACACATCTCTGGTCTGTGACCTGCTTAAGAACCGTTTTACCTTTTCTTCAAATACTTGAAAGCAGCCACTCCAGACGCGTTACACCAAAGACATCAGTGCTTGGTAAAAAGACAGGAGTTCACCTAAACATTACAGGTGCATATCCAAGCTTAGCATTTGCTGCGATCAAGCAGTGATTTCTTTATTTAATATTTAGTAATAGTATCTAAAGCCTTTTTTTATTTTTAAATGATTTGATGTGGAAACAAATACTTTAATTCTACTTTCATTTAAGATGTTGGACTTGAAGTTGGAGCTCGGCCTCTTCTCTCTGTGTCTCTGGTGGAGTGGAGTGTTTTCTACTGATTACAGGGCGGTTGCTGTCGGAGGACATTACCCACCTCCCAGCAGCCTCCTCCCAATGTGATGACAAGCTCTGAAGAAATCCTTCACACAGCTGGAAGCTCAGGGGCCCCAGACTTCAGAGGCGTGCGCCCGGCCCCCTTGACACGAACCACACCGATGTGTACAGTATTGTCTCTTTACTTCTCTCCCTCCCATTCCCTCCCTCTTCCCCTCCTTTCTCGCTCTGCCTCTGTTTTTTTCCCCCGCTGCACTTTGACACGCCCTCTCTCGCTCTGTCAGAGTCTTTAGCAGTTCATTTGAAGTCTGGTTTCACAGCGGGCAAACACAGTTAATTAAGGGAGTTGAAAATATGGCAGATATTTTCTTTGTGCACTTCAACGGGAGTTGTTTTTTTTTTTTCCTTTTAATACATGCATGAGAGATGCAAACATTTATTGGTACCTTTATGCCTCATTACTTCTAGGGCTGATTAAATGGGCGTATTAGCAGTTTTTGGCCATGCTACAAGCTTGTTTTGAGGCACGTCAGTGGCTCGGTCAAGAGCGAAATAGCCCATCTAGGGATGTCCAATGCAAGTGAAGCTTGTGCTATAAGTGCTGTCACTGTGGTAGTGAAATAAAAACATTTTAAAAACACAACAAAATAAAAACCAAAAATGATTTTTTTTTTATTTATATTAAATCCCTTCCTTGTAATTTCAGTTTCTCCAGGTAAGTTTTCTGTGTGATTTTGTCCACTCCAGGTTAACATGTGCCATAACTGGTGTAACATTCCAGACAGTTGTAGCTCCACTGCCACCTTATTTTCCATTTTAATGAAATGGGAACATTAGTCAGGCTCTGAATCGTTTATTCTCAGGCCAGCTTGGGGTGCCGAAACTGAGCGCCTACGAATGGAACAAAAGTCACTTCTTTCCTGCGAATAAGTTGCAAATCTGGGCCAGCCACTGCTGAGACCCACCGTGGCCCTTGGGCTCACTTAAGGAAGGGCTGTAAAAACCCTGACTGATTTACATCAGTGCTGCCCGGGCTTCCGCAGAGCAGCGCCGCCTCCCCTGTTCCACTGTTCCACTGTGGGTGCTTCAGAGACCCACAGAGGGCTGGGCTCAGAGAGTGCAAGAGGTGTAGAGTGGGGGAGAAGAGAGAGAGAGAACGAGAGGGGCGAGGACCGAATAGGAGAGCAGGAAAAAGAAAGAAGGAGAGAAAAGAGAGCGAAAGAGTGAACGGGTGAGGGGTGGGCGAGGGAGAGGTCACAGGTCACAGGGGCAGAGCAGGGCACTCCCAATCAGCACTGTGTAAACAGGCCTCCTCCTGGAGTGGACAGGTTGGGGGGGGGGGGGCTGGGGTAAGTCCTCCACGGGCCACTGAGGCTGTCAGCAGAGCAGATAACTGATGGCAGGAATGTGGCATTTGTTCTTAAAAAGAGAGAGAGAGGGAGGAAGAAAAGGAGGGGAGGAGGAGGAGTTCAACTAGTGGCAGAAAGTGGGGGCCGCCAATTAACATCTACTTGATGCATTCATACAGCCGGGCCTCTGGCTCCTTAAGCCCTGCAGCTGCATTTGTGCTGGCAGGCAGCTCCCTGCTTCCCCGGCCTCGAACGCTCACACGGAGATCTCCTTAACGACACAACAGTCTCGGGTCCACCAGGCTTACATTGTCAGACTGTTCAGTCATTACTCCGTAGGCTGCTGGTCAGGGGCTGAAATATGTGAAGAAGTTTATTTGCTTCGGAATCGGTGGGCCAGTTTTCCTCGTAAACAAAGAGCCAATTGGCAGCGTACTCGAGCTCCCAGATAAAACCTCTACCCGCCTAATCTTTTAATCTCTTATTACACTATATCACCACAGATTCTGTCAACTTCCTGAACACCACCTCGTGCCTGTCTCATCTCGATGTCCTCCATTTACATAAAGATTGCGGTTAGGAAGACTGACACCAATTTAGGAGTTAAGCTGCACCGACGGGATTAATGTGATCCTCAAGTCCTGTCTGCAGCCTCTGCGTGTGTCCTGTCTGCCTGCAGACAGGCATTCATCTTCCTCTGATCCCAAAACAGTTATTAGCCTGTCCTCCCATCGGGAGAATACGGAATCGAGGTCGGAGTCTGCTGACCTGGTGACTGTGCTCAAAAGAGAGACACGGTTCTCCCTGCGTGCCTTCGCTCAGCAAATGGAGCCATGATCCCCGTCATTGACCCTCCCTCTACCACCACCCGTCGTGGTGGCCTTTGAGGCCAAGTGAGGTGTAAACAAATCCAATATACACTGCATTGTATGGCACCCCAAGGGTCCCGGTGAAGTTACTCTAGAGGTACAAATCACTTCGGGTCACGGTTTGCTTGCTTTTTCTTGCTCTATTTCCCAGAGGGTTGCAGTTCCCCACACAGGGAACGCTACCCAGCCACCCACCGCTACCATCATACAGGTTTATTTACATTTCCAAGTCCGAGATTGATTGAATGGGCCCCTTTTTGGAAGTGTACCTCCACGGGCCTGCTTAGTGTTCAAGCTGGAGACCACCGTGCAGAGAGGGGAAAGGTCCATACAGTCGGCTTCCTATATCACCATGTCATCCAACTCTACAGACAGTGAGGATTTCTGTCCTTAAGCTACCATATATCAGCGTTATCGGTTTGACTTGCATCTTATTGATGTTTCTCTGGGCCTGCTGACCTTGCTTGAAATTTAAAATGAGAATTCCCCCAAGTTTTATGTAAATGCTGTTTTCGACCTGTGGCAGCAAAACTTTGTTCTTGCACAACAACTCGGTCTGAGAAAAATGCAGCTCATGGAGAGCTGGATGCTTTTCCAGCATGAGTCATTTATTTAGAAAAAGGACAGGTTGAACTGGGAAGGCACCATTAACAGTGATTGGTGCTATTTACTTAACAAACAAAGAAAATCTGATGAAAAAAGATGTGAAGGCTGTCTTTGGGAATGTCATCTCCATCTTACCCCTAACCAGCTCCTTTCTTGCTAATGATTATTTAATGTTAGCCACATAACTCCTTGTTTTGCATTCCTATCATGTAATTTTTGTAAATTGGCCCAGATTCCTGGCACTTTTTCTTCATTGCTTCACTTCAGTCAAGGACATGCAGCTGAGCACAGTGTTGTGTAAATAGGGGTGTACAAACAGCACTGCGGGTCAGCAGGGCAGAGGACAACTATCCGTTTCCTGGAGAACATCCTCTCCTAAACGTAGCGGACAGTTATCAGGTCACTGTGGGTTCAGCCTCAGGGCGGGGGCTGCTGCCGGTCTGCATACTACTTCTACATTATTAGAGAAGTGCAAAGGAATGTGCGACAATCCGGTGCGTGGGAAAAGCACACTATTACTGACCAGTAAGCACAGAGCTTTCTGGTGGTATCTGGTTACTGACACAGGTTTTTGCATGTTATCGAGCCTCTAATGTTTTGTGCAGAGGTAGGCGGACTGATTGAAATATCAAAGTATCAATACCAACGCTGGTATTGGAACCATACTAGAACAATATGATCAATGCTTTGATCCTATTTACTTCTATGCTCTCCCAAAAAAACATTTCAAAATACATGACAAGATGAAAAGTGGGTTTTATTTTGTTAATTCATTATTGTAGAAAATAAAATAATTTTAATGATCTTGTTCAGACTTTATTCATTTCCTTTGGAAGTTGAAAGTAGTGGTATCGGTAATACTGGTCCTGTATTTACATGGTACCAAAACAAGATTTGCAGCATAAGATTTTGCATAAGCCTACAAATTAAACATATAAATTGTAGGCTCAAGCAACCAACATTAATCATGGTGAGGCTTACACCTATAAAAGGAATGACAGAGGCAGTTTCAGCATCCCTGGATGCCAACAAAAGCTCCTTTGTGCCCACTTATGTCACTGCGAGGTGCTGCGAGGGCGTTTTGGAGGAGTCCTCACTTGCATTAAGGACCTGTCGGAGGTTGCACAGTTCAGTGGAGCAGCAGCGAGTCTATTTGTCTGCGTGAGAGCTACGTGCACCTGCCTGCGTCTGAACACATGAATAAGAGATTGCGTTACGGGCCAGTGAATCAATTCACATAATATGATGTAGTGCAGTCAAAAGATGGCAGTTGCTCCAGATGCATATCACTTAAGTTCACTTTTTGGCTAATTGGATGCGACATGCCTGCGAGGCTGTGCAACCAAACTAATGTGAGCAGCAATGCAGCCTGACTTGTCAATTGGGGCTGACGCTGTCGAGTCAAGTCACAGCCAGCAAATATTCTCCTTCAACTACAAGTTGCATCTTTTGTTTTACTTTGTTTTACCCAGCTGAACACATGCATGTGGATGTTAACAGACTTTTTAACTAGGTGTTATTTATATTTTTAAAATGTCACTGAAGCTTCTGCATTAGGTTTCTAGTAAAGCTGTGCATTTGTACTACCCTTTGCTGTGTAAGTTGCATGTTTTAGGCTAACAATTTCATCTATCATCAGGTCATTTTTAGCTGTTAAATTATGTATTGTAAACATTTAACATTTAGTGATTAAAGTATTCTTTAAAATCAATGCACTGTTACTGTTGCAGGCTCTGTCCAATGAGTGATTTGTTTGTTTTTTACTCTTCTCTACATTCTTCAATGCAAGGTCTCTTTTCCTAGCTTCCACACATGTTTAATTTGTCCCAGTATTCACCATTATAGTTTTCTGGGGAAAGCTCTTGATAGCTATCAGCTAAAAAAAAAAAAAAAGTAATATTCTCTTCTTGTTTTGGTGCTATAGGCTAGACACAGCTTCCAGACCTGAAAATTAAAGCCAACATTTTAATTACCACCAGGGGGCAGTACCTGTGGTTGCAAATAGACTTGACAGACAGCAGTTTAGAAGTTTATGAGAAAATAATGTTGTTAGATCTGACCAATGTAAATAGTTTCCTGAAAGTTTATGGGCTCAGGGTGTCATTTCAGCAAGGTTGGATATTCCGGGATATGCTTACTAGCTAACAACTTGAGACTGACAAGTCGTTAGCCAATTAATGCGTTCCAGATCAAGTTGGAAATCGGATTTTCTGAATTCCCAGTCAGAATTTTTTTTATTTTAAACTAAGAAAATCGGAGCAGCCACACAAACCCCGAGTTAACAATCAAAGATGGCAGCAGCAGTTGACCTTTTAATCTACTCTGCCACTGTTGTGTATTTGAGACTCACTAAATTAGCCAATGCAGAGAACTGAACAGGCTCTATCCACGAATGTGCTGCAGCTGTGTTTCTGAGTGCAAAAAAACTAGTATGGTGCTGTGTTGTTAGTACTGCATGAATTGTTTTACGTTACCAACAAGCCAAACAAATCCTGTTTTTCAAGCTTTTCCAACTTTACTAATGAAACGCTCTAACTGTAACGTCACTCCCGAATTACCGTCATCCGACTTCCAAGGTAAATGGATTGCACCACATGCACACATCTGGCTTCAAAGCACAAATATAGCAACAACATTTATACTCTCAGGCTTCAGAACAGGACTCCATAAAACAGTGGGTAATGCCACAGGTAGGGTTGCCAACTCCCTGAAAAATAAATAAGGGACACCTCGTGGCCAGGGCCGGGCAACCTAGTTGTCTTCACCCTTCCCAGTGTGGTAGCTCTTTTTTGTGTGTGTGAAATTATTTTTTAACCATTTGACTTGAATTTGATTTAAGCAGATGAATATTCTTTTTGATATGACCATATGGGAAACAAATGATCATTTAGTCATTTATTTTTAGCTCAAAATGACAACATTAACACAGTAAAACAGGTCTCTTTCTTAAACAGAAGCCTGTCATGCTTAACTTTTGAGAATATAAGTAAATCTTTCTTTAAAAGAACTCTGTCCTGCTTAACTTATTATATAAATTAATAGAAAGCAATAGAACGAAAAATATTCTTGTAACAGTGCACATTTAGTGCATTTAGTACAATTGGCTTCAGCTGAGGTATTATTTCAGCTTTTCTAATGCTAATCAGCTGCTCCTGTTTGTAAACCCACTTGTTCCCATGATTATGCATCTTAACTCATCATATTCATCTATGTATTACTTTTATGTATTAGTCATCTATTTGTTGTAATCATCTATCCTTGCAGTTGTTTATTACACAAAATAAATTATATTATCACACTTCTGGCCACATAGCGCTGATATTCACTGCACATGCCCATATTAACCTTAACCAGAGGGTTTAAAAAAAACAAACCAGTGTTTACATACCATATCTGCTTCTGCCGTGGCCTGGTGGACAAAAAAATGGTTAAGGGTTCCCCGAGCTGTCACGCCCCTCATGTTCTTCATGTGCCCACCACTAGAAGCAGGCCTATGGAAAAAGTGCGCCGGCACACAGTGCAGTGCACGTTATAGGTGTTATCGTGTATTTACCCAGCCAGGTGTTTTCCTTTTCCCATTCCTCCCTGTACTTTTGCAGCCTATTTTTCTTTCTCTGAGGGGAACAAACATTGCTGCTCTAATGCTGGGCTTACACTGTGCGATTTTTGGTCCATTTTGAGCCGATTTTTGAGTCGTGCGACCGATTTGGTGATCGGCCCGTTTTTGGCCTTCATCGTGCATCGTTTAGTATACGTGGGGTAACGAGAAGCGGCTGTGTCACCACACCCGCTCACACTGCTCACGCGCAAACACGTAAACGTCGGTGAAAAAGACGGAGCAGCACGGCAGTGCAGCGTGTGATCTGGACACAAGCGATGGAGGCACAACTTGTAGAACTTTGGAAAGCTCATCCGAGCCTTTTCCATGCGGCATCACAAAATGATCACGACCACAACAACCGTGAAAATAGTTGGATTTACACTGTTGCTCAATCACAGCTGCCTGATCATGTTTTTCATTAGCAATTTAGCAAAGTTGATGGTGTTGGTGTGTGTGTGTGAGTGAAAGACAGAGAGAGTGACAGATTTTCTGTTACAAGCTTCATGTTATGGAGGCACAGTGTGAGCTCTCAGGTCGCATCAGAGCATCGGGCGGTATAGTGTGAGAGTACATCGTGACATATGAACTTCTAACCCCTGCGAGTCAATCGTGCAGTTTGAGCAGGAGCTGAATAACGTGACTGAAAAAATCGCACAGTGTTTGCCCAGCTTTAGGTGTACTGTCGTCCGAGACTTGCACCGCAGAGTCGGCGTTTGTTCCCCTGTTGGCCATGCTTCTTGTTATGGTCATCTGTTGTCTTCCGGTATTTTCTCCGCAAGCGACCTTTCCTCGACCAATGAGATGAGCGGTAATCTGAATTGTCATACTCGAATTGTCATAAGTGTGCTGTCAGCTCATTGGTCACAAAGCAGGAGAGGGGCTGGGAATTATGTTTTCAAACAAAGCGTTAATTCCATTAACATTTATAGACTACTTTTGATTCTCACTGTATTACGGGACAAAGTGCGTCCCTTATTAGCTCAATACGGGACGTGTACTTTTGTTTCGAAATACGGGACGATTCCGTTTTTTAAGGGACGGTTGGCAACCCTAGCCACAGGACTATGCATACAGCTTTTATGCTATGTGCTTAAAGGCAACACCAATGGTTAACACCAATAGGTTCATTCTACAGCATTCTGTACTTACTTCGTAAAGCAAAAGACTTGCTCATTCCCTTTTTAAAGAGTTTAATCATTTATCCTCATATATCTTGCACGTTAGCTAGCATTTTTGAACTCCATGTTGCGGCCCATTGCACGTTTGGATATATTTACATTAAATACATTTTTGGCTACCTACCCCAAAAATGCCAACCCTGGCTGGGAATCATTTACATTCAGTGTCTCTCAGTGATAACTTGATACCAAAATATAAACCTTGTCTTTTTTTATCTGAGACTGAATACATTCTTTACTCTCTGGCTCATCATCTTTTTTGGCCTAACCACCGAATATGCGAGGCAGAGGAGATTTAATTAAGCTAGTCTTGGGAGAATAATAAGCTCTACACAATTAAGCAATGTTCTGTAACTGCTTTTCCCACATCTAGCTGGGCTACTGCAGGATAGGTGGGTCTGAGCAGCACATCCTGAGGCTAGCTAGCTAGTGCAATTACAGTGCTGTCTCACAGTATTAGGTAATTTTCAATATAAAGGGTTTGGCCTGGTTTCTCTTTGCCCCAGTTAAAATTCCCTTTCTGCTCTGCCTAATTAGACAAAAACAGCTCCATCCTGTACTGTAAGTCTTAACAACCTAACATCACCAAGGTTTCGCTGATGTTTTAAACAGATGGACACAGAGCATGTACAATTGGATGAAACCGTTCTGTCTGTTTAACGCAGATAAAGACGACAGTGCAACACCTGCGCCTTTATTACTGATCAAAGTTGCACATTTTAAAGAGTAGCGACCGCATCCAGCATTGCCAAAAGGGACCTGAGCGATTCAACAGATGCGGCTTCGTTCGTTATCTGTGGAGGAATGTCAAGATTCAGATGTGTGAAACGCCATTCACCGAACACCGTCAGACGCTCCTGCACACTCGGCAAACCAATTAAACCAAGCATGCATTTTTAAAAGTGTGCCAGTGCTCATTGGTTTTTTATACCGTTTACAGACCCACTGGGGTGCAAATGAACTTTCCAAATGAAACTTGCTTTCTGGGTTTTTGGTTGTGAATATAGTGTGTTACATATTAAGAATGCCGTTGGATCTCCTTGCTGACAGGGCCTAAAGAGATTATTTTTCCAAGAGCGCAACCTCAGGGTGAGATGTTTATTGAAAATTCAATGAAAAAGGACCCGCGCTTATGGAGTCAAAACAGCCTCCAACACATTATGAATTAAGCAGATACTGATATGAATCTACTGTTGCACTCAGGAGGGGTTTTGCGCACATATATATATATTTTCACTAAAGAACGGTCTGCTTTCCTTACAGGGGGGGAAATAAAAATTGTGAAATGGCTAAAAAGCTCTACTCAGACAAGGCTAGTCAAACAAAGATGTATTACTCCATGACCCTTTGCAAATATTTATGACGTGATAAAAAGAATTCAACAGCAATATTTCAATGCCAGTCAACTTTTTTTTGTTTTTTTTCCAGAGTCCCACAAGACTAATCCCTGTGCATCCACTCACAAAGTAACATCAGCGTCTACCTCACAGATGCTGGATTTCAGCTGCGGTCAGCTGTGTTTTCCACCACGTTTCTGTCTGCAGCAACTAATAAGAGTATTTCAGCCTTCTACCTGCAACTGATGGCTGAGATGCACTCCTCAATAATGCATTAGACAGGCAAGCTAGCACCCCTGGGTCCCTTCTCTCTCTCTCTCTCTCTCTCTCCCTCCCTCCTCCTGCATGTACAGTACAGCCAAATACAGTGATGATGTTGCCTCTGCAGCCTGACTCAAAGGTGAGTAAGGCCTATTGATCTGTGGACAGAAAACACCACTTCTCATCTTCTCTGAGCCCAGCTGCAAAATGGATTGGGGAGGACTGTAGAGGTGGTGAATGTAATACACACACACACACACACACACACACACACACACACAATGTGTGTGCAGAGGGGTGGGGGAGGGTAAGGGGTGCTCGATGAAGACAGAAAGGGAGAAACAAACTGGAAAAGTAAGAAAGGCGCCAGCGCTTTGGTACTTTCTCAGCTTTCGGTGACATCACTGTGCATTTTCCCCTCTAGGAAGGAGCTTGGGTGGTGGGGGGGAGTGGTGTGGCAGCGGGAGAGTTGAGGCCAGGAGAAAAGTGGCAGCTACTTTTAGTGGTCAACTTTAACCTCATGGGCATTTTGAAAAACTGAAAAACTTCACGACAATATGAACTACAGCGCATCCACGAATCTCAGAGCACCACCGTCAACCTACGAGTCTGCAGAGAAAAGTGTTTTTCTGTCCTCCAATAACCCAAGGTGTGCCTGAGAGCTCAGCTCGGTGCACTTTTACACAAATACACGCTTGCAAAGGAAACACCTCGCCCAGTTCTACCCAGCTGGAGATGCAAATCTCACCAATTGCTACCCTTCGGCGGTGAATGCCTTATAATAAAGGCACGCTGTAGATTTTAAACTACAGCCTTTACCGTGTCACAGCTATTGGTAAAACGTCAGAGCTGTAAACTACATTTCCAATTGGTTGATCTGCCTGTCAGCCTGGCCTGAGAAGTAAAATTTACTCTACTTGTGCAAGATTGCCTGATAAACAGTCATTCCGCTGAAGTTAACCAGAGCAGAGCCAAGATAAAGAGCATTGTCTTCCCTATTTGTCTCTGTCCACTGGTGGCTCCCTAAGTGGACTCTCCATTGATAATTACACAATGCTTCCCTTCCCGCACAACAAAAGCTTCCTCAAGCAGATGGCAAATTAGTGCCAATTGTTCAAAAACAATGCAGAGGGCTGATGACAGACGCTCACGGTGCGCGGCGGAGACAGCAGCGGGCCGTTGTTTGGACAGAAGTTTTTTCCATTCAGAGTTCCCCGGTGCTGCGATCCCATACCAAGCAAAAGGGGAGACTGGGAATCATTATTTAGTACTCCGGGGGCCCATCCGTTTAACACACATCCGCCAAGTTCAGTCTGCCCCGGTAGACACATGGACTTGTTATTTCTCTCTCAGCATGTTAGTGGAAAACAGATGAGGTGCTGCTGATGCACTCGCTCAGGCACAGCTTTGACAGCAAGCTCTTCATTTTTTATTTTTCAAACATATAATCTGTCCGCGCTCGGGGTCGTTAAAGTAGCACCAACTTCAGAGCGCCACTTTATTAGGCTGACAGCTGAAGGTATTAGCTAGCTCTTCGCTCTATCGCAGCTTTTCACCAGTTTGAGCGCGTATGCGTGTGAAGCTGTTCTCCAAGTTCGGGCATTTCTTCCCGGCTGTCCTCGCTTCATCTACACAACGTGAAGTACTTACAGCATTTCACAGGAATGAAACAATATGTGTTGTTTCTGGCCAGTTGCAGAGGTTTACTCGGTGTTAATGACTTCAGCAACGGAGCTAGTGACACACTCTGCTGACACACTGGACAATTCCAGCATTTGTATGAGCCGAGGACAAGATTTCTGGCAGATTTCTGTGATAAATTGCAGCACTTGCTCTGTAGCGTCTGGCTTTGAGAAAATAAAAATAAAAAATAAAAAAAATCAGCCAGTTATTAATGTCCCGTAGAAATTTCCAGGGTCGTTTTTTTCCCCCATCTTGTAGATGAAAATATAAAAATGTATGTGTTTTGGTTGGTCACTTATTACAACGGCACACAGAGAGAGATGAGGTAGTGGTGTTCGGGGGGGGTTCTATTTAAAGGAACGAGAGAAAAAACTGGAGCTCTGCTGAAAACCACGAAATGAAGAGGCCACAGCTTCTGTTCAAACAAGCATAACAAACCGAGACTTATTTTAGCCCCTGCTGGTGAGCGGTCCAGAGGGCACACACTTCTGAGCGGACAACTGCGGTGTTCAGCAAAACCCACAATCAATTACCATTAGATAATAAATCAAAAATACTAGACAATGCCAAGAATAACAGCTATAAAATAGAAAAAACCCACCCCATTAAAACATCACTCACTCTAAGACTATGCAATTATTACTTTTTTATTTTATATGGCATGTTTTTCAGGCACTGGAACCAAAAGGAGGTTGAGGCAATATAGTAGAAACAGCCCATTAGAGAGATGTTCAGTCATGGAGCTTTATAAATTATGGGGTGTGCCCTACCCAGTGTCCTGTTAGCATCTGAGTCACCCTCTTCTACAAGCAGTAATGTAAATGCACTGCTGCTTTTTAGCAGGAGAAAGTAGTCTTGTTTTTGTTTCTTGTCTTATGCGAGGTTACCGAGTCATCAGGACTAGGTCTACATTTATGCTAGCAACTCTGTGAGCACAGACTCACAGCATTCCTGCAGTGAAAGGACTTTAACAATCTCACTCTGAGAGAGTCAGAAGGAGTTTCTACCCACAGGCAATCAAACTGTTGAATAACCAGTCCTAACTGGTTATTATCTGTTGTTCTCCTCCACTGCACTTTATCGCTGCAATGTCTCCTTTTCGGCTATGCTGCAAGTACATTTACAAAGTCTTTATTTTTGTTCGTGTATGTTTTTTTATTTTTAAGATCACTTAAAGTAGAGCTTAAAGTTTCTGTGGGATGATTGCTTGCATTAATAACACAGCTATAGTTTTTTAATTATATCGATTTTATACTGTTGTGCTGTGTGTGTGCGCGTTTGTGGGAAATAATTATTTGATCCTTTGCTCACTTAAAAAACATCTAAATGATTCAGAGAAGGCTTGGGACAAAGTGTGGTCAGATGAAACCAAAATCGAGCTCTTGGGCATCAACTTGACCCACTGTGGTTAGAGCTGTAAACATTATGTTTTGCACGGGACAATTTCACCACATAAAGGGGCCGATGGATGGGGTAGTTTACCGTAAAATCCTGGACAACAGCCTCTTTCCCTCAGCCAGAACACTGAAGATGGGTCGTATATGGGTGTTGCAGTATTGCATTGACTCAAAACACACTGCCAACACATTAAGGTCATGGAGTGACCTCACTAGTCTCATGCAGAAGTTGAGTTTCTGGCAGCCAAGACACCTAAAGCAGCGGTCCCCAACCTTTTTTGTGCCACGGACAGGTTTATGTCCAACAATATATAGGTGTCACGTATAAATACAACAAAATAAAATCAGTACCGGTACTAAAAAAAGAAGATTTATTCATAACACACGGGAAAAGACCCAGGGAAACAGAGTTAACAATACAAACGATTCAAAAAATAACGATAAAAACTGATAAAAACCCCGAAAACCATAAATTTCCCACTTGAGCCTCAACTCTCACGGCCCGGTGCCGGTCCGTGGCCCGAGGGCTGGGGACCGCTGACTTAAATATTTAGATTTAGGCCAGCTTCAATTCAGTTCAATTACAATTCATTTTTATAGCATCAAATGACAACTGCAGTCGTCTCAAGATGCTTTATATTGTAAGGTGATAGGAAAAGAGAAAACCTCAACAATCAGATGACCCCCTGTCAGCAAGCACTTGGAGAAAGGGGGAAGGAAAAACTCCTTGTCAACAGGAAGAAACCTCAGACAAAAGCAGGCTTTCAGAATTCAAACTGGGATCTGTTTCTGTGGAAGAGCCTGAAACCTGAAGCCTCTGCCTCCCATTCTACTTTCAAATATCCTAGGAGCCACAAGTAACCCTGCAGTCTGAGAGTGAAGAAATCTGTTGAGCTTCATAGTAGTGAAGAAAAACATTAAGTTGCGTCTGTCAATGACTAAACTCAGTTACTCTGAGCCTTAAAAATGCAACGATGCAAAATTTTCAAAGGCCAAATCAACTCCCTCTTCCCTCCATCTCTTCTTTTTAAAACATTGATTTACAGCCATTGACTTCATATAAAATTTGATGAATAGGCAGGTTGTGGCCACAGAGAGATTGAGTGTTTCCCGTCTCCATCGACGGTGGGAAAAAAAAGCTAACCTCCCGGGGAACAGAAGGAGTGACATGTTCGTGCATGTCAACTTAAAAGCAGGTATAAGAAGCCCCTCAGCACATCCTGGCTCTCCAGTTCCTGCTGTTTGTTCCCCTGGAGTAAGAAAGAAACTGAGCTGAAACCACAGGATGCTGGAGGAAAACAGCTCACCTTGTTTTGGAGACTTTTGCAATTGCTGGGGGAACCTATGAAGTTATCTTGTCTTCTTCCCAATCCTCTGTTTCCTGTGTTTCACTGACTTTACCTTTCTCAGAGCTTACTGTATTTCCTCGTGATTACACTTGTTGAGAAAAGGGAGCGTGTCCATGTGAGACTCCCACCCTAACTGCGGCCTCTTCTTCTCTTTCTCTCACTTTGCCGCAGATCATCATTTGGAAAGGTACCCCACAATTAAGTCATTTTTCAGGAATTTGGCTCCCCAGTGGTGAAACACTATACGGAGCCGGTCTGATTGGGCCGCTCAAAGCCATAGCTGGAGTGTATTAACTCTCCTCTTTCTCCAAAAGTGTCATTTGTCATGTTCTTGGCAGAAAAATAGAGCTCTAGAGGAGACAAGTGAAGGTGTCCTCAATACAAAACAGCTATCATCGTCATCGGGGGCAGCAGCGGTGTGAAGAAATCTCACCTGTTCCATTAAACTGCAATAATCCCCCCACTCGAAGCAAGCAGCGGCGATTGGTTTACCAATAGCATCAGCCCGCACTCATCATTCTGCCTGACATTTGTAATGATAGCCGAGTTAATGCTAAAGCCTCCCCGCCTCATATCCCTCGCTCTCTTTACGCACAGATTAATTTCAGCTTCGGGCTTGACAGACAGACACATCATCAAAACCTGCCCTGCAATACGGGGTTACTGAGCCAAAGCTGGCATCAGGAATGTGTATGCACCTGCATGTGTGTTTACATGTATGTGCGCTTCTCACTGCCCGCCTTCTGCACGCTGCCTGCCAAAGCCACTTCCTTAAACATGCCAGACTTAATCCTGACATTGCTGAAGGGGAAACAGTGCAAGCAAGCTGCCGAGTGAGTAGACGGAAAGATGATAAATAGTCCAGGTTATGTGCCCAGGTGTGGCTGTTTACGCCACACACCTGTACCAAAGCTGTATTTAGAAATAAGCTCAATTATCCTCTGCAATCTCTGTGTCTGCAACCATTTTTGGCACACATACAGCAGTATTTTTGAGAACACAAAGCCACAGTAGCAGAGGGTAGTGGCTGTGGGTTTGAGGTGTTCTTAGCTTCTTTTTTTCCTTTTTTTGGCAGCATTTTGCTTTAAGAGAAGAAAAAAGCCCACAAATGTCAACACGTCCTCTTTGGAAACCTACACCCTGCTCTGTTTCCTCAGCCACGTTGGTAACAACTTCAGGGCCAGGCTCGGCCATATATGCATCACAGCTGTTTATGCCATTGCAAAGCACAATGAGTCTTTACAATACTTTGCAATTACGGTGAACGTGTGACTAAAACAGGTCATGCATGAACACTAATTGCAACATATTGTGAAGACTCGTGAAGCTTTATGCTTTTTCTCCACTTTCCTGTTTTCTTTGGGGGCACATGACCTAAGAAATCAGAGTAAATGGATTGTCCTAATCTCAAACTATGGTTAGCTACAGTAGATTAACATAACATCTTATGTGAAGTATGACTAGGTCTTTTTAAATTGTGAAAATCTAAACTTCTGTTGTTTTCCAAATAAACAATTGGAAAACACATCAGATCTCAATGGGAAAAAACCCATCCAGGATATCTATACTGATGTTGACAGGATGATGTGTTAGGAACAAAAGAATCCCACCTTGTTTAATGGAAATGAAAATGATAAACCTACAGAAGACTGAATTTAAAGACATCCCGAAAATCAAAGTCACAAAAATACTGCGGTGTGCTAGTCCAGCAACTCAAAATGCTACTCAGCGTTTTGTATGGCCCTTATGTGCTTAAATGCACGCCTGATAATGTTAAAGCATGCTCCTAACCTGATGGATGAACAGAAACATAATGTCCCAAAGGTGTTTAGGTGGGGCGAGTGTGGGGCTAGTCAATGGTATTACCGTATTTTCCTCACTATAAGGTGCACTTAAAATCCTTAAATCTTCACAAAAATCGACAGTGCACCTTATAATCCGGTGCGCCTTATGTATGAATTCTGGTTGTGCTTACTGACCTTGAACTGATTTTATGTGGTACACGGCGCTCAGCAATCTGTCAGAAAATGTTTTAGTACGACTTTGGTAAGCTATGAAGCCGCACCGCTTGATGGATTGTCAGAGCATTATGGCTACCATAGTCAGGAGCCTCGCGGAGTAATCTGGGTCCAAAACTCCGTCCGCTTCAGGTCCCAAAGTCAAACAAACACTGAGAGTTAAAAACTGCCTAAATTCTTTAATCTTTAATAAAATCATCAGCGTTGCTGCTTTACCAGGTGTAACAATTAAGTTTAACATCCAGGCATCCATGACACCAGAATTTATTAAATATAATGGAGTTAGAAGTTAGCAGGAAGTTAGCTCGCTAGTTTCCACCTAAACATGATATAGCAGAGACCTTCCCAAAATGTGGGGCCCGCCCTTTGCAGGGGGGGGGGGGGGGGAAACCCCCCCAAAAAACACAACGCTTGGACACTGCTAGCACGGGGCGCCCACAGAAACGCGAAGCAGGAGATGAAGCATCACTGAATATGTTTCCAAACCAACTTTATTCTAAGCTAAAGACTAGAAAATATGGTGAAGCAAATCTGCTCTTTGGTTTCACCTGCACAAGTGCCAAGGTAGGACTCCCCTGCAGAATTGGGTTTCCCTTCATCAGGAGCAGCGCTGGGCTCTTCAAATCACAGACAAACAGTATCCCACATTCTTAAGTTTTAGTTCACAAACACTTGTTTTAATGACTAACTACTCCTGACATTTTGGAGATGTTAGCTCTTTATACAGTAAAGTTACAGTGGGATACAAATAATATCAGGCTGATCCTGCCATGCTTTATTCCCCCGGTTCAAATCACGGACAAACAGTGTCCCACAGCTGTTTATTATTATTATATTATTACACAGGAAAAAAACAACTACATGTAAAATTATTACACCGTGATGCCTCTGCCTTTCTAAATAGAGGGACAGTAACTGCGTGTGTGTATGTAAGCGTGTAAAACCTGCAGATAGTCAGATTAACAGTATTTCTGCAATTCATCTCATGTAAACAATAACGTGGAGCACAGCGTTACGTGAAAAAAGGCACATCCCTTTGACGTTGCGTGACGAACTCTGTATTTCTCGTCCACACGTAAACGCAAAGAAGGAGTTTTAAAAAATCTCAGTTTTCGGTGATTCGAAACGCCGTTTGCATGTGGACGAAACAGCTGCGTTTTCATAAATACCCGTGTAGGTGCGGACGTAGCGTAAAAGAGTCAGTAGTTTATTTTATTACTACCTGTAATTTATTGCAGATTACTTGCATTTGCTTAATTGTTTACTAAATGTTTGAGGTGTGAAAGAAATCGCAATGGAGCAAAATATGGGTGTGTGTGGTTGGAGGATGTGTTTGTGTGTGTGCGCTGACAGATTTCTGAAAAAATTAAAACGTACAGCTCTGCTACCACTTCCAACATAAATGAGGACAGAAAACTAAACAGCAGTGACGTTTGTAGGGTTACTGAAGGTGGGCTAGCTGGAATATAATGATGTGCTACGTGACCGCTAGCGACACAGCCATGTTAGTATAACATAAACACAGTGAAGCTGGAGGATGAACGCTAACTATTTTCCACTCAATAAAAGTTCACATGAAGGTTCCTGATGGCTAGGGACAAATACAGTCGCATGGCAGGATTCTGTAAACGGACCAAACTTCAGTCAGGAGAACAACTGAGATAATCCATCCACAATACGAGGTTAGTCATTAATATACTGCAACAACATGGGAATAGAGCAGCTGCGAGAGGATTCAACATTAATGAATCGATGGTACGGAAGTGGAGGAAGCAAGAAGAATGAGTTGAGTAAAGTTTGACTTATCTGTTTTGTTTCGCTTAGTGTGCCGTATAATCCGGTGCGCCTTATGGTCCAAAAAATACGGTAATACTTTCATCCTCCAGGAACTGGCTGCATGCTCTCGCCACTTGAGGCTGGGTGTGGAACCCAAGGATTTCATCCTGATACTTAATGGCAGTCAGGGTCCTGTTGCCTTTCAGTGTGTCCCTGTATGGACATGCCTCCCCAGACCATCACTGACCCGCCACCAAACCCGTCATGCTGAACGATGTTACAGGCAGCTTAACATCCTCCACAGCTTCTTCAGACCCTTTCACGTCTATCACATGTGCTCAGGGTGAACTTACTGCCATCTGTGAAAATCACAGGGCACCAGTGGTGGAGCTGCTAATTCTGGTGTTCTATCTACGGGCAGACACTCAAGTGTCAATCGAGCTCCACGGTGCCGGGCAGTGAGCACAGGGCCCACTAGAAAACACCCGGTACTCAGGCCACACTCATGAAGCCTGTTTCTGTGTTTGGACTGACACATTCACACCAGTGTCCTGTTGGAGGTCATTTTGTAACTCTGGCAGAGATCATCCTGTTCCTCCTTGTACAAAGGAGCAGATACCGGTCCTGCTGATGGGTTAAGAAATTTTTCTGTAGCCCTGTCCAGCTCTCCTAGAGTAACAGTCTCCTGGAATCTGCTACATGTTTTTAGAGACTGTGCTGGGAGACAGAGCAAACCATCCTGTAGGAGCTGGACTACCTGTGCAACCTCTGTAGGATCCTGGTATCGACTCATGCTGCCAGTCGTGACACTGACCCTAGACAAATGTAAAACTAGTGCAAAAAACAGTTAAAAAAAGATGAGGAGGGAAAAATATCAGTGGTCTGCACCTGTGAAACCATTCCCGTTTTCCTGAAGGAATCAGTTGGAACTGATTTTGAAAAAAACCCTCTGACACTGACAGAGTTTTAATTGACCTGGTCATCTCTGTATCAGAGTCTGACCTTTCTCTTTCCCTACCTTTAATCCATCTGTCCATGTCACCTGCCCACTGGGACCAATCACAGAGAGGATTGATGTGCAATGTGGATTTTAGAAAACTGACAAAACAGACCTGCCACCTCTTGCAAAAAAGTATACATGATGAAGATAGATATAACAAACTGAGCGTACCACAATGACAGTTGTGTTGAACGCATGTTTACAGTTGGCACTGGATTTACTGGTAGCATTTAGCATAGATTAGTGTTTATTCAATGGTAGCACTGGCACCTCCAGCATTATTTTACATGTAACAACAGGCATCTCTGTTTCCTGGCAGCATCAGCATCAGTTCAAAGGTAGCATTACAATTTTATTAGCAGTTGACAGTTTTTGTCCTCAGTTAGCATATCTGTGGTACTCATTTCTCCACCTTTTCCTACATTATAGACTCTTGCTGTTTTAAAACTGTTTTTATGTTGCTACTGTTCATTTTTCATGTGCTTCTGCTTCGTGCATTAAAATAAGTTTGTCCAATATATGAACATTAGCATGAACTTAAGAAGGGTTTATGTCAAAGAACGTTCTCTAAAAACTCTAATGGATATACCCACCATCGTCTCCGGTATCTCCAAAACCGCTATGAGCCTGCAAACCTGTGCCTTGGATAGTTATTGAGCACATGGAACGTGAACATAATCCACTGGTTTTGTCTATCAGTGCCTTGCTTTCAATATGTGCACAGTAAACATATATCACTCTTCCTAGCAGTGGCACAAAGAGCCACTGAGAGAAGAGGGAAGTGGAAGAGGAAGAGATAGAAGATACTGTCCTTAAAATACAGAAGTCAGGCCTCTCCATTCCATCTGTCACCGACTCCAACCTGCCGTCTCCTCAGCCTCAGATTGTCTTGGCAGCCTTTTCCTTCCTCTGTTCATGTGAGTGAGGATTTTTTGTTTTTTTGTTGGTTTTTTTTGGGCTGACATGCATTAGCTGAATTTAAACTAAGGAGCACATAAAGTAATTCAGAGTATACTGGGTTGTTTTTGTAGTGAGAGGCGGTACACAGGAAACTCTGAGGTGCTGTTTTACAAAGAGGGGGAAAATACAAAGCGACGCGAGACATGCAGGTTGAGCTTCTGGCATCAGTTTTACATGTTTACATGCAGGATTGTGCTCATTTACAATGATTACGCCTGAATGTCAACATCAACATGAGCCCATCATAAATCAAGGGTTTTCAAATTGTTAGGTGTGCCTCTCCCGCAGTGAGACGAGAGCGAAGCAAAGATGCTGCTTAAGGAGAAAGGGACAGATGTATGGAGGATCAAAGGTGGGAAATTATATGCCAATAAATAAATAATCCTTTAAATACAACTAATATAGGTAGTAACGTTTGATAAAAGGTAAAAAAGGATATTTATTTTTCACGTTATATATTTACTACTTTATTACATATATGTCCTAACATTTCTATTTACTTCATAAATTGTAATTTTTGTCGTAATAAAAATAGGGGAATGGAATGAAATACATTGAAAAATAAATATCAGTTAATTAAAAACCATCTAAAAGAAATATAAAACTTACAAAATATGTCATAAATATATAAAATATAAAACAGTATAGTTTTTGTTCTCCTGCTTGACGAAGTGGAGGAAAGCCTTCCGCCTCTTCTTGCCATGCAGCTGTAGTCCAACATTAACAAAACCTAGCATATATCACCCTGCCGTGTAATTCAATCTTTCCCAGAGGTTCAAAAAGCAAACCGTATTCCTCCAACCGAGGCTTGAAGTAGCATCTGTCAATAAAGTAGAAATGAAGGGCTTGATTATACAGGTGGCTGGCCGGGAGCCATCTCCCCCAAGACAGGAGAGGAGGAAGAGTGAAAGAAAAGAGGACGAAATGTAAGAATTTGGTTGTTTTACTTCGGCCCGGGCCCTTCCTCGCCCGTCCCATGCAACAGCTGCAAATGCACCAGTCAAAACAAATCTGGGATGCCAAGGGCTGTTTTGCTTTCTGCACACACGCCTCAGACTCACCTGTACACACAAACACAAACCTGCGCTGCGCTTCTTCGCTGATTTCGTCGCTCCTGTGCGCCGGCTCGGTGAGTTCTCGCTCAATAAGCCTCTCTCTGCGTTCTTTAACGTCAAAAATAAAAATCGCTGTCTTCCCTGTGTATGAAAGTCACTTTGGGCTAACAGCACACTGTACGCCTCCTCAGTCAATAAGTTTTTGAACAAAATGGCAACAAGACATGACGCGTAAAGAAGAGCTCGCTGGGAAAAATGTGTAAAAATTCAGAAATATACACAAAGAGCTTAAGAAGGAGACGAGACAGGTATGGCTTTGTGCTGAAACGCCTCTTTTTGTCTTCTCGTGGGTGTGACTAGAGGACAGGCCAAAAGAGAAGGGCTGTGCATAAGCGCATATATGTGTGTGTGTGTGTGTGTGTGTGTGTGTGTGTGTGTGTGTGTGTGTGTGTGTGTGTGTGTGTGTGTGTGTGTGTGAAATATCCACAGCTCCTCGCCCAGTAGAGCCAACTGTTCAAGCTGCATGAAGAGCTCCAATATTGCACCTAGCCAAATAAACCAGACGATTGAAAAACAACACGCAGGCCCAGCTCCACTCACAGTATACACCTAAACTTTTCCAGTGCTGCTCAACCCTTTTCAACCCGTCCACCGCCTCCCAACCAAAGCCCCTTTCCTCCCTCCTCCTATCCGACTCCTTTCTTCTTTTTTCACATGCTTTTACAGTGAGGTACGCTGAAAGCTCTCTTTGTTGCCACGGTCTGTGGCATTTGAATGGTACCAAACAAGCGCCCAAGTGCACCGAGCCCCCAAGACGGCAACTGAAAAGAATTCTTCTCCTGACTTCTCTCTGGCCGAGCGACAATGAGTGGGACCACTCCTTTCTAGTCAAGCCCGCACTAATGGCTAAGACAATATTTGCAGGAATGAGGGGGATTTAATTTGCATTCAGGCTGTCTCCATTCCTTTTCAGAGGACTTGGGCCTGCTCAGTTCAACTGTGCCGCGGCCTCTGAAAGTACGCATTCTGCCGATTTCGCTTTGATTTTTTTTTTCTTACCTCCCTCCACCACCGCTAAAACCCCCCAACTCTGTCTTTTTTTTTCAAGGGAAGGGGTAGGGGGGTCTTTCAAACACCATTTGCTGTCTTGTGCTTGGATTCCCTAATTCAGAACTAGGGGGAGAAAAAAGTGGGATAAGGGGAGCTAGGGAAAGAACAGGTGTTGTCAGAAAAGGAGAGAACAGTGAGGTTTCAAGGATGTTTACTGGGATATTGTGGCTAACGTGTTTTTTTTCTTGCATATCATACTCATCCTCGCTTTGTGCTCAATCACGCTAATTGCATTGGTTTTCAGATTATCCTCAGGTGCAATACAAATACATCAGAGCGCTCGCGATCTTGAAGGGTCCACATGAAAGTGCAACTCGAAATGTGTAGATAGAACAGCCTCCAGGATTAGCTATAAAAGCTTTTTATCTTAAACTGATATTCCAAAAGCTATTGTTACAGGTTCAAAATTAGCTCCGGGCTACGAAAATAATTCCTCGGCCGGCACCCGATTAAATAAAGTAATTAGCAGAGTCGTTTTTAAAAAGGAGGGTGCTTTAGATTACAAAAGAAAAATACAACAGGCAAAAAACAGTCCCTAATGCTGACTGACAGCAGAGAGAGTGGTGAGATGTCGTATAACACCAAACTGTGTTTTTTCCTTTAGGCTTTTTTGAAGTCCTTTAAAGCAGGTTCCACACTCATACACACACAAATTAAGCAGCTCACACAGCGCTAATTATCACGGCTATGTGTTGTTTTTTTTTGTTGGCTTTTTTTTCCCCATTTGATGCTGGAAATGAAAATGTTCCTGAGGATTGTTACCATAGAAATCGCCTCGCTAAATGCCTGTCGCATCAATTGCTGCCGTATAACTGACTTTTTTGTTTTTCTTGGCTGACGAGAGGCTCGGTGCAATGCAGTAACAAAAGGAGCGAGGCGTCAATTTGAGTATTAAAATGAGAGAACCTGGAAAGCAGCCATGAGCCGTCCATCTACGGGCAGACACTCAGTTCGTTTGCATACTTATAGATGACAGTGAAATCTATATTTGGGATGTTTTGCTCTGAAGCAGTGATCTGCTGTGTATTTACTCTGCTTACTGAGAGCAGGAGCAACACATGAGCTGGCATCTGAGCCAGGAATATTCTCACACAGTCACCTGAAAAATCATCACTTCCTGTGTAATTTGAGCTTAAATGAATACAATGCAGATTTGAGACATATATTATTATATATTTGCTTTTTCCAGCGATAGATAAGAAGATATACACCACATCTGACAGCCTCAAAAGTGATTACTTAGGCTTCAGTCACACAGGCCTAGAGACCAGTCGATGACCTCCTAACAACCTACAGTCGCTAGCAAGAAATTTGAGTGATTGGCAGCAGTTGCTTCAGGTCACCAGGTGAAATCAGTTGCAAAAACAGGTACTACACGAACTGTCTTTGTGATTCCTTTGGTGTGAAGCAGACATTCTTTTCTATTAATATTTTTAAACTTTTTCAAGATGAAAAAGAACATCGCAAACATTCACCTTCAAAATAAAAGCCGATGGCAACCTGCTAGCTGCTAAAGCAATTGCAAGGAGGTTTTTGATTTAGCACCGTGAAGCTCTCACTGACCAGTTTCACGTTAGCAGCCAGCTGGTCTCTAGTACCTCATCGGGACCTGACCTTAACATACAAATAAAGCTGATGTGGTTCTTTTGTGTCCAAATATATTTGAAGTTTCAACGTTACATACTAAACTGTATTTTTACTCAATTTGCATTGTTTTGTTTCTTGTTGGTCTTGTTTTTTCTGTCTTTTCCTGCTCTGATTTATGCCTCTAAGGTGTACTTTAGTCAACCTTTGATGTTTTAAAATGTACTTATGAATAAATTGGCTTGACTAGACAATACCTATATCAACAGTAACTTTGGCAGGAAAGCAACTAAGTTTAAAATGTCTACTTTTTCTTGTACTCTGACCTTTTTGGAGCAGCTGAATGTAGAGAGACAGATGTAGCCATTATGACCCACGATCACTCACACAGGACCCGGTGAGTAACGGCCCTTTGCATAAAATCCAGTCAATGCATAATTACTCAGGATGAATTTGAGTCATTTAGTTTTTCAAACCAAGCTTGATGTTTCTGATGTTTCAGCTCAGAATAAACAAATCTGAACAATCAGATTATTGCATATGGCAACAATTGCACTCATAGCTCAAATCAGGCACCTGTCCTGAATATGCAATGACATGAAAATCATAAAATAAATACAGTTTTACCTCAGACACACAGCTGAACACTAATCCGTCTCTGTGAAATGATTTCCTTACCTCCTCACGTGTGGTTCCAACTCTGCTAACAAGAGTTCAAAGTGCCCCACTGACATCCTGAAACATGTACAAGAGCGGCTGTGATACAGCTTCCACTCCTAGATCACACCATGAAATTCTCCCTGCTGCTGCCTTCTCGTGAGAACTGGATGATCTGTGTTTCTTTCTCGTTTGTCCGTATGTATGTAGGTTACACGGCAAGTTGGGATCCGTAAAATTCACAAATTTGTGTTGTTTTTATGCAGGGCGTCCAGTCATAAGTGGCCTACAAAACACTAGAATTTCCCTGTAGCAGGGACATCTTTTACAGGGTTTTAGCATTCAGAGACTTGTATTAAAAATGCAATTAAAAGCAGTTCAATAAGGGGAGATCATTAGAAGACCTGAACATGATTTATTGATGTACAGAATTCAATATGAGGTATTTGGCGGTTAGACTCCGATGGCCATTCACAGCAGAACGTAATCCCAGCGGTGACAGGGATTAGGCAGGACCCCCCCGGAGTCTAGACGCTGGTGGTGGAGATGGAGGCGTGAGTGATGATGGGGAGGAGGTAGGTTGCACAAAGGCGTCTGCAAGGAAGAATGAGAGATGATCAGTGAGATTTGAAGGCTGATTGGCCTGAAGAAGGCCAGCAGAAAGATGATTGGGCTTGACCAGTGATGTCACAGTCAGCTTGACATCTTTGGGAAATGGAAGTGATGTAACGCCGATTAGGCACCGGTACCTTGGAAGCAGACAGATGTGTGGCTACACATCTGTATTGTTAGTATCCACTTGCAGAGATCAAACATCAGGAGGTAGACTGGGTCTTCCTCTAATCTGATGTCTGTATGTCAAAGTGGGGGAAATACTAACCCCATGTGTATCATTGTTTTCAGTGATACATGTGGGTAGGATAGGAAAAGCATATATAGTATAAAAAGTCCTAAATAAGTATGTCTTCAAGAGTAATGGGCTATTATTCAATAAGCCTCAAGAACTTAACAAATGCAGTCCATTTACAAAATGTTACAAAATCTTCAGCCATTAAACATTTAAACCCAGCTCTGCAGCTGTTTTCTACAATTTTGTTTTGAAGCACACACAGACACACACGTGCGTGCTTTATCTCACACAGCGCATGCTACGCTGACTGTAATTTGTCCTCTGAGGTTGTAACACTGACATAATACCCATCTTTAAAGCGACAGCACAGCGCTGTTGTTTTAAAGACATCTTTCAGCAGGAAAAATAGATGTAGCCTGTGTCGAGAGGTTTGTGGCTCTGGGAACACAAGATGGTAAACAGACGTTTGACAGAGCTGTTCACGCACACAAACACACACACTGCAATAAAGCGGTCTGTGTTCGCGTATTCTCTTTGAGATGTGTTTGGCGGGGATCAACGTGGGGAGCTTCGGCACCGCTTTGCTTGAAATGTGTGTTTTTAGTCATAAATATTCAGCTGACAAAATGAATAATAATAATAGTGGCAGGCACACAAAACAGGATTCTGGGATTCTGTGTGACTCAGAGGGTGACCCTTTCAAAATAAAGCCTGATGCTTTTTAATAATTGAGGAGCGCTCACCGGTAGTGAAAGGAATAAAATCACTTCTTTTGTTTCGGCCTGTTTAATTCTACGTTTTAGTGTCATTTAGCTTCGCCGATGTCACTTCAGACTCACTTGCTCCGTGTAATTTTTCGTGGAGGAGGGGTGGAGAGGGTCGGGATGGAGGGAACAGAGAGGCACATAACAACCACCAAACTCCAGTCGATAAAAGGAAACTTTCCACCAGAATCCACCTCTTTTCCAACCTTTTCCATACACTGGTCTGCAAGGTCAGCAGAGAAGGGAAACAGAGGGTGCATCTGCTGTCAAATCAAATCTGGTTGTCAAAATGTTGTGCCCCCCCCCCCCCCCCCCCCCCCCCCCCCACACACACACACACACACACGCGCGCGCACCTTCACTGCTCAATTTCACAAGAAAAATAAATAAATAAAAAAATTATGTACAACTTGCAACAAAAACAAGGAGATGTTGAGCATGAGCCAGAGAGTGGAGTTGGTGGAGAGGAAGGGAAGAGCTGAACGAAAGTAGCGGGGGCGGTGGAAGGGGGGGTGACAGGGGGCTGACTGCAAGCAAGTTTTGAAGCGTGCATTCGGTTTGTGTGAGGGCAAGAGGGGGGAGTGGGGAAGCACACTCATATTGAATGAGCACCCGTGCCAGGTCTCAGATTGAGGGGGACCAGCTCTAACCACCCTTTTTCGCCCGCGGTCATATTGACTCCAGCCAGGCTGTTGGGTGTGATATGACCGCAGGCTATGTGTGGGCCCTGGCTGCCAAGCTGGTTTCTCCGTGTACTGGGGAAGGTGGGAGGGGGTGGGTGAGAGAAACCCTGCGAGTGTGTTTAGTTTTCCACAGGGCAAATACCCGCGCTCCCATCTACCAAATTAACGAGATGAAGTCCCGACGATAACGATTCTGACAGCTTGTCTGTCTGCTGTGTGCCTTTGCCGGAGCGAGGCGGAGGCGCTCCTCTCTATATGGCGTGGAATTCCAATGAGCCCAGTCGGCGGACTGTTTGCATTGGTAATTGCATTCCCAGAAGCAATTTTAATGAATCTAAATAGCTAAAATCTCTATTCCTGTTCCACAAATCATGACAAGCTGAAATACTAGCTGGGCACTGCTCCATTATACTCAAGCATCATAGAAGGAGAAGTTTAAAAAACGTAATAATAACTTTACCCAAAACACTGAAAAGTAAAAACAGTCGTCAGAATAGATTAGAAAAAGAAAGTCTTCACATTCCTTTTCCTTCCTATATTATTATGGAGAGCTTGTCACAGGTAAAGCCTTGCTCATGAATGACAGGTGTCCACCCTCTATGTTGTAAAATTCTGCAAGATCTCATTGCAACATGATTCATGGTTCTGCTCCAGGAATGTGCTCAACTGCTTTGCTGCTTCCTGTCAGCTAAAATTCGGAGATGAATTATGGTGACAGATCTTTAAAAAGCAAAGGCCCTGCGCCTGCTGTTCTCATCTCACACAACCGTGTTTTGTTTTGTTTTGGGGGGGGGGGGTTCTCTTTTAAACGAGAACGTGATTTATTTTTAAGGGCTTTTACTGTACGGGAAATACTCACATACACACTTTATCCAGGTTTCAGTGAGCAAATGTTAACTCGATGTTTAGAAATGCAAATGGTGCTTTAGGTATTTCAAAGGAAGTCTGTGATTGCTTGCATCATGTTCCAAAGCGAGCAAGTGGCCAATCAGATAGGGACCAACCGCCCCCCCAGAAAATGAAGGAAGTATTAGTAATATAATTCCCTGGGTACCAGAGGCTGGCCTCATGCCTGCAGACAAACAGCTTTTATCTGTTTTTGTCCCTTCTACTGTACATATGAATCAGTTTAGGAGCCCCCTGTGTCCTCACGATCGATGACGAGTCAACGTGTCACCTCTGCTGGGGCAAAACGGACCACTTAGATATTTTTGACAATAGTTTCTTCAAATTATTTATTCTTTTTTTTCTTTGAATTTGCTTCCACTTGAAATAATATTCAATCGGCTTAGCCTGTAAGTTAATTCTTGGTGACAGTAGTTGCAAAAATAATCTTATCTCAGGGCCTATTTAGTAGCTATTCTGCTTTTGATCTTATCTCCTCCCTCGACAAACAGATTATATCTAGCTGCCATGAAATTTGGAAAATTTCAATTTTTTCGAGCAGATTAAAAGTTCTCATCATGGTTGGATTAATATTAAATGGCGGAACAAATATTTAAAGAGGACCAATTCCATTTTTCTATTCTTGGACTCTACTAAAGTAGCTTTCCGTTATTCACAGTTCAAACGGATCTTGTTTTATTCTAAGCCCTCAGACGAGCTGTTTTAGCGCCCCTCATTTATCGAAGCCAGCAGTTTTCTGATTGGCTGCTCCTTTCAAACAGACAGAGCATTTGCTGACCTCATCATTTTAATTTGGACACATTTAAATGTGCACATCCAGCACTGTAAGCACTTTACATCCACCCTAAATTAAATTATTGCTCATTATATAAAATGTAAGCTCTTTAACCAAAATGTTTTTGATGCTAAAAAATTATTATTGTCATTTTCTATTAGTATTAAAAAAATAGTGAAACACATCATTATGTTTTGATTAAGATGCCAAATTACAGAACTATTACTTGCACTCCTGAACAGGCTTTGGTTGGATTTTATGCTTGATTAAGTCCACTAAAATTTGGGTATGAAAATGTGAGTTTGTTTTTTCATTTTAGTTTTAAGCAACAAAGTATTTTGACACATTTCCAAAGTATTTGTGTTTCCTTGTTTTTATGACAGGTGATCTAATAAATTTGTCATGAACTGTACATGACAGAAAAATAAGGCAACGCTTAACAGGTTTCCCTTTCAGTATGTGTAACGGTCATAAACAAACACACAAACGGTAAAAATAGCTGTAGATCTGAATGCTGTCTAATTCAACAGCAGTAAGTCATATGTGATGTTTATGTCTTTGGCATGGAACTGTGACAGACAGGACTCGATGTCATTTAGCTGCATTCACTTTAAAGGCTTTTTTTATACTACGGTTGTGTTAGACATACAGTGCAGGAAATGAGACGCTAGGGAGACACTGAAGTGTATTTTTTCTTTTTTCTGTCTTTCTTTCTTTTTGAAAAACAGCTCCAGAGCATAACTGTTACACCTTCTGTGTCTGATTGTGTGGATGTTGTTCTCCGGGTCATACTCAGCGTTTCTTTTCTTCCAAACATACCGGGTCGGGTTGATGCCAAAGAGTTTGATTTTGATTTCCTCTGATCACGGCACTTTCTCCCAAACCTTCTCTGAATCATTTCAGTGTTCACTGGCAAACCTAAGACGGGCCTGTACATGTGCCTCCTTGAGCAGGGGGACCTTGCGGGCGCTGCAGGATTTCAGGCCATTACACTGTAGTGTGTTGTTATTAATGGTGTTCTTGCTGACTGTGGTCCCAACTGGCCTTCAGATCATTAACAAGCTCCACCTGTAGCTCTCTGTAGTTTTGGGCTGAGCCACCACCTTTCTCACAATCATCCTGACTGCATGAGACAAGATCTTGCACATAGCTCCAGAGTGAGAGTGATCGATGGGCATTTTATTGTTCTTCCATTTCTGAATGAACAACACCAGCAGTTGTCACCTTCTCACCAAACGTCTTACTGATGGTCTTGCAGCTCAGTCCAACCTGTGCACATCTACAGTCTTCTCCCTGACGTCCATTGACAGCTCTTTGCTCCCGTCCATGGTGGTGGAGAGGCTGAAATGGAAGAAAGCGATTCTGTGCATAGATGTGCTTTAGACAAATAATGAGCTGAAATCAGGAGGATCTCTAATTGATATATTGATTGTAATCTGTGCGCCACATGGACACACAGCTAACTCTGGCTTAATTGTGAGGGATCGAATCCTTATTTCAGTCAGTGACATGCAAATCATGCTTTTATGTACGGTAATATGTGGGGTTTTCCTGGCTTCTTGGTTGATATTCTGTGTCTCTCCATTAAAATGAAACCACCATAAAAATAATTTCTTTGTAAGTGAGCAAACTTAGAACGTCAGCAGGGGATCACTGTAATTATGCTGTATTTTAACAGTTGTGGCTTGTTTGGTTAGTCTTGTTTTTAATGGTGAACACATTAAGGAAGACTAAAGTTTCCAATGATGAGGTCAGAGTAGCAACAAGGTAGTTAGCGACAGCAGTACCCCTGATATACACTAGACATCTCAGGCAAACGGACCCTGTGAGCACATAAGTCCTGCTACTAAATTTGTGTATATGAGACACACATATACACAAACGACACACACACCAACAGAGAATCTGAACTTGGAATCATGTAAAGCCACTCTAGTAGATTCACCCAGAGCAACAATAAAATACTAAAAGCAAAGCACACATCATTAAGATTCAGGAAGTGTGTTTATGGTAGTGGTGTTGGTGAAGTTGTTATGGTAATAGGCCAGCCTTTATAATTAACAGAATAGTGACTTTATGTTGTGCGTTTTTTGTGATGTTTTTTGTGCTATTTTAAGCCATGTGATTAACAATATTATAAATCATGTTTTTACATTTTGTAGTCTTGTAATGTGTTGACCGAGAGGTTACCAGTGTGTGAGAGTAAGTGGAGTCTTTGCTCAGGGTGGGCTAAGCCCCGAGATAACGCCTCAATAACCCTGACATTGTTAGCAGTTTTCTAAGAAGGCTTCTTTTGTAAGAATTACCCTCTCACACAGCCCCTTCCACACCGTCAAACCACCATGAATACATCTCCATTGTTGCACCGTGTAATGCAACAATCTCATTATTACTTGATTGCAGGAGTTTGTCTCACTAACTAAATCTTGGCGAGGAGGCTGCGATGTTCACGCAGGGAGGAGAAAGACATCCAGGGGCGTGAGGATGCAGCGGTGGCCGGAGTCAGCGCAGGTTACCTCTGAAGGCTGTTCTATCAGCCTCCAATTAGATCTAATTGGATTGCCAGTCACCCCTTAAATTAGCTTGCCTAATAAGGTTTCCCGCTGTCGGATAACTGTGTGCAAAATAATGAATAAACGCTGCATTTGAGGTGTGACGCTCTGTTGTTTCACACTCGGAAAAGCTCAACAGAAATACCAATTAAGAGGAAGCCCGGGCATCAGAGTCAACAGGGGAGGAAAAAGAAGAAGGAGGAGGAAAGAAAGGGAGGGAGGGAGGGAGGGAGGGAGGAAGCAAGAAGACAAAGTTACGACTAAAGGTAAAGGAATGTTACATTTGTTTTCCGGAGACTGAATATTTAACAGTGTGGTTAAAAAGTAACACAATACCCAGGCACTGGCATTCCTATTAATTTTTAACCAGCTGAGCAGAGAATTTAGAGGTGTGCTCTCTGTAATCCCCTTTGCATGTAGAATCAGGATCCGACATGAAAGAAAGGAATTTAGAAACTAATCATTCATACAAGTAGAAATCAACCAACATGCAACATGCATGTGTGTGTGTGTGTGTGGGGGGGGGGGGGGGGGGGGGGGTGCGTGCGTGCGTGCGTGCGTGCGTGCGTGCATGCGTGCGTGCGTGTGTGTGTGTGTGCGTGTGTGTGTGTGTGTGTGTGGGTGGGTGGGGGTGTGTGTGTGTGTGTGTGTGTGCGTGCGTGCGTGTGTAACCCCAAGAGGCCAAAGAACGAGATGTTATCCTGCTGACCTCCAGTCCTCTCCAGTTGGACAGTTTGTTTTCACGTTTCGTTACGCGTACGAGTAAAATGTCGCAATAAGCTACAAAGGGACCAGCCTGCCATCGAAAAAGCAACGAAGCTTCACCTTTTTTTTCTCATTTCAAAAATTCAATCTATGTTTAATTTTGTTGGACTTTTTCAGGGCACTTCTGCAGCCATTGTGCGAAAGTTTCTCACAATTCTATGCAGCAATAATTCAGAGAAAGAGGAAAAAATAGTCATGCATTTAACAACTATTGTGCACGGACACAGAGGCTTAATGTACGAGCTGCAGAAGCCCCCCCGGAGCCTGCCAGGACGTGCCATGCAAGCACAGCCTTTTCAATCAAATCAAATCTCCACGCGCCATAGCTGGAAACTTTGGCCTTCACCATGGAGGGAAAATGTCTTATCCTGATAATTACATTGGGATATAGAGATTGCATTGCCACAGGGTATGAAATACTCCCATTGCTAAAGCTTCTTAGCGCTGCTGCACTAGACTGGATGAGCCTAGCAATGCAGCTACGGTCCGACCGTGTTTGATCCTTGTAAAATGGGAGAAAATCAAGCACAGGCATGAAGTGCTGAAGTCCTACAAGATTTCATTGCTTAGGAGCAGGGATGAACGTGTGTACATAGTAGTGCATTAGTGGGAGCAGCTTTGATTTTATTAAAAGAAAAGTGTAAAAACCACTCAAACTAAGGGGGAGGGGGTCCAATTGTTTTTTGCTAGAAAAATTAGAAATATGTTCAGGAATTAATTGGAAAATGTGTAAACATACATTGCAATACAGTATATAAGGTAGAAAGAGAGTTTTAGTTTGAAAATCAACATTTTAGTATGATCACCTTCATTCCTCAACACAACCTGAACTCTCGTACTTTGCCTCTCGTTTTGAGTTCTTCTCGTCAGATACCAGTGCTGATTTAGTCTCGTCTGAGTTGCAAAAACTAATGTTTTAACTATGATAATACTGGAGTAGCTACCAGCACCTTAACAGCAAGCTTTGGCAAGATTTAGCTTTGTAATGGTGTTACTGGCAGGGCGCAAAGTGACCAATGCAGTGGTATAAAGGGCCTTTAAACCTCTTCTTTGGATGTTTGTTGCCCATTGTCCTGTTCTCTGTTAAGACGATCTCACATTACATTGGTAAAGTATTGGTCCAGGCTCCGGGAGGCCAGTCCATTACTGATAGTGTTTCACTGTATTTTTTTCTATCAGGGAATGTTTTTACTGAACAGTGTGTTTACAATGATCATCATGGTGAAAATCAAGCCATTTCCTATCACACACTATCGATGGTATTGCTTGGTGGGTCCCGAACACCACTGCCTGCAATGGAGCTCCAAACCATGACAGCGCTTCCACAGTGTTTTACATTTCTGTCGTACCTCTTCTTTATATATTGAAGGTTTATTTGATCAAAAAGAAATCCACTCAGACCATTTTCAGAACAAGATTTCAGATACTGTTCATCTGCTGTAGATAGGTTTTTTCAGTCCTGTCACTTTGGTTTTCTGTCCTCTGCTTGTCCAGTTTCCTCAGATTTTGTAAGGACACACTGCACACCGTGCCAATATGTAAAGGTTTCAGCTAAATATCCCTTTAGGAGTCACCTTGTTGGTGTAAAAATACTATTTATATGCCAAGCTGTGTTATTTAAAGAAACTTAAATTAAAGCACACAGGATTTTAAATGATTAAATTCTGCATGGGGTCTTTTCTAACATAAAAATATCTGAATAGACTGGTGTAGGAGGGGTTGTGGCTCCCACTGTGAGACAACAACTTTTCACACGTTTTTAAGAATCAAGAATATTTTCCACAGACACCCTTACATGTAGCACACACCAGGATATAAGCTGCATTCACTCTAATGGACATATGGTTTAAGTAAGGGTGCAGTGGAAGCTGCAGGGAGGACCTGCTAGCTCCAAATTCACCGGAACTGGTTTTGTTTTGTTGTATTTATCTGCGACACCTTAGAGGCTGGTCCATGAAAATACTTTCGGACATAAACCAGTCCGTGGCGCAAAAAAGGTTGGGAACCGCTCCATTAAAACAAGCTTTGGATTGTTTTCTGTGGAGGGGCTAAATTCTTCATGTAGCCACTTTGTACTGGGCAGTGACATTAGCAAGTCCTCTTAATCACTTGTTTGCACAAGCATTCAAAGAGGGAGGGGTGACAAGGTGAGGGTGTGACTCTTTCCGTCTTAAATCTTAAAATCAGCTTACTTTGATCTTATTTGTTTTTGTTCTCCTACATTCACTCCCACTAGACAGTGTAATTTCAATTTCACAGTGTATAAATAGCATCTGATTTTAGTATTAAAAACTGGGAACTTAATTCCCACTTTTTTGTTTTTATGTGTTTTTTGTGGTTTTGATCACCTGTACGTCTATCCGTGTAATGTAGCCATACATACTCATTCAGATGAGGCTGTAATATTCAATTTAAAAAAATAAAAACACTTTTCAACATGCTCTAGTTTGCTCCAGACAAAGTGATTAAGGGGTCTCCTTTCCTCATGCTGTCCACTTTCAAGGCCACCAAACCTTTTTCGCTGCCAATTATTGCTTTTGCAGGGGAAAAAAATATTATTCACTGTTTGACACAGCTGGAAAACTTAAAGTGAGACCTCACGACTTGCGGTCTGGTTTTTCATTAGGACACAGTGTAAAGGCAGCGCCTGTCTGCCACCCAGGGAAGTGTTCATGTGGGATGAGGCTGCCTAATGAGGCGTGGAGGCCACAGGTTATGGGAACCGGGGCTGCGATCACACCCTGGAACTACAGACAAACAGGAAGACAAATACAACAGGTGAGATCTGATAGTCGCTGCATGCTTCGTGTGAAAGGCCAGGAGAGAAAAAGCTGCAGAGGCATAGAAACCTGACCAAGTTTGACCCTGATGTCACTTCCTCCCTGCTTAAAAGTTCAAATTACCCTTACTTCCTATGTAAACCTTAAGTAGCCTCTGCTCTAGAATGATCAGACCCAAACCATTACAGCCTACTGTGTATCTTTTGGTTTCCTGAGAGTGGGGCTTACCCTTCCTGCCATGCCTCGCTTTCCCAAAATAAACACCCAAGAAGGAGGGAAAGAAAATATCGCAGCTTAGAAGGCGGCTAATATCGCCATTCACTTAAGCAAAAACCACATCTTCTGTCAGTTTACTCTCCGTCTGCCGCTCTGCCTGCTCCAGATCCCTGCCTCGGTGTGTCAGATTAGTCGAGAGTTGTTCATGAATATACAGCTGGTTACCCTCATTTCATAACATTAGTCCCCGTTTGGCTTAGAGCCATTACAGTAGGGGTAAATAGAGCAAATACAGACAGGCCTTGCAGATGCTAATGTACTTAGCGTTAGCGGTAAACAAAATGAGATTACCGAGGAAGGGAAGGCAAACTGTGAATTTGATTTACCCAGGCTTAGCGTAAACAGCTTGTCAAACTCCTGCTCTGCTGCTATGAAAAGGCGGCAGAATGTGTATTTGACTAACAAGCACAGTAAGTGTTTCTTGCTATTCATGAAATTACGAAGGCAATTGTCACTGTAATTGGAAGCGAGTGCCAAAGGAGAGCTAGTAGGCGCATCGCCCCCAAAATATTGTTTACTTTTTTTTTTCTTTCTTTAACTGGTTGTGTTTTGAGTGATGGGGGATTACAGCGAAGAGGGACCAAACTGGTTGGTTAATATAAACGTGATTTACTCAACGCTAAAGGAGCAAGAGCGCCACACGGGAATGTACAGCTGCGAGAGATCACCTAACGTTAGCGCGTCCGTGTGCCTCCCCGACATTAACATAATCCACATAATCCAGAGGTGGCGGCGGCACAGGCCCCCTCGATAACGAGGCACCGCTCCTTATGGGAATAAAACTCAGCTAAATGAGATGGAAACACACTTTGCGCTCTTATTATGTGATAAATGGGATTTTCACGTGTTATATCTTTTTCTACAAAAAATATTTTTAATTGTATTTTTTTTTTTTTTAGTTCTGATGATTACAGCAGTCATATAATTTCTCCCCTTTTGCTGGGGGGGAAAGTTTTCAGTCTCTCCTGACAAAAAAAAAGGCAGGCTAATTGCATGTCAATAATTCAATGCTTAATTTTAATGACCAGGATAGTTCATTTATTCTCCGTCTAGCCCGCCTGACGATGTGATTAATAGGGATGAAAGATAAAGCTCGCAGAGGGGGGAGAGAGGAGAAGGAGAAAGGCGAGCAGGGAGATAATGTTGGGGATCTGCTATTCTCTTCCTTCCTCGACCCTTCCCGGATGGCAGGAAGGTCTTGCAGACTCCTGAGTCGACAGTTTGGGGGAACGCTGCTGGGCCACATACTGAAGAGGAAGAGGAGAGCAGTGAGAGCGGTCAAATTGACATATTCCCAATAAAAAAAATTTGAGCCCTTTATGTGGATCCTACGGAGCAGTTGGCCCAATGAAATTTTGAGGAAATATCGACAAGTTTTGTTTTGTTACATCCAGCAAATCCACTGTTGATCCCAAATAATCCAAAGCAGGATGCAAGTTTTTCTTATGCTCAAAAGTAGTATACTTTTTTTATGAACTGACCAGCAAAGGTTTAGAAGTGGAAGAACCCCACTGAGGATTCTTCCCCACCCGCACTGGAGGGAGATGAAGGCATCACAGACCACTCCTCACAATGAAAACACTTCCTCCAGGCCTAATGGCCTCTGAGCCACAGCTTTTGTCCCCTGATTAGCCAACCTATTCAGGGCTCAGCCCCCTAATTGCGTAGCCTGTTTAGCTACCCAGTATTACAGTAAGAATTAATGAGACACAATTACCGCACCCAGGAAATCTCCCGTCCCAGCGACCACTCCGATTTGCAGAGGAACCTCGCTGAATAAAACCTCCTTGAGCTGAGAATTCAACCTACTGTCAAAAAAGAGGGAAAAAAAAGAAAAATGTGGAGCACAAGGATTTTTCACCCTCGCAGGAGAAGAGATACATGTATTTATTCGAAGCTATCTCATAATTAGGCCCTAGAGTGAATGAGTGAGTGAGGGAGAGCAGGGGAGGAGATGGGAGAAGGAGAGCAGAGAGGGTGTGGGGGTGGGAGAGAAAGCAGCGTTCAATAGCAAAAAGGCCCACAGATACAAAAGGCAGAAGAATGACAGGCACAAGAGTGAAACCTGCTCAGAGAAACGAGGAGGAGGAAGAGGAGGAGGAGGGAGATGGAAAAGATGGACGAGAGGGTGAGGGGGTGGGGGGAGTCAAACGCAGATTCAAACCTACAGTTTAGCTGCAGATAGCGTTTCATCACTGTGGCTTTGTGGGAAGAAGCCCGGGGTGAGCAGCTCAGTCAAGGCTAATGGTCCATGGTGACACTTTAAAGAACCTTTGAGATGGGATGGGACAGTGGGCTCCCTTTCAGTCGGGAGCCGAATATTATTGCTCAGAGCCAGCACACGATCTGTGGGCACAAACAAACAGACAACTTTCTGCAGTCCTCTCCTTTTTTTTTTGGGAAGTTTGGGTTAAGGTTAGTGAAAATAATCAGCATACAGTAGAATCAGCATTTGCAGTGTCCTCAGTGGATGGTTTATGCCATCCATGTTTCTACTACCTGAGCTCGAGAGAATTTGACTTTCTTTGCATAAGGAGAACACGGATGAAGCGTGACTCCAAGCAGGCAGCAGTATGAAATAAAAACAAAACTTTTTGAGGTTAGAGTAAATATGAGAAATGTATGTTAAGCTAACGATAGCTACAAAGTGTTCAAACTTCAAACCAGTTGCTTTAGTTTTGTAAAAGGAATAGTTTAACATGCTGGGAAATTCTTTAGTTGCTCAAGATTGATAAATGAAGTCAACAACGAAGTGCCAAAAAAATCCATCATGTGTATTTTGACTTAAGCTAAGTTATCGTCCCTTTCAACAGAACTAGCATACACGACTAGCATACATGCATATCACCAAAACCTGACATTTGTGTCTATTAGGATGGAAAGAAACCAGAACAAATTCAGGGCGAGCACACTAAGTGAAGACACAAAGGCTTCTTTTTTCCATGATTGCTTTGTAACCCAAGAGCTTTTCTTGTTGTAAGACAGCATTGCTAAGTGTCTCCGCTTTTAGAGTCATCTGCTGTATCAGTGTAACTATCAGCTGTGTCTGCTGTAGCCATGAGTCCTCGAACATGAGCGGGCTAGTCAGGTAGATAAGGGTTGAAATATTCCTGCTGCAATGAACATGTACATCAGAGCCACTAATCAGCTTTCTGTCTAGAGCACTTTGCTGAAGAACTAATCAAACACAAAGCGTATTGATTCGGTGAAACGGTGCTGTTAGGGAGTGAGCGAATGTAAGGAGGGCTTTCCAAGTCCTCTTATGTGGTTTGTAAGTTCTGAATTTGCCCAAGATTAGCTTCCATGAAGAGGATTAGTACTTTTCTATGGAATATTTTCAGCACCAGCATAGTAATTTCAGGAATGTTCAGTGGGGCTTTCACAGTATTGTGTTTACTCACCTGTCAGTCTGTTTTACCCTTTCAACACACACACACACACACACACACAAACACACTTAAAACAACCCTTCCTAAGTGCTCACTGAGGCTGAGAGTTCATCCACTCTAATACCCACCTTGGTAGAAAATCTGTAACTTTTAAGAGATTTTTGGAAACACTGCTCGTGCATTTTTATATATTAACACTGAACAGACAGTGCTGTGTCATTGCTTTAGGAAACAATGACACAGACACCGCCTCCGCTGGGTTATTCATATGCGTGTTTTAGACAATGAGAAGAAATTACATACATTGTCATTTAGTTGGGACTTGCTAGCTAAATGTAGTCAGAGTTGCATGCTCTAAAATGACAACACATCAGGTTGGATGTGCTCTCAGTGTTATCTGGACTGGGAGCCTGGCTGTCTCAGGCCAGCTCAGAGTAGATTACCTGAATGGCCTTTGTCTCCCCGTGACCCCCCCTCCCCTTAGAGCAGGTCGCAGCCTGAAGCCATTTCAGCCTGGCCCTCCTCAGGTTACCCCTCTCTCAGATGATAGAGGGGAAAAAAGAGAAAGGAGAAGAGCCACGGAGAAGTGTAAAGAGAGAGGTCAGAGGCTCAGGTGAGCTTAGCGTGTAGGCTGTCAATCAGACATCACACGGTATATCTCGAGGGAGGTTCTCCCTTCCACTCCGCTGCTCTCCCCTCTCCTCAACCTTTGGTGCTCGCTTCACCTTCGTGTCTCTCACGATACGTTCGAATGATTCAGATTCATCCAGAGTTTTGCTTGTTAACATTTCTATTGGGGTTGGCAGATGTTACAGCTGTTATTGTCTAGCCAGGTGGGCTACGCGGTCCAGAAGTATGCTGAGTATGACTCAAGTCGTATATCAGACATTCTCCACGTGTTTGCAGTCTGTGACAATTAACTTTGGCAATATCTGCATGTCAAATATACCACAATAACTGACAGTGTAGTATCTTTCCAAATGTGTTTAAAAAAATCACCACTAATTAGTTTGAATAGCTAGCAGGTTACACAAAATAAGCCACACTGTAATATGCACTAAAAGCCTGGTAAGAATGTGGTCTCAGCCCTCATGTTTATCCTGCCTGATAGCGTAATTAGTTAAACACCCCAGTAAGCACACTCACGTCGTCTGAAGATGCCAATCTCAATGGTGTCACAGGCTGATAAATACGTCCTCAGCCAGCACTAGGTGAGATAACATCAACCGACTGGAGTCGAAGCAATTATTACGCTGCGCCTTACCTGTCTGATGCAATCTGTGCAAATAAAACAAAAGTGCCCTTAACCAGGAACTCGATTCACTCCAGTAACTTAATTTCAGCAACACCATCATTTCAGTTGATCCAATTACTCGTTGCTGGAGCGGCGGCCCTCGTAACGTTAGAGGCGAAAGAGAGTGTCAGGAGGGCGCTTTAATCTGTTGCTGCTGTTGCATGTTGCACAGTGGAGATGAGCGCGACCCTTAGAGCAGTGTGGATGCTCTTCCCTGGATGAAATGTAGTCAGTCAGCGTTCCTGCTGGTGTACTTTACACCCACTGTGAAACAAAGCCAGTGACTGTGACTGTTTGAGCACAAAACTGTTTTCATTATTAATTCATATTAATTATTTAGCCAGAAATTATATGCCTGTCAGTGCTTATATCATGGGGGTGGGTAAAGCTTGTCGGGATGAGGGGGCGATCCTCTCCACAGAGAGATGGAGAGGCGGGGAGCTTGTAGCAGATAAGGTCATCAGTGTCCTACTGTCTGGCCTTGGGGAGTCTGAGTTTTCTCTCACCGACACACATTTGCACAAACACCACCCACCCGAGAGTCGGTCGTGCCCCCAGCTTGTCGCGGATGTTTATCAGAGAGCTTCAAATAGTAATATTCGTTCTGCCAGGAGCTGTCTCCCAAATAAAATCTGTCTCGCAGTATCCAATGTAAGCCCAGCACAAAGGTTAGATTACTACTGTAAATAAAGCCCACGTCTACATAAATAAACACGTCTTAATCAGACTGCTAATGAGCAGGATGGGATGCCCAGGATAGCTCGCTAAGGGGCACCGTTCGGCCTCTGATGTGCACAGCGAGAGAGATCAGGGGGGTTTGATCGGAGCTCGCCAGGACCGAGTCGCAAAACTCTGCAAGGTCATTTGTGTTTTACACATCTGCTACCTCACTGCTTCTCCGTCTCTCACCTTCTGGATACGGTTTCCCGCTTCCCTACCTTGTCGTTTTTCTGCCTCTCACTCTCTCCCTCCTTCTGTCTGGCGGTCATCCTTGCCCTCGCCATCTGTTTCTTGGTATGCCACACATGGAGACGGAGGGAGGTGGGGACGTGGTGCTACAGAGACGAAAAGTGAGGAAGGAAAATGCCGTGCGAGCATCCACGGATATTTGAAGAGCCTTTGGAGCTATGCTCTGGGACTGCTTTCACAGAAAACTGCATATTGAAGTCTAAGCTGGAAATATTAAATTATTCCAAACTAACATGTAAGTATGACAGTTTGCTCATACCAGCCACTTCAGCTGATAGCTATCTAGGCAAAAGCTTATCTGCACACGCTAAAGAGATAAATATATAATATATAAATATGCTAAGTTGTGTGTGGGCATGCCATTACCAGCAAATAAAGATTTACTTTATTTCTAAGTTTAAAGATTATTACTTTTGTCCAGGCTGGATGTTCTCTGATGGATTTTCAAGAACCCATGCACACTTTCTGCCCTAATGGGACACCAGCAGCTCTTCAGGAGGTAACAAGGAACACAAATCAGTCCTGTGCATTTTACTTTCAACTGTGCACATGTTAAAAATCCTTCAATTGATCCAAAATGCTGCAATAAGAGTACTGACAGGGACTAGAAAGAGAGAGCATATTTCTCCCACATTGGCCTCTCCTTACTGGCTCCCAGAATCTAATCTAAAATCCTTCTTTTCACATACAAGGGCCCATCTTATCTGAAAGATCTCATAGTACCATGTCACCTTAACAAAGCACTTCACTCTCAGACTGCAGGCTTATTTGTGGATGCTAGGGTATTATAAAGTAGAATGGGAGGCAGAGCCTTCAGCTTTCGGGCCCGTCTTCTGTGGAACCAGCTCCCAATTTGGATTCAAACTCTACTTTTAAAATTAGGCTTAAAATTGTCCTTTTTGATAAAGCTTTTAGTTAGGGCTGGATCAGGTAACCCTGAATCCTCCCTTAGTTTTGCTGCAATAGGCTTAGCCTGCTGGGTACTTCCCATAATGCACAGATGAGTCACGTGTTTCTTCTTCATTCAGCTCTTTTCTCTCCTTGTGTGTTTATACCCCACTACTGAATTGAATCATTACTAATTATTAAACACTGGCTCTCTTCCACAGCATGTGTTTTTTTCCTGTCTCCCTCCCCTCACCCCAAACCGGTCACAGCACATGGCTGCCTGGTTCTGCTGCAGGTTTCTTCCTGTTAAAAAGGAGTTTTTCCTTCCCACTGTTGCCAAATGCTTGCTCATAGGGGGACATCTGATTGTTGGGGTATTCTCTGTATTACTGTAGGGTCTTTACATTACAAAGCAAATACCTTGAGGTTTCTGCTGTTGTGATTTAGTGCTATACAAATAAAACTGAATTGAATTTGCTAAATTCACCTCCGATATTTGAAGTACGGCATCGTGCGCTTGTGCAAGAATCAGGCAAAATTAGCTCTGTTCAGTAATGTCAGGCTTCTGTGCCTGGTGATAGAGCTCAACATGACATCCTGAGATTGTCCACAGACAATGCTTTATTAGCTTATAGCAGCTGACATGAAGACGCACTCAAACTTTGAGCTGAGGTTAAAGGGCCGCAGGTAGAGGTATACCAGGACGTACTCAAAGACTGCATGAATATTAATGAGACAAGTTAACTAGCAGGAAGCGCTTCGTCTTCCCTCCCCGTAGAATTGAAGGCAGACACACTGTGACCCCTGCGACCCCCCCTGCAGCGCGGTCAGAATCGGCCCCGAAGCAACCGGGCCGCTGGTCTGCTGCGTGTTACTACTAGAACAACAACAGCGACAGGACACAGACCACAGAAAAATTAAATTATCACCTCCAGGAACCACATACAAGTGTTCCACCCCGCGTGCTGGAACCAGATGGCAAGTCTACCTGCTTAAGTGTCACCCATGTGTCGTCCCCGGCGCGCAGGCCTCATCTCTGGTTACACCCAGGGTTTAAAAAAAACATCCCCTCCCACTATTATATAGGCTTGTGTGTGTGTGTGTGTGTGTGTGTGTGTGTGTGTGTGTGTGTGTGTGTGTGTGTGTGTGTGTGTGTGTGTGTGTTGCCAGAGTAGGCGAATTCTCTGTGGGCTCACTTACCTTTCTGGATGGAAAGAGCAAGTCACAGGCTGTTTTACAAGAGGGGAGATAAATCTAACAGGAGTGTCAAGTATCAGGTGTGACAGCAGCCAGCAGCAGACCTCTGCTGGCTGGCCAGACTCTCGTTGCATGGGATGGCTTAGAACAGCAAACAATAACTAACACACACTCACTTGGCTGAGGGACAGAAGCCTAACAAGTTCTTTGGCTGCAGGGGAATGGTACAGAGCCATCTCACAGAGACAACGCTGGACTTTTAATTAGCTGAGGAAGGGGAGAAATCTGTTTTACCTCCGAATTTTACAGTTTTACCGATCTACGCAACAAGATTTACAACCTTGTACTCAATTTCACTTTCTGGGTCAAAGAATAGCAACTGTGTTGGATCAGACTATAGTTTAGGATGGTTACAGATGCCCCAAGCACATAACCATTTACCCATCACTGACATTTATACTACAGCAGGTTTGTGTACCATTTTTAAATATTATAGAAGGTGCAATAAATTCAACTGTTATTAGGTACTAAACTACTTTCCACTTTTTTAAAATCATAGAGATATTTTAGCCAAATAGTATTTACTAATTTTAATCTTCCGAGATGAGAAAAATCCCTTAGGTTGCTGTGTGTGATTATAATGTCACTGTCCTGTGAGAGATATGTCACACATCAAAGACATCAAAGACTTTCTCGTGAAGGATGGAGGTAGGGGAATGCTAATGCAAGTTTTAAGATGTGGTTTGCTTTGGACATCAACCAAATGTGGTTAGGCTAAAAATAAACGCTAATGTTTTCTAATAGGCCATCGTGTCTGCAGATGTAAATGTTAATGTCTTTAATCATTTCAAAAAAAAAAAGAGGGGGGGTTTATTTGTCCAGTCTGCTGTTTTACATGTTAAAAATGTTACTACACAATCTGGCAACCCAAAAAGCTGTAGTTATGTATTATAAATCATTTATAATGCAGTGTGTGTGCATGTGTGTGTGTGTGTGTGTGTGTGTGTGTGTGTGTGTGTGTGTGTGTGTGTGTGTGTGTGTGTGTGTGTGTGTGTGTCATCATTCTGTCTGTAAACACAACAGCTCAAAAGGTTTTGTATAAATTCTGATAAAACATTTTTTTTTTAGGGGTGTAGAGGGGGATCCATTCAAATTTGACTCACATTCAAAAAGGTCTTGAAGTCTGCAAGTGTGCTGTGTGTTGTCAACATATAGAAAGTACTGTATAAAGATTTAAATATGTCTCATCTGACCTCTATAATAACATGGGTTTCTACATAACAAAAGCCTGCACTTGTTTTTACTGCAGTACAAACCTGAAGTATGCTGCACAAACTGCACAAGCTGTCAGACTGTACAATCAAAACTGCTCCCAGCAAACATAGAGGTTTACATCAGCGCTGTAACTTGCACTATTTTATCAACCGATTCACACTATAACCAGGGTTTGCCTCTTAACTTCATTTAATATTATTTAATTTAATAACGGTACACTACTCTGTTTTTGGTAACCATTGATTATTCTATTCCAATATAAACTGAGCTGCCTTGGTGGAGATTTCCTCTCTCTGAATGCTTCTTGTTAGGAAATGAGTTTTGTTTATGGGGTTAAAAGCTTTAAACGTGCATATATACAGCAGGATCTCTTTCCACTCTACCAAAAGCTTTCACTGGAACTATTTGTCTCTGCAGAGTGCGACTCCTGCCTTTAAAGTGCGGACATCCTTTGGCTCTTTTGCGTCGTTGCCTCTTGTCTTTCACCAAAATCACATCGCAGGCTGTCGGGGCGTATAAATATAATTGAACTATAGCAGGAAATGAAGTTTCAAAGTTTCCTTGTGGTGTCTTGTTAATACAAGTTGTGATTCTCTCACTTATTTGATAGTTTTCACCCTTCAGGGGCCATAGGGAAGGATTTACAGGGGCCTTCTGTCCTCCCAGCAGTAGGTTGATTAGAGGGGCCGGCTGTGTTTGTTAAGATAATGGGCCCTAGGTGAGTTAATTCACAGGGTACACGTTGCACACTCTGTCACCTCAGGAGTGCCCCGGTGGAAACTGGGGGGGGGGGGGTTCAGTGGCAGGGGCTAGGAGCATGGTGTCCAGCTCTCTCCAAAATCCTCCAGCTCCACCTGAAAGTGATTACCAGGCCAGCCATGAGCAAACAAGCCCCATATGGAGGGGCTAGAGTGGGGCCGGAGCTGGAGCCTGGGGAGCCCTCCTCCACCTCTTTGGAAAGAAGAGGCCTGAGCAAACACAGCTAATGAAGTCTTAACAAGCAGCCCGGGGTTAGCGCGAGCCCGCTAAATGCCACCGAGGCTCTTGGAATTGTGTCCAGCAGATTGGCTAAATCTGCTCGAAGCTTTCCTTTACAAGATAAAGTTGCATTAGCATATCTCCGTCTCACCATCTCTGAGGTAAGTCCAGGATTTGGCAAGCAGTCGCACTCGATGGGCTCCCTTTCTTCAGCGGCAGCACTTGACACTGACGGACAGAGCGAGGCTTTAAACTGCACGCATTAACTCTGGATCTTGACATGATTGTGGATTTTATTCATTGGTCACAGAGTGTTTTTTCAAGGCTTCGGTGTGGCGGCGGGGAGATTTTCTCACAGCATGCATTGCAAACAGGACACAAGTGCACTTCCTTCAGAGTAAATCATTATCTCTGTCCACAACGCCCTCTCTCACCCTCATCTATCCTCCCTCTGCTCCCTCCATCATTCTCCCACACTGTGACCAGCACCTTACCCTCACTCCCTTTTTTTTATTACGTGCCCATTTTCTTTTTTTCTTTCTCCAAAGTTTATTATTGGGAAAATATCACACCGTCCATCGTGTGCACAAACGTACACTTGCATACCTCTGCAGAGCTGCCAGCTCAACTCTTGTTTCCTAATCAAAAGCAAACAGCCATTAACAGAGCTCCTTCCTTCTTATCTCACACCGGCGACTCACTTAATCAGTCTGTGTTCTCCTGATGCTCAGCTCACCCAGGCTTGTGTTATCCTTTCAGTGAGTCGAGTCCATGTGTGTGCATGTATATTTTTTTAAAAGTTGCCTCAAATGATAAAGACCTGGCTCCACTCCAAACACAATAAACTCCAACACCATGACCACCACACACCAGTCCCAGCACACACACACAATGCTGCATTATACTGGGATGGGAAACTGGGAAGATGATGCTTTAAGAAAAAAAAAAGAGTGAGACCACACATTCACTTTTTAACACTCAAACTCTTGCTGGAAGTGTGTGTGTGACAAAAATGCCAACTCAAAAGCACATCTCCCTTGTTTGTGAGATGGAGATCAAGTTTCGAGCAGATGTGCCGATCACATGTCTAGCCTTGCCTGCCTCTTTGGGGGTTTTTTCTTTTTTAACAGAAGCTGTGCGGTTTTCCATCTTCTAGACAGTCGGTTAGAATGATGCCACGGTTAAATTAAACTGCACATCAGCGGAAGTCACAGGAATGTAAAAAACAGCTTCCTAAATGTTACAGAGGTCTTCGCCTTGTGGTGCATTTGAGAGTAAAGTCATCAGATGGGGGATTCCAACATTTATCTCCTGCAAGAACATCCGGAACCTGCCCTAGCTAGCTTTAAATCCAACATATCTAACATTTAATCTTGATGCTGTCATGTTAAATGTCGATTTTTGTTCATATTTTGCAAATATATTTGGTATTTATTTGGACACAATTTCAGCGCTTGCAGGAGGTTGTGCTCTGACATGAAGGAGCTTCTTCCATTCATGCACTGATGTGTGAGGGAGCATTAAGTTTGCCTACCTTGTATACAGTTGAGCACTCTCCTCTGTGCAGTGCATTTGATTTGATGTGGAGCAAGTCTTTAGAGAAGTAACAGAAACTGTGTGCGGAGAGAGAGAAAAAAGAAAAAAAGATTCACTACAATGAGATTAGCGTCACATTACTACAGAGACACCCCCCCTCCCTTCTCCAGACAGGCTCGACAATCATGTTAACACTGATATGAGGGCTCTGCCACTGTCTCAGCGTGCTCATGCCGCCCGGTCTTTGCCTCGCGCAATTACGCCTCCCGCGGAGCTCTGTGCGAGCCGTTAAACGAAACATTAGCACCTCATTTAAAAAATAAAACAGCTTTTCACAAGGACAGACAGCTCCCTGGGTAGTCTTATCATGCGCAAATTAGCCAATTTACCGAACCGGCCCCTCTCTGGCAGACACAATCATCTGCAGCCAGAGGCATCCTCCCCGCGCCTGGTGTGCGTGTTAACTGTTGTTGTGACGCTATCAAAGCTGGTGTGTTGAAGGAAAGTTACACGACAGTGAACGCTGGAGTGATTTTTGAAATGTGTGTTAACGCTCTTGTGTTGTGCTTGTTGCGGAATTCTTTTGACTTTACTGCGTAGACAGAGTTTGTTTGGAGAGCACTAGCAGCTCTGGGAAGTTCATAAAAATGATAAATACAGGACACAAGGTGCACAACTGTGTCACGCAGGTGGCTTCATTCATTTTTAAAATATGTCTGTTTGGTCTCAGTGTCCGAGGATCCACGGCTCTCGGTAACTTCGAGCATCACTGTCCTGAACCCGGAGTCACAAAACAACTGGCGACACTTCTCTGATTATGAGCTATATAAGACTTTAGGTAAGGAAGCTTGAGTGATAGCTGGGAAGCCCCGCCCCTGTCTCTCTGTGATAGGAGCAGGGGCTCCGGGGGTGTGTTCAGCCGGGCTCTCGTATATATCCGCACCGCTTCGCCCACAAGCTGATGTTTTGTATGGGAACCAGGAGAGAGGTGGGACAAGCCGACTGAATGTGGTCGCTGTGTTTTGGAGAAAGAAAGGAGGCCCACGTTCCCCCCGCGTGCAACGATCGGACATTACTTGGGGTTTTTCTTTTCTTTTTTCCTCTTTGGATACTGACAGCAGCTTCCAGAAGAAGAAGCTGGATTCTCCTCTCAGCCATCTTGAGCTCCGCTCTCCGCCCTGTAGGCTCCTTTCTCTCCTCCTCCTGCTCCTCCTCAGCCTAAAGTAAACAAGGCTTGCACATTGCTCGCAACTCCGTGCAAGATCCCGAGAGAAGCGAGATGGGATCGCCGCGCAGCATCTAACCGGGCTGGAGGCGAAAGCAGACGCCTGAGAGGATTTATCGCCGTTTGCGCCAGAGCAGAAAGAGAAGGACGCGACGCGCCGGAGAGATGGACCTGTTTGGGATTTATCTGCTCCTCTCGCTCGTTCTCTTTCCGCGATCCAGCTGCACCACAGCCAAGGAAATCACCTGCCAGGAGATAGCCGTGCCTCTGTGCAAGGGAATCGGCTACAACTACACGTACATGCCCAACCAGTTTAACCACGACACGCAGGACGAGGCGGGACTGGAGGTGCACCAGTTCTGGCCTCTGGTTGAGATCCAGTGCTCGCCGGACCTGAAGTTCTTCCTCTGCAGCATGTACACGCCGATCTGCCTGGAGGACTACAAAAAACCTCTCCCCCCGTGCCGGAGCGTGTGTGAGAGAGCTCGGGCCGGCTGTGCGCCTCTCATGAGGCAGTATGGATTTCCCTGGCCGGACAGGATGAGGTGCGACCTGCTGCCGGTGCAGGGCAACCCAGACACGCTGTGCATGGACTACAACAGAACCGATTCAACTACAGCGTCCCCGGTACTCTCCAAACCCACCAACCACCCAGGTAAGGGTTACAATCCGCCGAAAAATAAGCCCGGCAGACCCGGCACGCCGGGGAAATACAAGCCGCCCGCCGCTCCGTGCGAGCCGGGATGCACATGTTTGGAGCCCATGGTGCCGGTGAACACGGAACGCCACCCGCTGTACAACCGGGTCAAGACGGGGCAGATCACCAACTGCGCCATGCCGTGCCACAATCCCTATTTTACGCACGACGAAAGAGCGTTCACCGCTTTTTGGATCGGACTTTGGTCAGTGCTGTGCTTTGTGTCCACCTTCGCCACCGTGGCTACTTTCCTCATCGACATGGAGCGCTTCAAGTACCCAGAGAGACCCATCATCTTCCTCTCGGCGTGTTACATGTTCGTGTCGGTCGGCTACATCGTCAGGCTAATCGCCGGGCACGAAAAAGTGGCGTGCAACCGGGAGTTCGACGTGGAGCACATCCACTACGAGACGACCGGCCCCGCGCTCTGCACCGTGGTCTTCCTCCTTATTTACTTTTTCGGCATGGCCAGCTCCATTTGGTGGGTCATCCTCTCCCTGACCTGGTTCCTGGCGGCGGGGATGAAGTGGGGCAACGAGGCGATCGCCAGCTACTCTCAGTACTTCCACCTGGCCGCTTGGCTTATCCCCAGCATGAAGTCCATCGCGGTCCTGGCGCTGAGCTCCGTGGATGGAGACTCGGTGGCTGGCATCTGTTACGTGGGGAATCAGAACCTGGACAACCTGCGGGGCTTCGTCCTCGCGCCTTTGGTGATTTATTTATTCATAGGGACGATGTTCCTGCTGGCTGGATTTGTGTCGCTGTTCAGGATCCGCAGCGTCATCAAGCAGGGCGGCACCAAAACTGACAAACTCGAGAAGCTGATGATCAGAATAGGCATCTTCACGGTGCTCTACACGGTGCCCGCCACTATCATAGTGGCCTGTTACTTTTATGAGCAGCACAACAGACAGAGCTGGGAGGTCACGCACAACTGCTTTAACTGTTTATTAGAGCGGGACCGCAGGACTCCGGACTATGCTGTTTTTATGCTGAAATACTTTATGTGCCTTCTAGTGGGCATCACGTCCGGGGTGTGGATCTGGTCTGGGAAAACTTTGGACTCTTGGAGAACTTTTTGCACCAGGTGCTGCTGGGGCAGCAAAGGCACCAGCGGCTCCATGTACAGCGACGTGAGCACCGGACTGACGTGGAGGTCGGGCACAGCCAGCTCTGTGTCTTGCCCCAAGCAGATGCCACTGTCCCAGGTTTGAATTGGAGTGGGTGGGTGGGTGGGTTCACTAAAAGCAGCTTATGGGAACTGCTAATTGTTTTGGGAGATAACCCATCACTCCAGGTGTCGAGCAATTTGCATCGTAATGAACTGAGAATTGGTTGAAACAATGTACCTGGCATTCACACAGGTTAAGCCCCACACACGCCCCCTTTCCTGTTTATATGTATTAGAGGTACAGAATGAGGCTTTTTACACAATGTGGCCATTACCTGCTGGGGGCAGAGGTTTTAGTTTCTAACCAGCTTCACACAAAGAGCATTTTTGGGGGGATTTTTATTGCTATTTTCTCTACACAGTGCTAGATAACGTTGTATAATCTCCAATCTCGTCAAAGATGGTTTAAATTAAGCCTTAACAGTGCCCAATAGTTTTGTTGTTGTTTTTTTTAAATGGGTCATTGATTTTGTAATTACAAATGTATTTATATAAAAGTTCTGTAAAAACAACAACGGAGAGAAAGCGTGTACATATGTGTATAAAAGAAAAGTTTATAAGATATTGTAAATTTGTATAAAGTGTAGATGTTTCTTTTGTGAAGAAAGCAAATATGACCTTTATTTTGACAATAAAACCATTTGACAAATCTCAATATCTGTGCAGTGCTTTTGAGGATTTCTGTGTGCCAGTCTGGGCAGCCTCATATCTTTTTTTATTTTATTTTTTTTGTTTTTCGTGGTTCCTTATGGTCACCATGTTGATGATGGCAGCTTTTGAGAGTCCCGGGTAAAAAGGAAGCCCTTTTAACCATCAGAGACCGGTAATTAGAGGCAGGGGTTGAGTTGGAGCATCTCCATAATTGTTAAAAGTCCTCTTCACATGCCTGCCGAAGCCTGCTTTCTTAATTTGGTAAAAGAGGGAGTGGGTGAATGGGGGGGTATAAATGCAGGGAACGGACCCTTTTCATCTGGAGAAACTTTGATCTTTCTTTCTTTTTTTTAACAGCCTAGAATAAAGGTGGTGTGTATTACGAGTGTCTGTCTGATGTGCCAAGGTTCCCCCTAAACGTCCCCATTTGGATGCTTTGATGGACGGCCTACAATTGAAAGAGCATTTTGGGACCCCCTTGCTTTTTTGGGAGGGGTTGTCAGAGCTGAAACCTGCCAGAGCCCCTGCGTCTTGTGTTTGGCTTTTTTTTTTTTTTTTTTTTTTGCAGAGGTTTCAATTGAAGCATCTTCTCCCTCAGCTCAAGCTGTGTCAGTGAGTGCAGGGGCCTTGACATGAATGATATTGAAATCTCAATGAAAGCCCCACAGGTGGTCTGTTCACATGATCTCACATCTTAAAGCCCCTTAATCGAGGCTTTTTTTTCTTCTTCTTCTTCTTTTTTTGCTACAAATGTATCTATCTGGTTTGGTCCCAATTAACCCAGTGCGCTGGCATAAGATGATACACTGTAACCCAGCATAGACATGCCTTTGATTTGCTGGTCAATGGTGACAGTAGGCTTTGTAGTGACTGCTTTGTTCCTGCTTTATTCCTCTACACTCACACTGTAAATGCAGCATGGACATGCATCTGCTGGCAGTGTAAGTCAGCTTTATAAATCCTGCATCACTGCCAGCCTAATGATCCCTGCTCTCAGCGAAGAACAAGATAATAAAGTTTGAAGTTGAAAGTAACTTTTTTCAAGATGGGCAGTGGTCTCTTTACATTGTGGTCATTTTCTACAAAACTGGCATAGCTCTGAGTAGTGTTAATGTTTGTGTGGAGGCATCAACTGTCACATTTGGTGGTATAGTTAAGTTTGAAAAAGTTTATTTCACATGTAAACACAGCGTCCCTCCATCTCACATTTCAGTTTAATGCTCCAAATCGTTTGTTGTTTTATTTTCATGAATAATCACGGTTGCTTTCAGTCTTTCAGTCTGGTTCTCTGGTGTTTATCTTATCCAAACAGTGTTGAGCTGCAGCTCTCTCAGCCTGCCAGCATCACAGCAATGGACCGGCTCTGCAGCCCCATCTAGTGGTTAAAACAGCACGGCGCAGTTCTACATACAGCATCTGTATTTGTGGTGTCATCGTTTGCTACTCATTTTGGAATAAAGATGAGATGTTTCAACAATTAGTGCTCACAGTCAGATGAAAGAGGTTCATCTTCATCACCAGTGACACATTTGAACATAGATCTGGGTTCCATAAATATCATTATTTCTCAGTTAAATTAATAGCTTATTCCATTTCACAGCTTTTCATGTCATTATGTCATCCAATTTCACATGTTGATCTGTTTTGTCTGGCTAACATTTTCATTTTTACTTGTAGTTCATCATTTTCAACGGTTCCAGTTATTCAAACATTATCTTGCTATTTCAGCTGTTAGCCGGTAATGTTACTTAACAGTTTGACTGCTAGGCTAGCCATACTTTTAGCATTATTTACAACCATTTAATGTAAAGTTTTTATTCTTAATTTTAGCAAATTATGGTATTTCAGCTGTCGATACATCATGTTTAGCTAACAGTTGAATTTGTCCCCACTGTAAGCTAATCATGTCAACTGTTAGCCACATTTAGCGAGTTATAACTTCTTCTTTTACTATCTTTTTGCGACTTTTTTCGCTAGTGGTCTATTTTTCATTTACTTTAATTAGCTTAGGGTTAGGGTCTGCTAAGTCTTTTTGATATTTGATAACTAATAGTTGTGTTAATCTTTCCACATACCCCTGATAGCTGGTTGTGAGTCACTGCTTAAATGTTTTCAGAGCTAATCAACATTATTAATCCGAGAACCAGACAAGGCTTATCCTAATACTCATGTAAATTACGCACTGCCAAATTATTATCTATTTATAGGGGAGACCGGGGATAGTTGTAACATTTTTGACATTTCTGTCTGTAAATTGAAGCTCTTTTAAGGTAGTGGATTCAAAATGTAATGCAAAGTATTTACATGTCTCGACTATTAAATAGTGCAGCTATTTTCTCTGCAGCACAATTACCCATTGCATGGTGTGGTCTCAAACACAAAGAGTGAAATGTTACAATTAACCCCATAGTCTGGGTTAGTTGTAACATATCCCGGGGTGAAATGTAACACAATGAAATAAGGGTACTAACAAAACATTAACATGTAATCTTTGTTTATTCAACACATGAATGCACTTAGAGCCATTTATGTAGCTGTGTGTGTGTGTGTGTGTGTGTGTGTGTGTGTGTGTGTGTGTGTGTGTGTGTGTGTGTGTGTGTGTGTGACAGAATGCAGAAATCTAGCTTTTGAACATATTCCAACCCCCCAAAAAAGACAAATTATGGAATTTTCTGCAACTGAATATTTCATTAATTTTGGTTGGTCTTCCTTGAGTTTGGCCTCATTGGCTCAGTGGCCATTATAACCTACAACTCTTGCACCAATTTTGAACATAACAATGAAGCTGGAAAAATGTAGTTGTTCACCAGCATCGCAATTCCATTACTTTTTATCATGGCTTACCTTGGTGTGGTTTGCAAAGTTCTTCAGAAAGATGAGGAAATCTGTTTCTTGCACCCATCCTGATTTATTTCCACTACCAGTACTTCCTACTGGTCCATCTCTGACACAGTGGTCTGCATAATGTATGTGTGGGAACACAAACAGTGGAGGAATTGTGTTGCCAATGGCATTAACCGCATATACAAATGCGACCAGTGAACCTCTCTCTGCTGATGTCGTTGCCCCAACTTGTTTAATATAAGTTAAAGTAAAAGTGTGGTAAGTTGCAACATCTGCATTATTGTTACAACTAACCCAGACTGTTGCTGTTACAACTGACCCAGACTCCTATAGCCATGAACTAGCTAACATTACAGCCAACGGCTAAAACATTAGCACTAAAGACTTACACAGAATATATCCCCATAGACATACAAATAACATCATTTAAGTTTGATGAGTTTAACTGCAAAGCAGATAATGCTATTAGAAATTGAAATAAAGTAGAAAAACTTACTTTTTGCCATACAAATTACATTTTTTCATGTTAAATTGTCTGTGTGTGACAAAATGTGCTGATTTTTCACATGTGATAGCAGAACTGAACTGGGCATGCACAAGATGAGTCACATCATTTGAAACTTAGCCCTGATTGAAGAAATTGGAAGTGTTACAACTGACCCACGTTACAACTATCCCCGGTCTCCCCTACTTACTTTACTTTACTTTTAATGAACCTTTCGCTTGAGTTTTCATCAGGACCACATGGTTTTAACTTTAATAACTGTAATAGCTGTGCATATTTTTCCACATACACCTCAGCTTCTGTAGTCCTAATCACTCACTAGCACTTACCTGAAACGTCTAAGATACAAGTTAATGTTAGACCATTTTTATTTATACCTCTCCTCTCAAACCTGGTACCATACACCATTAAACAACATCCCCACATATTTGCCTTCACAATCCAGCCATCCAGGTGCTTAAGGAAGCAGGTTTTGGCTTGGCTGTTATATACACATTGTTATTATCATGTTGTAGCCTGTTTCCTGCACAGAATGTCTTTTAGGTGCATTCATCGTATGGTAAGGTATGGAGGAGGATACAGTGCAGGTCGTGTCTGAGTTAAATGTGTATTTTCAGCTGTTCGAGGCTACCTATTTGTTCTTTTCGGGGCTCTTTATTCTCAGTGCATCCCTGAGCTCCACTGGAGCAGAATGGTAGCAAACTTAAATCTGATAAGAATCAAATCCCTCAAACGGTGAGGAAATCCAATCATTCACTCTCGCTCCCCCTGATTGAATTGTCTTGTTTCCTGATCACTCTCTGCAGCCAGGAGGAACATTCTGACTTGCTGCTTATCAAATATTAATGGCAGCATTTGATGAAAGGCAGACAGAGGAGAGCGGAGGGGTGCTGGGCAGGTCATGCTTTTTAATACCATCGATCCTGCCGGTACACTTGGGTAAAGATTTTATGTTTAATCTCAGCGCAGTGAGAGGACACGCCGCAGCTGTGGACAGCATCTTGTGATCTGTATTGGCTGTTTTCGACAGACAAATCAGCCCAGTATTATCTATTGTTAGATTTACATTAAAAATGTCTTTTCTTAAGCACTAACACATGTGATCCCACTTGGATTTTGTAAATATAAGCCCAGCAACTATTGTTTTTCCTTAAAAAAAATCCTGGTTGTTGAACAATAGCAATTAAACTCCAGAGTTTCCTTGGGTGTATCCTTCTATGCATAAAGAATAACAGTGACCTCAGGTTTCTGGGACCCGTTAAGATTAATGTTAAAGCTGCTGACCCTCCACCCTGTCCTTCTCTCTCAAACACACTGCAGGAGCAGAACTCTGTGTTCCCCTCAGCGCTTCACATCTTTCATCCCAAGGACCGACGGTTTTTCCAGATACATTCTGGGTACGGGCACAGCAGGGGCGAACCTTCAGCCCAGCCAAAGGCACTCAGCACCAGTGATAACTGTAACAAAGATTTAGGGGACACAGTATCTGTCAGTATATATGCTGTGATCAGCAGAAATTCTAGTCATTATGTTCCATATGCTTCAATTTTGTTACTTTTTAATGTAATACCCATCTGTGTACACTTGAGGGAGCCATCAGCTAGGAGTACTCTTTTGTCCTGCTGCTGATACAGTGCAGATTTCTCTTGCTTTGTTTTTTTTACTGTGAGACATTTAACACAAAAGACACAACGGAGCACAAATTAATACTCAAGAAGTGTCTTGAGCAGGTCAAACTGAAAACAACGATAAATTATAAAATGATGCATTTTTATTCTACTTCATAGCTGCTCCACGTCAGCCTCTGTTCAGATAAAGTTCGTGTTAATCCTTTTATATTTATTGATGCATTAGTCTGAGTAACCATAAAAGAATAAATCTAAAATACACACACTCTGTGCTTTTGTTTACATTGTATTTCCTGTATTATAATAGAGTCATAGTTGTTTCTTTTGTGTAACTGTGGATTGTCCACTGTACGACCCTGAGGTGGTTCCTCGTAGACAGACTGACTCCACACTGAGGTTTAGGTTTTTATGCACCCTGTTGATGACAGAGCACAGAACGATGCTCAACCCTGTAAAGCCAAGTGTATCACATACGATACATTAGCCTGTGACTAAGGCTGTAATTCCTCTGAATTTTTCTACTTAAAATGACGTTGTAATTATATTTACCTGCAAATACTTACAGGTAGGTACACTGGAAGTTATAACGGAAACAAAGAACTCATTATATTGTAAGTACATTTAAATAGTTTGTAAGTAATCTTAAATACTGCATAAACTTCATGTATTGTACAGGAAATAAATAAATACATTGTATGTATATTTAATCAGTGCATAAGTCATTTGAAGTGGTGCCTAAATTCTGCTATTCTGCTGTACTTTTCAAGGCACAGGCCATATTATCTTACTGCCAGGTGACTTTACAGAAAATGTGAAACTCTGTGCACTCTTTTCGAAAGTTGTGTTGAACAGTGATTGTTAAAGTTAGACTTGGCCGCATCATTTATGATGTAAGATGAGGAAATATTGCTCATGTTCACTGCAAAACTACCACAAAACTGCACACTACTTGAAATTACTTCACAGTATTTAAATTTACTTAAAGTATAAATATTTCTTATTACGCATTATTACACTTTATTATTCAAGTGTGCCCATCTTTAAGTATTTGTAGGTAAATTAATTATATTGTAATTTCAAATGAAATATGTTAAAATTCCATTTAATTACAGTTTAATTATGCTCTTGATCAGTGGCTGTATTATAAAGTGTTACCTTAATTTATCCCAAAAAACATGAATAAGTTGCCTCTTAAATTTTTAGCAATAAATTGAACATGTAGCATCCTTTGCTACAAATGTAGCAAAGGATGTAGCAAAAAAACAAATGCTACAAATTGAACAAACTGTTATTTAATTAATTTTTTTTTTTTGTCCAAAGGTTCAATAAACACTCCAGCTTTAAACAAATAGTTGGGTTTTATGCGTCATCATGGTAGGGGAAATGAGAGAACATACACATTTGTTTTTCATCAATTTTTTTCCAGTTTCTGTTTACTACAGTGCATGTAAGCCATGCTCTTTTCTGTCTTGATCCCTCTTTTCCAACAGCTGAATGTGCGTCAGACAGTTAGCGGGACAGTGAAGCTGCTTTTACTTTGTGTTTGTGTCTCACAGGGAACAGGAGAGCAGTGAGTAAGGTGTTGGGTGTAGTCTCAGCGCACAAAGTGAAGATGAGCTGACCTCCCAAAAACAGGAGCCATCATTGTCTCGCTGGAGACAGAGGGGCATATTGTTCTGATTGTGTAAAATCTCACGGCTGCCTGGGGACTGGTCTCTTTGTGCTCTGTACTCACAACAGGCGTAAGGCTTTTGTAAGTCAGAGATGCTTTATAATAACAAATATTTGGAAGTGCTACAGTGGACACGCCCAATCAAATGTTCTTAAAGACCTAAACGAAGAACAGTGGGAGATTTCCAAGCTAAGTTTTTCTCAAGTTCAGAGTTCAGATTACCAGTGGAAAAGGAAAAGGGTCCATTTGCAGTCCTAAAGTTTTCTTTTAAACTCCAAATAACCACATTGACGAAATGATTAATAGAGTCATCATGAATACCAAATGAAACCCATCGAAGGCTTCACTGTGAAACAAAACCCACAGACTCACGGCTGTACCTGCGGCAGATTTAACACCAGCATATTTGACTCACTGCTGTGGAACAGAACATTTCATAATAAACAGTCTGCTAGCAGCGCCTACTGTAAGGAGGAGCTGCAGTACATGCACCCACAGATAGCATGCCATTGCACTTTCCCAGTGTTTCCATTGTGCACTTTATTTCTCCCAGAATCCTCTGCAGGGACTGCTTCCCCCAACCTAAAATTCCTCATCAGACAGTCTTTCCAGCCAGCACCAGTATCTGCCACTTTACATGGCTAAAGGCTTATTATTTACACGCTGGTGAAATGTTTGAAATCAAGAAATCTTTTTAGGTGATTCCTTTGATTAGCTTTTTATTTTTCGAGACAACAGCAGTAGCAAACGAAAAGAAGAAAAAGCCACTTTCACATTTCAATGTTTCATTGCAGCAGATGTTACTAAATGCTCACAGTAGCACAAAAAGGCACAAAAGGGGACATCATGATAATACACACGTTTCACAGCAAGTCTAATGGTCCAGTGTGGTGTACGGTATTTTCAGGTAGGGAGTAGTTTTAGTAGCTATTAGTTTTTTGTCTTTCAAAATAAATATATCTGTAAAACAAGCTATTTTGGGATAATCAGTGAAAACAGAAGTAATAAATTTTTTCCTTTTCTTTCAGTACAATAACGTGGTTTTATAACTGAAAATGAACAGCATGCCTACAGCTCTGGGAATTCGGGGGAAAAACATGCACATTTCACGTTTCCAGAGAGCAGCTGATTCAGTTGAAGGCAGCACTTTACATTCGGCGTCACTGGAGGGCAGCAAGACTTCAGAGTACAGTGCTGGTGCAGAGAATACAGCACAGCGGGAAGGAGGAACAATACAGTGCTGAGAAAAGTTTGCTTTCAGCGTCATCACCATTTTAATAGAAAATCAGAACTGCTAATGAACGAGTGCATAAAAATCTAAGAAAAGCTTAAAGCACAAACATGAATTCTCACTTGAAAAAAAAATCCACACTGACTGGATATTAATTCATTTGATATTATAAAGGTTAAAAAAAAAAGGCAGTAATTGCAATCAATTTTTATGTTACCGTGCATCCGGAAAGTGTTCACAGAGCTTCACTTCTTCCACATTTTGTCATGTCACCTAAAAAGTCTACACACAATTCCCCATAATGACAAAGTAAAAGAAACGTTTGCTTGAAATTCTTAAATATTTATTAAAACTAAAAGACAAAAACATGACATGTATATAAGGATTGGCAGCCTTTGCTCGATACTTTGTTGAAGCATCTTTGGAAGCAATCACAGCTCCCTTAGGTTGGAGCGGTGCACAGCTGTTCTCATAACTCTCCAGAGATGAGAGTTTGGGCTCTGGCTGGGCAGAGTGGTCCCGAAGCCACTCCTGTGTTGTCTTGGCTGTGTGCTTGCAGTTGCTGTCCTGTTTGAAGATTAACCTTCGCCCCAGTCTGAGGTCCAGAGCGCTCAGGAGCAGGTTATCGTCAAGGCAGCATTCATCTTTACCTGATTAGTCTCCCAGTTCCTGCTGTCAAAAAACATCCTCACAGCATGAAGCTGCCGCCACCTTGCTTCACTGTGGGGTGGCATTGATCGACTGATGTCCAGCTCTTGGTTCAGTCTTTGTTTCATCGCACCATCCTTCAGGTGCCTTTTGGCAAACTGCAGGCAGGCTGTCATGTGCCACACAAGCCTGACTGGTGGAGTGCCGCAGAAATGCTTGTCCAGAGCAATGCTCGAGTGACCATCTGGTTTTTGGACACCTCCCTGACTAAGGCCCTTTTATCCCAATCGCTCAGATGTTGGAACAAATACGGAAAAAGTGAAGCACTGTGAATACTTTCCAGACACACTATGTAAACACAACATTGTAATGTGAATTATTTGAACTGTAGGATTCAGAATGCATCATTTTACATTAAGAGTTAAGAATCCCTTTGATGTTGGTCTGATGAACCCTCCCCTCCCCGTGGTCGCAGTCAGGGTGCGGTACTCTGTAGCTAGGTGAGATATGAGGCTCGGAGCTCTTGTTGTCATCATCAAAAAAACCACAAGAGGACGAAGATCAAGAGCTATCCATTTCCACAAAGGCTGGCCCCTCAGCGACAGCGACACATAATCAAGAGCAACGCAGCTGATTTACTGTAGGAGACTCTTGACCTCCACGTGAATTCACCTGGGGAGTTGAAAAAAAAAGGGTCACATTTCATGTTATCATAATTTCTGTGATTGATATGTGTCGGAGCAGTTTGCTAGTTTCTGGCACACGTTAACCTGAGCTTTGATCAAAGGGAAACCAAAGCTGAGCGCAGATAACCTGAAGGGCAGCACACAGTCCTCCTTTGCAGGGCTCCGCTGTGCTCTATTTCTAGTGTCAGCCCATGTTAAGGTTTATATTCCTTCTAAGCTCTGCGAGGCCCTGAAATAGAATGACAAGCTGTCTCCATAAATACAGAGCCCCTATGGGAGAACATAATTGCTTTGTGATCTTATATCGGCCTTCACGGTGTCCTTCACTGCTGTGGAGGAATCCTTTTCTGTCGTCTACGTGTGGTAACAGCGACTTAGTGAGATTACTGCCTTTCATTTAGGCCCGACTCTCTTGTTCAAAAAGGTCGCCCAGAGGTTGCTCGTGTCTGCTTTGACCCCGGGGACCCTGACACAGTAAATAAAGTCAGTCAGGTGGGGTGGGGCCTGCCTTTGTTTATAAAAGGGGTAAAAGCATCATGGGGAGAAAGAAAAAAACAAACAACAGGTGGGCTGCCCTCTTTTAGATTGTTTCAGGGATTGGATTTGCTCAAAGACAGTTAGGGCTTGAGTTCACTGTCATTCCTGACTTGCTAAATTCAGAGATTTGCTGAATTCTTGTCAGTTTGCAACACCGGACCAGTGCTGCAAAGGAGATGCGGCTTGATGGTATGATTAAAAAAATCATGGCAAATAAGAGTCTAAGGTGTCCGGTGAATGTAATGCCATTATAGATTCTTCTCAGGGTGACAGGGCAGTCACGTGGTAAAATATCAACCCAAGCAGTTGTTGCTTCTAACAGTATTAAAGTCAGACCCACTCGGATCTTTTCTCCTGCCCATCGTCGCCCGTCTGCAGCTCTGTGCTGCAGCCAACCTCAACAAGTGTATACTGGCCCACCTTTCTGGTACAGATTGCTGTTGCTGTGGAAATATCTCCCACTGGGGCACATGGCCCCACAGAGGGAAAACCAAGGTCACGTCTGGGTGGGGGTGGAGGTTTGAGTCGGCCCCGTTTGCTAACACGAATAGATCTGGGCGTCCCCATGGGCTCCAAGGGACAGAGAGCCACCTCGCTGCCGGCCCTTTCTGGAGCCTCCTCCTGGGAGACCGAGTCGGCATTGTTACCGTTGGTGGTGCAGCCCATCGGGCCGAGAGAACGAGGAAGAGAGTAGCGCTCCATGGAGGGAGGTTCTTGAGCTAAATCACGTTTCCCTACTCCACAAGACCCCTTGCTGCCTCTCCTCTTCAGGAAACCCCCCTTTTGCCCGTCTTGTGCTTCCTGCTCTTGGTCGTTGCCCCTGGACGCTCCTCCCGCTGAAAGGAAGCATTGCTCCTCTTCTAGTATTTTCTCAACCATCATCTTCCTCTTGCTCTTCTGTCTCACCAAGCGCTTGACGGTGCAGATAAAATCCAGCACATTCAGGAAAAAGGACAGAGCGGCCACGCCGAGCATAAAGTTGAGCATCACAGTCTTCTCAGTGGGCCTGGAGATGTAGCAGTCCACCTGAGTAGTGCACGGAGCATGCTGGCAAAGAAACCTCCTGGGGATGTAGAAACCAAACAGATAGTAGTGAGCTGCTCCAAAGCCTGCTTCCAGCAGAGTCCTGAACATCAGATGGAGGATGTAGGCTCCACTGAAGGACCGGGCCCACCCTCGCTGCTCTACCGCGAGAGGCAACTTGTTGGACGGCTCCTGTCGGATTCTGAACAGCTGAAAGGCTTTGGTTTGTTTCTGGGAGTTCAGCTCCACCGTGAGGGCGTTGGACACCTTATGGACCACGTAGATGACAAAGAGGATGTAAGGGATGCACACGGTGACAAGCTGCACCAGCCAGAAGCGGAAGAGTGAAACAGGAGAAAACAGATCGTAGCACACGTTGGCGCAGCCAGGCTGGATGGTGTTGCACACAAATCTCTCCTGCTCATCCTGGTAGAGAGGATAACCGGCGAAGAGGAGGATCAGGACACGGAGGAAGATCATCACGACGAGCCACACCTTTCCTGTGGGGAAGAAAAGGAAAACAAATTAATGTGATTATTCAATCAGCCTAAAAAAACTGAGATTACCCCTCATGATCTTTAGTTTAACTGCAATATCTAAAGCCATAAATAACAATTTAAAACAAAACTAGAGGCAACTCACCCATTAAAGTGATGCTGTGATTGACAGAGATAAAAAGCACCTCTGAGGCACTTGATCCCGCCATGTCTGTTATGCTCAAGGGCCTCCAAAATCGTCAGGTCCTCCAGTTTCGGACCAAAGGCTAAAATCATTAAGCCAGCACTCCACTTCCTATCCACTTCTTGTCTCTCCTCTAGCCTTTCCACAAAGGATCACGTAGGCTCCCAGGTGGGCAGCATGACACTCCAATTCTCTCACCCAGTCCCTGCGGGTAAAACTGTATCAGATTCATCTGAATCACCCAAGCTTCTGAAAGGCTGAGTGAAGTTAGCACACCACCTTACCTCTTCCTCCGTCCCCTGCAGACAACCGTCTGTCCTCAGACAACAGAAGACAGGCGTGAGCCCCATTGTCGATCTATTCTTAACCCACTCGCAAAAGCTCACCGCTGTCCTGGCATTGCAAAGATATTTTGGTGCTGTTGGTTGTCTTTACAGGAGAGGAACAAGCCTCCCGGCTTACTCATGCTAAACTACTGTATTAGGTTCTTCACCACAATGGTAGGCATGCTCGAACAGGCCGCTCCATAAAAATATAAGAAGCTACTGAGGCATTTTACAATGACAAATAAAGATAACGTGCAGATATGCAGACAGTGGATTTGCTCTCGTGAAACATAAGGAGGTTGTAAACTGCATTTTCCCACAGCTGATAGCAGTTTATGGCTGTTAAGGATTTACTGGAAGCTCGCATAATACGGCTAGGAAATACAGCCATGTTTAATCATTTGTCTTAAAGACAGCACAGGTGTATGTATGCTATATATGTATATACACACATATATATGTATATAGACCATGAGAGAGAGAGACTGACTCTCTCCTGTACAGAGCACAGATTCCCCATGACGTTAGTTTGCTGAGGGCACACATGGGTAAAGACAGTTGGCTTGGCTCATAATTACTACAGATCAGTGATCATTAGCACGTCCACGCTTGCCCACACACACAAAAAATCCCACTCAGAAGTCTGTTATGACTGATTTTATTTTGCCCGTGATGACCTTTTCAAGACAGCATAAGAAATTTGTGCAGCTGCTCCGGTTGAGTTCAAAGCAACAGCTAACGGCACAGTTTTAGCAGTAAAAGAGCCTCAACTGCTACCCTCTCTCTCCCTCCCAGAGGAGTGGCGTGGACCACAATCTGTATTTGATTTAAAGTAGAATGTGGCATCCACTCTGATTGGTTTCTATAAAAGGGGTAACCCAGGGGTAGGCAACTCCAGGCCTCGAGTGCCGGCATCCTCACTCACGTGATATCTAAAACCTGCAGGACACCGGCACTCGAGGCCTGGAGTTGCCTACCCCTGCTTTAGAAGAAAGAATGACAGGCAAAACATTTTTAAAGTCATTTCATAGTTTGATTTAAAACAAACAAACAAAAAAAAGCTAACGCTTTTCACATCAAACTCTCAAACTCACTACATTAAAATATGAGGCCATAATGGCATAATATCCCCAGGAAAGCTTTCCATCCTCCCCATTAGACTGTGGCTTTGGTAGATGCATTTTCCATTCAAGCCAACAATCGTTTTCATTTCAAACTTGGCTGCTCCTCACTTATCTAATTACTTGGAAAAGTTCCCACCTAAATAATTACCTGAACATCCACCTGATCCACAGCCGTCTCCCATCTCCTAGGAAATGATGCATGAGACGTTTGTGTTTGCTTCCAATGAACACGAGTGACAAACTTTCCAAAAGATTATAAAAAGGCTTGGGATATAGCATCGAATATGAACATACAGGGTGAGAAATTTCTAATTTGATAAAACACGTAATGCTTGTCCTGTGGGATCAGTGTCTTCATCTTAAAGCTGTTTTTATATTGACAAAAGATCAAATGTCACTGTGAAACGTTTAACCCTTGTATGGTGTTCGGGTCTGTGAGACCCGTGTTCAGTTTTTTTCAAAAGAAAAATTAAACAATTAATTATTTTTTCACGTGTAAATGTGTTGTGTCTTTCCACTCACTCCACTTGATTATAACTGATTTATTTATAACATTTTATATAAAAGAAAAACGAGAAGCACATTAATTCATAAATGTGATCTAACAAAGGTAAAGGGAAAAAATTAACCATGTTTGCTGTTCATATGTCTTGTAATTGGGATGAAGTAAACATCTGTTGAGTAATTTAACATAAAATTGTTTGATAGTGTTAATTTGGAAAGCCAAAACTCTAGCGGGTCCACCAGACCCATGAACACTGGCTGAGTAACAAAAATACGAACACCACACAAGGGTTAAGTAGCGATGAACCCTACTGAGAATTCTTTCAGCACCTTTAATGATATTGTCTAATGATGTCACTCCTCATTGCAGATCAGAGCAAATTTTACATCTCCATTCCGGACAAAGTTGAGCTTTTCTGACTCTTCATTCAAAGTATTTGACCAAACTTTAATCCAAATGATCTGAAATGTTTGAGCAGTTTGCAAAAAGGCAGCAGAGACACCAGGAAGAACACTGCAAGCTCCAGAAACACCCCTGCTAGGTTTGAGGTGGATCAGATGAACAGGAGTCGAGATAGCAGAGGAAAAGGCAAACAGATGGACGTACAGAGATTTCTCTAATTATTAGCAAGATCTAACTGGCTTGGGGAACATTAAAACTATTGGTAACACTGTAACAGGACTAATCTATCCTGTTGTACCAAATTTTACAGTTGCTTCAGTTCATCAACGTTTTCCGGCATTAATTTATCCCCCGCTCTCTTGTGTGTGATTCCTGTTTCAGTCAGGCTGACGACTTTGAATCTTTTCTTTTTCAGCTATTCTGTCTCGATTTAGTGCTGTGCATGGGATCGTTGTCCTGTTCCAGGAGCTAATTTGGGCCAAGCTTTACCTGTCAGATAAATGGCTCACATTTGACTCTAGAATACTTTGGTACACAGAGGAGTTTGTGGTCGACTCAATGAAGTACCCAGGTCCAAAATCATCACATCACCACGGTGTTTGACCGTTATTAGGCATTTGTCTTGATATGCCATGCTTAGTTTTCACCAAAAGTTGAGCTCTCTATTAGGAGAAAAACATCTCCAGTTCTAGGTTTGTTCAGATGTAACTTTGCAACTCAAACCTGTGTTGCCACGGTCTTTTCAGGGAGACGTTTTCTCCTTCCATACAAAATGTACTTTTTCTTTCTCTAGTTGTACAAGTGCACTAGAGTTCAACATGTTTCTCTGTGCATCACATGGTCTGGCCTTGGGGTGATTTTGTTGGAACGCCTCTCATGGGAAGGTTGAGGCATTGTGTAGATGTTTCAGACCAGCAAACTGCCAAAACTTCTGCTTGTGTACTTGAGTTTTTCACAGACTCCTGTTTTTTATAGAACTTTCTCAACTTGTAAAGTGATGTTGTTCCTATTCACTTATTACTTCAGCTTGATGGTGTTCACAACAGCGGTTCGAACAGTGCTTTTAATAAAAGCTAACAGCACTTCTTCATTGAAATGACCTGGATAGTTACCACAGCAACAATTAAAACACAAATCTTTTGACTTTTGTTGCCATGATGCCAGGTCTCTCTTGGAAATGAGATTTTTAATCTCAATGAGATTTTTACCTGGATAAATAAAGGACTAATAAAATAATAAAATAAAAACAAATCGAGGCCAGTATGAAGGACTGAATGTGTCCCTCAGTGACTGAATGGCAGAATGTAATCTTTGTATTAGCACTTGCTGTAAGCCATTTAAATGGTACACTGTGTGAGCGCAACACACATCACTTGTACATTATAGTACATATCAAAATATTGTCTTATTGTGAAAAACACTTGAGTTAACAAGGTGAAAGAGAAGGAGGTCTAAGATCTTGGAGTGTGTTTCTTTCACTGATTATTAAATCGATTATGATGAAGCGAGACAAAGAAAAAACACACCATGAACTGCAAGGTTGGAAATTTTAATTCTTGCAAAGTTTTTTTCCTAAAATGGGAGCAGGTTTGTTTTTTTTGTTTTTAAATCATAGTTGAAAACATACAGAGAAAAGTTTGGCAACTCAGAACAGGAACAAATGAGTGACTCAATGAAGAGGAAATAATACACTGACATTTACAACAGAATACAGTACAAGTTGTTGAAATTATCCATCAACAAGAAGAACAAAAGTGTCACAGCTGCAGCAGTTTACTGCCATCATGATCAAAGCTGTATTTGTCAAATTTGAAAAATGTCATATTGGAGAGGAAGAAAAAACATTAGAGAAAAAAGTAAAACTCTATGCAGAGGTAGAGCTCAGTGCACAAGGCTATGACACACACACACACACATGCACACGCACACAAACACACAAAACCGGTCTTTGCTATCAGAGGGAGGGGGTACGTTCTCCACATCAGGATTCACCACTGTCAGCCACGCGGCTTCTTTCTGCGTGCAGAGAAAACCACACTGGGCGGTATGTACACACACATACAATAAATAGGATATACAATCTTTCAATATCTCACAACAGCTACTCCAGCATCGTAACTTCCCCCAAAGATGCATTTTGCACTTTTTATTTACCAATCATTCAAAGCGCCACATGCACACACAAAAAAAGCACTTCTCTAAGATCAGACACCACATCAGAGCTTCCTTCATTTTTTCCTCCATGACTTTGGTACAGTTCTGCCGCTCTGCACGCCTGCAGGCCAGACTGATTTTCTGGTAGCTTAGAAAAGCAAAGTAACATAAATCACACTCCTGGAGGCTACCGATGAAATGCACAAGAACAAACCGATGTCACATTTGAAATCAGAACGCGTTTTCCCCCGATCTTTTTATTTCATTAAAAAGAAATAAAAGTAAGTCCTTAGATTTTTTTTAGATTACATCAAGATTGTGTCTATTCATCGATTTAGATTTAGAGTCTGGTTGATTGTAAGGCAAACAGCCGGTCACATGAAGTTCATTTTTATCCTATCCTCATACACCCAGAACAGCAACTGAACTCAAATCTGTAGACTGGCCTTTTTTCTGTTTTTAAAGGAAAAAACTCAAGGGGGAAAAAAAAGGAGGAGGAGGAGGAATCAGGAAGGGAGCCGTTTATGAAAATACTGTTTATGACAGTTTTACTAATGTTTCTGTGAGGCTGGCAAAATGCTGCAAAAGGTTATCAGATGACTGTTGATGTAAGCGAATAATATTGTATAAAAAAGACATTTTGAACGCCAGTGCTTAACACCACCAATCAGTCGTAAAAGAAAAACGTGCTTCCATTTATTCGTTAGATGGACAGCGTGCCCAATCAGGACCCAAAATAAACTTTTTAACTCACCAGCTACGAGTGAGAAGTGGAAAAGTCGTCAAGAGGGAATTTTCTCACAGAATCGCCAATTAGTTGGTGTAGACATGAAAAGTGTTACAACTTGGAGCTGAGCATTTGGACTGACACCAACTTCCTTTTCCCCATACACTTCTGTGCAACTGGACTCCTTTTTGCTACCAGACGAAATGCCCCCTGCTGGCTATGAGATAAAATGCAGGTTTAAGGCACAAAGTCCATCTTTTAAATACAGTCTGAATAAATCTTTTTTTGTGTGTTTAACTTTTTTAAATCTTTAAGTCCAATTTAAAAAAAACAAATTCATGTGGAAATTGATACAAATTAAATTTGAGCCAAAGACAACAGGAGGGTTAGTGATGCGTGTTAACAGAATAAGTCTGCCAAATATGAATTCTCAGTTCAGACATTATTATTTAACGACATACTGAGTGATATTTTTGACTCACCTGATGACCTTTTACAACATCTTGCCAATTTTACAGCATCAGAGGAAACAAACATCCTTATTTTATCAAAAACACATGAGTAGGGTAACGTTTCACAGAGAAGACTTACAAACACAAAAAAATCATAATAATAATAATAAAATGAAATTGAATTGTCATGTGTTATCTCCATACCACACACATTATGTCACATTAAAAAAAATGGCATTTTCAGCATTGTGAAATTGTTGACAAGAGACCAAAAAATCTTAAGTGGTGTTTCCTATTTAAATCGTAAAACTTGACTCTCTTCTTTGCTTGATTTGTCATAGAAACACATATTTAGACATATTTGCCCCTCCCCATTTACAGTATAAACTGACCCATATAAATATTCTAACCTTATTCTTTTTGTATTTTTTTTAACATTATGACCTCAGTTTACAGATTTTTGCACACGACGGTGCTGTATTTACACTGTACAAAGACAATTTAGCAAAATGTATACAATCTATCATTTTGTAAGCAGTGTTTCAATCATCGCTCGAAGCTTTTTCATTCGTTTCAGTCTGTGACGACCCTGAAGGTTCATGCTTTTAGTTGGCATTTTAATGTCAATGTTTTCGCTTGTGCTGTTACTTTGTAAGTTGGAAGAACCGTACAAAACGCTAGAGGAAAAAAAAATACTTCAGACTTATTTGTTCTTTTTTTTTTTCTCCAGCAGAGAGGGGAGAAGTGTTTGACTAGCTTATTACAGGCACCACAGGTCAGGGCAATGGCAGTGAATAAAGTACAACAGAAGCTCTACAGTATGTCTCGTTTCTGTCTTCCAGTAAATCTCCTCCCATGTGTGCGTGCTTTGTTATATTTAATCACAACAACAAAGCGATGCATGAATATTGCTTTATCTGAATGGTTGCTGGGTGGCCGTACTGTCAGAGATACTATTCTGCAACTGGATGCCTACAAGGTGAATAAGTGCCCTTGAGCTAAAAACGGACTTGTCTCGTTGAATGTCAGTTATCCTGATGAAAACTTCAGTCAAATGGTCCCCATCTGAGACAATGCTCAGCGGATTCTGTTTGTCAAGGAGGGCTGAGGATATGTAGTCCACGTATCAACTGTACTGCTAAGCTAACTGTGAAATGTCTTTCTTTTGTATGCGCTTGTCTCTGCGAACAGAGGGAGCTGCTGTGTGGGAATGGAAAAGAACAAAAACACCCAACAAAACACAAACTAACTGAGAAATTGAAGTAAAGTCTGAAATGTGTCTATAAGCTGTCAAACGATCATCTCATGCTTCAGCTAACGTACTGACTGAACCAGAAGATTAAAATCAAAGGAATGTACACGGCGTCCCCTCCAGCAGCTGTACAAGCACTTGAGCATTGGAGGGAATTATGAAGCGCCGCTGCCGCTGTTACGTCCTGTATTCTGCTTTTTAAGCGTGTTCCTATTTTCATTTCTGGACTTCACACAAGTCTCTCCACTTCTGTATTTCCACCTGGCTGCTTATCTTCTGAAGTTAGGTGGTCTTCATTCCAACAGCGTTCAGTTTGGTTCAGCTTAGCTCCGTTTGGTTCGGTGCAGGCAGGAAACAGGACTTCTTTTATGTACAACAACCAGTCTGGATGCAATAACATTTGTAATAGTGCCAGATTGTTGAAGGGGCGTGTGTATGTGTGAGGAGATTCCAGACTGACACTGATCCACACGACTGCTGCCCACCTGGTCTGCCTGCATACTAGGCAGAAATACAGTACAGGTCTATGATGCATTCCTCTGCAGACAGCCAGTGTTAGGAAATGATGGCCGGACACCACCGCACCACTGTTAGGTTGTCTGCGCTCACCGAGCGCTTCTTGGCTAGTTTCCTCAAGTCTTTGTACTTGTCATCACACAGCCGTGAGATGGCCTGCAAGTCAAACAAAAGAGCAAGTGAGATGGAGCCGGGGGTGCCTTCCTATGTTTTAGTTGGAGTGACTACAGAACATCTTTGCCTGTGTGTGTGTACCAAACACATAGTGTGTTATGTGTAAGTAGTGGTTACGACACCACAAGTCTGAGATGGGCTCACACACCAAACGCGCTTAGAAACATTTCATTTAAACTGTGCTTTGTGCAGTTCAGGTGAGAAAGTGACAATAATGACCTCTCGATCACACCAGAGTTTCTCTCTTATTGTCCTGCTCAACTCAGGTGGGAATGGGAATTTTTTCAAAATCACAAAGACACCTGGGTTCACTTTTAGCAGTCTTTTAAGTAAACTGCTTTTTCTTTTGGGGGTTATTTTTGGACATTAAATAACTAGATTAATGTTGAGGAATGGTCTCATCTCCAAATAAATTAATCAACCAATTCCACTCGTCACATGGAGACGTCTCACCTTCAGCCAGCTTGATGTTTAATACTCTAAAACTAAATGGAATGCAGCCGTTATTAACACTGGTATACCTGCTGTAAAAAGTTTGTTTTGCTCCAACAGATCAAGCAATGGCATCAATGAATGAAACACTAACAGCAGTAAGGCTGCAGGACAGGAAGGAAGAGAGCGAAGCTACCTGCACAGCAGCACGTCCCTGCATCCTGTCCTTCACCCGGCAGGAGATCAACATTTATGTTTTTGTAATGATCAGAAGCTCGTCAAAATACCAACTACCCAAATTACCTTGGTTTTTCTATTCCAGGCTGAAATAAATTGATATTTTTCCTCTTTTTTTTCTTGTTTTACCTGAGCTCCAAAAACATAAACCTATCTCTAGTACTTCAGCGCGCTTCTCACCTCTAGTTTTTGCGCCTTGTCCCTGCTGAGAGGCTCCAGGGGGAAGCTGAGGTTATTGGCCTCAGCAAGCGAGCGCAGGTCAAAGTAATACTTGGCGTAGACGCTGGACGGCACGTTGATGTTGAACTGCAGCAATTCCAGGAACTGACGCTCCAGCTCATTCCTTTTTCCATAAAAAAGAAAGAGAAAACGTGTGAGTTAGTTAATTAGTCTTATGCTATTTAAATAAAGGTTAGTTTGATTGGTAAAGCCAACATCTCACAGAGTGGCGTAGGCTGCACTGAGCCTACGCCACCAAACATAAGCCTCTTCTTTATGATAAAAGGGAATGCTATCTAAGCAAGGAACACTGAGCGTTATGTGTAAGAAAGAATTAATCCCACATGAAAGTGCTATTGTCATGCAGTGCCTGTGCTCAGCAGCTCTGTGATCCTCGGTGCAGCGTGATGACAGACGCTTTCATCTGTTACTCTTCAGTTGTGACCAAATCCTTCTGCACTGTAACCACTAGCCATCTCTTCTTCCTACCCTTTGTTGCTCACACACATATTTTCACAGCCACGCAGCAACAGACGGGCTAAATTTAGGCTCTGCTGTAGCCAAACTCTGCCTAATAGTGCTTCTTTTTCCTCATCTTTCCTCATTCAGCCTGTTTTCATCTGTTTCTTTTTGTGTTGCTCTGCTCCTCAGTGTTCTCCCAAGACGTTTCTACTGTTCAGTCAGTGGGTGGAACGTGAAATTTAGCAGGCTAGGTTCCAGAACATGGCTTTGAACGGACTCAAATTGACCTTCTGAGGAAATCTCTGGTCAAATCAAGAGCCACAGTCCGGTAAATTGCCATATGGGAGCACAGCAGATGTGCATACTGTGCTGCACTCACTGGAGAGAATCCTGAACAGGTGGATTACGCTCATTGCCCTGTGAATCTGAGCTCAAGGACAAGAATAGACATCCACTGATGCAGAAAAGTGTGAAAGCAGGAGGGGTGAGAGGTGGCGTCTACAGCACCGAGTCCCTCCTCAGAATAATCCACACAAGTGGATTTGAGGTTGACGTGGTAAATAAGACTGAGTTTTCTGACCTCATGCTTCAGAGGCATCTTCCCCGTTTTGCTCCAAATGCACCACAATCTAAGATTAAGCATTAAAATGAAGCTGACATTTTTGTCCTGCAAACCCAGAAAACTGTGAATCTCTCACTGTCAACTAGTTAGAAACTAACAAACCATAATGTTTTTAAGGCTTAATGACGTGATACCATTACAGGGAGTGCAGAATTATTAGGCAAGTTGTATTTTTGAGGAATAATGTTATTATTGAACAACAACCATGTTCTCAATGAACCCAAAAAACTCATTAATATCAAAGCTGAATGTTTTTGGAAGTAGTTTTTAGTTTGTTTTTAGTTTTAGCTATTTTAGGGGGATATCTGTGTGTGCAGGTGACTATTACTGTGCATAATTATTAGGCAACTTAACAAAAAACAAATATATACCCATTTCAATTATTTATTTTTACCAGTGAAACCAATATAACATCTCCACATTCACAAATATACATTTCTGACATTCGAAAACAAAACAAAAACAAATCAGCGACCAATATAGCCACCTTTCTTTGCAAGGACACTCAAAAGCCTGCCATCCATGGATTCTGTCAGTGTTTTGATCTGTTCACCATCAACATTGCGTGCAGCAGCAACCACAGCCTCCCAGACACTGTTCAGAGAGGTGTACTGTTTTCCCTCCTTGTAAATCTCACATTTGATGATGGACCACAGGTTCTCAATGGGGTTCAGATCAGGTGAACAAGGAGGCCATGTCATTAGTTTTTCTTCTTTTATACCCTTTCTTGCCAGCCGCGCTGTGGAGTACTTGGACGCGTGTGATGGAGCATTGTCCTGCATGAAAATCATGTTTTTCTTGAAGGATGCAGACTTCTTCCTGTACCACTGCTTGAAGAAGGTGGCTTCCAGAAACTGGCAGTAGGACTGGGAGTTGAGCTTGACTCCATCCTCAACCCGAAAAGGCCCCACAAGCTCATCTTTGATGATACCAGCCCAAACCAGTACTCCACCTCCACCTTGCTGGCGTCTGAGTCGGACTGGAGCTCTCTGCCCTTTACCAATCCAGCCACGGGCCCATCCATCTGGCCCATCAAGACTCACTCTCATTTCATCAGTCCATAAAACCTTAGAAAAACCAGTCTTGAGATATTTCTTGGCCCAGTCTTGAGTTTCAGCTTGTGTGTCTTGTTCAGTGGTGGTCGTCTTTCAGCCTTTCTTACCTTGGCCATGTCTCTGAGTATTGCACACCTTGTGCTTTTGGGCACTCCAGTGATGTTGCAGCTCTGAAATATGGCCAAACTGGTGGCAAGTGGCATCTTGGCAGCTGCACGCTTGACTTTTCTCAGTTCATGGGCAGTTATTTTGGGCCTTGGTTTTTCCACACGCTTCTTGCGACCCTGTTGACTATTTTGAATGAAACGCTTGATTGTTCGATGATCACGCTTCAGAAGCTTTGCAATTTTGAGACTGCTGCATCCCTCTGCAAGATATCTCACTATTTTTGACTTTTCTGAGCCTGTCAAGTCCTTCTTTTGACCCATTTTGCCAAAGGAAAGGACGTTGCCTAATAATTATGCACACCTGATATAGGGTGTTGATGTCATTAGACCACACCCCTTCTCATTACAGAGATGCACATCACCTAATATGCTTAATTGGTAGTAGGCTTTCGAGCCTATACAGCTTGGAGTAAGACAACATGCATGAAGAGGATGATGTGGACAAAATACTCATTTGCCTAATAATTCTGCACTCCCTGTATTACCATTTTATGGGGAAAGAGACAAGAGGAACTAATGTAATCTGAAGTCCCTCAGACACTCTAAGCTCAAGAACAAAATAAAAATAATAATAATAATAATAATAATGTATACTTCATCGTCACAAGAAATTCTTCTCTGCATTTAACCCATTCACTCAGTGAAGCAGTGGGCAGCCACCAATCTAGCGCCTGGGGAGCAGTGTGTGGGGACGGTATCTTGCTCAGGGGTACCTCAGGGTAGCCGTTAAGTGGATTCCAACCCCTGACCTTCCAATCATGGGGCGACCACTCTACCTACTGAGCTATCCCTGCTCAGATCAAAGGCATTAGACGAAATGGTCAGAGACTCTCCCGTCAAAGACTCTTAGCAGCTCTTGAAAACAGGCTGACCACACAAAGCCCGACTATTCTCAGGACAGAAAGACAAGTGCTGCTGTATCTGCCATCACCCCACTCAGCAACCATGAGTCAAAGAGGAAGCATTTATTTACATGGCTGACACTCTGCCAGGGTCATGGCTGTGTGGCATTTTAGGAGCCAGCAAACAGCTGATGGCACCAACCTTTGAGAATTGTGGCTCTGAGGAAGAAAGATGGGGGGGGGGCTGCTACTTTAGTAAATTCTTGACAAATTCTGGATGATTTTTTCTGCTGATTGCTGCATTGATTAATCAGTAAAACAATCTGCAGCATTATCGGTGATAAAAATAACTGGTAGTCCTCGTTTCAGGGCCATTGTGCTCCAAAGATGTGACCTAAACCTAAACATGCGCCTGACGTACAGACTCCTGCTGGAAATGTTTCACACTGAACATTCGGAGGAATATGCTACAGTATGTTCTGAAATGCTAATGTTATTGAAATCATCATATGGTATAGTCAGTCATGTGATTCTGCACCTCCCACACAAGGACACTGGTTTCTCTTTGAGAGAAGCTGTTGTCATGGAAATAGTCCAGACATTTCCCAGTCATAAGATCACAGAGAAGAACAGCGTCCGGGGAAAACAAAAAGGACTAAATAGCTTTGATTTCAGCTGCTGCCATCATTTAATAATGTTTTATTTCTCTTAGTAACAAATCAAGTGTTTTAGCTGATTTATTCCATGCAAATGGTTAAACAATAAACTGTTTCTATGTTCTTAAACAACCATGTAATGAAAATAAAATGCCAGGCTTTAGCTTCTATCGCCAACTCAGCTGTTTTAGTGCAGAAATAACAGCAGACGTCTTCTGCAACTGACCTGAGTCTATAGGGATATAGCTCTACGCTGCTGATGTCAATAAACTGACTCACATGTCCTCCACAGTGATATCCTTGAGAATTTGGCAGTAGTCGACGTTCCAAACCGCCTGGTCGTCCCAGACTTTGGAAGCCAGGAGGATGGCTCCCAACACGATCCGCTTCCAATTGGCCGGGCAAATGTCGATCTCTGCGTAGGTCAGGAGCCTCTCCAAATACACCTTAGACAAAGGGATTTGTCACAAGTAAGCATCTTGAAATAAAACAGTTATTTTAGCACAAAAACAAAACTGAAAAACTCTCAATTTTGCCTTTTGTTTAACAGCTGGCATCGACTAGCATTAACAGCATCAAGTCAGTTTCACACGACTAAAACATCCTACACGCAGGGTCAAAAGAGTCAGATTGCTAAACTGCTATCGCTCTGTGTTTTCCTTCACCCACGGTGTAACGCTAACATAAGGTACAAAACATAAGCAAGTAAACACCACGTTAATAATCATATCGAGCCTTTGTGTCCTCGGGGTTTCCTGTGTTTAATTACCCTCTGTTCTCCCTGCCTCTGTTTATCTGAAGGGTTAGTTTGCTGCTTTACAGTTTTGCAGTCTCCTGCCTACTCCACCTCCATGATGTCAGAGGCTGATGAAATCCAGCTTCCCCGGAGCTCCCTCGTGAAATATTCATGCCAATCGAACCCCTGCACCGTCTCCTTCTCTCTCCTTCGAAATAATTCCCACAGTCTACACGGCAGAAAGCGCACAGAACACACAGACACCTGATCCTCACAAGCCAAAGCATTTGTGCAGATGTTAAATCTTCTGATCCACTCATCATCATTTTGTTACAGTACAAGAGAGAAGGTCTTCTGTTAGATTCATGGACTGAACTGTGAAAGCTCGAACAGTTAGTGCACAAAGCCCACATTCAGCTCCCTTTTAAAAATGATGTAAAGTGAAAGATTTAAAAGTACACAAGCTTAGATTTGTCACTTCTTACTTACTTTCTTTGCATTTTAATAGCCATACCATTTTCAGGATGTATACCCTGAGGTACATCGTAATAAATATTTCAGTTTTCAGACTAACAAGGATGGCAGGTTGTGAAATGGAAATTAATAAGTTCTTTTATGCCACTTTGCAGCCCAGTTTGTCACAGCTCAGGTGGTTAATTAGACAAGTCGTGCTCAGTGGGGCGTCCTTCCTGAAGACAATACCAGCCTGTTTCTGCTGTGGCCCAAAACTGGCAGCAGGTGACAAACATCGAGAAATGAAAGAAGACTACATCCTGGCATAGCTGCTTCAATTTCAGGAGGCTTGTCTGATAATAAAACACAGTAACTTCATCTACTACAATAAGTTTGTCTGGTTTTTCTGTCCCTCAACAGGAAATCTGATTCGTCTTCCCAGAGGATGACATGCTCACTCTCTGGGTCTCTTTCTTTTCCATCCTCTCTCTCCTCACCTGTGATGTAATAACTTGGGGAAAGCAAGACGCCCAGCTTTCATCTCAACTCCCCTGTCTAAATTTAGCTGTGTCAGCTAAGCTACACCAATAACCACCAGCCAACAGCCCCATTCAATTACTGACAGCATGGCAGAGTTTACACTGGAGAGCTGCAGGAGGCACGCCGTGTGCCAGGCTCTGTATGCAACTATCGCTCTCGTCCACCTGAACATGGACAAAGACGTAGACGCAGCACGTCACAGTGACTGCTTTCCAGTTACTCTCTGGAAAAGCAGAAACACCCACACAGTTAACACATTTGTCCATCTGTCAGGAAGCAGAGAAACCTAATACCAGGCCCCTGGGCTAGCCACATTAACAATGCACTTTGCTGGCCTCTAGAGACCCACGTGTTAGCCAGAGTGACAAAGTGTAGAAAGCAATGTTTCTGGGCAGATGAGCGGAGCAGGGAGATGGCACTAACTGTGCCATCAAATCAAACATAAGGATAAACTATTGAACTGCTTAAGGCTTTAGTACAGAGAGAGAAAAAGAGATGATGTGATATGATATGTGAGGACAGAGAAGAAACGAAAAGCACAGGTGAGCACACAGGATGTCATAAGTCACGGGGAGAGAGCCCACTGTATGCCAAAGCACCAATTATATTCTAATTATACACTTGCTACAGGCGCAGGCAGACCTCATACTGAAGTAATTCTGAGTGGAGACTAAACGGATTAAACCGCCACAAATCTGTTACTGAACTTTCAGCTCTGTCTCGTGGCTTCGTTTGTGCAACATTCTCCAGAAGGACAAACAGGCTGTTTCATATCACACAAAGAAGAAGAGTAAAAAATAAAGAGAGCCAACAATCTAAGGACAGCAGAAAACAAGACAAGCAGAAGCAATACTCCCTCCTAGTGTCAGCACTGAATTACTAGGACTCACAGTCCTAATTCTCCTAATTCCTATCTGTCTCCCACGCTCTCGCGCTCCTTGATGATGTTAACTCTGTGTGGAGTCATGCTTCGAGTTGCTGAAGGGTCTCTTAATTAGGTTGTAACCGCGAGCTCTGGACACCCTTGTCTTCCTCCAATACAAACAGGAACTTCTAATCACTTGAAAGTATATTTTTTTCCTTCCTTGCTGTTGTTTTTTTCTTTAAAGAAAACAAAAAGTTTGCATTTCATTTTGTTTATAACTGCATCAATGCAGAAATAATCACATTCACAGAGTGTGGCTGTACTCAGTGGTGGGAAGGCTTTTATAATCCACTTCCACTCAGGGCCAGCTGGATTGGAAAAGCTCTTCATGTGATCGTCCCTCCAAGCAAACATGTAAATGGAGTCAAAAAGCCCTTTTCCATTAGTACCTGCTCAGGTTGGCTCGGCACAGCTCAATGCAACTTTTAGCGTTTTCCCGTAGTACCTGATACCAGGTGCTCTTTTATTACCTACTCGGCCACAGTTCCAAGCGATCCAAAAATGTGACATGCATGCCACCAACTGGCTACTCAGTCTCCTTTACAAAATCAAAACCGCCATTCTTGAAACCTGGCAACAAGGGAAATGACTGCACAAAAACAACACCACGGTCCCCGAGTCTGACCGAGCAGCAGGTGTAACATCGCCCCGACGTCCTCCTTTATTGTGGCGTTTGTGTCACATCCAAATGATGTCACGGGACGTTCTGTCGCGTTGCTGTAATGACCCAACCCACATTAGGTGCTTGTAATGGAAAACGAGTCGAAGCGAGTCGTGCGTCCAGCCGATCTGAGTAAGTGCGAATAGAAAAGGGCTAAAAGTGTGCAGGGACTGCGTTTCACGGCTGAACTGTTTACTCACCAAAGTGACGATGGCACACTCGGCAGTGAGCTGCGCGGCACTGAACAGCGTCCTGACGAAGCGGTAGATCTGCTTCTGCTCAGGGTCGTGTTTGTCATAATCAGCAGGAACCTCGGACTTCTGCGACAAACACCAGAAAAGATAAGAATGAAATGAAATCAGATCGTTTCCCAAAGTGGAATCACAAACTGCTGCTCGATACATCAGCTTATTTCTGAATGCAGAGGTTTAGTGGTGTTGGACATGGGGCGTAAAACAAAGGGGTTATGTAAAATCTGAGACTGAAATTGTTGAGCAAATATTCATTTTAAAACACGTCTGAATGATCCAGATGGCTCCTGAGATTACACATCTCGCCACTGTGTGATCCATGTGTGCTTATGCGCCGTTTATCAGCTCATGCAATTAGTCTTCCTGATGAATCCTGACAGCTCTATAGTTTGTGTGTAATGGAAATTCATCTTCGGCTGCGGCCTTACTGAGAGTGGGTGAAGCTTCTCATCGAAAATATCTAACAACATTCTTCCGTCGATGTCTCTGGAATTAAAAAGAGGAAAAGAAATCAAAAATAGATGCATCATTTCATTGATAAGTCATTTATATGAATGAATCTGCACTTCAACCAGCTGCCCTATATGGGATTCTTACCACTTTCAGTTTATAGAAACACGTTTTATCCTAAAGCTTCCGTGTTTTTTTAAAAATATGAGATCTGTCAAGTCATGTCAATCCAACAAATTCTATTAACAACACAAAAATGTGTTCCAGGCTGCATCTTTGCGAGCAGAAATGTGAGTCACTTAAGCTGCTACATAAAACAGCCTGTTCTTCTCTGCTTTGTGGTTTATTTAAAAATGTCTCCATGCAAGCGTTATTTAGTGTCTCCACAGCCTTTAGTAAGAACACATCCCTTTGCAAAAGGATGTCAAGCTTAGCTGGATATCAAAGTATCTAAAGAGTAAAGAATTTAATCTAATCTTTCTGGGTCAGAATGAAGCAGGATGTTGCAGGGCTTTTGTATTTTGTGGAATTTTGATGCAAAAGAAATAAAAGGTTAATCTTACCTGTTCTTTATATGATAATATATTGCAAGGGCTACGCTGCAAGCACAAAAAGGTAAATAAAAATGAGTGTAAGAGGACAATAAGGGAAAAATCTTTCAATATTAGATAAAGCTGTGAATCGCTCAGATGGGGGTTACCATTTGATGGTGTATTTCAGGTTGGGTTGACTGACAGTGCTGTCATCGAGGAATATGGTGGAACAGGAGCTGTATTTCCGTCTCACTGGGCCTGGATAATGCTGGAGTTCAAACACGTCCGTACCAAAAAACAGAGACACACACGTCAATCTCTATTTCTGTCATACTTGGACGCGCCAAAGGCCTGGTATGAGGATGGAAAGTAGGGCACGTGTGAGCCCACAAGCTAATCTGTGGGTCTGTCAGCGTCTCACTTTGTTGCATGCAGGAATGGTATTTATGGTGGAGTGCATCTTTAGAGAAACATCAAAAACTTGATGAATAGCAAGTTCATCACCTTGAGTAATGACCTTTCTATTCATCGTCCATTCATTTCATTCAAAATTATTTTTAACTGGTGCACACTAAACAGGTTTATGACTTAAACAAGACGATGTTTTCTCATTTGGCCCTGCAGGAACTGATTAATGCAAATTTTGTTCAAACAAAAAAGCACATTTGCACATTTAGCTAGTCCTGTCTTTCAGGTCTCAGGGAGTGTGGACAAAGATGACCTGCACCATAACACCACGCTTCTTCTACATTTGTACTACATCTAAAGCTTTTTAAACACTAAGACTATAATTGGAGTCTGGAGTGTGGGATAAAAAAAAACAAAAAACGGGAGGAACAATGGAAACGGGTTTGGGTTACTTTGAGGGTCATTCGGAGGACTTTACCTTGTTCTCCGAAATGTGTGTTAACTTGCAAAAAATACAAGACATTAAAATTACTAACTGCACAGCAATCATAACAGCAAACGTATTACACACAGTGGCTAATGATTCAGTTACTTACGTGGTTGATGTAAAGGCTCTTCCGTTTTTCTCGAACTGAAAAAAAAGACGAGAGAGCGCTTCAAGAATCTTTGTGTGAGTGTAGTACACAACCCTCACAGACAGGGAGCAGCATATAACCAGGCTTCAGAGCTGCCCTATTAATATAGACTTTCCCCCTGTGTATAATTATTATAAACCACATACAACAAAGCAAAGCAGCTTCAGCAAAAAACAGTTTTTACATTAAAAAACTGAGAAATTTCAAAGCCTGTGAGTATTTTCTCCCCTGCGATTGCACTGGCAAATGTGTGTTAATATGTGGGAATGAGTGTGACCTTATCAATTAATCCGTTCATCATTTAGACATACATGTCTTAATTCATGCTCAGTCATCCAGGTAAGGAAATCTTCAGACACTGAAGAATTCACTTGGATGAGTGATGAAACGTTTCTCCCACACTACGTCCACATGAACAGAATTAACTTCCTGTGATTGGACGTACATGAGTCCAAATTAAATCAGGCATAGTGACTGGTTTATTCAAGTGCAGCCAATCATCTGAGCTCATCTCTTTTCTTTTTCTTTCTGTTCATACAAATCTGGTATTTTGCTACCTTACTTCTGTTTAACGGATGTGATGATTTGTTGGTTCTATAAAGCAGAGCTTTATCGCAGTTACGGCACACGCAACAGTGCAGCAGCGCTGCGTGCGTGTCTGTGTGCATCAGTATATGTGCTCACTGTTGTAACAGAGCACGCAAAGGGAAAAGGGCTGCTAGCAAAGCAAACTGGAGCAGATGGAGAGCGCAGAGCACACAGAGACACCTTGTACGTCTCATCCCATACTGTCTGTGTCTTACCTCTCTGGCACAAAGGTGCACACACTCACACTGCAAAGCACGCTGAGCTTTTTCCACTGAGCAAATGTGTGTGTGTGTGTGTGTGTGTGTGTGTGTGTGTGTGTGTGTGTGTGTGTGTGTGTGTGTATTTAGCAAAGAACAGCAGTCTTTGACACCATCAAACAGCTGCACAGCTTAGTCAAAAAAAACAGTAACAAAAAAACCACAAACTTAACCACAGTGATTTCTGAATAGTCATGAAACATGTGACACAAATCACAGCTTTATACTCGAGGCTGATTTCTAACTTTATCAACCATTTACATATGAAAATTGAAATATCCAGTAATTAGAGGTGTGTCATTTTAGTAACTAAATTGCAATTTCTTTGGCCAAGGCTGTGCAGTCCTGTTCCTACATCTCATGGACGGACATGTGCAATGGAAGAAACGCACGCACGCACACAGACGATATCAGCAGCTAAGCAGCAGAGACAAGTCACCTGCTAACAGAGTACGAGGATACGATGCAGTTTGAGACCACACAGAGGGACTGTTCCCTTAAAGGGTCCAGCCCGAACACACAGTAAGCATAGTGTTACCTGCCTACCAAGCACAGACGTATACATGCTTACCTCTTTTGTTGGGCACAGCAACTGAAAAACAAATGTCCAAGTTGTCTCCATGTTTATGACACAGATACTCACAACAGGCATTATTATTAAGTGCGTCAGTAATTCATTTATAGCTGCTGGGAGTGATGAACACAGCAGCTCTCACATATGTTAGGACCACAATGCTGTGTATTGATATTTAATAACAGTATGAGAACAAAGGCCAGCAGACTTTCACATAAGAGCCTGACGATGCTAATACAACACTATCAGCACCTAACACCGGATCTATATAACAGCCTTCAGGCGACAGACTGCTCAGCTGAATCAAAAGCTTATCATCAAAGCAAAGAGATTATGTCTAAACTGGGAAATAATCTAAAAAGCTTCACATTTCAGTTGATAATAAGACATTCCTGTCATTCTAGAGGCACCCGACTGCTACAAGATCAATCTTTGTGCCTGCTAAGGAAGATCAAAACACCCCAGTGCGTCTTCAAAAATCTGACATGAAAGCAGACGGGACAGGGCTCCATCTAGAGCTTTTATGTTGGATAAAAGCTTGCTGGTCAGTGGTACTTGTGCTGATATCTGAAGTTCCACCTTCAATAAAAACAGCTTGCTATCTCAAAAAGTGGGCATATGCTACAGTCACCTCTTTGCTTGGTTGTCCATGATCCACCTGCAGTGGCTTTGCACCTACCACTGCACAGCTCACTGACTTTGCACAGAAACTCCAAGCATGTCCACAAGCTGCTTCCTCATTTTCAAACAAACCGGAAGACATTATCCTTTACCCACAAATGTAACCCTGCATTATGCTATCCTGGCTTCATCCAAGTAGATCAGGTGTACACCTAATGGTGCGTCACTGATTACGAAAACACATTTATTAAATTTAGCTCTTCTTCATTGTAGATTAATAACAATCATGACACTCCAAATACTCTTTTCCCTCATTTAAAAGTCAGTGAAGAAATTTCAGAGAGATCTGAGATTATTAAAATGTGACAAAAGAAGAGAGCACAACTCACCATCAGTTTGTGACTTGCTGAGGAAAATGGTGCTGGCGCGGGGATGATCTGAGGGATTGTACTCCATGGGAAGATCTAAATACAGAGGAAGGAAAACATAAGCCTCAAAGAAAAGCAGCATTTAAACTGATTCAAATGATTTAATCCCAAATGCAGCTGAAAAATAAATGCTGTCAGGAAAAACAAATTGTTTAAGCTGTTAGAGAACTTGTGATGTTCTTTTGATAAAACTATATTCAATATCATATAATCATCAGGATGACGGGTACAACTTAAACACGCTGCCGGATACACCCTTTAATTTTGAGGTTATAAATGTGGGACTGGCTTCACGAGTTAACCACCTCTCGTCTAATGGTCTGAGCTAAATGAAAAACATATCTGTCAGCTGACAGTTTGCTGCACCAGCACTGTGTAAACGGTGGTTTGTAAATCAATGCACTAAGCAAACACAGCAGAAGGCTATAGATTTGTACTGAATCATCTTCTGTGCGCGCACACACACACACACACACACACACACACACACACACACACACACACACACACACACACACACACACCACCTAGAACCCAAAGATCTGAGAGGAGCTGGCAAGAAAAACTGCAATAAATGACGAGCACAATATCATTCAGCACTGTACAGCTGATAAAAATCAGCTGCTGAAACCTGCTTTGTACAACATTCATCCTTTGGGTATGACACTAAGTGCTTTGTACACTTATCCATCAGAGGGTGTCTGAATGTTTCAATGAGGCTTTTTTATACAAGGATCAAAAGAAACAGTCCTAACTCTGAAATATGCTTACTTGTTACATTTGTTTTAATGGAAAGTAGCCCAGGTATTTATTTCTGGCAACCCATTACAAATAATGTGTTTTAATAGAGGACATGATGGAAAATAATCTCAGGCTACTGGGAAATGTAAAAAAAAACGAAACAAAACCCAAAAGACACCGATAAACAGATGAGTAAAGTTGGCATTTAGAATACAACCTGATTTCATTTCTAATTTTTTATGTATTTGTACTTGATTTGCTTTTATGTGTTGCTGTAAATATACTGCCTTCCCTTGCCAGATGTGTCTGTTTAAATCCAGTAGCAGCTACAGAGCCTAGCATATGGCTGTTATGCACAGCTACTGAATGAATATATCAGTATCAATTTAGTGTCCTAGTTCCTTGTCCCAATTACATCCCATAGTCCCAGACATGCTGAAACGTGACATTTTACTGCTGAATTATAAACAGGAAATGTAGAATTCGGAGCCTGCAGACATAATAGTTTCTGTACCTCGCTTACTACATCCAAGATCAAATCATCGCGCCAACTTTGAGCTCGCTATTCCGGTTCTCCGAACACACCTGTTGTTGACGATTAGTACAGCTGGATGAAGTAATGTGAGATCACTGGGTGGCATAACAGGGGCTACGCATCGATAGTAGAAACACTGATCGGCAACCCTTTGATTGGTCGGCGAAAATGTCGAAGGAGCGCGCTCAGTATTTTTCGGCAGCAGAGCAAGAACTCTTGATTGAGGATTTCAGGAGTTTCAGAGTTTAATTAAAACGCAAGGGAACACTGCAAAGGCTGCAAAAGCAAGGAGAGAGGGCTGGCAGAAAGTTGCTGACAAATCAAACTCGTAAGTAATTTAATAATTACTTAATTTATAATGGATTGGATTTATATAGCGCTTTTCAAGGTACCCAAAGCGCTTTACAATACCACTATTCATTCACTCTCACATTCACACACTGGTGGAGGCAGCTACAGTTGTAGCCACAGCTGCCCTGGGGCAGACTGACAGAAGCCAGGCTGCCATATCGCGCCATCGGCCCCTCTGGCCAACACCAGTAGGCGGTAGGGTAAATTTATTATATTACACTATATTATATTATATTATATTATATTATATTATATCCTCTTTCACATTAGAGCCACAACAGGACCCACTAGAACATGGGAACAAGTAAAAGTGGAATATAAGAATATTCTACAGAATGGTAATATTTATCACTTATATTGCTTTTAGTCTCTTGAAAAGAGACCCTGAAATAATCTGTTTGTTTATAACAGCAACCAAGAAAAGGGCAGAGCAAAAAAAGACAGGTGGTGGTCCTGCACCCCCTCGTCAACAAGTTGGTTAAGTAAATAATATCCTCACGGGAAAATCGATATCTCTCTATGAGCACACTGTCGCGCTGAGCTAAAGGATCCTGTCTGTCCCGCAATATACGCTGAATTCTGAGGACTCTCCTTATCAATCTTGCACCTTCCGCAATGGGTTGCTCGCGTAAACGGACAGGACATGGCTGCGACAGACTTCCCAAATCCACCTTCGCTTTTATAGCCGTGGTCTCTCATCTTGATTACACGAAGTAATTTACTATTACTACTCTAAAATATGAATTACATCTGAAATAATCAAATACATGAAATAGAATGATTAATAGTACATTTCCCTTTTTTTTGGGAAATGACCTGTATGTATCTGTATGAAATCAATAAAAGAATCAAGTACTGCATTATCTTTAGTTACATTGATAATATTTATTTATGGACAAACAGTGGTAAAATATCGCTGTTGCTTTTGTATAAATGAAGCGGACATACCTGGGTGGCCGCGATCTAATCCTGTTTACATAAAGTAAACCTGCTCCCGAGCAGGTTTACGCTTACAGATCTGTTGCTATGACAGCAAGTCCCGGATGAGCTTCGGAGAACCGAACGATCCAAGATCACGCGAAATCGTCAACAATCAAATCCAGCTAACCTTCTTAGCCAGGTACGAAGAACGGACCCCAGATCTCGCTGAGTCTTGTTGGTGTAAAGCTTTGGTTTAGTGTGCCATTAAAAACACCATGCAGTGATAAGTACAGCTGAGATCACAGAGGCTCTCTGCACAGCAGCTTACACATGCAAGCCGCTGCTATTGTCTACAAACTCTTTTGAACTTTGTGTTGGAGAGCCACTTAAAGAGCCTCAAAGGACACACACACACACACACTTATATATACACACATTCATACATATATGTGTATATACACACACACACACACACACACACACACACACACACCACCATGATGTAGGAGGTAGTGACAAGCGATGCTGAATAAAAGATGGGTGTGTGGGAAGAAGCAGCACTGGAGGAGAACTTAAGGTAGGTTAATGATGATGCACAGTGTCTGAACGTTAGTGATGGAGAAAGTAAGCATGGAAATCACAGCTTAATGACACAGTATGATCGTGACAAAATGCCCAAATGCTCTAAATCTCTGTAGATTTAGATTTAATTTGTGGCGAGGGTCATACACCATTTCTTTTATAAATTATTACATAATGCAATTTATAAATATCTCCCCTGGAAACATTTTATTTGCCATCTACTTTGTGATGGATAGCCATGCAATATATTCAGCTGCCTCATACTGCAGATAAACTCAAAGCAGCACTATCAAGTACTCCAGTGAGCATGCCCTGGAAGGGAAAACATACAGGAAGGCATAGAGCTTGCTGGTCAGCAGTGGTTGAACATTCAAACTAAGAGTGCAACACAAACTGGAAACAGAGACCATTCACCTTTAAAACAAAAGGTGTGACTATTACATGGTGTTGGTTTTAGATGTAAGGCACAAGGTTTACCCAATGAAACCCATCACTATTATTTCCTTTGGTGAACGACAGATGATAGGGGGTCACGAACCTGTCTTTAGGCCTGTGCAGCCGACAGTTGTTTGCTATTCTGCAGGTGCCTATGTAGATCGCAGATTTATTAACCTGTGATGCATCATTTGTACTCATTGATAATTGCATACCTGCTAGGCATGCAACAATTACTTGTACTTTGTACTTGCACTTTTTATATTTCTGCTGTATAGAACTTTGGTCAGGCATGTGTTGTTTAATAAGTGCTATATAAATAAATTATGGCCTCAAATTTAAAAAAAAGTTTAGTTGGAATCCACCCACTTTGTGTTGCCAGCACTTATTTAAGTTGTCTCTGTTTTAATAATGTGTCAGTTCAAGCCTTTCCTCTCTAATTAGCTGTTGTGATTCAGGGTATATGACATTTTCTGTTGTTTCTGTTTTTGTTTGTATTTTGCAGCTGTTTCCTTTGCCCTCATTCACTTGCTAAGCCTCATTACCAGGAATCACGAAGGAGGAAATCTCATAGGTCCAGTTAGTGTATGAACATTTGGCACCATTTTTTTAAGGATGGATCACAGTGGAAGCAATATAATATCACACACTTTGATCATCTAAAACACCTCAGTTACTGAAGTTATGCGTGCTGCAGTAAGAGGTGTTGTTTTTGTTTTTTAAAAAAAGAAGGAAAAAAAAAATCAGAGCCAGGGTGTGTCCCCCTCAATGTGTGGTCATTGACCCCTGGCGTGAGTCCACCCTATTTAAGTTCTCTCCCCCCATTTCTCCAACCTGGGGGAGACAAAAGCAACCCGGCTTCCTGCGTTTCAGGAAGTTGAGAGGAAATGAAGCAAGGGGGTGGCGGTTACTCATTGTTAGCAATGCAGCTGAACAAAGAATGGTGAGAAGGTCAGCGTGTGGATTTAAGCCATGCATGTATGAAGCTATACCCTTACATTGTACAGAATACTGATGGAACACAACTAACATGGAAAGATGAACACAAGAAGAAAAAGGGCACCAACAAAGTCGCGCCTACTGCCCCTCCCATTTCCCATTTGATAACTGAATACACTTCTACAAGTTAAAGTGTGGTCATATTAGTATATGACTGGCTGATTTTATGCTACATACCTACTGGATATAGTATTGACTCTGAGAAATAAAGTTTCCATAGTCTAGCACGTATAGTAAATTAAAGCTGTCTTATTATATTGTCTATCATATATTAATACCTGTATGAATTTTTATAAAAGCATCATATAATGATATCAATGATATCATGCACAACAATCAAAACTGTCTAAACATGCTGACAGTGAGAGCCACATGTCGGCCACCAAAGACAATTTAACAAGAGAGCTATTTCAATAACTTCTATAAAAGCACAAATCTTTGCAAAATATACAAGAAAACTGTTCTGCTAAAGTCAGAAACAACAAACTTGTTCACTTGAGGCAAAAAACCCAGCTTTGAGTATAACCAAGGTATTACCATACGTGAGGTGGAGATGGATGGTGGAGAAACAAATGACTCAACCAAGCATCACTGGAGGACTCGCTAGTTGTACTCGACATGACAGGAAGAACAAATGATGGATAATTTGGAATTACTGATTTGGTTACATGGTGGAAAATCAGAAGCCTGACCCAAGAAAGAGCAGAGTTCCAAGATAAGTTACTTTAGTTATTACTTAGGGAAAACACTGCATAGGCTACTTTTGTGATTACAGTTGACTTATGCTGTCTAATTGGTATTCATAGTTTTCAATCGTGTGACCATTCACTGCCACTCAGCAAAACTACTAGTCTGTCAAAGCGGCTAGTAGTGGAGAGTCTTTAGTACTTCAGGAAAAAGAGGGATTTTTTTGTTTGCTTGGTTTTCCTCCCTGTCTTGAGCAAAGACTACTTTAATCATCATTTAATCTTGATGCGTAAATAACGCTGCTGTGGGAGGTGAAGAAGAAGAAATTGTTCATTGTTAAAGCAAAAGTAAGTGTTACCAGTCTAACTTAAACAAACTACCAAACGTAAATGTTATATTTTGTTTACTTGGGAGGGGGTTAATTTAAAGACCATAACACATGCGCTTTCTTTTAATAATAAAATAAATACTCACTAATTCAAGGCTGTGCTAATAAACTGATCAGGAAGGCTAGCTCTGTGGTCGGCATGAAGCTGGACACTCTGGTGACAGTGGCAGAGAAAAGGACATTAAAGAAACTGCTGGACATTATGAACAATGCTGGGCATCCTCTGCACACGGCCATTAACAACCAGAAGAGTCTGTTCAGTGACAGGTTGCTTCTCCCCAAGACAAGAACTAACAGACTTAAAAACTCCTTTGTCCCACACGCCATCAAACTGTTTAACTCCTCTCTGGAGGGGAGAGGGAGGGGAAACAGGAGGACAAAGGAGGGAACAACTAAGCTGTAGTGCCTCTTCACCTCACTGTACAATACCTTTTGTGCAATACTTTTGTAAATAGTCAACAGTGCAATAGACTCAATACTTGAAATGTGCAATTCACTTGTATTTTTATTTTTTATTCCTATTTATTCTATTTATCCCCTTTGTATATTTTATTTATATTTGTCTCTGTATTTATATATGTGTGTGTGTGTGTGTGTGTGTGTGTGTGTGTGTGTGTGTGTGTGTGTGTGTGTGTGTGTGTGTGTGTGTGTGTGTGTGTGTATATATATATATATATATATATATATATATATAACAATTCTGTAACTGTAACTTCGGTCGTTGCTGTGCTTTTTGGAAGTCGAATTTCCCAGAGGAACCCACCCGAGGGATTAATAAAGTTCTATCTTACCTTATCTTATCTTCCTCTTAATTCGGAACCAAATTTATTGTTTTGCAGGATATTCAGAATGTTTTTATGCCGTGAGCAAGATGATCTGTATATACTGTGCACTAGTACACTATTCTCACTACATGCTCCCCAGAGTGGTCACGAGGAAGGCTCCATCCCCTTTGCTGGTTTTTGGTTGCCCAGCTCCAGATGGTGCAGCGTGGTACAGACCAGAGAAGACACAGTGTCAAAAAGAATCCAAATGATGAACTGAATGATGATGACTGCAGCATAAATAACAGTTTGTGAATTGAAGGAAACCACTTGACTCCTACTTTGTGGGGTGGCTGTAGCTCAGGAGGTAGAGCAGGTCACCCACTGATCGGAAGCAGTGGCGTGTCTAGAAAATTTTTGTTGGGGGGGCCAGGTAGGGGCACAGATTTGGAGAAGGGTGGCAGATGTAATTGGCAGATAATGTTAAAAACAATTCTATTAACCATAATTCAATAACCCTGTAAACCTAATAACCGAATGCACTTTTAACTCTTATTAGAATGAGATTTTAACCACTACGGTGCAAAGTTTTTAGATACTGCGTTGCTAAAGGACAAGAGATACAATCAGTGTTTTGTCAGTGTTTACTCAGCATTCAAGGACAGCAATATTTGCATAGTATTTTTACTGACATATAGTACACATATGTTTTGGGCAAAAACATTTTTTAATATTAAAATATGAACATTTGTAACAAACAATTGACAAATTAGCCAATGCAAAACTTTATCTGCCTGTTAAAAAAAGAAGATAATCTTCTCACAAACTGGTGTTTGATTGTGAAACAGGAAAAAAGTGGGGAAACAACTGAAAAGACTAACATTTGAATAAAACCTAAAGGCAAGTAAATACTTTCTATGCTGCCTTATGGTAAACTTTGGTAATATTGATAAAGAACAACACTGGCTGATGATGAAATCCAGTCAGCTGGCATGGTGACACTGCCAGTATTAACCTGCAGGGCTGGACTGGGACAGAAAATCGGGCATTTTGACTACAGACCGGCCCCCCAGGTATTAAAGCCATAAAGCCTTTGACTGAAAACAAATGCTGTTCTGACAGTGATGTACAGTCTTGTTGGTATATGTATGATTTCTATACATTTTACGTCAGATAAAAACTTTGGTTGTAAGATTTAGATAATTATTTAATAAAAGCTAGATATTTAAATTGAGAATAAGAAAGAAAAGTATTTCTTTGTGCCCCACCTTTCCCTGTTAATGCCCTACCTGCCCCCTGGCAACACTTTGCTAGACCTGCCCCTGCACAGTTACCAGCTGTCAGCTGCTTAGAAAAGGATGCTGGTGTTATTTGTCTCTCAGAAACAGTTCATAACTTCCCTTCAACTCATTCATGTCACCTAAAAGGTAAACCTGTTTCTCCATCACAGCTCTGATGATTCAGTAAGGACATCTCCTGGTTTCATCTTCAGCAGCTTTACAGCTGTGGCTCCAGCAAACATCAGCTGATACTAGAAATTAATATTAAATAAATTCTAACAACAGCTGATCAAGCTTAAACGTGCTGCTGTTGTTTAGCGCGACATCTGCTGGTTTCCTCTTTCTGGCACAAAGTGGGCGATAAATAAACAAGAGAGACGATCAGCTGATCATTGATCAGTTTCATGATTGAAGTAGCAACAGGAGAGGGAGGGGGGAGAATGAGAGAAGAAGAGGCAGCTGTGCAGCGTAAACACAGAATAACTCCAGCTTTGTGTCTTTTTCCATTCTAGCTGAAGTTCGGGACAAACTGCGTCTCTTCTCAGCTCGATACGAAACGTGTAATATTTTCTCTGATTGAGGGACCATTCCATTTTTTTAAGGAGCCATTGGCAACTCTACTAACTAACCTTATGAATAAAATAAAGTTCACTATCAGTAACATCATAGCACCCACCCACCTAAAAACTCCATCAAGCTGGCTAGAACGCAGTACAAGTTATTGCAACTGAGGGTAAAAAGTCAGCACAACGAAAATAAACTCCACCTAAACTTAGTTCATATCTGACCCAGATAGACTGCAGCTCATAACTTCTTACCTGAAGTTCAGTTCACCTGACACTCGGACTGGCGGCTGCCTCGGGGCTCTCCTCCTGCCTCCCCTTCCCTCATCCACCTGCTGGCCTCTGTGGAAGCCCCGCCATAGCCACCACCAAACAACTGAGTCATTTTTACACATCGACCTGCATCTGGCCAATCCACCACCTCTCATTGTTCATGCCATTACAAAAAAAAATAAAAAATAAGTCACCGGGCACATGCCCGGTATGCCCGATGGCCAGTCCAGCTATGTTAACCTGCAACCAAATCTGCAGCTCCATACAGCAATGTTACGACTTAGATTATATCTTATAACTCATAACTCTTATGTTAGCTGCCCTCAGTAGCATACTGTCTGAAATATTCGAGGGCTGCAATAATTCTTTAAGTGTTATTTTTTCCTTGGGATTCTAATTTCACCGAAGTTTACTAAACTCAACAAACTTAATATTACTTACCGGGACATTTATTCTGTCCTCATTTTCTTTCACCGAAAAATTGTTTCCTGCAGTGCCGTCTTTCTGCTTGGCTCTCCTACCTTTGCTAAGGTGATGCACATAGCGCAGAAGCCGATGCTGCATTCACTTACACTCGGATATCTGAGCTTCACCGTGAAAACATAATCGTACATTTGATATTTGATTGAATTTTATTGTTTTGCCTTTGGGGTGGCACCTGGGGTGGCCAGTCTGGTTGGGGGGGTGGCCTGTGCCCCCCCAGGCCACCCCGCTGGACACGCCATTGATCGGAAGGTTGGAGGTTCGACCCCAGGCTCCTCCAGTCTGCATGCCAAGTATCCTTGGGCAAGATACTAACCCCAAGTTGCTCTCCAATGCATCCATCGGAGTATGAATGTGTGTGAGTGTAGTTAGAAAGTAGGGCTGCTCAATTAATCCAATTTTAATCACGATTACGATCTGGGCTTTCAACGATCATTAAAAATGACTGATCCGATTATTAGCCCCTCCCTCGTGCTTTACTCTCGTGCTGCTCCGTGTGGCAAATCGAGCGCACCTCTCTGCATTTCGAACACGTGTCACAACAATTAAGAGCAGCGGTCTCCAACCTTTTTTGCGCCACGGACCGGTTTATGCCCGACAATATTTTCATGGACCGGCCTTTAAGGTGTCGCGGATAAATACAACAAAATAAAACTAGTACCGGTACCGAAAAAAAGAAAATTTATTCATAACACACCTGAAAATACCAAGGAAAACCGAGTAAACGATAAAAACGATAACAAAATAACGCTGAAAACCGATAAAAACCCTGAAAACTATACATTTCACGAGAGCCTCAACTCTCGCGGCCCGGTACCAAATGACTCACGGACCAGTACCGGTCCGAGGCCCGGGGGTTGGGGACCGCTGATTAAGAGGACCCGAGGGAAGTTCGGAAAGCTAAGCAGAAGTTATTTGGAGAGGAGAGTGACTGCCGTTGGTTGAAAAGAGAGGTAAAAAAACTTCAGTGGTGTGGAAACGTTATGGGTTCGCGGAGTCAGACGTGGATCAAGTAGACACAGTGTGTAAACTTTGCTACGGTGTCGTAGCTGCACCACAGAGCAACACTGCAAAGTTCACTAAACATAGATGTTTACATTTTTCATTTATTTTTTATATTGCAAACATTTGCACTGTTATCAGTATTTGCACACTATTTTATATTATTTTTTGACAGTCTTTAAAGTCATTATTCAATACATTGTTATTGTTAAATAAATATAGTCAAATAATCGAGATCTCAATTTCAGTGAAAATAATTGTGATTATCATTTTTGCCATAATCGAGCAGCCCTACTAGAAAGCACTCAGTATAGAGGTAGTGCTTGTGAGAATGGGTGTGACTGGGTGAATGTGGCGTGTTGTATACAGCACTTTGAGTACTCCGGGAGAGTAGAAAAGCGCTAGATAAGAATCAGTCCATTTACTCCTGTTTAACCTTAATTTACGTCAATTTACGTAACCTTAATTTTAAGCGATGTTTGCAAAGGCATCCGCGAGCTACCATGCCTGACTTTGCCCTGATAACAGAGAGATGGAGAAATCCACGAGGAGGACAGACTTACTCACACATTCACTGGACGCAGTTAGTGAATAAAGGCTTTGACGGCACATCTTAACAACACTCCTATTTTGATAAGAAAACACTGCAGACTGCAGAGAAGACATGGACTGTACGTTGTCATGAGCTCCGTTGTGGTTTTAATCTGCACCTTTGAGAAAGCATGTTATCTGTTTTGTAACATTTGGAACCCTATCAGCCTATGATACGGCAATTGTGTACTTTTAGCTCTACACTACAGGAGATAAGCTGAACAGGTCAGAGTTACAGCTGCTTTATTTTCTTTTTCTTTTCCTTTCTTTTTAAGGGAACTATCTAACTAGTGTTATCCCATCTTGACACAGTTCAGTGTCTATCATGGTTACCATCAGGAATTCCTCCAAACAAACTACAATTTACTATTTAAACACTTGACACACACTGAAAATTGTTTGGTTTAATATGCAGTTACATTTCTGGGCATCAAATTGGCCAACTCTAATATTAAAAAATTGAGGTTAAAGGTCATGAGGGTGACTAAATGGCTGAAAATCCAAGTGAATGAATAACTAATGATGAACCCATATTTTTAATTTTACCACACACACACACACACACACACACACACGCACGCACACACACACACGCACACAAACCCTCAGCAGTGCCATCGCAGCTCTTTCTAACAGCTTAAATCACCCCTCAGCCTGTATCATCGATCCCCGACAGCTACCAACCTCTGTGCAGTGATGCAGACTCATCAAAGTAAAAAGAGCTGAGCTTTTATCAAAGAAAAGCCAACAGGGACAAGAAGATGAAGCAGGAAGAGTTGGGAAAATTGCACCAGAACACACCAGAAAACAGCTCTCATTTGCATGATTACAGAAAGAAAATCAATTAAAAAAAGGCTTGTAAACACGCGTCTACTCCAAGATGAGACATGTGTATACAATGTTACAAGCATTTAAAAGCGGTCAGCAGTAAGTCAAAGCTGCAGTGGCCTGATGATAAATGTAGGAAGTGTTGCCCAGCCACATGAGTGAATTACTTTGTGGAAAACAAATGCTAAGAAACAGGCTTCTTATTTCTCTTGCATGACTGTGTGAGAGTGTTAGAGAACAGTGTGTCAAGCCAGTCAAGAAGCAGTGAAAAGTATTGCTAAGCAGAATAAAAATAAACTGAGAGAAGAGAAGTGCCAAGAAAGTTGTTAAAATGATGAATTTGATGAGTTTTCACATTTAATGAGTTTAGTGCATATCTCCATTGGATTAAGAGCCCATAGCTAAACAGCAAACTGCTTTGTCAAACATAGACACAGATGTACTCTGAGCTACATGCTAATGCTATCATGCAGATGCAGTTTTACCAAGCTCGTCGTCCGAGTTGAGCGTGTTAGCATGCTGGAAGATGCAGATTAGAACTCAACGCAGGGGCAGATGAGGCTGATAGGATTGTCATTAGTTTAATAGGAACTTGTTTATGAAGCATTGGTTAAAATGATATGTAATGTACCATTGGGTTCATAGTGAATAGATTAGCAAAATGTTACAGGCTGTGGAGGAGCGGTCAAGAATGTCACCAAATACCATCACAGTCAATATTGACAATTGTCAACAAGAAATCGAAGTTAAAGCAACAATAACCGCCATGTCACAAGGACTTTATACTGAGGAGCTGGCAGGTTAAAGATCATTTAACAGCATTTAATGTTGGGGTTGTTCTCACATACGGCTCAGGCAGGTAATGCCTAATTCATGGCACTGGATTTCTAAATATGGCTATGAATACAGTGCCAGCTATACAAAAAAAAAAAAAAAAAACATACCTCAAGTCTGTCTACAGATCTACATCCTGCCTTGTGGCGTTAATACATCCTGGACTGACTAACAGGAGTTAAAAGACCTTGTAAGGAATTACAAAGAAACAGAGCCTTGGAGCTCCAAGTTTGAAGACTCCATTAAGGCTGAAAGTGTACCGACATACAGATGTAGAGCGCTGCCGTTGAAGAATGGTTGTAATTAGTAAAAGCTTAAATGAAACAACCCAGGGAAGGAACAAAGAAATTGAAAAAGTGTTCCTAAAAAAAGACAACAGCACTGCAAACTCTGCAGCAAAAGTCCCAGTTTCTTTGAAAATCGCTCAATAGACGCTAGAAAGCATTTTAAATATACCAAGGACTGCAGAGACAGACAGATGGAGATTGAAACAAATATCGCAGAGGCAAAGAGCGGGTGGCTACACTCCAAATTGTTATCGACATTGCATTTAGGACGGCAAGTGACTCATATTTTCCCAGACACTCAAATCTAACAATCACATTTAATGCAATGGCAAAGCAACATCAGCTGTTTTCTGCCTATGTGTTAATTAAGAACAGGAATAAAAGCTGGAGAATCTTTGATTACATCAACATTCTGTTAAAACACTGCTGCCTACGTGATGAATAAAAGCCGTTTTTGAGCAACCCAAGCTGCTAAAGCTGCTAAAATTGCATGAAATGCTGCCAGGTGTGACTCAAACTCACATGCTCTGCCCTTTAGTTAAAAATGTAATCACAGACATGCAATCCCCATGTCGATCACTTTCCTGCGTTGTTGTTCAATAATCAGAGAAATGTAGTTATTTAATGGCATGCTGTCATATTACACATCTAATACAGAATTTACAACCACAAGCTTCACATTTTCTAAGATGACCTGGCATTTTTCCACCCAACCTCAAAGACTGTGTGGAAAGTGGGAGATTTATTTTTATTTTTCAATGTGTTTGTTCTGTGTGTATGTAAAAGGAATAACAAGTGAGATATACAAGCACATGAGGGATATTAGGGGCTGAAGGGAACAATGGGCAGGGAGGGGACTCATTTACTCTGCACCCAGCTGAGCACTATAAACCCACCCTCCCTCTTTCTTTCCCCTCCCAACCTTTGCATCCTCTGCTCGCTGTAACTAGGCAACACTAGCTTGAAACGATTCGGATGGTAGAGGCAGGCCCATCAAAGGCAAAGACAGACAGGCGGGCTTGCTGCCTTTTTCTTCCCTTCCTGTCTTTCTCTTTGCCTTTACCACCTGCTTATACTGTACTAATTGCTGCAGACCATTACACTGCTTGCTGATGCGGTAATACAGTGCAACACAGGATGAAATCCGCAGTATGAGATCCACAGCATCGTCTTTAAGTGCAATGCAAAACTTCATATGCCTGCTGCATCCACAGAAAAACAGCAATTGGATCTCATCTCAGAAGTTCAGTTTAACTAGGTGTTTTGGGGAAGTCAGGCACTGGTCTGAAGACAGTGTCTGGGTTGAAAGCAGCAGTTGATAAAACAGTAGGAAAGAAAATCAAGCGCACAGGGCTGACAGCAAAGAACTGACAAATAAGGAAATAGAAACAATAGTTGAGGATTAAAATAATCTTTATAAGCACACACACGCACACACACAGATCAGAGGTGTGGCTGTACTGAAGCACCATCTCTGCTGACACATAGGACAGATATGGCCAATTAGTGGTAACAGGATTGAAGCAGTCTAAATAAACAGCAGTCTGGGGGGACATAATGCAGATTTGAAAAAGCAATCCAAGCTAAAGTTTCTCTCTCGGTATAGACAAACTAGGAAAAACTATCTGAATGGACAATCCGGTAAATATGATACTGCACTGTAATGCTAGTGGGGTTCTAAGTATATATGTCAATTTAAGAACAAGGAATTAAAACAGTGGAAGGAAACTACTGAGCAGCTAGTACTTATCTTGCTCTTTTATTCTAAAAGCACAATGACGCTGATTTGAGATGTAACAATAGTGTGGATATGCTTTTGGCCTGTGTTTGCTGGACCTGTGAAAGCTGCTCAAGTGTGATGCATTAGCCCTGCCGCTCTATGCTCCTCAACTAATCCAAGCCACTCTCTCCCTCTCTCTGTGAGCTTTATCTAGTGTCAAGCTGTGGAAGGAGCCGGGGATGACAGGAAAGCCATCTGTGCCAAGCTCCATCACACTCTGCCCGTGCTGACATTTCCACAACGCGCATGCACGCTGGAACATGTTGGAATCAAAATCCACACATACCCACGTACGACATTTGTACACAAGCATGCAACCAAAACAAACACAGCAGAGTAACTATGGCTTTCCAGTGATGCACAAAGTTAGTGGTAAACACTCGCATGTGTAGCGTGACAGGGAACCATGAACTGAAGAAGCAGTTTAGAAAATGGGCGATGAAATAAATGATAGGCAAAAATGAAAATGAGCCGACGTCAAATTAGCTGAACCACCCCACTGCAATGACCCATAACTCGCATCTGAGTGGTATATTGTCGACTGTGGTGCCTGTCAGGTGTTGGCGACATGTTGGCAGCCAAGCTCGGTTTCCAAAAGCCAATCAGCAGCATGTAATTACCTCCACACCTGCTCACACCGTAACCAACAACTCCACTGGTCCCATCTGATGATGTGATGGCTGCGAGCGCAGCTTATCTGGGCAAATCAGCCCCGATGCCACGAGGGTCACCACAATCAACAACAGCTTCATTCACTACTCTACCCTCAGAATGATCCCACGTCACGTTTCCTTCATAGGGCAGCATCATCTGACTGCAATTACTCTTACTGTCAAGTCCCATGAACACCTACTTTTCATTCTCAAGAAGGTGTCTGAAAATAATATGCTACACTGACGACACTGATGTGAAAGTATGAGCTAGACAGATGATGCAAGAGAAAAATCTGCTGATAATGACAGCTCTTCCTGTTTCTCAATTTGAGTCTTGCCTCTGTGAATAATTTAGCAAATGTGTTTTCACTCGCAACTTCTAGTTTGTTCAAGTTCTCACTTTATTTAAAAAGACGGGTATTTATTTTGAGATTAATTTAAAATATGTAATACTGTACTAACCTGCAGAGGAGGTCGACCAATTTAACTTGTGAAATGAACCAAGGGAGTCGCTTTTCTTTTAATGCCTCATAAAGAACATCTAACAGCAGCAGCAGGTGTTGAAGTCAGGCAAAGTCAATTTATTTATACAGCACATTTATACACAACACAGCTGGAAGGCTGATCTAATGTGTTATGAACAAACATCTGAATTTGTGTATTTCCTCCTGCTTGGATTCCATTTCAGTCATGCGGCTGGTTAAAACTGGAAAAAAAAAAAAAACAGGCTGATTTTCTTTCTAAAAATGTTTAACCACGGGTGTCAAACATAAGGCCTGGGGGCCACAATCGGCCTAACAAAGATAGAAAATCTGAGGAAGTGCATAGATTTTTTAGGTTTTACAGTTTCTTTTACAGGTAACCTTAAAATCAAAGCGAGCTATATGTGGCCCACGATGTAAAACGACTTTGACACACCTGTGTTAAACCATGTACATATGCCCGTTATCACTTTTTGTGCTACAGAAGCACTTTGGGGGGTTAAGTGCCTTGCTCAAGGACATTTAAAACAAATAAAGAGGAAGATTAAAAAAGGCTTGAGGTTAATTTTAGGTCTTTTTTATTATAGAATATAAAGAATGATGTAAAGATTCTTGCTGTTGATGCGCTCTTTCTTTAAATCAACACAAACAGACACTGTTTTGTCTTCACAGCTTTTCTAATAATTCAAGTGGCCTGTTGACAGCTATCCCCAAAAGATCTCTTAAGCCGCCGAAACACCACATCTAATGTCGCTGCGTGGTAAAAGCAGCAGTTACACCAAGCAAGCAGACACACAGCATTATTCAAGCTGATTCCTGATTCTAACATTCAAAATAACTGGTAGGGATCTACAGAGACACCGGCCACAGGCAGTTCATCTTGTTTGGTCATCCTGCTTGCAAGAGCCACACACTCTTGACAAGCTGGACGTGTAGAATACACTCCAGAATACAGAATGAGGACCTGGATCACAAAGGTTACCGGCATTCCCACGCCTCACTACCCAGCCCTCTTCCAAAAGCCCCTGCTTAACATTTTGACAGCAAAGACGGAAAGAGACAGAAAAAAAAAAAACAGCATTTAGGCCAAAATTGCAGCTTAATTGTTGAGTTTATTTTTCTCTCAATCAACACCAAGTTGGTCAGATCAAAATATTCAGGCCCAGTGGAGCATCAGGGCTGCCTTCGAGCAGACCTATTTAAAACTCTGCGCGCACATGGTTGAACCATGAGTGCTATTTTAACAGGTCTTCTGCCCACTGGCCTTTATAAATGATGATTTCACATACACATCTGGCATTTCCTTTGTCACTTTTTTTTTTCTTTCCATTAGATATAAATGATTTCACTAACCTCAGGCTCAAACAAACTACGGATAATTTTTACATTTACAAAATGTTGCTGTAAATTTAAAGAAATTCCTTACTTTTTGTTATAAAAAGTGCACTTGTGAAATTAAGCAAAGCACTTTTTTTCTTTTTCCAATATCTGGTAAAGAAGGAAAGTCCAGAGAAAACCAGAGTTAAGTAATATGACCTTTGAATCTAACAGTATTTAACCGACTAAACAAATACCTCAAATTATTTCATGTACAGCAGCACTGAAAGTCCAGCGAGATCCATGAAGAGACACGTTCTCGTATTTTAATGAGTGCTCCTTATCAGAGATCCAGAATCTTGCTCCCTTCCCTTCATCAGAAGTGGCAGAAAGCCATTACAATGTGAATCTCTCTGGGGACTGCAGTGACTAGTTCATTTGTGGACAGTAAATGTGTCTTCCCACTAGAAAGCCAAATCAAGCCAACCGGGACACCAGAATGAGATTGTTACAGACAATTGGATTTTCATTAACAATCTGTGAATCAGTTAATTTGTTTCTAAAATGGAAATTAAGTCCCTCTGAAATGATTTGTTAGTCCTTTAGGGAAATCACTGGCTTGTGCCCGCAAAAACAAGAAGTTGTCAAGCAAATGAAGAGTTTCTTGCAGGCTGTAATTGTCAGTGTCTTAAAGCAGACATGATTCAAACCATCCCCACCAACAACAGCCACTCAACAGCTGATGCAGCTTCTTTGCTTCATCAAAAGCACATTTCACGTCTGGCTCCTATCTAAAAAGCTGAGGCTGTCCTGTTAGTGCAGCAGTGTGCCTAAACACAAGTAACTAACAACAATACAGAATTCCTCCCGAGATATGGTCCAAAAACAGACACTACAACACCGATGAACACGGCCTTTAACATGCCGGTTCCCAAGTACAAAGCTGTGTGAAGTCTGACTGTGACAATTTGCACCAATGTGAGAAAACCCCAGGTAACAGAGAGATGAAATCACAGCTAGCGAGTGTTTGTTCTGTGTGCTGCCTAATGCACAGTCTGCCCAAACAGCACCATCACCTAAACAAAACAGCGAGAATGACCAAATGTAGCTGCGTGCTGCATGTTGCATTTGACTAAACCAGTTTCCTTTTGTAACTGTGCTGACTGGTGATTAGGGAAAGAGAAATCAATACTGACATTAAACAACTGGCAGAAAATGACTTTAAGAGGTAGCAAAATATTATTTACACTGCCAATTACTGACCCACTGTGGCATATATTTCATGAAAAAGGTCCTATGAAAACTTAATTTCAGAAATGAAAATGGATAATTGCTAAAACTGGATTCTAACAGTTGTGATTATTCTAAATTAAAACAGAGTGCTATAATACAGTGTGGGATCAGTTCGTTCCAGAGATTTCTGTTGGGCCTAATTACTTAAAATGTTGAATTGTACAATGAGAATGTGATTAAACGTTAGAGCTACTCATCAGAGAAGATGAGAATTACACAATATTGATGCTTGCTGTAAGGAATCAGTTCGGTAAGGAGTGGGTAATATTGATCAAGACAACATCGTTTAACACATTTTCAAGTTTCACTGGCTTTGGTCTCACTGTACATTTCAAAACAAGCCTAACTAATACCTAACTCTCCATCTAGTTGAACTCTTTTAGACACAGGCTAAGGTGCTTGGAAAGAAAGCGACTGGACTTTAAGTTTCATGAAGATGTTTCACCTCATCTGAGAGTTCCAGGTATTTAAACCACAGAGGGTCACTGATCACACCTCCTCACATGAGTCAACCTGTGAAAAGGAGTGGGTCATTATCACCAGAGACTTCCAAGTGAAACCATTATAACACCTTGCCTCACCATATCATGTGACCTATTAAGGTCACCTGTAGATGTGAGTGGAGGTTGAGGCGCCTGGGAAGGGATCTCAAAACTGCATTTTAGGGGGCAGACAGTTGGTGTCGTAACCACGCCCTCTGTTCAAAGATGGTGACAGGACGTGGTGTTTAAAAGTAAGGAAAATGCAAACCTGTCAAGTTAAAGGGAAGTTAGTAAGTCATTGTGGTGCTGGCATGAATGTTGCACTTCTTAAGTCAGTTTGTGTGTTTTTTCTGAGCTATATGTGAAGATCAAGACGATTTTGAACACTTAACTATTTAAAGGCTTCCTGTTTGGGAGTTGTTGTGTGGCTAACATGGAGCCAAAGATGACTATAAAGTCTCTTGACTTCCTAATGGAGGAAATTTCTACTATCAGGTTGCAGGAGAAAAGCATGCTTGATATTGTGGAGGAGGTAAAGCTCCTCTGCATCCAAAATGCAGAGTAAGGTTGCAGACCTGGAACAATACTCCAGCAGGAAAGAGGTAATGTAAAGTACTTAAATGACAAACTGTAAAATATTCATTAAACTAAACTGATCGCTGGAGGAAGCTAAAGTACTTCCTCCAGCAGGCCATCAAAAATATGGTGGATCTGCAGTTTATATCAGTAAGGAAGCTAAATAAATATTAACTGATAAATATTAACTTACGGTGAAGGGGTCAGATTAAATCAGCACTCCTCTTCGATACGTAACTGAATCAGAACAGATGACGTGACACTGAAATATATTTTGCTTTATTTTGTGCAGCATTTTTTCCTTTTCTTTGCCAAATGAACTTCTGTATATTCATAAACAAACAAGTCCAGTCGCTTTCTTTCCAAGCTCCTTAGACTACCGTGACCTGGATGACTAAGACCTCACACAGACATATAATTTAGACACATGGAAAATCAAAGGTTCAACTTGAACACTGATTTTCCAGCTACCACGATGGAAATGGACCGACAGACTAATCCACATTCAAAGTAGCTGTAAAACCCTCACACCTGTGACCGCATTACATCCGACCGCTCTGCATCGGACAACAATGCCCCTTAGCCGTTTCAAACTCATGCTCAACCACAGCCTCTTTCACACTCTTATGCATCCTACTCCTAAAATCAGTGCTGAACCTGCTTTCTCCACTTAAACTTTTGTTAATGTCCTACATTTACTAAAGTGCATTTTAACAACCCACCCAGTTTGCACGAGAAACCACTTTCAATATGGGTGGAGAGGGTAACAGTGACAGCCCTGATGCTACAGAATTTAAATTTGCTTAACAAAACAAGACAAAGTGAAAGTCACATACAGCCTATCGGCCATTGTCTGTTCTTCTTTTAGTTAACTAAAAGACTGCGTAGTTATTTTGTTAGTTCTTTCATCAGGTAATTTTGTTTTTTCTGTTTAATAACAAAGGAGTGGGAGAGATGTCAAAAGGCTGCTACACCATCCAGCATTATGTCCTCTTTAGCTGAATGGTCAGACAGCTCAATGTGCTTTGTGAGTTATAAAAAAGAAAAAGAAAAAGTTTTTCTTTAATTAAGAAGAAGATTAACATACTTTCAGGGACTGCAAATCTGGCATTTTTTTTAGTTTTTAAGCCAAAATACAAAATTTTGTAGCTTCCTACAGCAAAGGATTCAGAGGTTGTTTTATAATCAGGGTTCATACATATTTTTCAGGGTCACATTCAAGCACTTTTTACATAGAAAAATGCACCACAGACAAATACTGGAAAAGGACATTGTACACTATACGCATATTGCACCAACTCAGAAAACACATTTCTCTTAAAAATTAAGATTTGCAAATGTGAACAAATCAGCCTGTTAGAGATATTCATCTCCAAGGCCAAATTAATAAGTCTTCGCATGAGGTATGGATGCTTCTTTCCTATGCGACAAAAAAATAGGAGACAGATTTTTTTTTTTAACTAGTTAAGCACCCACGCACCCAAAAATGGGGGCAAAAGGGAGGAGATCACGTTTAATCGGTTATAACACGAAGTCAGAAATGTAAGTGCCGACATGAGTAGTGTCCACAGAAACCTCTGAATCGCAGCTAAAATCTCATATAAACCATTTCTACAGACACCAAACAAAGCAAAGACACCAAAAAGTTTAAAGAGCAAATGCATCACCATGAATTTGTGGACAGATAATATCCATATTTTGATTTATGATTTTCTGGAGTTAAATGTGAACCGAAGCATATTTTCAAAGGTGTTATATACTGTAAAATACTTTTAAACATTAGGTGAGGGTTATAAAAAGATCTAATTTTTTTTATGTTTGAGTCACAGCAACTTTGACATAGTAACATCTGCAGTAATATGTATACATCTGATGACATCTCACAAGTGTTAGCTTTATTTGATACCAAAACTGTTTACACAGAGTTTTTAATTGCAGAGAAAATTTATTTTGGTCATTTCATTTTTGAACAGAAAGCTCAGAAAACCCCTGGAGGTCTAACAGGTTGAAGTTAATTCCCAATAAAACCAACTGTGAGATGTTTGACTACATTGCTGTCTGTATTATTGTCATAGTCATAAATGATCACCTTTAAAGTGTTTGTGCTAATAACACCATGTACAGTAAGACAGGCATGGGAAACAGCACTGACTGGAGAGGCTTTGAACAGATGACACACTCAGTTTAATTCAATATACAAGACTTTAAGAATGCACAAGCATCTACCTAAAATCTATTTATTTAGTCTATCATCTGTGATATTTTTAGGTACAATTATAATGTACCTTAAATAAACAGGCAACCTTAAAGTATGAAATATTAAAACACTTAAATTTGTATGTTGTCTCAGTGGCTGATAGTGCCACACAGGCCTCAATGTGAGTTGAAGCCATTTATAATTTATAAAAATAAACAGATTTTGAATGAAAGCACAAAAAAGTGGCTATTCTTTGTGCCCATATGGATCAGTCCCTCTTATTACCATTATTTCCTTAAGCCATAAGTTGGTTAGTTAAGTGTCAGATTAACGTTTAAAGCTTTTACTTGAGTGAAGTAACTCACATTACTGCTACTGCTAAGTAATGTTAGCTAAATTCACAGCATATTCAATAAATCCCCATGCCATAACTAAGTGCTATAATAAGGCTGCCATACTCCATCACACGCATTTCAATCATTTCTAAAGCAAGTTTAGTGCACTCATCCCCTGTTTTTTTTAGACTTTGCGACTTGTGTTATTTCTCTACCTGATAAGAAAACTATTCGGTCAGATAGTTATTTGTGGTGAATGAAATACAATTTCAAGCACTTTTAAGCACCACATCTGAAATTTAAGCACTTTTCAAACCTTGAAAAGACAATATTACAATTCAAGCATTTTCAAGGTTTTCAAGCACCTGTACGAACCCTCTATAATGTAAGACTGTCCCAATTGTCTTTGAATCAAATCAATTAATATTTTCTGGTCAGATATTTGTTTTGATCATTATAATGCAAAACTCTTAGTTTCCTTATATGTTGCTTCCAAGGTGCCAGACATTCTCGTGATGTTGAGCAATAGTTCTCCAGACTTTACAGCTACTCTAAAGACTCTAAAACCCTTTCAAATTCTTTCTTTGGACATGAGCTGCTTTTTTCGCTGATTTTCAGTGCATTCTTGTACCTTTTCTGTTTGTTAAGTCAATTAAAACTGACCTGTGAAAACGCAGCGTCAAAGGTGTGCGCATTTTTTGACATCACACTGTGCGCCACGTTATTGTTTCAGTGAAATGAATTTCTACAATACTGTTAATTCTACTCTCTGCAGTGTTTAAATGCTTACATATACAGACAGTTACTGTCCCTCCACACATACGACTCGGTTCTGCTTCTATGCCCCAGCTTTGTTTACTTTTTCCCACCGAGGCTTCTAGACTTCTGATTGGCCAACATTTCTGCACGGTTAGGAATCTAGCGCCACCTGCTGCTTTGGCATGTTCATAGCAGCGTTTTCCTTCATTTCTGCCTTTATGTGTGGACGGGATTATTTTTTAAAACGAAAACGGAAAATCTCCGTTTTCAAAAATACCCGTGTATGTGTGGACGTAGCCTCAGTCTCTGACTGGAAGCGCTAATTCGTCATTTGGCTTTTGTCAGACTAAAGTAACTGTTAAAACTGTTTGAAAAGCTCAGCTATACAACAAGGAGAGATTGAGAATTTCCTTTTAGTTCTCAGTTTATTTGATATTGACAAAAGTTAGTCAATTTTGTCTGTTCTTCTGTAACACAAGCTAAGATTTATTTTTAGAATTAATATTTTGTTTCTAAGTGGAATTGACAATTTAGTTTGTTTCGTTTGTTCTATTTTGAAACTTAAACGCTTTAGTGGCTGCCTTTTGTGTAGTTTGCAATATTTGCCTTTATTTATCTGAAAAAGTCTCATGTTCCTTAAGTACATCTACCCTGTTGAACTTATTATGGGAAATAAATATTTAAATAAAAACAAGCTGCTGATTATTTCACATTTTACTTGTGAGCAACGGCACATTTAAATCTTACAAATATAGTTATTTGGCTTATATCGTGATAGATATCGTTATCGCCTGAAATGAAAAAAACATATCGTGATATGAAAAAATCTTATATCGCCCAGCTCTATCTACAGCACATGAACAGCATCTAAAGTCACATCCTCGAGAAACATGAAAACATCCAGCAAAGCTCTGCGACAGGTTGGCTCAAGATTTGATTTGCAACATCTTAAAGCTTTGACGTGCAGTTTTTAATTATGTCAATTTTCAAATATGAATTTCTGCAATTCTGCACTTGGCATGGTTCACATGGGTATGGGTAAAATCCCTACTTAAAGTAAATCTAACATCTATATACTTACAAAAGACATTTAACAAATCAGGTTTTTAGGAATATTTTCACCTCACACACACTCAAAATAAAATAGTATCATACACCATAGATGTAGTTAGGAGACTCCCCGGGCTCATCAACCAGGCATGAATAATCCATGTCCAGATTTCAATTAGCCTGCAAGCAAGACTCATCAGTGTGTGTGTGTGTGTGTGTGTGTGTGTGTGTGTGTGTGTGTGTGTGTGTGTGTGTGTGTGTGTGTGTGTGTGTGTGTGCATGCTCCAGAAATAACTAATTTTAACACTGATGAGATGGACAAATGCTGGGCCTGAAGCCATTGCTCATTTACAGATGTCTGTGGTAAGTAAAATCCAAACAGGGTGAGGGATCCATCTGTTTAATCACCTTTCACATTTCTTTGAATTCTAAGAGAGAGCAAGAGGTTTAGTTTTACCGTTACTTGGTGCTGCTGAGCTGCGGTTCAACATTACAAAGGTCTCTGATCAAATTAGGCTAAAAATAGATCTGCTGTTGATTTGGAGATCCCGCTCACTATTCTGTGCAGCAATGAAAGTAAAGAAGCACATAGAGGTCTAATCATTATCTCTGTTCAAATCATGTCCTCTGTTTCCCTCTCATTTTCTTCTACAGGGAGTGTTAAGAATAACTTTTAAAAATCTAGCTCTCAGCCAGTAACAGACTTTCCATTCAGAAGAGAGGAGAAACTCATGCGTTCACCTTCTTAATTCAAAATAAATAAATAATCAGAAATATTACCTGTGGAAATGTGTGTGATGACAGACAAACTCAAGGTATTTAAAAAATATATATTTATGGTGTTTAGTCATGCTAATAAACCCTTTATACACACACACCAATGCTGCATTGAAAAAGCCACCTTTTACAGATTTTTAGAAACACATCTTTACATAACTAGTCGTGAATTTTTTATATCAAATGCATTTAAAATAGAAACCATCTCGACTGTGTAATCTGCTCAGTAACCACACAGGCCTCAATGTGAGTTGAAGCCATTTATAATTTATAAAAATAAACAGATTTTGAATGAAAGTCTAACAACACCGGAGAGAAAGCACAAGTATTTTAACAGCAATATCCTCTCATTTGGAACCAGCTGCTTAATTACATATTACGAACTTGACCCTGACAAATCTCTGCATGGGCATTGCTATACATAATCTGCAAAACAGCCATAACAGGGCAGACTGAACATAGACAGTCTATACAGTATGATTACAAAAACCCAGCAACAGAGCCTTTCATACTTCTAAGTAAGATGTGCACTGAGGTGGTTTGTTTGCACACACAAACACACAAGAGTGTGGTCATGTGTTGTCACCACTGTCAGCAGTTTTTTTTTTTAATAAATCACGAGCTCTGTGTAGCCAGGGTAACGTAAATAATAATACACAATACAAAGGGGCAGAGATGCACTTTGTACAGCTAAAGTCATATTATATCGAATGTATATATGTACCCGTTTCCCTGGACAAAGCTGTGATCCTGTGCAGGATACACAGATGAGTCTTGTGCCTATGGAATGCTATTATAGTTCCAGTGAGAGGGTGAAGGGGTCACTACCTAATCACTAGTGTAAATAGCCTGGGACAAACACAAATAACCAGCATGGAGTCTGCCCTTGTGTCCTGCTTTCTATCTATTGTAAACGGCACAATGCTGAGCTTTGTTTCTGGATTTGTTGGTTTGTTGGTTACTTTGAGCTCTTGTCCAGTGACTCTGTGAAATAAAACAGTTTACTTAACTTAATAATCTATCTACTGAAGGTCTAAACAACCAAAAGCATTTATTTATCCAGGTAAAGGTTTATGGTAGCATTATATGTTTAAATGCTAGATTTGTCATACTCACTGTACTTCTTATACTTGTACTCCTGTTAGAATGCCGCGGTCACTGACTGATGAAATCAAACTGCAGGTACAAGCTGCCAAACATGTGTTTCCCTTGAAAGCTGTCTGGGCGCGTGGATAAATCTGCTCTTTATTAGGACTGACCTCACACAACTTCTTGTGAAAGTGTTATAACCATAATGAGAGGTGTGACTGCTTGATAACAGCAATTATCACTACTACTACTGATCTGACTTTACATATATCACGCATCTACTAGATTTGAATAATAAACGTGTCTGTTTAAAAGTGGACTGCACTGAGTTTACCTCAAAACCCAGTAAACACATGGAAAATAAACAAGCTGGAGCAGGACTGAGGCACAGGGCTGTGTAATCAGGAGCCGGGCTGTGACTAAAGGGTGTTTTTAACCGTGAAGCCCATCTCACAACTGGCGCTCCTCATCAGACACAGCCTCTATCACGGGAGATCTGTGGGTCCAGATGAGGCAACGGGAGGCCCAGGCAGGCCCCTCCTTGCAATGCCTTTGAATCCCCAAGAGGACCTGAAAGAACTAGGTAGAAAGGATTTCTGTGCTACTTTGCTTAGCCTGTTGGTATCCAAACCCACATCTGAAATATCAATATCAGTGGTTAGCAACTAAGAAATCCTTTGCAGCGTAAACATCCAAATACTTATTAAAAGCCACGCAGGCCAACACTCACATGACCCACTCCACGACTGATCCATTATTTAGAAAGCTGCTGAAGAAACAGTTCAGAGCTTGTATTCAAAGCACATCATGTGAGCCCCTCTTTCAGACATGCACGTTTGCATCGGTCGGCTTCATGTTCAAATGTGCACCCTTGTCACTTGTCTTGTCTGTAACACTCATGACATCAACCATAACAGGTCAGACCTTGTAAAGTTTGTGTTGCTTTACACGTTAACAGACAGGCAGGGGTACGACTGCACGTCCCTAATTACAGTGCGAGTTGTGCAGCTCACAAAAAAATGCCACCACTTTGGAGAAAGTCATAAATAGCACTGAAAGAGAAACAAAAATGAACACATTTCGGTCTTTCCACCATGTTTTAGTAAGAAAACTCGTATTGCGCAATGTCATGTTCGTAGGAAATATTAGGTACACAATGGTACACATCTCCTGCCTGGAAAAAGGCATTAGACTGAGAGCAGTACACTGTAGCTTTGGCGGTGGTGGTGGTTGGAGGGGACCAAAAAAAACAAAAAAACACTGCCACAGTTGAGAAACTGTGATAAGTCCGCTTCAGCAACCAGCATTGGGGCTGGTTCCTGCTAATGTTTCACAGTTACTGCACATCTCTTCAAGCATTACTGGTAATTTCCTTACTGCTATGGCATGCTGGTATGACTTCCTTTCCCCCCATTCACTCCCTCTCCCTCGTATTTCCTTAGAGTTTCTGCAGGGTTTCTTTGATTTTCAAGGATACACAAACAAGGACACTTAAGGCCTGGCTCGAATCGGATGAAGTCACTGACCCTAAATAAATTTGTTTCAGTCAGACTGAAATACTACTGATACTCAAATGCTACATGTCTCCAACGTCTGTGTTAATGTTTAGAGGCCAAAAGCAGTGTCACTTGACTTTTATCTGTGTGTGTGCGTGAGAGTGTGAATGTGCTGGTGTAAATGAAAGTTTAAACTGGTTACACATCTCCTACTTAAAAGGGAAGTGAGTGGACACCCTGTCCAGCACCATCACCTCCCACCAGAACAGCGACCCGCACTCAAACTGCCCTGCCTTATGCATTCTTTCACACGCAGACGCTTAACAAAAATCGTACAAGACAAAGGTCCACCCTGAAGACATCGGACTCATTCAACCTGCCCACTGTTGTTTTTCTATGGCAGTGTCATAGGAATGAAAGGTATCAGTGAAATTGTTCTTTTTTTTTATCTTTTTATCTTTTTTTGAGGAAAACTATCCTCATGTTGCAGCCATCCAAGCTTGGAAACATGAAATATGGCAGATTTACAAGCTAGGAGTCCAAAGAAGATGAAGCCCACAGTTACCGCAGTTATTGGTATTATGGGAGGGTGGGTCCTTCGCACAGACATTGCAAGGTCGCATTACCTGTTTAATCGCCTATTTCTGCAGAAGCGTGAGCATATTGGAGTAATAAATCACAATATATGAAATACTAAACGATTTGCAACACTATTATAAAATAATATCAATAATATCTTGAGGAAAAAAACTTGTAGTTTCTTATTTTTATTTAAATGCCATAAAGAAGCCAGTCTGCATCTTACCATCTATATTTTCTCTGTCGCTGATGTGCTGGAGGTTGCAACCCGTGTCTTCGCGACTCAGCTCCGGCTCGGGCCGGTAGGGCTCCAGCCTGGAGTGGTTGCTTCTCCGGTGTTTGGGGCTCGACGACACGCAGCAGGAGGTTGTATTGCCCATGTTTGCGAAAGCAGCTTTCGGTTGTATTCCTCAAGCCCAACTCCACCCGGCAGGCTTTCTCCCTGCTGTTGCTGCTAGCCTTACTACAAGAGGAAAAAACGGGGCGGTAACGCGGAGACGGGACCCCGGTGCAAACGAGCTTTGCCCTGGTACAATTTGCGTTACACGCCCTTCTCTCGCGTCCACGGCACGCTTAGTTAAACAAATGGAGCCATTGGGAGCTACTAGAAAAAACAGAAAAAGAGAAAAAACGCCAAGGTTGGCTAATGAAAAAGAAAACCAGCTAAATGTCCACTTCCAAACCTCCAGGCGAGGGGAGGTGGTGCCCCTGGATAGCAGGCTTCGGTATCGCTGTCGACTCCCTCGCCCTGTAATTCCTCTCCGAGCGTGCGTTTACTCTCTGAGACACATTTTCCGAGCACTGTTACTTTATAACGATACGGATATAAGAACATGGCACTTGAGCTGGTCGGAGAGGAAGATGTTTTTGCTCTCAGCGCTACATGGTTGCCAGAGTACTGTAGACTGCTGCTGCTGCTACATCCGCTGCCGTGTTGCTTTCAGGTACTACAAGTACAGTCAGATTTTCGACAACCAAAGTTGCTTAAGCAGTTTCGAATTAGGGGCCGTTAATGGCCAGAAAAGAAAGCATTTGTGATTATAAAGAAATTGAGGGATAAAAGTAACTCCCGAGGTAGAAGTGCGCTTTGATTTTTATTTAAAGTTCCTTTAAAAAAATGTAGCTCAACATATAAATTGCAAAGACTATTACTCTTATTAAAAATTCCACGCTCCCTGCCGCTCATAAACATATCTTTAAAAAAAAAACCACTGCGCTGTGGCTGTGATGGAAAAGGTTCCGGTTCAAGTGGGTAGTTACAACCGTGTAATAAATGCTCAATTATAATACCGTCTACAGGATACAACCAAGGAAACTAAGGAATGTAATACAACGTAATGACGCTACGTTTCGTTACCCCATTTTTTAACCGATATTTTTATGCAGTTGTTGGTGTATCTGTAAACTTAAAATAGAAAGCCGTTCATTTTGCTTGAAAAGGTGAATGAACTGTGCTGTTTCCCTGGTTATGACTTGTTATGGGCACAAACACAGACGCCTGTCCACACCCGTGTTTGTGTACAGTAAATTACTTGATCTTGACTAATGACTGGCAAACCCATACGGGGCTTTCCTTTGCATGTGAAAAAATCTTTGATTTTTGTAGTATTAACTGGATTTTTTTCTGGTTGGGGTTTGGGAATGCAAACAAAGTGAAGCCCTGAAGAATAATAGCCAGTTCAATCAGGACGTTTCTTCAAATGTACGACAATGTGTATTTGTAAACCGAGGCTGGAAAAATGAGAAAAAAAATCCTGTTTGCAGGATTGTATAGACTGAGATGACCAGGCATGATGCTGTAGTGCAGCCTGCTGGTACTGTACCTGCACTGCATTTTATGACAAGCTTATCTAAATTTTTAAAAACATGTATTTTGTAATTTGATCTTTTTTTCCATTTCTTTTCCCCCCTACCAGTTACCAAGATTACAGACTGTGCTGTGCTTTTTATTCTATGAATGCAGTGTGGAAGCATTCATGGCAGGATTTTGGATGATTAGTCACTTCAATAAAGCCCATGGTATGTTTTAATTAGGATGTAAGATGTACCTGCACAAAGCATTTGATCTGATAGCATAGGTCAGGTATGCAAATGCAGCATTTAAACTCAAAACAGCTGTATTATACTGTTCCCAAATAGTGGATTCTTTTCTCTCTGACGATGGAAGTGTTTAGAGACTGGACAGGAATAAGGTTTCACAATAGGCCCAGGTGCAAGGCTGGTCTCAGTGATACTGGATTCTTTCCTTTGTTACTAGGTCTCTGAGGCAAATTACACATAGGAGTGACACAAGCACTGCACAATCAAGATCCCTCATTGCTATCCACGAGTCCCTTTTTTCTCCTTCCATCCTGTGAGCTGGTTAAATATCAAGCACAGATTCTTAATATTTTCCTTTTTAGAGCAACAATTTCTCAATTTGCTAAGCATGAGAATAGCGCTACTAAAGAGAGCAGGAAAATATTTCCTTTCCGTTGGCACATCTGTGTTCCACTGGTTGTGGTTTAAGAAAATGTGCTTAAGAGCACTCTCTAATCTTCCATTCGTCCATTAAAAGTGCAGCTCTTCCACAAAATGTCTGTCACCTGCAAAAATGCAACAAAAGAGAGGAAATGACTGTGCTTTATTAGTGACAGTCTCAGTATCAAGGTGAGCCATCACCATCAGTGAAGAATGGAACGTCATGTTCCAAGCAGAAACCCAAGGCTGAGACTCAGAGTGGCAGCGTCTGCTTTAATGGAACTTTAGCTTATAAGGTCCGTGAGGCCTTTCGTCTTATCTCTCTAAGCCCAAACTAATAGCAAATGAACTCCCGTTGACTAGTTTTAAGTCATATGCACGTCTTTAACATTTACTGCATGTGAGAAGAAAGACACAGAGAGGCTGAACGAGAATTTTATTGAAGTGAAAACATTCCAAAAGGCCTTCACATGGGTTCTGACGATTCTTAACGTGCTGCAGAGGAGAAATGATACACCAAGAATCCAGCAGCTAATATGTCATTAAAAACAAATGAGCAACTGTCTCACGACTAGAGTGTTAAATTTAATCACAGATACAGATGCAAAGGGAACAAAAAAAGGAAACGACAAGTTAATGCAAATGTATCAAAAACAGATATTTTTTCTAAACATACACTCAACTCTGCTGCAATATCCCAAAAATATAGAACAATGTGCAGCAAAACCTGCCCGAATAAATAATAATGCCACTGGTTAGAGGCATCGGACCTTCTAAAATCAAACAAAATTTAAAAACCCCCACAAACTTTGTGAAGCCCTGAAGATCACATGAACCCTGATATTTGAAAATTTGGCTTCTGGCAGCATTTTTCTCCCTGAACAGTCCTCCAAACAAAGCCATCACAAAGACTACCAATTAATGGAGTATTTGAACAGACCCACATCATAATATTGTAAAGCAATGCGGTTAAGGTAACGCAAAGCCATTGCTGACACGTTCAGGTTTAACCTCCGCTGTTGGACATTCTGATCCACATAGGGCCTACTTCCTCTAGAAGCCTGGCTCACAAATACTCACTGATATCTCCTGAAACAAGCTGCATATTTCAGCTGCTGCTGGTGCATGGATAATTCAGAGCCTGAAACACCGACATCATTGTGTAAACACATTTAATTAGCAACTACAAAGGGTGTGTGTTCGTTGGAGTGCGTGTATATGTACACAGAGTCCTCAAGATAGGCCACAGAAACAAACCGACACAGTCCACACAATCCCGATTCCCCATCACTCCACTTTGTGACGATAGATGTCTTTTAAGGCTCTAAGCTCTTCTATCAGAGTCTTATTTTGATTTTCCAGCACGGCCACGCGATTCTCAAGGCACCTGACATATTCCTTCTTCTTCCGCCGACACTCACGGGCAGCTTCCCTGGAAGCAGTGGACAACAGAGGACTCATTAAAGCTGTTAATCTGAGAACAACACATACAAAAAGCCTACCACGAAAGGTTAAGATGATTATCTTTTTGAAGGCGTTACCATTCAAAAACCTCCAGGCTAGGTCTTTTACATCACAGCCAACCAAAGGAGGATCTTACAAAGTAAACAACGATTCACTGATAAATAGCCGATCATAGTAAAATCACAGTGTAGGGAAGAAATGCAGGAAAAAAGACAACCAAGAAAAGCTGGCATTGGAAACAGCTGTTTACAGCAAGCACATAGTCAACGCACAATGTAGAGTACTCTGTTTGCTCACCGGCAAATCACTATTATCCACATAAACGCGTATACGTATATATGCGCACAAAATTTGACATTTTAACCTCCATGTGAGACAACTCACTCCACACACCAAACACAGGACGCAGAGAAGGTAACGTGAGGACAAATAAGAATTAGAAGATAAAGAGTGTGGATGAAGGGGAATTATGTGGTGAACTAATGACGTGCTATAAAACTTATTATTACATGGACATGTCATGTATTATCATGCAGATGATTGTATATTATACAACAGACACAGCAGGAATGAGAGAAGATATATTCCCCAAGGATATACTTTGAATCTATCCAGCTGACACTGGATTATTTAAATTGTTGTTGTTACTGTGTTGGCACGAATGCCTTATTATCTGGGTTATATTGTCCAAGAGAATGAATGTAAGCACTCCTCTATACCTGTTCTTCATCAAGCGCAGCTCCCTCTTCTGTAAGGCATCCTCTATAAGTTTCTGGGAGCTGTGAGCACTGGGCCCTGCGACACCCTGAGGGAGGCTGGAGGTGGGGTTACGCAGCTGGCAGCCAGTCAGGTCACCAGGGGTACCTAGGGAGACGCAAAACAACACATCAGACTCAGAGCTTTGGTCATACGTTTTAGGCTAATAGTTTACATCCTTAATAGACAGAATGTTTATTAATGAAACTGTATTTTGCAGTTTTTCATGTAAAATAAAAGTTCAGTATGACACTTGATTGAGTAGCTTTGCAGAACCACTTTTAGCAGCAAGAACTTTAAGTAATCATTGCCTGACTTTATCTGCCTGTTACATCATTTGATTAGCAGCAGCTTACTGCTACTTACCCTCTTAATTCCTATGGACACAGTAAGGCAACACAGTAAGGCTGTACTCATGAAAGATGACATTTACTGATGGCAGGAATCAGCTGTTATGTAATGTAAATTTTTCGCTTGCTTAAATTATTAAATCAAAAGCCGGAAGACTTTTGTTGCAGTTGGTTGAGTAGCTACAGTTGCTATCAGAGCTACTGGAGTTAGAGATCCAGTAACAAGCAACATCTTTAACTCTTTTCCCCATAAAGACAGCATTTCACGACCTGTACCCTTAGTGATGACTTTTGACACCTCAGTATATGTCAATAAAGACCAGCAGGCATTCAAAGGGGTAAAGAGTTAAAACTGGTAGTGTGAAAAGTGTTTTGTGGAACAGCCTCTTTCAAACCCAAAATCATAATCTAATTTTCACATTTTTATTCAACATCAACATGCTATCTATTTATTTTAGATCGACAAAAATAAAGCACAGCGTGAATAATCCTGGAACGCGTTGTAACTGCAAGTTCCCATTAAACAGAATTCAGATTTTAAATGGTTTTATCACACGCTCACCCAGTATGTTGCTTAACGCTATAATAAGAAACAGAAATAATTAGAGCATGAGTGACTCGGTTGTATGTATTCTGACAAAATCTTATCGAATCAAGCCAGCGTGTGATGCTGCGAGAGAAACAGACACTGAGAGACGGTGCCATTCCTGTCCACTTCTCCTTCTGTTCATTGTTTGGTCAGCACCAGTAGGACTCATTAATTCTCTGACATGTTGGAACTGCGAAAAGAGCCGTATGTAATCACAGTGTGGCCAGCAGCTGACGTCAGTGTGCATCTTATTCATTGGGTGCATGTGCATGTCGCTGCTGGGGGGCTTGTTCCAGGAAGAGCAGTGACGTCAGCCGGTGCTGCTATGTGCTCTGAGTGGGCAGAGCGCTGAAGCATTTCACAAAGAGAGAGAGAGGCAGAGAAACAGAGAGACACAGGCAGATCCTGTGAAAATGTTTCCTCCGGAGCAATCTTGATGCAGCTGACCGTGGAAAACGAGGATAATCTCTATTTCTTTCAGATCATCCGGTACTTTTCTCAGAGGACCCTACTTGTGACGTTATTTTGAGGAAGTTACTGATCTTAACTGAGCTGGTTTGGGGAAAAACTGACTGAAAACATATAAAGAAGAAAAAAGCAAGCATCACAATAATCTTTTTCTTTTCAGTCTAAAAGCTTCTAACTTATTTTAACTGTGAATTTTCCCACTCACCATAAACTCACGAATCTCACTAACTCTTAAAGAGACAGTCCAACAAAACAACAATCTGAAAACGCACTCTCACAAAGATCCGGTAATAAAAGAGACATACCTGTTTCTGTCTCATCCCCAGTCACAGCCATACTGTATACGCTCCCAGCTTTTCCAAGAGAAACTGCCCCTTTCAGAGTCTTCTCTCTCACTGAAACATTACCACGGCCAACAGTGGAGCTGTGTGTGTGCAATTTACAATTAGAGGCATTGACATCACCATGACATCACTGGCCTCCTGATGTCAACAGTATGGTTTGCTCTCTCCCGACACAGCGCTATGAGTCAGGGGCTCTGCTGTTTGTCTTTGGAGAGGAATTTTTTATCAGCTAGACTGAAGCGCCTCTTCAGCTCCGAAGCAAACAGCCAGCTGAAAGCACAAAGTATGACTGCAATACTGAAAACCTGCTTTCTCAAAGCAGAACAAAAAGTCACCAGTGTGTGATAGGAACTCTTATTTTATGTCAAATCTTCACATTTGTACTTTTATTCAAATTAGATCTATACAGTAAATAGACAGGCTACTGATATCGATAAAGTTATCGATTGAACAAATATAAATAGCTCTCCTCCTTCTGCCACAGCACCTTCCATACCCCAAGCTAAAGGAGTTGGCTCCCCCTGCAGGCATCACAGAGGTATGATCTAAGTAATTGGAATGATGTAAAAGCTTGATGACGTCTGTACGTGTGCATTTCTCCCAAATTTCTGTTACTTTCTCAGTCATTTGAGTTGGCGGGGAGTTACTGGTGGAGGAAGCACTTAGATCCTTGACTTAAGTTGAATTTGCAACCTCACTGTAAAAACACACAGTGAGAGAAGTGAAAGCTAAAGTGTTAAGTATTCAAATGGACTTTTACACTGTCCAACTTTGGATCATTATGTGATTAACACACAGAGAGATGTACATAAACATGCTTCGGCTCGAGGTGGAGTTTGTTCTTTCTTTTTATGCTCTTTTGGAAATGCATCATATTTCAAGATCATCGCAAATTTTGCAGGGTGGTAAGTCATCAGTAGCGCGGAGAATAAAGAGTGAATAGAGAATCGGAGAAACAGGCTGAAAATTTGAATACTGTATAAGTTGGTATGGAGGCCAAATATAGACTATGAATAATGAAACCTATCTGCTGGACTTTGAATCTCATCTATCTTTCAGATGATTTAAGATAAAAACGTAAATATAAAGACACTGATCTATCTGATTTTCTCTTATTGGTGTTGTTCCTGCATCATCATAATAATGCTGGTCCAGTATCAACATGGAAACTGACCAATCACATTGCTGTGTGATAGCTTTGGAATGCGGTGGAAAATGGAAAAAAAGCTTTTGCTTATATAAAACTCTCTTCTGAAACAAATGGTAAGGATTTCAAGTGTTTTCTTTATTGAACATAATAATAGTGCATTATCAAATTCAGTTTTCTGCTAGTCAAATTTGGTCAATTGTGTTGGTTTGCTTGTGATAGTTTTTATAGCATTAGCTAACTTCTTGGCTTATGCTAACTGAATACTCAGACAACCTGATTGGTCAGTTGATGGACTGGCGAGGTGTCTGCAGTAGTGCGGATGCTCTACCTGTGGTGAAAAGAGAGCTAAGCATGAAAGCAAAGCTGTCAATATACAGGTTGGTCTACATTCCAACCCTTGCCTATGGTGACGAGTTGTGGCTAGTGATCAAAAGAATGAGATCACAGATACAAGCAGTGGAAATTTCCTCAGGAGAGTGGCCGGGCTCAGCCTTAGCAATAGCAGCTCGGTCATTTTTGAGGAACTCAGAGTAGAGCTGCTACTCGTCCACACTGAAATAAGGCAGTTATGGTGGTTCAACATCTTACTGAGATGCTTCCTAGCCACAATCTACGTGAGGTTTTCCAGCCATCATAGTGGGACGAGTCATGGGGGCAGAGCCACAACATGCTGGGGAGATTACATTCCTCAGCTGGCTTAGGAAAGCCTTGATCTCCCCAGAAGAGCTGGAGGAGGTGGCTTGGGAGAAGGATGTCTGACTGTTGCTCTTCCTACCTGGACCTGGATAAGTGTCAGAAAGTGCATAGATGGATGGAAGATATAAAACTGAGTGAAAAAGGTAGCTTTCCTCACTCTGAAAAGTGTAGACAATGCCGGTTACAAAGGCTGGTTACAGAAAAGGTGATGGGACAACTTCCTTTGGCTTCCCCAGTAAACACTTTCCTGATGAGTTTATGCTCCCAATCCCTAGTGAGCATAGAGTATGCAAATCTACCAACAGAAAGGATACAATATTATCAGATAGTCAATTCTGATGTGTCTCATAGATGGTAACTACATACAAGGGCCTTATATTGACTATAACAAACAGTGTGTGGTTTTCCTGGAGCTTAATATTGTCCTCTGGCATTTATACAGTTCGTGTAGGAAATGCCTGTTTTTGCTTCTACAGTTCTTAGTCACCCAGTGTAGCAACTCAGCAGCAGCACAAGGGCAATCAGCTGCTACCTAGAAGTGATAGCATATCATTGAGAGCATCTCTGCTGTACTCACAGGTTTCTGGTGGAGGACTTGGTGTGCATGTGCTGGCCTTGGCAATTGATGCCAGCATCTGTGAACGGATTTGGAAGTTGACCGGAGTGCCTGTTAAAAAATAAAAGCTGAGGTTTAATGCATCACTGCTTTGTTTATCAGTTGCAGCACGAACATTCCCCCTCTTTAATATCTGTTTCTTGTTATAACAGAGATGTAAAAAACTGCAGGAATCCAGAGGAAGCAGCACCATCCTGTCACTACTTTTGCTTTTGACACAAAAACACTCACATGAATCTGGAAATAAGGGGTTACCTGGTAAGGAATACGCAGTATAGGGGTGCAGTGCCCAATTCTGGATCCCTCCACAGCACTGAAGAGAAGTGCTTAATGGATACTGGAGTGCTTGTGTCCTAGTCATAGCCATCGATGGCAGGTTCTCTACCTTATTAGGCATTATCGTGGCAGGAACTCTTTGAAAAAGCCCATCTGGGATAGTAAAAAAGCCCATTACATATTAGCAGTTTGAGATGTCACAGGTTCAAATTATCTGCTCTAATTGTACTGAACTCATGTGATGGTAATGTTGTTTAGCTGGAGTGTGATAGTGATTTGTAAACTGTGTGATCGCGGCATGCTTACTGTTCTGTTTGCAGCTCTTTTGCTGGTCAACAGGCAGCTGATATTTCTCATCTGTCTTCATTTGATTCATTCTGAGAGGCACTGGTTCAATCGTAAATCACCTGTTTGTGCTAGTTCCTGGGGTAAACAGAAGAAGGTAACGTTACTCACATTAAGAAAATGAAATGAGAGTTGCATCTATGAGGAAACCATTGCCACATTGGCACCTCTTAGATGTACTTAGATTCTAGAGATATTGCACTTTAGTAAAATATGACGTGACGGTTTAGTCAAGCCCCCAGAAGAGATGACTCAACCAGTTCCTGGAGTTTATGAACCACTTCTCTATTTAGCCTCAGTGTTCAGCTTTGCATTATGCAAATCGGGGGTTTGAAGTATAGCGTGTGGTTTGCAGTAAGATATCCAGTACTGTGAAAATCAAGTCTTGAGCCACACCTCATTTCTTTGTATTTTTCTTGGAAAACAGGGAATGGCTGCAGTGATTTACTGAAACGTGTCTAAACATGCATGGAAATACAGTATATAAGCAAAATTAAAAAAGAAAAAAGTTATTTTCACGAACAGGCTTCTTAAAGGATATTCAAAGCTTGTCTTTTTATTTTTCTCTCTTTTTGTTCCCTTCCCTGTCAAGATGCTTCTTCCATAATGTCCAGGTCCAGCCTTTGGGGAGGCCAATCCATGACTGTTAGTGTTGCATTGTGTTTTTCAATCCAGGTATGCTTTTAATGTCACAGTCCAGTTATTATGTAATTTGGCAAACCTTTCTTATCTTAAGAATGGCTTTTTGACAGTCACCCTTCCACTTCTTCTTCTGTTTGCTATTTTGCAGTATCATTTTTTTAAAGACTGCAAGCACCATGCTGAGCTATGCTAAGCAATGCTAAATTTTCAGCTAATAGCTCTTTAGCTCTTTTCCAAAAATGCTATTTTATTCCTGTCAAGCTGTGTTATATCTGTATTTTGGATTTTGTTTTTTTCTCATAAATGGGACCAATTTACATGTTATTATACATGTTATAAATTACTGGAGTGCAAATAAAAAAGTGTCTAAATATCTAGTTTCAAATTGTTTTTTTTTTTTTTTTGCTGTTTTCACCTCTTCATCATTCATAGGTTAAAAAAATCCTCTGAAAATTATCAGGTTAATTATCAGACTAAATTGAAAATGAATTCAAAAAGCAACCAAAGAAACAGTTTGAAAGACCCTTATTGGAAGTAAAATATAAAGAAAAGAGGGATACCTAAAGACTTTTGCACTGCCCTGTAAGTAACATGTGCCAGATTTTGGTTAACAAAAATGGAACAAAAAGTGGACGACAGACACTGGCTCAGTTGAGATTTTGTTTCATATCAATAACCTTTTGCTGCGATCAGCTGCCACATATTTGGTAACCAATGTAAAAAGATGTTAAATGGTCATGTAAAAAACAATATCATGTTGGTCAAGCGTCCTGGCAACTAACTGATGTTTTAGCACATGTAAAGCATTTAGCTAGAACTAGAACTTGTTAGTAAACAAATATATTGTGCCGACATTGTACGGCCTGTATGTACACAATGCTGTATTTGTGTGAATGAGTCTTAAAAGAAACTCTTACCTTAGTAGATGATGATGATTAACTGACGGAGTTATTTTATTTATTTATTTATTTTTGGCGTGTGTGTGTATCGGTGAGCCCGTTAGGCAGTGTGTTTTTTCTCTTGCCCATTCTGATTGGTTGATTGGCTCAGTACGAACTGAAATTGTTATTATTCGAATACTGAGCTGTTAGTATCGTAAACCTATCAAGTGCAAGAGAACGCCATTTTCAAACAGTTTACAAGTTTTATTTGATTAATTTTCTTCCACAATTATCAGGTTTGTGTCGGCTTTTACTGTGAGAATTGATTGATTGATCATACTTTATTCATCTCGAGGGAAATTGGAGCTTGGCTCTTGAGCTGCCTGGTAAAGGTGCTGCATATTTGTGAGACCTAAGGTAAACAAACAAACAAACAAACAAACAAAAAAACACGTTTTCTAATACCAAAACATTTCCGATGATAACCCAGAGAATATGAAGAATATGACATTTTTGATGGTCAATCCCTAAGCAGTCGCCGTAGTTTGGGCGATACCATTTTAAATGGGTGTTCTCGTGATGTTGATTTAAGGGGTTTATTTTTATTACAAACAGATTTGGAATAAATTATTTAAAGTATTAAACTATTATTCAATACAAGTAACCACAGGGAATGGTAACAGTATATTTTATGACTATCACCCATCTTGATAATACATCGGCATCTAACAAAATGGTATAATCCAAGAGGTAGGGAAGACCTGTAAGTGAGACAAATCAAGCCTGTGACAGCGGAGAAATCGGAGTTTTATAACAAGTAATTACTGTACAGAGGTAAGTACTATCCAGGAGTCCTCGCTCGACCTTAGTGAACTGTTTTGTTTAACAGCAGCACCGTGTTCTGCCGAGCTGTCAGTGTAAATGTGGGAAAATTGTGAAGAAGATGACAGTTTTGCTAGCGATAGCTGAGCTACTGTTAGCTTGCTGCTAGCCGACTGCTAGCTGATTCACCAAAACTGTGCGGACTTGAGCAGGAAGAAGTTAGCTTGCTAGAAGCTAGTTAGCCTTTTAGCTCGCCATCCTATTTTGGGATTGGCATTCCGCTAGCTAGTAACCTTAACTTAGCTACGTTAAGCGCGACTAAGAGAGGAATGTTTATTAATAATGCTTCGTTTTGTATGTCGGACATCTGTAAATGTGAAGTGGCTGATGATGTAGTAGTGTTTTCTGTGACGTGAAATTAAGTGATATGAATGACAAGAAATAACACTGGGCCCAGTTTCACCTTCTGGTCATGTAATCTGTGATGGTACCGGCGCACACCCTAGAAGCTGGTACTAATATTGCTAGGTAACGTGCTTAAGGATGTCTGCTACGTGATGCTGACACCAGTGCGTACCAAGTTTGACCGCTAATAATGACACAGTGAACTTGTCTATTCTGTTGATTTCATCTGTTGCTGCCAAACTGATCTGCACAGGCTGATGGTGTTGCACTCATTTTTGTTTGTCTACATATAAATTTTGCCCTAAGAGTAATGCTGTTTTCGTATTTGTATTATGGTTCATGTGAAAGTAAAAATAAACAGTCGAGAGAATACACCTTGCCATGATTTCTTTTATGTTGCCATTGCTACTGAGGCTGAGTTGACTGTTACTGTCATATATAAAGCAAAGTACACAGTTACATCATTAATGAAGAAACGAAAGCCAGGAACTAAGCCCCTTATTTCTTCCTTTTTAAAATCTCTTTGCACACTCCTCTTTTCATGTGCTTTTTTCTGTCGTTCTCTTAGGCTAAAAGAGAAACTGTACAATGTCCTTAAAGCCACGGATGGTAAATTTTGACGAGACATGGAACAAGTTACTGACAACAATCAAGGCTGTGGTGATGCTCGACTATGTGGAAAGAGCCACTTGGAATGATAGGTTCTCGTATCCTTTATCAAATCAAATCAATTTTATTGTCACATCACATGTGCAGGTACACTGATACAGTACATGTGAGTGAAATTCTTGTGTGCGAGCTTCACAAGCAACAGAGTTGTGCAAAATATAAGAATGGCTAAATCTGAGACTAATCTGAGACTTTACCAGCTCGCTTCATGTTTAACCAATTTAGCCTGCAACATGAGATTTTTTTAAAAAGTTTCAGCACTGGGTTTGAGTGTAAATACAGATTTGCCAAAGCATTGTTGTCATTGTAAAATACATTTGTGTTTATTCATTTTTAATAGCAAATGTGTGTATATTTACATCCCTCACATTCTTCCTGAACATTGTCACCAGTGACATCTATGCCCTGTGTGTTGCATACCCAGAGCCTTTAGGTGAAAAGTTATACACAGAGACCAAAATCTTTCTTGAGAACCATGTTCGTCAGTTGTACAAGGTAAGCAAAAGTTCTTCTGTGCTTTTTCTTTGCTTATCACATCGCATTTCCTCTAAAGCTGCCACGCTTATGTGTGTATTTCAGAAAGTTCTGGAATCAGAGGAGAAGGTTTTAGTGATGTACCACAGATACTGGGATGAGTACAGTAAAGGAGCCGACTACATGGACTGCTTGTACAGGTAACATTTCTGCTTTTTTGTGTGTCTGTAATTTCAGTGTTTCAATTTGATATCAGTGAGTCACAGAGTTGATTTACACAATTTACTCCAGCCTTTTTTTCTTTTTATCTATAAACAAAATGTTTGTATAGCCTCTGTTGTTTGAGGTTGCCTGATTCAAACCATAAGCATGTCTGTAGTCGGTGTTTCACATTCACTTTTAACTGAAGGCATGAGTTCACCCAGGCTTCTGTGTTTGTCAAGTCCACTTGTTTGTTTAGCGTTCCTTAATGCAAAGTGTACTAATTCTGTTCCTTTACAAGGCTCAGTATTCCTGCCTTTAGTTTGTCCCTTAAAATATTACTTTGAATGTCGTTGTGTGAGGTGCCAAGAGGCTTTCGGTGTGTCTTTATTCACTCTAAATCAATATTCCCTTGTAGAGCTCTTAGATCTATTTTTATGCGTGCTACCCACCAGACTCCCTGTGCATACATATGCTTTTGTAATTTATGTCGGTCCAAGCAAGAGAGAAGAAAGTAAGGCGCTTGGCTTTAGTAGTGAATTTCTTCAGTTGTTAGCATCGAAGAGAGATGCTTATTATTCTTAACACATCAATTTGTGAAATACATGTGTAGTTGCGTTCAGTTTGGACTGAATCAGAACAGACTTTGTTAACTTGTAAGTTTAGCTTGCTGGATTGAGCAGGCGACTGATGAGCTGTAAGACTGCTGCAGAGTTCTGGGTTCAAATCCACCTCAGGCCATTTGCTGTGCGTCTTCTTATCCTCTCTCTCTTTCTCAGCTTTCCTGGCAATTCTGAACTATCCTGTTATAATCAAAGGAACAAAAAATGCCCCAAAATATATATAAAAAAAGAACAACAACAGCAATAATGACTATTTTATTTCTACAGTTCTGCTCTCCAGCAGTTACTGGTACTCAACACTAGCTGGTATATTGGCAGGTTGACTTACAGTCAGAGTGAATGAGAGAAAACAGGCTGAATGTCACAGGCAGGCTGCACAGCTGTGAAATATAATATAATAGCTGTGCGCTATTTAAGGTGGACTAAATTAGCCATCATGGATTAGAGCTTGAAAGCAGTTGTCAGTTTGTCTGGAAGTTGTCCTGCTGTGCTAACTCAGTTTTTGCTTTGTTTGTCAAATACTAAGGATTCATTCATTTGTACGCAACTCAGGCTACAATCCTCCTTCCTCCCATTCAGCTTCCTGACTGACTTGTGGCTTCACTAGTGCTGAAACGTTAAGAAAAGTTCAGCACTTCAAGTGCTTGTGGCCAGCTAGTCAAATCATTTTGAGTAATGAAAGAGTGTTGTAGCTGCTTGTCCAGCTTATCGATTTACATCAAAATTAATAAGAAATGAACATTATGGTGAGTAATTTCCCTGAAGCAGCGTATACATATGAATCCTCCCTAATAGCAAATGCATTCAGAATTTGATTATCTGTCATATAAATTAGTTGTACTACAAACTGAGACGTCCTCGTAGCAGTGTTTGGTACTACTTGGTAAATAAATAAAACTTTTCCACTGATGTAAGTGTTAACTCTGGACTATTACTGACTCATTTACTGTTATCTTGTTCTTCTCATAGACATTACAGAACACAAGGGCAAACTCATTTTTGCTCAGTACTCAAATGTATCTGTTATAAACTGCTACCAGTAAGAGTAGATGATACAGTTGGGTATTGAAAATGTGAATAGGCACATTAAAAAGACCAACGCTTTGTTAATATTTTAACATTCCCCCAAAACAATTTTGAACAAATTGTGGAAAAATTCAAAAACTTTTGACTACACAAAGTACTATTGCTGCTTTGATTGTAGTTTAATTACTTAATCTACAGTTTTTCAGTTCTTTTCTTTGTTTGTTTTTTTGTGTTTTTCAGTCAGAGCAAATTGGCTGAACAAGTAAATGAAGCTCAGCTTCAGTTTCTGCAATGTAAAGGGCAGTGGACACTGCCAGAGGATCTGGATTTCTTAAACTTCATCACTGTGAATGTTGGTTAACAGATCCAAAGATAAACAAATCTTTCTGAGCATATCCTGTTATGTGAGACCACCAAGCATTATTAATGTGTTTGACTAGTGTTGATAACCTTTTTAAAATCATTTTCTTGTCATTATTTTCGTAAATAATAAATAATGAAAGTGCAACTAGACTAAAAAAAGCTTTTACAAAATATAATGGGAGCATTGATTACTGTCTGGATATTGTGTTTCACTCATTAATTTTGAGATAAATAACCACAGAGTGAGCAACCAAGAGGTTAACCAAACAATACCAGTAACACACAGCGTCTATGAGTGAATGAAAACAGGATGCATTTGTCAGCAGCATTTTAGTGTTTCTTCAGAAAACATGAGGCCTGTGTTTATTCCTCCTTCCAATCTTTGCGATGCTTTAAACATCTTGAATATCTCCCCACATTGTTCAGGTACCTCAACACTCAGTTCATCAAGAAGAACAAACTAACAGAAGCTGACCTGCAGTATGGCTACGGGGGAGTGGACATGAATGAGCCGCTTATGGAGATCGGAGAGGTACTAAGCATTGGCATAAAAACCTTTGCTGCACATCTATTTTTCAATGGGCGCTGGGATTATATTAGATGGAGATAAGGGGAGTGCTTATAATGGACAGATTGGCAGGATTCAGTATCAGTGTTCTGTTGCATAGGCCTACATTTCTCCTTTCACTACCCTTCTAGATGTAGGATTTGTCTGTGCTGAAGCAGAACTAATATGCTGTCTTTTTGTTTTTCTTTGCAGTTGGCATTAGATATGTGGAGGAAGCTAATGATCGAGCCTCTTCAGGCTGTCCTCATCCGGATGTTGCTAAATGAAATCAAAAAGTATGTTTATTCTAATTTCTTTTCTAAAAATTTCTTTTCTTTTTTTGCCAAAAACAGTCTGTTGTAAATATTTTTGCTGTCATCTATTCCATCATTTGGCCTTGAGTTCAGTTACTGTAGTGGCTGTCTTCCAGTCCCTATATAGAGTAACTGTCTTTTGGGGAAGTTTGTAAAATGTGTCAGCACAATATGCCTGAGAAGATTTAAGTCTTTTATTGAAGCATTGTAAGGCATACATGTTTACTGACTTATAAAACCAATAAGAACTGGGTGCACTAGTTTGATTTTATTTAGGATTTTCTCCAAAATATACCTGCAGGCTGAAATACACACACCTGCACTAATATTAGGTAAATGTCCCTCAGCAAGTTGCACCTCAGCCAGATGCTTTTGGTAGCTGTCAGCAACATTACCAAGCTTCTGACGTGATTCTGGCTGGATTCTGATCACTCTCTTTGGCAGAATTCAGAGAGTTCATTTCAGTTTGTTTGTTTCCTGGCACAGTCCCGGCTTTTTATTTCATATCAGTTCAATTATATTCCTCTGGTGCCTCAGTGCCCTTTATGTTGTAAGGTAAAGATCTACAATAATACAGTGAAAACCCTCAACAGTGGGAAATGGAGAAACTCTCTTTTAACTGGAAGAAACTTAAGACAGAACCAAGCTCAGGGAGGGGCAGCCATCTGCCATGACTAGTTGGGGGTAAAGGGAGGGAGATGGGACAAAAGACAGGCAGAGTGGTGCATAAACACATGGAAAATGAAAAGATTTGAGTGAAGAAGAAATGCAGTGCATCATGGGAAGCCTCAAGCATCTAAGGGAGGGTTCAGGGTCACCTTATCCAGCCCTAACTGTAAGCATTATCAAAACAGAAAGTTTTAAGTTTAATTTTAAAAGCAAAGGGAGTGTCTGTCTCCCGAATTCAAACTGGGAGCTGGTTCCACAGAAGAGGGAAGACTCTGCCTCTCATTCTACTTTTAAATACCCGAGGAACCAAAAATAAGCCAGCAGTCTGAGAAAGAAAGAAGGAAAAACGACACGTTCTAGTCAGTTGTACTCAATCGCTAACTAGAAAGCACGGCACCATTAAATGAAAGATTTAAGTGAATGTGTGGATATTTTCCACCATGTGTGAATTAGAGAAAATCCCAAATTAATCCAAACTTGTGCAACTCTTAGTTTTGAAAGTCATTAAAGATGTACAGTCATTCCATCCTGGAAAATGAACTCTTCGAAGAAATCATTAAAAGCCCCAAATTGCCATGACATTCATGCTCATGGTGAGTGTAGGTAAACTTCTGGCCACAGCTGCATGAGTCAGTTGCTTTCACATAGTTTTGTTAGTGTTGTAATACTTGTTCCGTGTTTCATAAGTCTTTCCCCTTAAAAATACCCTCCATGTTTTAACGATTAAACAGATGACTAAAACTAACATGGACACTAAACATTTCAATAATAATATAAACTAAACTGAAATGAGCAACTCTACCTCACTAAGAAAAGAAAAAAACTCAAGTACTGGATTGGCATCCTTAGTCTGGATCCATGATCTTTATGAACTATTTACCATATGCTAAGGGAAAAAATGAGATCTGCTAATTTTAGCTCAAGGCAATTTAGTTAAACATTTCAAAAAACCTTCCCCTTCTCTGACAGTGATCGTTGTGGTGAGAATCCCAACCAGAAAGTAATCCATGGGGTCATCAACTCCTTTGTTCATGTTGAACAGTACAAGAAGAAGTTTCCACTAAAGGTGAGGCAACAAATAACAGCTCAGCCATCCAATTCCTACAGTTTTGTTTTGGGATTTTTTTGTTTGTTTGTTTTTGTGGGGGGTTTTTTAGGATTCATATTTTCTGCGCCATACGAACAATGTAGCCAACTTTCACAGCCATGAATACCACTAGTTTTGTGTTTCATGGAGTACGAAGCAGCCTTTTACATAGACCAGTGTATACATATTAAACGATAACTCCTGTGCATGCCACGTTCTCTTCCTATGCTGCAGTTTTATCAGGAAATCTTTGAAGGGCCATTTCTGACCAAAACAGGAGAGTATTACAAACAGGAAGCCTCCAATCTACTGCAGGAATCCAACTGTTCACAGTATATGGAGAAGGTAAGCTAAGATGGACAACAGATAGTAAAAGTATGTGAACGCTGGATGTGTTCCAGGATGAACATGAGCGAACAAGCTCCTGTAGTTGAGCATCGCTTTAAACGTCTTGATATTGTTGAGCTTTCTTGTGTTTAAGAAGTCAAAATGAAGCTCAGTTGGTTTGGTTTTAGTCACTGCAGTAATCACATTTATGCTGTACGTTTGTCCCTTGAGCCTGTAAACAGGGTCATCATCAAGGTCAAGCATTCCCATTTGATAGATCAATATATGATATGACTGCGAAAGAGCAGCAGCAGACTCTATAGTACTATAGTGTTCTTGTGCTTCCTTATCTGACCCAGTTTACAACTATGTGTAGGAAAAAGTGTTGTTTGTCCTTCTTTGTTATCGGCTACGTGTTTCCTGAAAGAGCTTTATAACGTCTTTTAAGGAGTGTTTCAGATTAAGATGTTTGTTTTGCCATTAAGTGTATAGGTGTATATTTATTTTTTCCTGTAAAATATAACGGTGTACAGGTATAAAACCCATCTCCTTTTTTAAAGTGCTGATAATCATGGACCTACAAATGATTTCTTCTGTATTTGATTTGAAACCAAGCTACCTGCCCTTTTGATCACATCTTTCTTTTGTGGCAGGTGTTAGCACGGTTGAAAGATGAAGAAGTGAGATGTCGGAAGTACCTGCACCCCAGCTCCTACGCCAAAGTCATCCATGAATGCCAGCAGAGGATGGTGGCAGATCATCTGCAGTTCCTACACGGGGAGTGCCAGAACATCATTCGGCAGGAGAAGAAAGATGGTTCGTCCGCTTGTGGTTTTTTTGTTTGTTTTGTTTTATGGCTCGAAGACAGTGTTTATCACCAAATTAATTATATACACTCTCACAAAGTACGCACTTCTAATGTGAAAATCTGTGTAATGTGAAACGTTGTGTCATTTTGTCCAGACATGGCCAACATGTACACCCTGTTACGGGCCGTGTCTAATGGGTTGCCGCATATGATCCAGGAGTTGCAAGTCCATATCCACAATGAGGGTATCCGAGGAACCAGTAACCTCTCTCAGGAAAATGTTAGTATTACACCTGTCTACATTCGTATGCCTGTCTCTACTTGTACATACAACACACCTAAGCAATTGCCAATGACAGCAAAGAGGGAGTTGATTGACATGTTAAAAAAAAAAAAATTGGAAAGTGCATCAGAGGAAAACTAGTCTGGAATACCTGGTAGTGGTCAACCATCTCTTCCTCTGTGGATGTACCTTTAGATGTTTCTTTAGGAATTAGGAATTACCTTAACCAATGGCAAATTACCAGATCACCAAGGACTGTTGCATTATTTATGAGGTAAAGAATCAAGTATATAAACAAAACTAAAACCCTCAAACTGAAAACTACACATGCTGAGGTTGAAGCGTGTTATGCAAATGAAAGCTGAAGCGCTGTAATTAGCTAAGACATTCCAATGAGAAACTGCATGCTTAAAAATGCTTTGGTTTAAAGTACAGTAAGCTCGTCGCCTTAAAGTTCAGTTAAATTGTATATCTGACTTGTTAGTAACCAGATTGTCACTAATATGTACGATGGCATAAGTGTTTTACAATACTAGGATTTCAATCTCCATACCAGTACCAGTTTGAACATTCTGTAAAAGTGAGCTTTGAATAAAGTGTGATCTTTGTTATGATAAAACAACGAAGAATTTTAAAGCTGGCTACAAAAACATAAGAAACACATTTTAATAAATTATTGTGAAAGTAGAAAAGTTCAAGTTTGTCATCTTGTCAGTATCTGACTGTAAGTTCTCTGTTCACACTGCTCCACCTCAGTCCACAGCTCTTTACATCCTCAGCTCTGCTCTTTAGCACTGAAACCATCCGATTTGGCTGCCCTGCTCCGGTTTCTCTCTTTATTTGCTCGGATTAGTTCTCCACACTCTGGGCTCTCTGCTCAGTTCAGCTACAGTTGCCCCGCTGCTCTGCACAGCCAGCAACCCGCCTGGTTCTTAATGTGTCTGTAATCCTTTCTGTCACAGCTCAATATTCAATCTTTGACCCCTTCAACCTGCAATAATTATTTATCTTGTATCTAACTGTGGTCTATTTGTTTCTACGTTAATGATAACAAGTGGCTAACGTGACTGGCAAGTAATTAGTAATAGTTAAATGGCTAATTTTAACATGTGAGCTGGCCAAGTTAACATTTGTGCTAACTATTTAACTAACTGTTAACTAATTCAGTGTTGTCGAAACAGGAGCTTTACAGACCTCTGGAACTGTCGATCAGTGTTTTTTGAATTTTAACTACTTTAGCTGTTAGTGAGCGGAGGATCTGTGCCTGACTGTAGCAGTGCTGTGTGAAGTTGTGCTGGAAGAGGCTAAGATGGCACTGTTGGTATCAATATTATTGCAAATGATGATAATTTGATAAGTTGACATGCATGATCCCACTTTTTCCCTCAAATAATTTAATTACGTTTACATTTTTAGCTGTCCATTGTTTTTAGCATTTTTTGTTTGTTTTTTCTCTATCGTTAAAAATGTCTGTTACTTATACTGCTTTGTCTTTCTCCTGCTACCCCTCCCTAGATGCCAACCCTGTTTGTGGAGTCAGTGCTAGAAGTTCACAGTAAATTTGTTCAGCTCATTAACACAGTTCTAAATGGAGATCAGCACTTCATGAGTGCCCTCGATAAGGTATCAAACTCCTCACGGTCTTATTGAATGTACAAGTGTGTGTTTATTTTCATTTCTCTCACAATTCAAGTCATTTGACAGCCAGTGTTTATTTGATGTCTCTTTCTCAGGCTTTGACGTCTGTGGTTAACTTCAGGGAGCCCAAGTCCATCTGCAAAGCCCCTGAACTCGTGAGTACGCACACAGACACACACACACAGAGCATCACGCAGTGCTGTACCCCATGCCTTGACCAGGTCATGTCCCTCCTTGTGTTTCTGTCCAGCTGGCGAAATACTGTGACAATCTACTGAAAAAGTCTGCTAAAGGAATGACAGAAAATGAAGTGGAGGACAAGCTGACCAGCTTCATCACAGTGTTCAAGTACATAGATGACAAGGACATTTTTCAAAAGGTAACAAGAAGGCGTATTAGAAAAGGAGAAAAAAACTGTTGTCACATTTTGACATAACAACTCAGCCCTGAAGTTTGATTTTGAGCTGAAAATAGTGGTGTTCATTTTAATATCTTCAGTTGTCCCAAAATATACATTGTTTGTCTCTCTTTTTTTTTTCCTTTTCTACAGTTTTACGCTAGAATGCTAGCAAAGCGGTTAATACATGGTTTATCGTTGTCAATGGATTCAGAAGAAGCCATGATCAACAAACTTAAGGTAAATCCACAGCTGGACTTGTGATGTATGAGACACCTAAGGTTCTCTGTTTTGCTTCTCATTTACCTTCTTTACTGCACCTCTGCTCATACTACTTCTTACCCTGCAGCAAGCTTGTGGCTATGAGTTCACCAGCAAACTCCACAGAATGTACACAGACATGAGCGTGAGTGCTGACCTCAACAACAAGTTCAACAATTTCATCAAGACACAGGAGACAGTGGTGGACCTGGGAATCAGCTTCCAGATCTATGTATTACAGGTCAGTAAACACAAATGCTTCACAATGAAACTTTAGCCTGTGTCCCACATTTTAATCTGTAATGTTGTGGTGTATGCTCTCGCTTGGCAGGCTGGAGCCTGGCCTCTCACACACGTCCCCTCCTCCACATTTGCCATCCCTCAAGAACTAGAGAAGAGCGTGCAGATGGTGAGGAGCGCTGCATAATACTCAAAGAGTGATGCTGATCAAAGGAGCACATTGTTGGACTAACCTTGTTTTCACCTTCCCTTTTCAGTTTGAGTTGTTCTATAATCAGCACTTCAGTGGGAGAAAGTTGACCTGGCTGCACTATCTCTGCACAGGTAACACAAATACACAAGAATTATGCAAGATGCGAGTATAACAAGGCACCATTTTCAGCACAAACAGGAAGCGTAACAGAAACGGGAGTACTGTTATGAAGGACCAAACTATATGTTTTTGTATGTCAGAGATTTGTTTCCCTGGAAGTGGGACATGCATGTGTGAAAATGATGCATACATCATTAGGATCGTGCACGGAATCTGTAACTTTACTTTCTTTTTCAATCCATTAAAGTGATTCCGTCAAACATGAGTCACTGTTACATGAAAACATCCCTTTAACCTTTGCAGAACAAGCCACAGTTGTCACATAGCAGTGATTTGATTGTACATTAGGTGACAAATAATCCTTGAAGCCAGAGTTTAGTGAATTGGCTCCTATATTTTGACAGGTAATATAAAGTAAAGTTACGTCCTGTGTACGCTCATCAGGCACAACATTATGCTCACCTGCCTAATATTGTGTCACCTTAGTCCCCTTTTTGATGCAAAAACAGCTCTAACCTATCGAGACATAGACTCTACTAGATCCCTGAAGGTGTGCTGTGGTATCTGCACCAAGATGTTAGCAACAGATCCTTTAAGTCCTGTAAGTTGTGAGGTGGGGCCTCATTGAATCTGACTTGTTTGTCCAGCACATCCCGCGAATGCTCGATTGGATTGAGATCTGGGCCAAGCCAACATCTCAAACTCGTTGTTGTGCTCCACAAACCATTCTTGAACTGATAATTTGAGCGACAGTAGCTCATCTATTGGATCGGACCACACAACCAGCCTTGGCTCACCACTTGCATCAATGAGCCTTGGCCACCCTTGATTCTGTCTCTGGTTCACTATTGTTTATTCCTTGGACCACTTGTAAAACATCAACCCTGAGGACAAAATGTTCACTTGTTTCCTAATATACCCCACCCACTAGCAGGTGCTATGATGAAGAGAAAATCAGTGTTACTCACCTCACCTATTAGTGCTCATAATGTTATGCCTGATTGCTGTATAGTCACAGGAACACACCCATACAGACATCAGTAAACAGATTTATCAGTTATTCACTTCAGACAGGTTCCATATGCTCTCAGACCATGACCCATTCTGGGTCAAGATGATGGATAATCATTTTAAAGTTATCACTCTCCACTTGAGAGACGTTTGTGGTATGTAATAATCTCTGAAGAACATATTAAACTTTACACATCAAATTTTACACATCAAACTTTAGCTCCTCTTAGCATTTTGAGATTAAAGTTGAATCCCATAAGTCTGGTTCTGCACTCACTGTAAGGTCGACGGACCTGTGTTTGTGCTGAGGACGTGTTTCGGTTTTGTCCAGTGTGCAGTTAAAAAGCCCGTTTAACACATGTAGACTTTATTTTCATCATTTGTGGTACCATGAGATCAGTTTGAGCAGACTAAGATGGGACCTGCAAATGGGTGTCTCATGCCAGAAGTTGCATGATTATGGTTTGGCGAAATCTTCGAAACAAACTTCTAGTGAGATAAGCAGTTGAGGATGCAGGACAAGCATGCACGGAGGTGAATGAAGGTAGTAACAAGCAGCGAGCTGGACTCATGCTAACTGACAAATGCAAATGTAATTTGTTTCCTGCACAGGTGAAGTAAAGATGAACTATCTATCCAAGCCCTACGTTGCCATGGTGACCACCTACCAGATGGCTGTGCTGCTGGCCTTCAACAACAGCCAAACAGTGACCTATAAGGAGCTGCAGGATGGCACGCAGATGAATGAGAAGGAGCTACAGAAAACAATAAAGTCCCTGCTGGACGTCAAAATGCTCAACCACGACTCACAAAAGGTGTCAGCTTTCATGTGGGATCACGTGGATCCCAAAGCTCAGCTAATATTCCATTAAGCACCAAGAGTGTTTTAAATTCAGAATCCTTTCCCTCTTCTCACAGGAGGAGATTGAAACCGAGTCGACGTTTTCACTAAATATGAGTTTCACTAGTAAAAGGACTAAGTTCAAGATCACAACGTCAATGCAGAAAGACACACCACAGGTCAGGCAAATAGATTTTGATCTGTCTCTGTGCTTTGTTATAAGATAACTGAGCAGTGTATATACATGTGTGTTTGACATTTAAAAACGTGCCCCCTGAATTGTCTCATGTTTAGGAGATGGAGCAGACGAGGAGCGCTGTCGACGAGGACCGCAAAATGTATTTACAAGCTGCTATAGTGAGAATCATGAAAGCCCGCAAGGTGCTCCGGCACAATGCCCTCATCCAGGAGGTGAGCAGAAGCTTTTGTCTCAAATAGGTTGATAGAAAGAAACGTACGTGCCAACAAGTCTTTGAGGTCAATGTCAGAGGGATTTACTTGGATTGAATGAATTGATGCTCGCAATGAAGGGCTGTTGGAAGCCCGAGGAGTAAATTTAGCATGTGCCATAAGTGTTTTTAAATGGTTACCTGTTTTGAGATCATCTATATTTCTGCTTACATATGAAACTTCATGTGTCCAGGTCATTAATCAGTCCAAAGCCAGGTTCAACCCCAGTATCAGCATGATCAAGAAGTGCATCGAGGTGCTCATCGACAAGCAGTACATCGAGCGAAGCCAGACCTCGGCAGATGAGTACAGCTACGTTGCATAAGCAGAAGAGTCGAGCCACAGAAACACCCGCCCCTGTGACTGACTGACTGACTGATAACAGGTTTAAAACACGAAACGGATTCCTTCATTCATTTGGTTTTGGACTGTCTGCTCCGATCCCCGTGCAGCAAAATAAAGCGAAACCGGTGCCTCCATCTTTGAAAAGAAGAAAAGTCATCGTGTCACGTCATCATCACTCATAAGGCTCTCCTCCCGAACCCTGCCCACTTTCTGATTTTTAAGCTGTTTACAACATCACCAGTGCCACGCACGTGTGCGTCAAAGAGAATGCCTGTAGCTGTTTGAGAGCGGAGAGCTGATAAACTACAACAGAAAATAAAGGAAAAAAGAAAAAATTGGAGACACTTTTAAAAGAAAATGCTTTCTTTTCTCACATTTGCCGTTGTTGTGTGTTTATTTTTTTTCTTTGTTAAATGTATTAAAGTTAGGAAAACATTGTAATAAAATGTTATACTGATTATTGTATCTACTTTCAAATATAAAGACAAACATGATCCTGCTGCTTGTCAAATAAATGAATAAAAAACACAGATGGGTTTATGTAAAGGTTTGTGTAGTGTTTCCATTTCAGTGAGGGGGATAGATATAATCATTACAGGTAATGTTTTCTTGTTGTAGTTGTGTACACACTGTAAACACACTATTCGGATCAGCTGCCAGAAATATGCAGATCATCAATATATCACAAAAACACTGGAAAGGAAGCCTGCCATGTTTCTTATCTGTGTGTCAAGCAGCTGCGAGTAGTGATTTGACATTAATATGATGAACTGATAAGGGTTGAAAGGTGGCAATCAGATGAAAAGTGAGGATAGGATCACGAGGATAGGAGCTGGAAACAGAGCTTTCCCATATGAGACAGGTGGCTTGTACAGACAGGAACAGACCTTTTCTGTGTTTATAATCGCAAAAGAGATTCTTAATCTCAAGAGTTTCACTTCCTAACTAAATAAAGGGAAAAAGAAAAGAACACAAGCAAGTTATCACTTGCAGTATTAACAATAGCCCAGAAAACCACGTGTTGGCATGTAAAATGCTGGGAACCTGAAATAGATTCTTTTCATTAATCGCACCTGTGGAATTGATTGATTGATTGATTGAAACTTTATTTTGAACATGTTGAAAAAGTACAACAAAATAGAATTAAAAGAGACAAATGAACAAAGCAAAACAAAAGGAAAACGAGCAACCACAACTCCAAATAACGTTCATGTTCAAAAAGGAGCAGGAAGAAGCATAAGCTTATTTAATCCCACCCCTTTTCCACTATCTAGTATCAATAGACTACAGAAATACCTCCTTGCAATTACATTATATGTTATGTGTAATTATTATTATTTTTTTATATATATATACATATATGTTTCTATCTATCCATACATACGTATATACACATACGCACATATACACATTTACAATAACCCCATTAACACCTCAAGGATACACAACCTACAATTTTATATATATATATACCCATACCAAGATACCCGTGCACCCGCACACACATGAAAATATTAGACAAGAACACCCTATCAAATCTCTACCTTTTCCCTGTACCCTGTAAAAACCATATCCTTAAACCGCTTTTTAAACTGCGCCATGCTTGGACATTGCTTCATATCTTTACTTAGTCTGTTCCACAGCTTCACTCCACACACAGAGATGCAAAAACTTTTTAATGTTGTACGGATACGAGGATGTTTTAAATTTAATTCCCCCCTCAAATTGTATCCCAATTCCCTTTTAGAAATTTTTTTTAGAATATTGTCAGGAAGCAGGTTATTTATTGCTTTATATATAATTTGTGCTGTGAGAAAATGAACCAGATCTGTGAATTTTAGAATTTTTGATTTTAAGAATAGTGGATTTGTATGATCTCTGTAACCAGTTTTATGGATTATCCTTATGGCCCTTTTTTGTAATATAAAGATTGATGATAGCGAACATTTGTAAGTATTGCCCCAAACCTCTGCACAGTAATTCAAATACGGTGCAATCAGGGAACAATAGAGAATGTGGAGTGATTTGTGGTCCAGAATGTGTTTTACTTTACTCAAGATTGAGACACTTCTTGAAATTTTGTTATGTATATGATTTATATGAGACTTCCAGTTTAATTTATCATCTATAATCACACCAAGAAACTTATGTTCAAGTACTCTTTCAATTTCCACACCATCTACATGAATCTGCACTTGAGCATTTCTAAGGGAATTCCCAAATAAGATAATTTTAGTTTTACTTAGATTTAGCGATAGTTTGTTCCTGTTAAACCATTTTTTAATTTTGCACATTTCTGAAGTAATTGTATCCAGCAGCTCCTTTAGATTCCCCCCAGAACAAAAAATATTTGTGTCATCTGCAAATAATACTAATTTTAATATATCAGATGCCTTACAAATATCATTTATATAAATAATAAATAATTTTGGACCCAGTACAGAGCCTTGTGGAACACCACAAGCAATGTCCAAGCATGATGAGGAATGGACACCCAGCTTCACAAATTGTTTCCTGTCACTTAAATAATTTTTCACCCATTGCAACCCCCCTGATCCCGTACCGTTCCAGTTTATTAATTAATATGTCATGATTGATTGTGTCGAATGCTTTCTTGAGATCCAGAAATACTCCAGCTGCATACTGTTTCTGATCTATAGCATTCGTAATCCCCTCAATTGATTCAATTAATGCCAGAATATAAAAAATGTACGGACGACGTTTCCTTGTGATGTGTTTTTATTTAAAGTGGGCATAAATTTATGTTGAAGATACAGGTACGGGTGCTTACACATGAATGAATGACTTAAAAATATACGTTGATAAAAGAATTCACCGGTCTTGTTGATCGAAATCGTTTAAATGTAACTCGCGCATGCGCGTTCATCACGCCCATATTTTTTTAACGACTACCGCACGCGAGGTGCGGTCGCTGTGGTAACAGCTGTCCATGGTGCTGACGCAGGCTTTAATGACAGAAATTGGAATTTGTCAGTAAAGCAGCAGCGGTGTCCGTAGAGGCGCCTGTAATGCGCCTGTTATTCAGCTGCCCCGCGTGTTCTGCGTGTGAGTGAAGCGTTCACACAAGTCAGGTGTTTGCGCCTATATTTCATAATATTTTAAATAAAAATGCTAGTATGATCCACACGAACATATAGGACTTTGTAGTTGGCTTTTCATAGTGGTGACAGTGTAGAAGACCTCGTGGCGCAACGGTAGCGCGTCTGACTCCAGATCAGAAGGTTGCGTGTTCAAATCACGTCGGGGTCATAGCTTTTTCAAAATCGTGACTCTCACACGTCATGAATAAATGCTAAGAAAATTCAACTACAACAGCAGCAAGGAAAGTCAAAGGGAAATCGATGTTTGGCTTGTCGGCGTTACATGTCTAACAATAACTTCATCTCGGGGCTCTCTACCCTCTGAGGTTGGTCTGCATAAGAGCAAGCAAGGCAAACAGTTTACAACAAACAGAGGTGAACATGTAAATGGGCACACGGCGTTTATAAACAGGTCAAAGTGCTTTTCAGGTAAAAACAGTCAAGAACAACAAATACGGAGTTTTTTTTAACAATAGCGGCATTTTTGTTAGCTCTTGATGTGAAGAAGCAGTCTGTTGAAGACTGGTTTAGCAGCTAGTCTACTGTACAGGGCTACTCTGCAGGAGGGTTCAATCTGGCACAACACCCTGCACTTAAAAAAGATGAAGAACTGGGTCAAAACAGTTCTTATGAGGGACATATTCAGATTTAATGAATATGACAAGTCACCCAGCCCCAGTCGTTAACTTTGTTACCATAAACTGTGTTTATCTCAGAGCAGGTCCTTCGGTGCCGAAGCATTGTCTCCCTTGACACTGTTATTCATGAGAGAGCGCTAAATCTTTGAAGAAAAAATGGTGTGTTTTACCTACAAAACAAAGCAAAAAAAACATTCCCACTCGCTACCTCCATCTTTTTGTTTGACTTGTAGGTCTTGTTTAAATGTTCCATTCAGAAACTAGGCCCTTTTGAATGATCAGCGCAACATGTGCAAATAAACACATTTGATTTCAGAGATCAAGTTACAATGTGCTCTGACAGGCTCTGGAAAATCCCATAAACAAAAATAAAAAATCCGCAAGTGTAACACAGCGAAAGGCAGCATTTATAATCCATGAAATCACACTTAGCACGCTAACACCATTCTCAGTGTTCGTAGGCCCACCCCACAAACACAGCAATTAAAGGCTCGAGGCTTAATCCAAACAAGGCTTGACGGGGAAAGATGTAATATTTCTAAGAGCCTGCAGATGGGGCTATTTCAGCTTTCAGAAACACGCAGAGCTGCAGGTTAAAGAATGCATTTCACTGTGAATCTGAAAGGCAAATTTTGTAAGAAAAAAACATGCAAAAATGTTATTTATATGTGTTGCATTTTACAAAGGACAAGAGGGCCGTGCATGGTTAGTCTGAGGTTAATTTGTTTAAATGTTTTGCTGCATTAGTCATAGATGGGGTTTCAGTGTAGCCCTGAGCTATTAATGAACTAAAGGAAAGTGTAATTAGCCCCACTACTGGAGAAATAACACATGCCTCGGCATGCAACACACTCTGAACATTAACAGGACTTGTATTAGGTGATGTTAGACAACACTGAGTGTGATATAAATATCAAAACAGCAGTTAGTTTTTAATTAGAATTGCATCAACATGCAAGTGAGGCAAAAGGCCAATGTCTAATAACTTTAAAACTGTATAGAGGAAAATTTAACTGCATAGTTTCATTGAGTAGATGCCCATATAACCCAAAAGTTCCTGAGGGGATTTGAACAACACTATTCTTCAGGCTTTACACTGCACTTTAAGTACAGACATTCTTTACTTAAGTAGAAGTACAGATACTTGGGTAAAAATACATAAATACACACACCCACACCTAAGCAGAAACATATTACAGTCAGGGGTTAAAGTGGGATTTGGCAGGCAGGGGAACCCTAAGATCTGTTGTAGTGGCTCAGCGTGAGAAAAAGAATCACAGCAGATTTTCTTTGTGTACAGGCTGTGATCAGCTGACCTGTGCTGCTACTCTGAGGTTTACTGCTGTTTATGGGTTTACACAACTGAATTCAACAAGATGTAAGTGGACCATTCACAAGCTAACTTCATTGATTTCGATCCGCTACACTGACAGTATACTGTTTATGCTCCCTTTGTACTAGACTGTATACAGTTAGTAAAAGGGTGGAATTGAATGATGCAACCTTTCAGCACCTTAGTTTGTTTTGAAGAATGTTTCACAATATGAAAAACTTCCCATCATATAACTTACATGTAAGTTTAGCTTTCCAGTTGATGTCACTGAGCATCCTTACCTTTAAATATAACCTCTCTTTTTCTTCTCCTGTCTTGTCTTTCGTACGTCTTTTACTTTTTCTTCATCTCTGAGTGAACTTCTTTCCAAAACAGCAGCTGGACCTTTAGCTAGCAGACACACTGTGCAACAGACTTGCCACTGTCGTTTGCGTGGTTGCTGACGTTTGTTAAGCTGATAGAAATGTTTCATTTAAAATGACCTGCCACTTAAAAAAACGTTACTCCCGTTATACTCGCTCCTCTTCTGCAGCAGTAGCTTGATGGTGAAATACTGCGACTGCAACTTACGGATATCTGCAACAAAAATGCCATTCTGGAAAATTCTGGCCCACTTTAAACCTTGAACATTGCGTTATTTACTATATGTCTTGCCTCTGTGAGCCCTTTGAGTTTGATAAGCCCTGCTGATGGTTACACCAATAGGATTGATGCATGCTCAATTGTCCAAGCTTTCCCCTAACTTATAAACAGTAAATTTGCATAATGACTGAAACTAGCACCACTGATGAAAATGGGATGTGAGTTCGGTTTCTTGATCATTGATATGCAAATTGTCATGACCATTTATCAACAACCACTGATCAATGGCCATGAGTACGTTATCAAACCAGCTTTGACAAATGTCTAGCTGGGATAACCACATTTACTCACAGCCTTCTTCTTGATATGATGTTCCTCTGCTTCCCTGGCCACTGTACCTGTGGGGATGGTGTTCACTCTGTGTTGTAGCACCTGACGACACCCCGTTTGTGCTCCAGTGGATGATGAGAGTCAGACCTTAAATACAGATCCGGATGCGATGGTTTACGATACACAGCGACTTTTAAATGCTGATGGAAATCTCACCCTCTAACAAGGCTAACCTGCCACTTTTCATATCCTCCCTGGTGAACTTGATGTGCTTGTCCACAGTCTTATATGTATCATGGTTTCCTTCATTTAGGCTCCTATTGTCTGGGAAATAAAAAAGATCCCTTGCTTTAAACCTTAAGTAAGGAGCCTGTTTTGAAAATGTAAGGAGTAGAAAGTAAAGATGTTTGTGTTAAACTGTAGGGTGTAAAAGTAAAAAGTTGCCTTCTCTGTTCTCACATCGAACATTTAAAATGAATGTTCATGTGAGATCCAGGGATGAGTGATTTCCCCCTCTGAGCTTTTACTCCACTCTACAAGTTTAGCAATAACAGCGATGTTATTAATAGAGAATACATGTCATATTAGAATGTTTTGGTGAGTGTGGAGGAAGGATGTAGTAAATTCCACATGCATGAGCGAGCCTGTTTGATGTCATCTTGTGGTGGTGAGCGAATATGTCAGGACTCAGGTATGACCTCTGCTCCTGTGACCATGTCAGAGCACGCCTTGTGCCTGCTTTTATTTACGATGCCCCCTTTGTAGAAGGCAAGTCTGAAAATGTGTGAGTGAAGAATGTGGATTATCCTAGGTTCAGCAACCAATGGAAGTGTGTGGTGGTGGTGGTTTGTGTATTTGGGATAAATGGACTCAGGATTCATCAGACTGTAGATTTTGAGTATGACTAGACTTCACTGTCTTCCAAACGTTTGCTGCACCACAGAGCATTGAAGCAGCAGCATGAATCATGTTAATCACACTATTTTTAGTGCTAGAAACATATTTATGAACCCTCCGTACATATGCTTGTGTTACATTTCTTTCTGAATTGTTGTATATAATCATGTTTTCAGTTAGGCAGCTGGGAACAGCTGCTTCTGTGTGATGATTATCAGCAAGGAATATGAAACCCAGGGACAGCGCTGGGTTTTCCTGAGTGTCCTGCCCCCCTTCCCCCTGCATTCCTGATGTGCAGTGGACAAACTGCAAACCAGCCTCTGAACTTATCTTACTATGGCAGTTGAGGTAAGCAAATGAGCTTGATTAATGGGGGGAAGAACTGACATGCTCACTGATGTTCCCTGCAGCAATCTCTCATGCAGACAGTCACAGTGGATTTTATGGGCACAACTTGATCTTCTTTCATATGTAAAGAAATGCAGTTGATATTAAGCCGTATTGATTAAACAACAACAATGTGGGGCTGCAGGCACAATTACTTTGCGATTTTGTATCCATGCTGTTAAGTGAGTTCCAATTTTTGTTGCTAGCTTGCTAGCACCACTGAACTCACAAATCTGAGTCTTATCAATGCACACTTGAATAAAGAACTCAGTTTGCTTCATCAAACTGGTCCCAGTTTTATGTACTTGAATTTTTTTTTGTACACCACTCTACACCACTAGATGGAGTATTTGTAGCATTTGTTAAAACGGAAGCGCATGGCAGAGCCCAGCTTGTCAAAGTATGTTCGCTTTAAGTTTTTTTTGCATCTGTTTTGCAGTGTGTATGAACTTCACTGGAAGCTGAAGCTGTTATTGCTTCTGTTCTGGTGTCAGACAAGTTTCCATTGCTCCAAAAAGTCAGAATAGAAACAGTTAATGGATTGGTATTGCATGGATAGTGCATGTCAACATGTCTAACCCTGGATTGATGAATATAAAAAAAAAATGCATGCAGCAGTGGCGTTAGACATGTGTGGTGAGACATCAAAGGACAAACACTATTATAGTAACATATCAAAGCAGGTTTCAAACCCTGAAGTTCACTTTAGATCTTGCACCAATCACAGAATCATACAGTGTTAGGACAAAGGAGGTGGGGGGCAGATGCATCTCGTGCAGCCGTGTTCATCGTGTGCACTCATTTGGACCACATTGGACCAACAAGAGTAGGAGCTGCAGGGATAGAGAGGATCTCTGCAGAAAGGTTGCAGCTATTATCAGTGAATTGGGTCATACTTTCTATCCAGCCTTGGGCTGATTTTTCTCATCCTGCACTGCAGGTCAATAATTTATTACATTAATATATTCTTTGCAATCAGCATAGTCAAATACAAATGAGACTTTGTTCTATGCAACTCTGTCTGATAGCATTCTGCCTTTCATTTTGCATTATTTATTAAAAATGAAATTCAGCATCCATCACCACATTCATCAGATCGAAGCGCGGTGATGCACGAGCACTGCTTACTCCAATATGCCTGCCCTCCAAGCTTGAGCCCACAGGAGGCCATTGGCTTGCGGTGACTCCCACACTCGTGGATCTCAGTTCGATATTACCCACAGGAATGGCCTGTAGGATAGTCAGAACATCTGTACTTAAATATTTCTAGCATGAAAAGTGAATCCAAAATAAACCTTGGCTCATGCCTTAAACAACACAAACTTGCCTGGAAAACTACCCAAGGCCTCCAGACCCCCGCCGCCCCCCTTCATAGTTTGTATGGAGCCCACAGGTCATTTTTTTACCCTGTTACCCTCTAGTGACTTAATCCAGCCCTGCCCCCCATCGTTTCAAAGACCACAGCATTATAACTACTAATCACATGGGGGGAGGGGGGTTACCCCTTTAAGTTATATTTTAGTTATACTGATTACTCGCCACTGTGATCATAGGTCAGAAAAAATACGGGTTTTGTTGGATAAAATGTTCCATTACCCTATCAGTCCTCACCACTCTCTGCTGATAACCACCTGCCAGCGCAAGTTTTTATTTAGTTTTTCAAATTTATGTATTATATGATAAAAACGCAGGGAAATGTAAAGTGAACTGAGATGGATCAGCCCGCGCTGGGAACATTCTTCGTGCCTGCTCTGACATGTGGGCGCACACGCAGTGTCGGTTGTCAGCTGTCCAGTTGTGCGCTCTCGCTGGGGAGGCTTTTTCTGCTGGGAACTTTCTGTAAGTGAGTCAACACCGCACAGGGAGGACGCCACCCAGCCCTGCCGCTGGATCTTATGCTGGGCTTCTCTCTTCTCCTTCGAGGACGCAGGGCACAAAGACGAATCCGCTTGGGTCGACAGGCTGGGGGTTTCGGTGTTTTCTGCTCCCACGCAGCGCCGGGGATGGTTATTGTCGCTTTGACGCGGCTTTTTCCTCTTTGGAATTAACGCGGCGGAGGAAAAAAAAGGAAAATGAAAGTGACGGTGTGCTTCGGGAGGACCCGGGTGGTCGTTCCGTGTGGAGATGGGAATGTAAAAGTCCAGAGTCTTATCGAACAAGCGGCCATGAGGTACAAAAAGGCGATCGCAAAGGTAAGTCCCCGGCAACACACACCTCAGCCCCGGGGTGATTTCTGTAAACGCTCCGCGGAGCAGCGTGCCGAGTCCACACTGAAGCCTCAACATGGCGCTTTTTTCGGGAAAGAGGGAAAGAGACAGCCGAGAACCCCAGGGGCCCCCGACGCATGGGGTATGGGAGTCCAGGGGTGCGCAAACGAGGGGGGGAGGGGGGCTTTTCATTGTTATCATAGGTGTGTCGCTTGTGTGTATCTGCTTTTTAGTCTCCACCAAAAAGTTGGGACACTGAAAGTGTTCAGGTTTGTGCAGTAGAGGCAGAAAAGTGTGCAAAAGTGCATGGAGTTCAAACCGGATCAGCCAGCAGTGAAGGAGGGTAACTGTCAAATGCATGTGTGCAGCCTGGTGTAAGAACACACACACACACACACACACACACACACACACACACACACACACACACACACACACACACACTCTTATATCACAATTAGGCTGCTTCACTGTAATGTAAGAGTCTAGACAATATAGGATCATCCTTAATCTACTATAATGTCTTCATAATACAACATAAAGAGCAGAGCTTGTTGGCTTTATGAGAGCTCGTCCAACTACATGTTTAAAGAAAAGCCTTCATGTGTTGAATGATGGAACACATGGCCGTGTGAAGCCCCTGTGCCAAACAGGAATGAGCACACTGATTGCTTTTCCCTTTTGTGGGTTTTTGTGGGCCGAGCTTTAAAGCCCATTAAATGACTAATGAATGAATTAGAGTTTGGTACTGTTGCCATGGCTAGCAGTGACAGCACTTTCTCCTCTTTGCCAGTGGGTGCTATTACAATTGGAGTCACGTTAACACTGGAGCAGGATGGAATACCTTGGCAAAACCATGCTGTTTTTTTCCCCTTCTTCCAGTGTTCCTGTTTTCTGTTCTTGGAGAGAAGACATTACAGCCAAGATTTAGCCAGGCTTACAGTGGTGGCATGGATAGAACAATCAGCACAATCCCAGACACGCAGTGCTTTGTTTACAGCCTCTCCGATCACCTTCTTGGTGACAGATAAAACACTTTCAACCTCGCTGCTAGAATTTAGCAGCAGATTCTTCCTGCTGTAGGCAAACGTGGATGATATGGGTCAACATTTACTCACATGAAGATCACTTCCTTCTTAGACACACATCAGCAATCGTACGTACATACCCACACACACATGCGTTCACTCCTGTGCTTGATGGTTTTCCATGGTTCAGCAGAATGGAGGCGACTGCTCCATTGATCCATGCAGCTGTGCTGTAAACGTAGAAGTGTGCATTCCCTGTGGAGATCACTTGGCTTCGGCTCAACAAAAACTACTGTGCCATGCGCCAGAAGACCTTTGGACTACAGGAAGGCATAATGACACATAGAGCAGCTGAAAGCAATGCATGAATGCCCAACCCTTGAACCATAAGTTTGTTTGGCTTGTTTGTTTTTAGTAGCTACCCTTAAGGTTTCTTGGCATGCCGACATTATAATGTCATTTTTATCCGAGTCATAAAATCTTAGTTTATTATGCATAAAATACATTTTTGACAAATTGAGCTTTTTGATAATTTGATTGAGCTTTAACAGGGAGAGCCGAGAACCTGATGTTTCAGACGCCAAATGCCTGCTCTCACGGAAACATATCGACAAAGTTTGGCAGGTGTTTAATCTGATGGCTCATAAAAGGGATCTAAAGCAGGGTAGAGGTTCCTCAGACAACTTCACCTACTTCCAGGACACATGGAGGAGAGGAGGAAGCCTGAAAAGGTCAAAAACCCAGCAACACTTGGGCCTATAAATGACGCCTAGTAACAGTTTGAGGTGTTCACTGTCATAAACTCTTCCATGCTTTCACATACTCAAAGAAGATCCAAAAGTTTTGGCATTCCGGTGTGATTTCTTAATGGTGTGCTATAGATTCATATTTGACTCTTACGCTGGGGTCCACTTGGTTCTGATTGATCAGATGGCGAGCGTGAGGCTCTGCTTGGCTGCAGATTTATTGGTTTACAGCACAGTCTCGTCATGGAGGCTCTACAATGCACCAGTTATGCATGTGCCCTTCAGGCGGACTTGACTTGAAAGAACTCTAACATGAATGACTTCGTGTCCACAGCTGTCTGTGTCTGCAGCAGAGTAGAATCTCAACCACAGGTCACTTTCACTGCTGCGACTTATTCATTTGGTTCTCACCCTTGGAAACAATTATGCACTTTTTGCCATTTAATCTTGTTGTTCACAGTGGATCAGTCAGTGGCAGCTGCCATCCAATGAGCCTATATTTTAAAGTTGCTCTGACTCCACTTACCTTCTGCCTGACCGTAATGTCCTTATTTAACTCTTTTATACGTGAACCATTTTCAATTCTAATGGCTTTTTTTGCAAGCAGTGCTTAACTTGCCCTGGTAATGCTGTGCTCTTTTCATCTTTGCTCTTACATTTATGTGTTTGAGGTTCGCCATTAGCTGTATTAAAGTCACCAAGCTCAGTCAGGCAGTCAGTCAGACAACATCACATGCTGTACTGGCATACCTGATCTTCTCCAGAGACTCTTGAAGGCTTTGTCACAGGCTCAGTGGGACCTGAAAGAGCAGACTCCCACTCAAGCACCATTAACTTTAGAGTCAGTCTGGTCTACATTATGCACAGCCTTGAAGGGTTCATGCTAAATGGTATTTTGGGCTTCTTCTTCCGCTTTTCTCTTTTCAAGCTGTTATTTTTAGTACTAGTAATATTGGTGTATTCACCAAATTTTTAGTCAGCTAAGCAGGAGCAATATGAGGGTTTTATTTTGCGGCCTATCCAGTGGAACACAAAACCCTGCATGGATGTGACGGAGAGGTCTGGCGCTCAATGCTTCCCCTTGTACTCTGGTTTCACCCGTATCTGCTGCAGCATCGTACATTTAAATAAATGACTACTGGATCCACAGGTTGTGGCTCTAAATCTTTGAAGAACTGAATTATTTAATCCTACTTGTCTGTAATGCCTGCCCTAAATGTGTTGTAGAGCCTCATAAGCTCATAATGACTCTTTATTTTTCCCCAAATTACGCAAATGCAGACTTGAGGCATGTTGCAGCATAGCCAAATTGTTTAAATACACCAAAGAAGAAGATGAAGAAGAAGAAGTAGGAATGTCCTTACAGGCAAAACAACATTGCAGATTTTCATATTATGCTTTTAGCTTTAATATACATTATATCTGCAGCATAAGATGGTATCATCATATAATAACACTGTGTATTAATCTACTGTAGAAACCCTGGAACTCATACTTGCACTCAAATCAGTGATCTTGCATTGTTCAGAGAATTGTTGTGAGCTGCTGACTGTCTTGATTACCATGTGGATGCAAAATAACAGTCCTTCCCATGCCGTGATAGGGAAGAAATATTCAGGTTCTCGTGCTGACTCTGTTCTCCCCATGCTTTGAGCTGCTCTAAAATACAGGCTTTGTGAGAACAACACTAGAATTTGGCGAGGTTAAATCATCTGTTTTCAACAAAGTTCTGAAAGCTCAGCCAGAAGAAAACGGTGGTGAAAGGTCACACATTCTGCTTGACATTTTGCTTACACAGGCTTTTACGTGAGCAGCTGTCATAGGGGGAGAGGCGGGCACGCCCTAGACAGGTCGGCAGTCTATCGCGAGGCTCCTGGCTTTATAGTTGACAGTGAGAGCAGTCATCGTAGTTGTAAGAAGACACATTTGTTTATCAGAGTCTGTCAAGCAAATGTTAAAGCTACATCTTGTTTGCTACATCAGATTCACCTGGCTCTTCTGGGAATTGTTTGCTGTTAGTAAAAGTTCTGCATAGCTTTATAATCCTCATCTGCTCTCAGGTAAGGGGCTAATATTACCCTGCGCTGGGGCAGCTGTGCAGGAAGAAGCCACAGCGGGAAAGTGGGAAGTGTCTTTGAAAGGGTTGTCAGTGCCTGTTAGCTCACTTCATTCAGTGATTACGTAATAGAGAGAAGCTGCAGTCTGTGAATAGGATTATGGAAGTTAGTTGAAACTTGCTGGGGGGGGGGGCTTCATCTCGTGAGTTGAGTGGAGAAGGCCGGCCAGGATGATGGGATGCAATGTGATGGCTTGTAACTGAGTACAAGAAGTTCTATGGTTCAACTGTGGTCAGGAGGCAGCGCTTGAATTCTACCACAGCAGGGAACAGAGTAGCACACTAAAAAAAGTGTGGCCTCACTAACCTTTCATCCTCTTTTTTTTTGTTTTCTCTTCTGGCTTTTCTTGAGTTTCCTTTTTGTTTTTCATCTTTTCTTAGATCCCAGTTTCTCTTTTGTCTCTTTTTCTCTCTCAAGCTGGTCAACACAGTGTCATTTTCCAGCTGACTGAGGACTGTCCCTGCTTCCATACTCAGTCTTGACAGCCACTATTAGCTACTAGTCTTTGAGTAAAACAGTCACAATCCAAATGTTGGTTTGCTCAGTTGTCCAGAAAGTGCAGGAAGGGCGATCGTGGCTCAAGAGTTGGCAGTTCGCCTTGTAATCAGAAGGTTGCCGGTTCGAGCCCCAACTCGGACAGTCTCGGTCGTTGTGTCCTTGGGCAAGACACTTCCCCTACCGCCTACTGGTGATGGTCAGAGGAGCCGATGGTGCAATATGGCAGCTTCGCCTCTGTCCTAGGGCAGCTGTGGCTACAACTGTAGCTTGCCTTGTGAATGTGAGAGTGAATGAATAGTGGAATTTTAAAGCGCTTTGAGGGTCTCGAAAAGCACTATATAAATGCAATCCATTATTGTTATTTAAACCAACTGTTAACTGTATATTTCTGTACATTTAAGTATTATTATTAATATTGCCGCATTCATTGACCTTGTTTATAGGTAATTTCATTGTTTAATCACATTAAAATGTTCCTAATTTAATGTTTAAAAGCACTTGAAAAGGGCAAAATCCCATGTAAAATTAGGGCAACAAACTGTATTGTCATTACTGAAAATATTTTTATGAGAAAGTTATTTTCTGGTATTTTCTGGTATTGTTTTGGCGCCCCAGCTGCTGGAATATTACTGTTTTTTTTACAGTGTAACACAGCCAACATAGCACAACACAAACGTTCCCTGTGCCATGCAAAGACCAGCACTGTATTCTACACATTTATGCAGCTTTGGATATGGTTAGATTTTAAGCAGAATTTGAGACTAGTGATTCAATGACTGTCTGGCAAGTTTCCCTGCTTGTGTGGACGGCATCAAGGACAATGACACCACACTCTGGGACGTTTTATCTAACCCAAACAATGCCTCTGTTCAGGGTCAAGATAAGCAGACATTAGGGCTTTCCTGCTGAGGAGAACGCCTCTCAGGTGTACACACAGGTGCTGATATGTTATGCACATGGTAAGGGGGTGGAGTGCATGCATGCAAAGCCAACAGAGAGCAAAACATTTGTAACCGGGAAAGCTGAATTTAAAGCCATTAGCTTATGTGTTTCAGACAAAGCTGAGTGGAATTCCTGGCAATAACTGCGTAACGCAGCAATGAAAGCGGGCTATGTTTTCAAGCCACGCCAAGCCATTGGATGACTTCTTTTCCAGCTTCATATATCCTGTGTTAGCTCATTCAATGTGAAGGTCAGCTTCTGTTGTAGTTTTACAGGTTTTTTTGCTATGTTTTGCTATGTTTATTCATTGTCCTTGGAGCTAAACAACATGAATTCTTTTTGGTTTATTGGGAGTTTTTCTCACCTCTGTTCAGATTTACATCAGTGTGACTGAGCCAAAATATTAAACACCAACTAGCTTTCCTTCCCGTAGCCGGAGCTAAAAATAAAATTGCCCAACAGGAGGAAAATGACATGCACAGTGGCCCGAGTGTTGTTTCTGGGCTGCCACGAGGAGTCAGCTTAACCAGAAAAAAACAAATAAGTTGACACCGCGGCCAGAATCCAGGCATCGGAGTTGAACCAGTCGCTGCCGTGTGAGCAGCACAGATGCACATATGGGCCTATGTACCACTCTCAGCTAGGCAGCCAATGAATTCATCTTTATCTCTACTGATAACATTAATGCAAACTGGCAAGAAAAATGGATGATCAAAAGGAAAAGGAAAAAAGAGCAAAGAGAAGAAAAACGAGAAGACTCTTGCCCACAGGGTCAGACATCAGTGAAAAACACGCTAAATCGCACACTTTCCTCTTTTTGTTTTGTGTGTCACTCCTGCAGAGGCTTGTCTAAATCAATACCTTTTTTGCACAGTGAAAGTATTAATATGAGATCTCAAACAGAGATATAATCTGATACAAAAACAAAGATTAACCCAGTTTATTCTGTTAATTGAAAAGCTGGCTTCAGCTCCATCATGAAGGTGACACACTGTGCACATTAAAAACAACTGACCGGTAACTGATGGTTTAGTGAGCTTAATAAAATCATGCATGTGACTGTGAAATTGTGCATATTGGGCACTTTCATTTTAATAAAAATGTTCTGTTTTTGTTTAAGTAGGATTTGAATATAACATTTGTACATGTTACTTGAGTTATTTAACACTGTCTTGTACGGTGGCCTGAGTATTCAAATGCACTGCATCTTAAAAAATTGCTAGCAAACAGAAGAATGCTTTAAAAGCACAGAAAAAACAATTGAAGTTGAATATAACACAATGGGACTACAACCCCCCCCCCCCCAACACATCTGAAGAAGGAACCCAAACCCAGAAAGCATCTAAATGTTGATCTAAATACTTGGCTGTAGGTCAGCAGGTGGGGCAGGTCGTCTGGAAGGTTGGTGGTGCGATCCCTGGTTGCTCCCATGATTGTCACATAGAACGTTTTTAGGTGAAAAACAAAATGTTTGTCTGAGTGAGTGAATGAGGCATGTTGTATAAAGTCCTTTAAGTGCTCAAGTAGAGTAGAGAAGCGCTATAGAAGAACAACCAACAACTTACACAATATGAAATCAATTCTTACTCTCGCACGGTGCCACTGTTCCATCCGGTAGAGCAGACGGCGTGTGCACAATAGCCTAAAACTTGAGCCCAGTCTGCTCTCACTGTTAGGTACGGCCCTGCTAGCTTATGATGGTGGGGAGTTACTGTTTGTTATCTTAGCCTGCTAGTTTAGATAATCCAGTTAAACATTAGCCTGAACTGTTAGAAGCAGGAAACTAGAACCATCCCACTGCATGACTCAAAAGAAAACCCTGGACCCTTCGACCCCTACAGTGAGGACATCTGGTGGTTCTGGACCTCTGAGGTTTTCATATATTTCTGTGTCTATTCAAAGAGAACCTGTGCTACAACATATTTAGCTGTCCTGGCACAGATTATGTGGTCAACTGACAGAATAGTGTAAGTCGGTGATGTTTAACAGCTGCTCTAAGTAATGGATTAAAAACTCACATTTTGTCATGGGTGTTGTTTTATCTATCTCACTAGGGGTCTTGCACACATTAAAGAGGATGCATCTTAAAACTCTGACCCCGACGTGATTTGAACACGCAACCTTCTGATCTGGAGTCAGACGCGCTACCGTTGCGCCACGAGGTCCTGAATGCACTCTGACCAACCAACATTCATGATCCTGCTCTCTCGGTCTCTCTCCCTCTCTCTGCCCTTCCATAAATGGAGCATTTTATCCAGTACTTAATGATGCCCTGACAATAGCTTACGCGTGATTAGATGCCATAATTTGATCTTTGCGATCTTTAATCAGTCGTTCTATTGCATCACACGTTTTCTGTCTCGGTCCTGCGTGTCCTGCCGCTCCTCTCTTCGTCTAGTTCCATATTCACCTGACACACTTCCATTTGTTATCGCAGATTAGTCACCAGAAGATAATAGGGCTGCTCTTTGAAAGCTTACCATTAAGCTCCTTTCATGTTGTAATTCTGCTGATCTAACTGGTAGCTAAACGGCGATGTTGGGGAGTCAAAGGAATGAGCTTCGTGGCAGACGGCTGAAACACAGTAGAACATGTGGAATTAGTAGCGGTCTTTTGTTAACCAGAACCCTCCTGTAGCTTGTGGTTTTAGCAAAGCCATCCTCTGACGTCCTCTTTCATTAACCAAGTTATTTCCTTTACCCTTTACTTCATGTTTTTTTTCTTTGTCTTCTCTTCTCTTTTCTTTTTTTTTTGTTCAGTACGTGAAAATATTCTGTCTTTTACTCTGTTTTGTCAGGCAAGTCAATGCAGGAATGTTGGTAGAGTTCAACAAAATCAAATCAAGCTTTTCCAGAAACGTCAAAACACCATCACGCAGTTCTGATGTCGTGCAGGGGCCCGGTATATAACAGAAAAGATTAACACATCATTCAGCTGCCGTTCTGGTCGGAGGATGGACTGCTTAACCTCTGTTTGGGCTATTTTTAAATGGAAAACTTGAGCAAGGTGACAAGCTGTTGAATTAAATGTATTTTAGGCAGAAAGGCCAGATATTATGTTTGCCAGTCCTGCTCAGATGGAAAAATCCTTTCAGCTTTCACAGAGTAGTCTTAAAGGCTGCTTTGACAGCTTCCCATTGTTTACTCTTTGCACGTCTTGACACGGAGGTTCCTTCTTTCCCCCCTTCTAAAACACACGCATGACGTTTCCATATAGGCTGCCGTGCCTCCGCTTCAGAGTCAAGAGATGCTCCTAAATCAAGCTCTCGCAGCTTTTAAAGATTCCACTTATAGTTATACAATCATTTCTTAGAGGCAGAGCTGCTCTGAAGGCAGAAATAATCTCTTTGGTTCACTTAAACTTCAGTGGGAGCAGCCAAGGAAACAGCTCTGTAGACGGGCACAATGGAACAGTTTGAAAAATGTGAATATAAAACGGATTTTGGAGGTCAGTTTGGGTAAAGACGTCTGCTTAGAGGAAAGAAGAAACAAACGGAGCAACCAGGCTGTTAAAATGTTTCCAGTCGACTCTAGTTTCAGATGTTCAGGGCAGTGATTGGTTGTTGATGTGATTTACTTGACTGAATGAGTGGCTCACCCTGCCCTGGCTGGTGGGATGAACCGAACGTAAAGCTGACCGCAGGGTCAAGTAAGTCAAGTGGTCTCAATTAGCAGCTCATTAACAGCTTTGGTGCGGAGAACCATGCTTATCCATAAAAACATTCAAAGCGTACTTTTAAGGGCAGAAAGTAAATCTGTGGATTTATTACATTCACAGTTTTGGGATTTTGGTATTTCCTTTTGTTTTGGGTACAGTAGCCATCTGAAGAATGTCTATCTTGTTTTTCTAATCAAACGTCTCCGTGAGATGACAATTCCTGCCTCAAGCTGGATTCAGCTAAGAGCAAGTTGTTGCAAAGGCCAAATATGCAGTTTGTGGTGTTTCGACATGCAGACCATGCCCGCCCTTCTTGGGTGTGATCCACTGTTTTGTCAACAACTTATGGCCATGATTGCAGTTACAGAGCTGTGTTGGAGCACACAGTCGAGAAATTAACCTCTGAAAGTGTGACAGCTGATAAATGTTTTGAGAAGTTAGATTTTTTACAAACGTACAACCTGAAAAACACCATATTCTTATTATAATGTAACATGTAGTGTGTAGAGCTATGAAATTGAGGGATTTATTACTTTTTTCTGGCTTTACTCTCAATCCTTAAAAAAAAAAGTCATTCAAGTTTAGAAGCCTTATTAAATTTAAAACCTGACTCATATTTAAATTGCACAAGAATACTCTGGTGAAGCACATTTTAAAAAGCACTTATACTGATTTATCATTGAATTATCGTAGTATAACATGCTAGCAATTGTAATATGCTAGCAAACAATGTTTATTTTGTTTGTAGAAGATGAGCAAGAACATGAATGTCCCACTACACATGGCAATTTTAAGGATTTTATTAACATTTTTGCTTGCTAATTTACCTTTGGAATGAACTAATACTTGAATTTATAGAACGTTTCTGTTCTTACTGTCAAGTCAGTTTTCTGCAAGCTGTATGTAACCCTACGTTCAGTAGAGTGCTGTTTTCTAGATACAAAACTTTGTCTACTGGAGATCGCCAAATTAGAGTCACTAGTTAACCTAACATCCATGTCTTTGGACTGGAGGAGGAAGCCATGCTACCAGCCAGGCGGTACAAAAAACATGGACCTAGCTACTGTGGTGTCATCCAAATCCTGCTTTGAAGCTTCAAAATTGATTATTTCACCATCATTAGCTTGGTTTCACAAAACCAGATGAGGCCGGTCTGACTTGGAAACTACTTGCCCATTGGCTTCTGACTTGTTATTAAGTTAGTGAATCTGCATTCCACAGATAATCTTGCATGTTGAAATATAGTGTGACCAGTATTTACCAAAGAGACTTAATTATTTATTCATTATGGCCTGAAATAAGCTACTGAGGCCACAAACTAATCAGGAAGGCCTTTACAGAGGTCAAGTCCAGAAACCCATTTTCCTGTAGACTTCTACAGGACTGGAAGAGTTCATGCAATCACAGCTACAGCCACATGGAGACCTTCAGGTAAAACACAGGCTTAATTCATTTCCACATCGGCTTTATTTTTCTAACCTGGAAGCTACATCCTTGTGTTTTACTGTCTATAGAAGCAATGCAGGCACATGGACAATATGCAGACTCAACACATATAAACAAAAACACTGTTCAAACGAACATGTTGCTCGTCCCTCATTCACAAAGGTTACCTGATAATATCTCTTTTCAAGTTGCCTTCATATCGTTTGTCTCTGAGTTTTTAACGACAGGTGTTTCCTTGTTTGACATAAGTGGTGATTATGTACAATCTTTCCCTTCCTCGAGGGAAAGGACCAAAGGCAAGGGGGTCTTTCAATATTATCAGCATTTTTTTTTAATTATTAGCTGTTTGCCAATCTCTTTATATTGGCTAATGTCGATAAATGAAAGTTAAGGAAATAAAGAATAGATGGGAGAAACACCCTTTAACATGTTACGAAAGTTAATGTCCAAACAGCTTGGTATACAAAAAGTTTCCCTTTCAAAAACAAATATAAAGTGTAAAGTGGGCAGCCTGAGTGATACTGTACATACTTGCCACATTTTTGGTTATACAAGGAGACACTCTTGAAAAGTCGGCTGTTCAATCTTTTTTTTCCCCACTAGCCAAAATTTCCCATTTAAAAACACAGATGAACCTTTCTAACCAAGTTAGCTAATAGCCATGTTAGCTGTTCACTTCAATGCCCTCGGTTGGTTGTAGTTTTACAACTTCTAAAACCAAAAACAAATGGGTACTGTCATGTTGACTGCATATATGTTCTGACCTTGAAACTATGGCCTTGTTTTTATAGAACCTATAGAACCAATGCAGGCGCATGGAGAACATGCGCCATGCGAACAAAAAAATCCACCTCAGGTTCCAAGCAAACAATCCATCAACATAATTTGTTCTTTATTAACTGTTTGTTACTCTGGATATACAAAGTGGTAGTTTTTCAATAGAAAGATCTTGAAAAATGTACAAATCATGAAGAGTACCAGGTGGGTTCCCTATGTAAACATGTTCGTATTTAATAACACGAAGCCCTGGGGATGATTGCAGAGTTTAAGACTCTCTGGCAGAATGACAGCCTTTATACACACTTTGTGTGAAAACACAGAATCAAAACTTAATTGCTAATTGATTTATATAGTTTCAATTTTTTTTAAAGCTTACACTGACTTGACTCAGCTGTGTTAGATTTTGAAAGTGATTCATATACAGCATCAAAGTTATCATGTGGCTTTGTCTGTCATTGGCTTTTAATCCCACTAAGGCACTCTGGGTCTTTCAACCCTCAAGCACTCCACAAAGTCTTCTCTTTTAGTGGATAACACAAATAAACATGGTCATGTAATGTTAGCAGCTGCACTAAGCTTTAATCAATACCGGGAGCACTCAGAGTTTTGATGATTGAGTGTTGGCTCAATGCAAACATTAAATACCTTTAGTTGGTACTTATAATGGATCTATTCCTGGTTTATAGGTTTTAAAACTTTTAGCATATTCTTAACAACTGAATCCGTCTGTGTTGCTGAAACTGAAGAGAAATCCTCACGGTTTGTGCTCCTATACCGTACTATTGCATGATCTGAGAGTGAAATAATACAATCCAATAGTACATCCTTGTATTTTAACTGGCTGGGCCTTGGTAACGCAGTGACTGTGTGGTATTATTTGGTCTTAATGCTACATTTATGTTGTACTATTCTACAAATTAGCATAATGACTGAAGCAACATCATTTATATAACTGGGTTGGGTTTGGGACTTTTAAGTATTCATCATTCATCCAGTATTCAGCATCCAAAGCTTAACTTTTCATGCTATTGACATCATCGGCCCCTAACCTGATTACTGTAGTGATACCTAAAAAGCTCTTTCAAACTACACCTTTACTAATCAACCATAACCAGAATGTGAACTTGAACTCTTTCCCAGTGATCTGGAATTAAATTCATTTGCTCAGTGTTATTACTTTTTTGGTGTCCAACGGTGCAGACACTTCCATTTCTTTTGCCAAATAAGTGAATAATCTTTTCTTCATTCAATATCAATCTTTATTTTCCATTAAACTGGATCATTCCAAAACACTTGCAAATGATTGCATATAATGGTGATGGTAATAGGATAAGGAATTACACAACACATATCATTCACCTGTGAATGCCTATGTGAAATTTTGTTTTGCACTACTCCTCATATAAATTCTGGGAGAAATACATCACGTGTCACTGCTTATACATTAAAACGACTGGCTTTTTATCTGTTTGTGTCAATTTTTCCAAGCTTCTACCCTCTAAGATTCCCTCTCAAACATCCAGGCAGAGCTGTGAAATGAAATCGGCATGCTCAGGGCTACGGGAGAAAAATAAATCCTAGATGTTAGAAGGGATTAGATGCTGGCGGGACTGTGAAATATTGCATGCATTTGCAGTGACTTATTTTGAATCAAGAATTGCCTCATGAAATGGGCGATAGGAAAAGTTGGCTGCTCTGCTAAAGTGGGTTTCTCTCTTTGTGAAGTTAATGAATGCAACGGAAAAAGGTTTTGGCAGGTTGGTGTGCTGGTGCTTAGAGTCTTATAATAAAATCAGCACTTCTCTTGTTGGGAATTCACTCTTGTCTGTTATGCAGGGATTCAAGAGGTTCTGTTGGGGAAATATAGTAGTTGGGAGTTTAGAGTGGCTTAACTCTGATGAAGACTTCAAAATAAATTATGACTCTGAACAGAGTCCCAAAAAGAAGCCTCTCTGGTGTGTTCCCATTCTGGAACATCTAAAGTGTATATACGAGGAATGTTGAGTGAATCCTCTGCTGACCCTCTGCTTCTAATAAGCTGTTTTATTACAATACCACAGAGCACGTATGACCTTGTATGCCATACAGTGTGTGACCTTGTGCCTTCAATATTCGTCTCCTTTGGAGAAGGTGAACTTGCCCTTAATTGTGCGGCTGCGCCCCAAGGCGACCAAGTTCTTCATGAGAAAAACGATTCAGAGATGAGTCAGTTTTTTTATCACGTTGAATACGATGTGTTGGTTTTAATTGATAGAGAGAAGCAATAACTTGGTTGCTGGTTGTCAGACATCAAATGAAAGCCAGATTATAGTTTTATATAGGCACTATGTTTTGCTGGCACAAACAAAGACTGCAGCATGCTTTGACAGATCATAGATACAAGAGCTTTTGAGTGGTTTGATTGATGTTGTTGGCTGTTACTTTTATACTCATCTATTTCGGCAGGATTGAAGCCAGAGGGGCTACAAAAACGAATACCTCTGGGTTTTCTTTTATCCCCCAGGTAAATTCCTGCATGCAATCCAATTAACTGGATTCCTTTTATCATATTAAAAAAAATTATGATTGCTGGTAGTGCTTTCACGCTCCGTGTACTGTAAATAGTCAGACAGAAACAAAGGTGTAGTTTACAAGATCATCCCAAAGCAAAAAGCTGCACTGTCATGAGTAGCCTGGTTATGGTTATGCACATTTTCAGCTCAGACACTGTGCTTCTGCAGATGAGTTGTAAATTCAGCTCGTCTGCTTTTGATGGCTGGCATGGGGTCTTTGCTCGGAGAACGTTGCTGATGAATATGTAAAGTTGCGGATTTATCTGTGCGGAGTAATTTCCTGCCCAGACATTTTTTCTGGTTACAGAACATGTTGTGGGATGATTAGTCTTGGACCATGAAATGGGGTCATTCGGTACAGGCTGAGGAAGTGCGGCTGAAAGACATGGGAACTATTTAAGAGTGAAGTCAGGGTCAGTCTTACTGTTTTCATGTGTTTGTCTTGACCTTTCGTTTGCTCACTGAACAGTGACCGATTTTCCCAGTGAAGGATGTTTCTGTAGGACGCTGACTCATCTCAACAATGAGTAGGAAAGACACTAAAGATCCTGATTGTGTTGTCGTACACTGATAACAGATGAGTTTCGGCTTGTCAGGCTAGGAGCATGCTAAGTTCCCACTGACAGGCCAACGGACTCACACCCTGTGATTAGGGATCAGTAATCATCTGAGGGAAGGAGACGGCCTACAAATAGCATCCGCTGTCTGCAAACAGATCCTCACATTCTCCAAAACGCTACAGTTTAAGAGGAATCGAGTGGGAGGACGGCTACTGCAGAGAGTTGTAGGAGTGCTGCTTCTGAATTCTAAAAACGTCTATGAGGTCAATAAGGTTTTGAATTTGTCTCTATTAAAATGGTGATGTAGTTGTGCTGTGGTAACATTTTTTCACTTTAATCAACATTCATGACTTAAATATGCAATCAAAAACTGTCAAGTATGCTTTTAGTTTCCATTTATTGATTTCTTTCGTCTCTTTCCTGGAGATCTCGTTGGCGTTTTCCCCTCCTCGTTGCTATTAAAGGCAGCGACTGTACACAACCTCAGGAGGAGGCTGAGTGGCAGTAGGTGTTGGGTATCTTAGATCACGTTACACCTGAGAGTTTGCTAAGTGGTGTATAACTGACAGAACAAGGCCTCTGGCTTGTTTGTGTTTCTAACACATTTGTGTGCTACTGAATTTGAATGCTGTTTTATAGTAAGGCTATAACCTCAGTGAAACTTTCTTACAAATTAATGTTTGTTTTTACTCCGGCATGTGTTGATGACATCCTAGAGAGAGTCGAGTGTGCGTATGTGTGTTGTTGTGTATGTATTGTGAGGTTTAAGTGAATGATCTGGTTTAGCCAGTTTCTCACTGTCAACCAAACAGATTTCCCAGCAACCCACCGCTTTGTAAATGAGGATCTCTCATCTGCAGTTTTCCCAAGAAAAATTCCAACCTGCATATTCTGGTTGATACTTGTCTATTTTTTGTTTTTTGGGTGGTTTTGTTTTTGTTTTTGTTTGGCTAAAACTAAGAAAAATCTATGTGAGCTAAAAAGCTTTGCCTATATGTTGATGTTTATAACAGTGATGGACTTTTTTATACTACATCAGTCCTGTGCTATTGCTAGCTTATTTTAAGATTTTAAATTTGAAGTCCTTATCAGAAATCACTCAGAGAGAAAAGGGAAGATGTGGAATCAATAAAAAAATACTTTGCTGTACCTGGATCTCACCATGTGGAACAGTGTTATCTGCGCTGATTGTTCTATCTTTTTAGCCCTGTGCCCTTCACCTTTACTGCCACCAATCAGAGATGCACATGTGCTCTAAAGTCAGGCCAGAACAATGCAATTTCACCCCCACCAGTGGCTCTTCTCTAACACCAAGCCTTCAACTGTGGTGGTCCTAAGCAAGATTGATGGCGTTGTCCTCCATCACTCTGGACATTAATGAGCGCAGCTTCAGTGAAAGCACTGGGTGGAGGAGGAGGAGGAGCAAAGGAGTTGCAGTCAATCACAGACAGAGATGCAGCGCCACTTGCATCACCTTTCACATCGCAGACTGTGCCAACTATGATGTGGTTCAAAGTTGGCTGGTTGGCTGGTATGGCTGGCGTCCATCCTTACACTTGTGCTGCTTTTGCTTTCGGTTGGACTGAAGTCAGCTTGTGTTATGACATGGCATCAGAGAGACAATACGACGGAACGAGAAAAATATGAACTGACAGTTGAATAAAATGAAGGGAAACTAGCTACAGGAAAAAAAAATCATGGCCTATTTGGAAAAATTGGTGATCTTCGCGTGTGAAGTTTTGAGTTGGTTTGGGGTCATCTTTAGCTAAATGACACCCCGTTGTCATGGAAACACCAAGAGAATGAGATGTGTTTTGAGGTTAATTTGAGGTACAGTCTTGTTTCAAGCATCGGCAAGTCTTCGGATTACCTCGAGTTGATGGGCGCACTGCATTTGTGTCTACGCGTGTGAACATTTCTACATTCCCCAATGTAATTGTGTCCTCAAGTCTTTCATCGATAAACACGTAGCTCATTAGAGTTAACCTTGAAGGCAAAGCCCGGAGTGCTTTCTCTCAGCATCTCCTTTGTTCCCTCTCAACTGCTTCTCCTCCCTTTCCATCCTCTTGTCTTCTTTCCTTACCACCACCACCTTTCTCTTTTCCTTTGTCCTCCTTTTACACTCTTCCTATTCCCTTTCCTTGTGTGTGCTGCCTTCTCCACGCTTTGCCTTTTTGTAGCCTCTGCTTTTTGTTTTGTTCTTGTTTGGGTTTTTTCTCTCTCTCATTTCTTTCTCATGTCTTTCATTTTTGTCGCGGTTCACGGTCAAAAAGTTTGTCTTTCAAGAGGTGGCTACTTGCACAACATCCAAGTAATCATGATGAATTACACGATGCAGTTAACGCTCCAATTCATGCTCATTATCTGATTTTAAGTTGAGAACACATCAGACATTTGAAGAGATAAAAGCAAAACAGATAATGGTGGATCGTGCTGAGACATGATAATAAAGTGGTGCAAGAACAGGGTTTGAAGAGTGCATATTTAGTCTATTAGAAGACTGAAGAAATTAGACGAGAGAGACAGACTAGGTAGTAAAAAGGAAGGAGGAGCAGTGGCGTGATAGTTGAGACATGACACACTCTCTATTGTCCAGAGCTTCATTTCTTTCTGCTTATTTATTATTTATATAATGTACTTATTATTGTCCAGCTTCTGCTCCTGTGGCACCACGATCGAACCCATGCGAGCGAGCCATTTCTGCACTGTACTGATTCCCATGCTCCCTCGTTATGCTTTGCTCTCCACAGGCACTTCATTGGTTGTGGTTGCGTGTCCTAAAAGTTAAGCATAATGTAGTTACGCTTATGTCTGGAAGATGTCTGTTGCCAGGAGAATGGTAACATGGGAAAATCAGAAAATTATAAGGTAGAGAAAAAAGGGTGGCACATTATGTTTTTAAGGTTAGGGATTTCCCTCTATTACTTCTTCTTCTTCTTCTTCCTTTTTAAACACTTTGTTACACAGAGTTTGGGCAGAGGAAAGATTTATATCATTTCTTTGTGTTGACAGCTATTGGCTTTTGAGTAGGAAGCCAGGACCTTTGCTGACAACATATGCATGCATACTTGCTCCTACACAAAAATGTGTTTTGTGGATGTTGGACGTTTGTTGGATGTCGTGAATCTGAAGGGCAGCCTTCAGACTGCATTCTAGTGCTGAGGTACAATTACCCTGACTGCTAACAAAACAGGAAACTTAACTTAGTATTGACAACACAATAACTAGTTTTACACAACAGCACTAGGGGAGTGCTGATAGTTTCTGTGAGCCAAGTGTCTCCGTGAGCCTTTGGCTTTAAATGCTGCTCACGCTGCCAAGCTTTGAAGACAGTGAACAGAAAAACGGTTGAGCAGCCATGTTTGTTTCCTCTTAGCCTTGTTACATCAAAATACAGAAGTGGACTGCGTTCATCCGGTGTCACATGTTCACACGCCGAAAGAAAGTGAAACCGGATCGGATTTGGTATTCGTGACATGTTGGCTGTGTTGCAGATTTGTCAGGATTAGAACTTAATCGCCTCCACCAAGCAGGTTATGTTTTTGGTAGCGTCTGGGTGCGTGTAATACAGTCTGTCAACACAAACAGCTCAAAAGGTTGAGATGAATTCTGATAAAAGTTGTCGAGTGGGATCATGTTAACAATTAAAATTCGTCTTAGGCCCACCAAGGTCTTCAAGGTCAACTTATTGGTTTATTGGTTAAAAACTGACAAAAAGCCTTAGAAACTATGATGCTGTGCTGTGTATTGTCAACATATAGAAAGTACAGTATAAAGATTTAAAGTTTGTCACATTTGACCTCTGACCTCTCCTTCAGGGTCTATAGATAATAATGCTATATAGAGCTCTTTAAAATATGTTTCTCACTGTCACTTTGTATTGACAGCATATAAGGAATAATAATCCGGATGTCACGTTATTTTGAACCTCTGACCTCTTCTTCAAGGCCAAATAAGATCACTTTCATCAAATGTCTTCTGACTTTAAAACAGTGATTAAAATGTTCTGCCTTTGTTTGTATTGGCAACATGGATTTCATAATGTTTTTGTTATGCACATTACAGGAACAGGAATATATGGAAAATACAACAATATCTCTTTAAACGTAAATACGTTCTGTATAAGCTTATCTCTTTCTGTATAAAGCAGTGAAGACTGTATGGTAGGCATCATCAAAGTGACATAGATGCAAAAGTGCATGTGCCAAGTAAGCTTTTGTCTGGATGCAAATAATGAAAGATGAAAAAACACTGCTTAATGTTTACAACAGAAAGAGAAGCATTCATTATCACACCACAATGGCCAACACTGTAGCAGACGAGTGTTTCGTGGTTTTTATTCTTTAAAAAGTGAAAACAGTAAGTATTGTATCACATCAATGGACGTGCTGATAGTGTTCAGTATTAGTCAGGCAAGTCCATCGTCTTTTAAATGTATTGGATAAAAGAGAGGAGCTTAGTCATGTTAAAACCCTGGTGTGGAGCTTTGATCTCTGCAGATGCTTCTTTGCACTACCTCACCACAGTATGATCATCCCGCCTTTGAAGCTACCGCTGCAAACACATCACCGCACATTTTTCAGAACCTCTTACCTCTGTCAGTTTGACTTTGGATTGAACATCGCATCAGCTAGTTGGTGCAATTTTCTCTGCAGGGGAAGTTTAAGTGGGGTTTCACACTGTATGGGTGTGTTTGTTTTCATAAAAACTCCAAGCCATTGCTCCTAGCCAAAGAGGCAAAACTCATGATTAATGAAAGAGCCACAGCTTTCAGTCTGAAACTACAGCAGAAGCATGAAGCTCCCATGTTTCAACATAACACCCTGCACATCGGATATGTAACCCATTTTATTTCAAGGTTCATGCAGTCTACTTAACCTCTTTTCCACCTCTCGTGTGCTTTTCTGTCCATCTGAACTATTGAACGCTTCCTCTGTCCTTGATCCGTTTCCTTTCTGCCTTCTCACTTTCTCTCCTATGTCTGACTGATGTTACCTCTTTTCAGCCTCGAGTGCCTTTCCTTTGTGTTGCCTGCTTCCTGTGCCCTATCAGTGAGAGTCCCCTAACTGCAAAGTACAAATCTTCCATCACTTACTGGAGTTTGAATCTTTGAAAATCCTGAAATTCTGGATAATTTCCCCGTTTGTCTGTGATGCTTTGGCTTGATTTCATTCATTTAGAAAAATGATTTCAAAATATGTCCAGTTCAAGACATCATGACTGTCCTAATAATGTACTGCTCTGTAGACTTTACATAATGTGTTCTGCCCGTATGAAAAGAAATGAGGCTCAGGTAAAAGCAATATCTCAGTCACAGTCGATGGTTTTTGTCATTTATATTAACTGATATGAGTTAATGTCCACGGGCTCTATCTCTGTGCTTGTTTTCACCTCAGACAATCTATAAGCTTCTTTCTTTCTTCATTGCTCGCCTGCATTACCTCCTACTATAAATCGGTTTCTTTTAAAAGTTTCCGGCATGTTTTTTTTTTCTTATAGTCTTTCTTAAACTTACACTACTTACTTTCAGGCTTATAACTATGACAAACACACAAAACTTCCACCTTTCTTTGTTTGTTTTGGTCCAATCAGTCACTTTTTATGGACCACAAATGCACACTATTAAAGAGCTTTGTTTGACAACTGGCAGGACATTAATAGAATGTACAAGAATACTTGAAGCCCTGCTCCTTACAACTCCATAAACACATCTGGATTTTCTTTTTCCTTTTTCTCTTTAGGCAGCTCTTTGGTTCTTTGTTAATTTCTTAAGGATTTTGGTGTTTTGCTATACTGTGTACTCTCTATAGCTCAGACTGTCAGATGTTAAGGTTTGTGTACTTTGGGTGTTTGCCACAGTGATCCTTTAGAAAGTGCTTTTCATGAGCTTTCTCTGTCTTTGCCCTTTTTCCTGTGTCTGAAGCTACTGTGTTACTGTTGAATAAATGCATTTTATTGTGTTAAAATACTGCAGCTTGGGCTTTGTTTATATTAACAGGATTTTTCATGCTCAGAAAGGGGCTTTTAGGGGGGGGACTATACGTGTAAGCACAATGATCTGTCTTTACTGTGTGCATGTCTCTGCAGTTTCCTGTTATTTCTGACAATTCGATTAAAAAAAATAAAAAAGCAGTTTGTGTTTGAATGAATGAAACTTCAGCAAAAAAAAAAGCTGGTTAAGACGTTTGTATTAAAATCTTGGGGATTTTCCACACCGTCTTTGGTAGATGCTTCATTCAAAATAATAAAGCGCTATACAAATACAGACCATTTACCATTTACCATAATATATTTTCAATGGCACTGATAGAAGATGCTGAATAAATAGTCTTTTTAGTTTAGGGGAAAACATGTCCCAAAATATCTTAGAGCCAGAGCTGTCTGTTGGTGAGCTTTTATTTTCTGAGATGATATTGGCCGACCTCAGATATATTCAAATATTGGTTTATTTTAATTTTTATGAACATGAAGCAGAAAATTATGCTTGAGGAAATGTACTTCTTACTTCTAGGCTGGACTGTTGCAAGTCATTATTATCAGTTTGTTCTAAAAACTTCCTGAAAAGCCTTCGTTTGAAATGCTCCAGTTAGGATACTGAGAGGAACTACAAGCAGCGAGCATATTTCTCCCATACTGACTTCTCTTCATTGGCTCCCTGTGGATTTAAAATCCCCCTCCGCACATACAAGTTCTTGAATAATCAGGATCCATCTTTTAAACACCTCATAGTACCATATCACCCCAACCAGAGCACATCCTTCTAAGGTTGCTTGTGGTTCCTAGGGTATTTTTAAAAGTGGAATGGGAGGCAGAGCCTTCAGCTTTTGGGCCCCTCTACTGTGGAACAGCTCCCAGTCTGGATTTGAGACAGACACTCTCTCTACTTTTAACCATTAGGGTTAAAACTATACCTTTTGAGTTTTTCCTTTCCACTGTCACTCACTGCTTGCTCATAGGGGGTTGTTGGGGTTTTGTGTCTATTATTGCAGGGTCTTTACCTAATTTAGCTAATTTTGTGCCCAGCATTTGCAGTACAGATGTGGCTTGTGTGGTGCACTGTTTCAATATGTAAGACCAAAGAGCTGCCTCTCCCTCCTGCTGGCCTTCACATGCCAGGGATTTTAATGTTTGCTCTACATATGTTGTTCTTGAACCGACTGAGATTTTGACATATTTTCTTCTCTAAAAATCATATGAAAATGCAGATTACAGTCATATTCTGCATTCAGAAACTTGATACACGTATACAATGACTATTCCCCCGTATGGGCTGCCTGCACCCTGTTAAACGCCTGTTTCCATAACTGCTGTAGGTAGCTGTGAGCCGCAGTTTGACACTATGAGTTCTGAACTCTTAAATACTACGCAATAAGTGGCATATAATGATATTTGTTCTACATTTAGATACAAGGCACCTCCTTCTTTAGCCACATAGACACAAATCTTTGAAAACACTACTCTCTGTGCTCCACATCTGCCGGCTGTGAAAGAGCTGTGTGTGCCGTGACATCGCCGCTGCGGGTTGTCTGTTCTCGGTGATTCACCCTGTGCTCTGTGTTTCTCTTGGCGCATATAGACGTCCCATCTGGTGAGCAAAACCTCTGGTCTTAGAACATAATAAACAAAAGTGTGCCAAAATTATGCTGACTGCTGTTTCTATAAGTAGACGAAGAGTGTTCAACGAATTGTACTGAAACAGCAGACCTCGATTTGCAGGGAATGCCCTGACTCGTGTACCTTCAGAGGGATTTTTTTGGCCAGTATTAGACATTGTTTTAGTAGAAACTTGCCAGCTTTAGTCTTTACTTTGCTAGTTGAAAATGAAATTGCTTTATTTCAATTAACTTTCATGTATAAATGCATCTTTTTCTGTTGATGTCTGAACCTCGATGCATAGTCAATAATTAGTATTTCACATCTGCACCAAATGTGACTGGAACTGCTCTCAATCCAAGACTGAGCAGATGGCCTGCATGACACATCTCCCCCATGGCTCTGGTCCCCTACTGGGACCTGGAAGTGCACCATATTTCACGTTGGTACCAGGGCCCACAGTGACGTGCCCACCCAGCGCCCATATTACAGGGTCCACATGTGGCCCATAGTGCATTATCCCCACCAGCTGATATGAAATGTGGACCAGAAAATTGTTGTTTTGCAGTATATAGATAAGATGCAGTTTAACTTTAATCTTACTGATGTTTTGATTCGGTCATCTTCTCAGTGGGAAAAGACCCAGGGAAACCGTGTTAACAATAAAAACAATAAAAACAATAACACTAAAAACCAAAAAAAACCCCTGAAAACCATAAATTTCACACCTGTGCCTAAACTCGCGGCCTGGTACCAAACGACTCACGCACCGCTACCGGTCTGTGGCCCCGGGGGTTGGGGACTGCTGCTCAATGGGACCCAAAAGGCCAAATTTGTTATGGGCTCTTCATTGGCTAGCCTACATGAGCTCCACATGGGTTTTCTATGGGCAACCCACAGTGGGTTACCCACAAAACTGCTAGGTCCAATGTGCATTGGAATAGCTCACTGTGAAAACTCAAATAGGGGCCCCAAAGAATAAACCTGCTGTGGGCCCTGTGTGGGTACATGCACTTGGGGATCACATGGGGTAAGTGTGGGTTTGCCCTGACCACAAAGCCTGACATTTCATCCACAACTACCCACTGTGGACCCACATGGGCATGTTTGCTGGGTAGTGGCATTACCATTCACTTTAAAAGAGCGGGTGGTAATGCTACATCCCTACTTTAGGTTTAAAACCAGCAGGCATTATTTAACCATATTCTGTATAACAGTTTATATGCAATCAAATGTTTTAAAAGTCAAAAGATAAAATGTTCATGTTAGTGTTATGATAGATGTTAGACAGATTTTGTCTCTTGCCAAGTCATGGAGGTTTTCTGCCATGTCACACGTGTGTAAGGTACGTCCACGTGCGTTGCTAATAAGCCCTCTCTCAGATGGGCTGAAACTTGCTAGCTGCCCTATCAAGCTACCTGCCTGGCACTGCAGACAGACCGCTAATAAACATGCCAGTAAAAATGTGACGTGCTGATGCGAGCCAACATGTTAGCTTTAAGCACACACTCGTGTATTGTCTTTCTCACCGAATAAAAGGTTGGTGTTTATGACAGCTGAGCTTTTCTTATTTATCAGATATTACATTCAAATTGCTTCCTGTTCACTAATGAAGCCCTAACCTTCCTAAGCTACTTTTTTACAGTCATAGGACTGGTTTAAAAAAGTCCCTCAAATGAATCGAGATGTTGTGTCATTAAACCACCGTCCTGCTTCTCAAACACTGCCACAGCCCGTCTGAAAATGGACTTTTATTATTGATGATAATTGGGTACAATTATTAAGCTGCACAATTGGATCCTCACATTATGCCTTTTTTTATTTGTTGGTGAAACCTTCACAGTGGCAGTTTCAGCTCATGCTGAGCCATGAGGCAGCATGTCTGATCTGCACAGACACACACACAAACACACACACACACCCCGACCTGCTTTTTTATGCAGACCAGATGCTCAGCTTTCCACGTTGCACTTAAAAGGGGTGATGGGATGCAGTTGTAGTCTTGGAGAAACAAGGCTTAGGGATCACAAACCCCCTACTCAAGCAAATCACACAGTGAGGGAAACTGCAGAGGTTTATCCAAACAGACTAATCAGAAAGAGCAGGTGTCATTTGACTAAATAATGGCCAGGCTTTTGACTTAAAGGTGCAGTAGGATATTTTTTTCTGGTTCCTTTCTTCTCCACAACTACAATATGAGACTCTAGAGAACTGATGGTAGTAGTACATGTGCATGCATATACATGGAGGCTTTCTGTGTCACTAGGCTGCAGAGTTTGCCTCAATACTGGACAGTCTGTAATCAGCTCAATCCCTTGCTAACCTCTTGATATTAGTGCTGACAATCTTTCAGTGCAGGGCAGAAAAACTGTGTAGTCAAAGATATCAATAATGCTGTTTATGCTTTTCAGCAGATCCGGCCAAAGAACTCATGTTGAAGAGAATATTTTAAAATGAAATTTGTTCAGTTTAAATGAAAGTTGCTTAGGCAACTAGGCGTTACACTTCTAAATGCACTTCTACTCTGTGTGTAACCTGCTATGTAGTTTCATTTAAGCTTAATGTGGTCTTTTTTTTAGTGTAAAGTTGTGTTTAGAAAATTGTCAGACATGTGTAACTACTGAGCATCATCTTCTTCTCTCTTTTTTTTTGTTCTCCTGATGTTTGACTTTAACCAATGCACAACTTTAAGTGTTACTTAAACAGGCATTCAAACAAAAGCTCACCCCTCCTGTTTGTTTGTGTCTCTGTGGGTAGCCAACCCTCTCTTTCTTGCTGCATCTGGGTGGAGTGCAATAAATACTTTAGGAAACAATGTTACATAAAAGAAACTTTTATGAACGTTTTGGAATTATCATGTCTGGAACTCCCTAAAATGTATACGTGAATATCCCTTAAACCTTAATTATACATGACAGTACTTCAAGTCATTTTGTTCATTTTGAGTTCTCTGAGTCATGCTGGATACGGTGGTTTGAATAATACTTTGCAGCAGGACTCCAGACTGTTCAGGTCTCCTTGCACGTGGACATTGGGTTATCATATTTCTCTCTGCGTTGTACTCTGGAAGCCGACATCAATAATGCACAGACCTTGTAGGTGACTTTGTCTCAGAGGAATACCAGAGTAAGACTTCCATCAGAGCGCTAGTTATTTATCCGACTGGAGTCTGCTTCCGCACAGACAGGCTGTAGGTAGCAACAGTTTTAACGCTGCGATTTTCCTCTTAGAGGCAATTGTTATGTCCTGTTCGGTCTATTTTAGTAAACCAAAACAAACCTGGTGAACTAAACTGGAAAATCAACCCCCACAGGAAAGGATTTGTCTCACCCCCCCAAGTATAATGACAGCCAGCCAAATTAACCAGCGAGTCGATTCGAGTTGAAGAATGCTTTCGTAAACACCCAGTATTTAGCCCTGTGTGATTTAACAGTGTCAGCTCCACAGGGAAATTCTGACTGGACAACATGGACTGCAGAGCTGCCAGAAATATCTGTTAGTTTGCATATGAGGATGATTACACACCCTAATAGAAGTGACAGGAATCCACATTTATTCACTCTATCAGTAATCTTAGTATGTTTGGTGTTGATGAACCTTATGTAAGGATTGTGTTAGCTTTTCATTTGAGCACGTTCTTCAAGAGCTGCGTCCTTTGAGGCGTGTTTCAGCACCAACACACCCACTTCTCAGCCTTCATGACAGACAAGGACATGTTAATGATAAAAAGGCATTCCAGGCTATAGAATAAAGCGAAATGCACAGAAACAAAGATACTAAGCACCTCTGGAAACACCTTTTATTTCCATGCACTACATGTGACTAAGTCATGACAGTATCCCATTGCTGTTTTGTATCTTTTATTCTGCATTTGCTTTACTTTATCGTGACAGAAACAGTTAAAGTTCAGGGAAAGATAAGGAGGTGTGTGTGTGTGTGTGTGTGTGTGTGTGTGTGTGTGTGTGTGTGTGTGTGTGTGTGTGTGTGTGTGTGTGTGTGTGTGTGTGTGCAAGAGAAGCAGAAAGTGTGACAGTAATGTTTGTTAGTCACTGGGGAAAGCATGCTAACTATAAATCACAGCAGTTATTGTGCTACAGAGCCCAAACTGTAAGAGTTGAGAGGTTGAACCATTAGGCTCATTTAGTGATTCAAAGGGAGGTCTGTACCCCAGAGGTCAGAGGTCACTGCCTAATGCTCATAGACTATAAGCCCTTCGGTCAGAGAGTGAAAGGGTGGGGAATGTGTCGTCATCTTTTAATGAATTCCTGAGATTTTGGTGAGAAATATGTTTTTACACGATGCTCATCCCTTTAAAAAACAAAAACAAAGTGCTGTTAACTCCATTGTTCATAAATGACTTGCAGCGTGACAGAGTCAGGTTAATGTGTCTGAAATGTGTAACCACTTCCTATGATGTAATAGCCAAGGGGCCGTTGTGGCTAAAATAAGCCTGAATACAGCTAAAGATGTGTTTATCTCAAAATTTACCCCACTGAGTGCTTACGGTAACCTTCCCAGATAAACCAACCAAATGGAAACTCGACCTGCCTTCCTTCCTTTACTCGTACAAGGACTGCAGTTTTGCTTCATTCTTACAGTTTTCTTTTCACTGAAGTGTTCATCTGCCTCAGGGTCATATTTGGCCTGCATATTTTATGATTATTATTCTCTTCTTTAGATTACTGCTAGGTCAAAAACAACCATAAAACATATTACACACAAATTCCAAAGGTTTAGTAAGATTTAGGGATTTTTTTTAAGCTATAGGCTCTTTCCTTTGGACTAGTCCTATGCCAAGCACAAATTAATGGCTCAGCATGGCAGACAAACAGATTTGCATGAGCACACTTCATTAGCTGAAGTCTTATTAGTCAAATGTTGTATCCCTGCTCAATTTGTGAAGAATCAGAATTTGGCATGTGGTCTGTTTTGTTGAAGGAGTCATGCAGGCGCTATTTTTAAATGAAAGTTTCCTCCTCCACAAACAGACATGACTGGCTATGACACAACTTAGATACACGTCGACATCAGAAGACAGCGTGGTGGACAAGCAGTGAGCTACTAATATTAGGAACAAAACATCACAATGTAAAGTTTTGTATTTATAAGGCTAACTAATCATGTGATTACACATCTACAGGGGGAAATAATTATTTGATTCCCTGCAGAATTTATAAGTTTGCTTACTTATAAAAAACTTACAGTTTTTCCTGCTAAGGGTAAAGAACGACTTCACTGCACCGAGGGACCAATGGATGGGGCTGTATACTGTAAAACCTTGAATGAGAACCTCCTCCTCTCCTTCCATCAGCCAAAACACCGAAGACACGAAACATACTGCCAAGGCAACAAAGGATTGGCTGAAAAAGAAGCACATTAAGGTCACTGAGTAGCCTTGTCAGTCTCCAGACCTTCTGAAGCTAACCTAAAGGATTTCGAGAAGAGTCAGCCAGAATCCCTCCTGAGATGTGCACAAACCTGGTGTTCATTTCTTTGGAAATGAGCTAACTTTACAAATTCAGCATTTGTAAAATTTCCCTTACTGTATCTGTTTGGAGAATCATGATTCATAGAGCAGATCTCTTATGGCCAGCCCTTCTGCACAGCTTCGTCAAAGCATTCACTACAACTGTAATTGAATCATGGACTTAATATAAAGACAAAGATCAGAGTGAATAATGTTGCTGCAGAGCGATTTGTGTTTGAACGGCACCTGCAGAACTGTGATAAGATAATGAACGCACTGTTGTTCTTTTCTGTGACTCCTCTTTTTGGCAGCTGCTTGCATACTTTCATCACATCTCACTCACTTTCTCAGTTTACACAGCAGATGCCATCTTTAGCAGATAAGACACACGGTCACATTTCATTTGTCCCGTAAACTCTGGCTGTTTGTGGTTTGTGAAAATGCAACATCATACTTATGCCGCCTGTGAGGGATCTTCCCCAAATACTCCACATTCCCCAATGGAAAGTAATTAAAGTGTTGTTTGCATTTTTGGAGTTGTGGCATACAGAGCTATCCTACTTTCTAAGCTTATTTTGTGTGGCTAACGTGAACTGATGGTGGCTGACTTCAAAAACCTCTTACCACAATGTGATTTGAGCACTCAACCTTCTGGGCTGGAGTCAGATGTGCTATTGTTGCGCTACAAGGTCCTACTGCTGGCCAGGATATTTGAGAAGCCCATTTAGACGGTGACATTTCCCCCTGTGGGAATAGGAACACTTTCAGGAGCTAATGTAGCACTCATAAAACACACACAGGCACATGCTCCTTCTTTCCCACCCTCCCTCACCACGAGCTTCCTCCAGGGCACCAGTCTTTGTGTGGTCTTTGACAGGAACAGGCAATTCACTTCAGCACAAAGACACAGATAGAGGGGTGAAGAAAGCTATTGTCTGGACTTATGTCACAAGTGTGTGGGGGTGTGTGTGCTTGTGACACAGACAACAAACAGCCTCTGTGTTTTCTGTCTCTCACCTTTTTAGGCTGAATCTCAGAAGGAGATATCTGATCGGTGTAGGGTGGCGGCATGTCACTCATTGTGTGGGTGAATAAAGATCAAAAGTGGTTAATCAGGGCACTGGGACAGGCGCTCAATGCAATATTCATGTGTTGACATCTGATTAAAGCACAAAAATTAAGCAAATTTGTGTTTGGTTGATTATTTCTTTGCTTTAACAATTTGAAAGTCTGTTTATTTCCCCTTAAATTTGGCTACGTTAGTTGAGCAGCAAAGTTGAGTGTGTGGGTTGCCAAACTGCTTTTTCTGCTTTTTGATTTGTTTTGAGCTTCTGATACCCCAGGTGCTGATAATCAGGTGCCAGATTGGGCCCTGATTATTACTGATGCTCAATTCTGCCCATGAGAATGCACAGAGAACGCTTTGCTGATTGGTGCACTAATAGGGTAACAGCTTTTGATGGAGGCAGTGTGGTGGTGTGTGGCGGTATTTCCTTCATGGGAAAAAGCAAGGCTTGTCATCACTGGAGGTGATTTCAATGCAGAAAGTTATCCTGATGAGATTCCGCAATCAGTGGCAATCCCATATTTCCGCAATCTAGGAGTGAACGCTATCCTCCTAGATGACACGGCTTACACCCACAGAGCAAGGTTCATCAATGAATTTGGGAGTGGAGAAGATGGAGTTGCCTGTCTTGACCTCAACCTCAGTGAACACTTGTGGGATCAGCTTGAGCGTGCCGTTCGTGCCTGAGTGACCAACACAACCACACTGGCTTACTCGAGCAAATGCTGGTTACAGAATGGGGTGCCATCCCCCATGACCAAGCTGGTGACCAGCATCAGGAGTGATCAGACTTCCGTTTTGGCTAGAGACAAACTTAAAACGGGAATATTTGGTGTATCATGGTAGCTTAAGGCATTCAAAACAGGAAAACAAATCAGCCTCGCCTGGATTTTACCATTTTGACAAATTCAGATGGTTTTTGAAAGATGAGGATTACAATATAACCAACAATTACAAAATAAGTATAATGGGCCTATAAATCTTGGTCAGTAATGAGTTTTATTGCCAAGAAGCCTTGTTACAAGAAATCGATCAAAATACATTTTCTTACTATTTGTAAGTTGTTGTTTTTTTTTACCTAAGTATAAAAAAAAGTCTTTTAAACCTTGGAGTCTCCTCCTCGACAAAACAGGGATCATGTTTAAATCCTGTTGTTCTTATGAAAGTTGATTAGCAGGTCGGGCCTATTTTTTTCGTTATTCTTACTTTGCTACATTGTATCATTAAAGTGAAACTGAAAACCCTGTGCTTTCCCCAAATGTTGGTTTTGGCAGTGCTGCCTAAAGAAAGTTCATGGTTCTCCTCATTCTGTAGTGTAACTTCCTTTTCACGGGTTCTTGACTCTAGTGACAGTAATTTAGAGACTTACTGAGGAAACATTTAAACATTAGGCGATAGTATTACTGTAATACAATAATGCCAGCAATGCCTGGTGTTAAAGTTCCCAAGTGTTTACAGTATGTTGAAATACCTGTCAGGTGTCATATTTATGAGTTTCATCTGGCATCTTGTGGTTTCAGTGTGACCTGTTGATCCCACAGACTATCAAAGTATGTGCATCATAATCCTAGTTCTATTATAAAATGATGAAGGACAGTGAAGGGCTTCAGGTTCGTTTGTTCATGACTTACGTGTACCCTTGAAGCCTTTTGTCTTCAACCTCAGACTGTGCAACACTGGAAAAAAGACGTCACACTTCCCAAGACAGTGATGTAACATGCAACCATTCAACACATGATACACAGGTTTCTACAAGTTAATAATAATCTTACCTGTTTGCATTTTTCACTGTGCTTTTTGTTGACATACATGCCTCAGATTTCACAAGGAGAACAGAGGTTGGACACAGTGGCAAAAGTGAAGTTACTGCGACTGGGCAATGAACTTGCAATCTAGTCTGCTATCAGTTTGTGATTGAATGAGGTCAAGTTGGTAATTGCATCCAATCTGTTGGAGATAATATGGTGATTAACTGTGATAAATTGGTGGAAATAACAAACATGCTGCTGTCTGTTGCAAATCTTTTACCGTCTACATACACAGATTAAAGCGAGATTCACATTGACTGCTTAGATTCAGAATCCACCCAGAACCTCATGGATGTGAAACAGGAATTCAGAAAGTCATCCACAAAAAAACTGCAGGATGGTGATTTAACTGATGACGTAGGTGCTCACCAGCCTTGTACTGATATGCAAACATAACTCGAATACAACCAGTTGAGTCAGATCACCTATTGCAAAGAGATTTGTTGCAGAAAAACTTTGCTAATTGGTGCAGACTGACTTGGGTTGATTGCAACACGTTGGTACTCTTGGCAGCCCGTCTGTGTTTCTGAATTGGGTGGCAAACCTTTGCCAATCTATCTGAGAGTGATTACAGTCAGTCTAACCCGGACCATCATTGTTTGGAAAGAGTTTGTTTCTCACCAGATGAACTGTGCAATCACCCTGTGACTGAAAGTTATAGAAAGCTTACCGCCTTACAGTCCGTAAATGTTTGGGAACCGGGAAGACCAGTTGCCTTTTGGAAGAGAAAAGTTGTCCCATTCTGATTGTATAGAAAATTTAGCTGCTTAACAGGCCTGTTTTTAAATGGGATATACATAATAAAACTGCTTTGCTCAAGTACATAGTGGATTACTAGTGGTTCGCTTACAGAAGGTCCATGATGGCATACCAGTTTACTGCATACCAGTTTACTGCATACCAGTCTTTACACTTTAAGTAACTGTTTGTTTTTCCATTAGAGGTAAAAAGAGAACACAGAAAATCTTAAGTATAAGTGATGGCGTTTAAGGGAAGGCTCACGAAAAGCTCAGTGGCATGACAGATCGTTGACACTGTCAGACATCATTAAAGGAAAAATAACAGGGTGTTTAAATCCAAATACGTCAGTACCACGCTCAAGTTGCTAATGCGGTGCTGTATATTCTCAGCTGTGGCGCAGGGCTGCAGAAGGAAAGAAGAGAAGTAATACTAAGAAGTAGGTTAAACAGGGGATTTCACCATTTAGTTGTGGGTTGTGTTTTTTTTCGTGAGCTGAACGGTTAACATGACCAGCCGTGTCTTCTTAAGAGCTCTCACTGCTTACATGTAGGTAAGCAGTGAGGCCATCTCATGGAGTTTAGCTGAGATCGAAGTATTTACACCAAACCCTTTTTAAAACACAGATTTAAGAGATGTGGCTCTGATGAACCAAAGAACAGTGATGCAAGGCTGGAGTGTATCTGTAAGTAAAATCTGAATTGCTTGTCTGACTTTTCCTCATCACTTCAGAGTATTTCTGGAATTAAGTTGTGCGGCTGAGCTTCTCTCAGAATTATGTTTCTTCCCCATAATCTTATCTGAGCAACAAGTCTGGAACAGTACAAGCAGCATGACAACATTTCAACATTTTTTCTTTATTGCTCTGTAATGCTGGCAGCCAGTTTGTGTTTTGTAATTGCTTTTATTGTTATACTATTACATAAGGATTAATTTTAAACACAGTCCATATATACATTTATATTTGCTTTCTGTAATGGCTAACTGATTTTACTGTGTTGGACATTAATAAAATAGCAACTATCTTCTGAAGCCTTCACGTATTTTTGTCTTGTCATTTGGAAGCAACTCGATGAACTCGCCATCTTTTCCCTTTTAATAACCTCAAAAGGAAGGAAAAATACCACACAGTCATTCCCCTCACGATTTGGACCATTTTCCCTGGTGTACCGCACTGGAGCTCAGTACAACAAGGATGTGCATGAAGGCATTTAACCACAGTCCTTAAGACAGCTCAGTTTGGAGGGAATGCATAAGTGGGGAAGCGGAGAGAAGGAAATGGTGAGAACAAAATCCAGACAAAAGAGTTAGAAGATTCTTTCATAACGCAGCGAAGGAGGAAGGACGATCACTGGGCTCTGTGGTTTCTCCTTACCCTCCTGACTGAATGAGCTATCATGCTCTAGTACTTGTAGGCTATGAACTGGGCAAAGCCAAAATGTGGGAGGATGACACAGATCAAAGAAGACAAATAAAGCTTTTGATTTCAAAGTAAGCTAAACCAGTACAGATAAACATGAAATCTTCCATCAGGTTGTTTGTACACAAACCCGCAGTCATGTCATGTGAAGCTGTTTTACATAGCTTGTTTCCATGTCAGCCTACACAGTGCTGTACAGACAAAATGAGGTAACTACATTTGCCAAGCTTTAAATTGCCAAAAACCATAGGAATGCATAATAATTGTTAAAACTGCTGAATCAAGGTCAAAATCAAGTAGTGCAGTAACTGAGTTCTTCTTGAGACATCTGCCTAGCTAGCTAAAGCTTGGCAGTTAGAGCTAAAACTAACATAAATCTAAGGTGCCTGCCCAACACGTGGCACCGAAACGGCTTCAGTGCACCCTGGCGTTGATTCTCCACGCGTCTGGAAGTCTCTCAGAGCAAATGCACGTTTCGCCATTCTTCCAAAAGATTTTCCCTCATTTCGTGTTTTGATGATTGTAGTTTTAGAGGATGGTGGAGCTGCCAAACACCAAATCTTCTGTATTTCTATCAATGCTCTGTGCACAGATGTTGTATTTCATTAAATTGTGGAGCATAATGAAACAGCAGTTTTTTACTAGTTGAAAAGAAAGCTGAAAGAACAAGTGTTCCTTTTCTTTTAGGTATTAGTTTTACTTCGGACTGAAAAAAACTTAAAATAGAAACATTATAAATATACAATTTTTCATCCAGCTTGAAATTTAGTCCCTGTTCTCGACTTAACTGCTTCTATAATTCTTCTGATGCAGTGAATAGTGCAGGAGAAGTGGTCTGCATTTGAAAAAGGCATAATAATATTAATAGTTAGGAATAATCTGAGTTTAGTATTGCTTTTCTCTGAATGGGGGCCACGGTTGTCCCTGCCGTGGTCTGCTTGCGGCTCTCATGCTGGAGGGCCTCTGGAGGACTGGGCCCTGAGTCTCCTCCATGCCTGCTTCAGGTCCTGGGGTGCGGGGTTGTGGCTCCACACACCCACTGTTAGACACTACTGGAGAGACCTTAGGAACACCTGTGTACCCACAGGCACACTTTCTTGTGCTACTGCTGGATGTAAAAATATCTTGTAATATTGGTTACTTTTTTAACTCTTTCCTTCTTTCCTTCCATCCTTCCTTCCTTCCTTCCTTCCTTCCTTCCTTCCCGGTGTTGTCCGTTAGGTTGTATAACCCAAAATAAAAATGCTAATGAATGCTATCTGACTGTCAAGTGCACAGTTATAGTGAATGCTGTAATGCTCCACTTTTGGGGCTTTCAGACAACAATTCTGACTCATACTCTCGGACAGGACAAAGTGAAGAAAAGGAAAAACAACAAAAAACAAACCAAAAAAGCAAGCAGGATTATATTGCTGTTTTATCGGGTTCTTTGTTTACATACTGATATCCTGCAAAAATATTTTAAAATATGCAAACAAGGGCAATGTTTTTTTTTTTAATTCATTGACTGGAAAGAGGGTGGATGATCCTTGTCAATCACATGCATTCCCTTTTCTACATCGACATGAAAAATTATGTGAGCCATATGCTTAGTTTGCAGGCCATCCAGCAGGGGATTATAATTTTTCATAACCGCTATCATGATGTCAATCCATAACTATGTCAGAGCTCCTGTGTGCCAGCTGACTGGATCATGATATGAACCACATGGCGATCAGATCAGCTGATTGCTACAGTCACAAGCTCCTAATTCATTTGGTTTGGGAATCCTATTATAATATATATGGCTTTACGTACATAATGCTACAAATCCTGATTGTATATGGTACAAATCGAGGTGATCTCTTTACACAGATTATACTTTAACTCCTTTTTTTTCCTCCTCTCCTAGGACCCCAGCTACTGGGTTCAGGTGAACAGGTTGGAACATGGCGATGGTGGTATTTTGGACCAGGATGATATGCTGTGTGATGTGGTGGATGACAAAGATAGGGTGAGTCGAAGTCGGTGTTAGATTGCGAGAAAGAATATGTTTGCATAGCTGATTGCACATTGTATTTGTTTATTTGCCACACTGTCCTGTTATTCTATCTCTTCTCATTTTCATTCAGCCTTTCCTTGTAGGCAGAAAAAAGTATTATCTGAACTCTAAAATGTTTGTGCATAAAGCCTTGGCTGTACCACAAAGGTTTCACTGACATGTGCTTATGATTACACCTGACTGTTTTTGCTGTCACCGTTGCTTAAACCTTGCAGAGCAGTAAACTGCTCACCGTGTTCTCTGCTTAATCAGTTCAGCCTGTTGGAAGTACTCTGCAGATTTCATATTTGCAGACTGTTTTACATTCAAGGCTCCACTTTGTGTGCAAGGAGGCACTGTATTTCTGTGTTTACTGATATTCAGTGCATCCAGGAAGCATTCACTTCTTCCACATTTTGTTCTGTTACAGCCTTATTCCAAAATGGGTTACATTATTTTTCACCTCAGAATACTGCACACAATACCCCATACTGACAAAGTGAAAAAAAAATTGCATGGAATTCTTGCAAAGTTATTTAAAAACCAAAACAGGAAACATGTAACATGCACAGAAGTATTAACAGCCTTTTCCATAACACTCACATTTGAGCTCAGGTGCATCCTGTGTGCACTGATCACCTATCAGATGTTTCTACAGCTTGTTCAGAGGCCACCTTTGGTAAATTCAGTTGATTGGCAGTGTTAGCTATGGAACCTAATGTATAAAGTCTCATAGTTAAGAGTGCATGTGAGAGCACAAACCAAGCCATGAAGTCCAAGGAATTGTCTATAGGCCACCAGAAGGACTCCAGGCCAGAGTAGAGAAACTACAGCCTCTGGCCTGATTAAACAAATTGAACTTTTTTTTTGGATGAATGCGAAACGTAATGTCTAGAAAGGGAACCTGCTTGATGCCATCTCTACAGTGAAGCATAGTGGTGGCAGCGTCATGCTGTGGGGATGCTATGCAGCGGCAGGATCTGGAAGACTCGTCAGTGTCAAGGGAGAGATCAATGCTGCCTTGATGATAATCTGCTCCAGAGTGCTCTAGACCTCAGACTGAAGGTTTATCTTGCAACAAGACAATGACCCAAACCACACAGCCAAGATAACGAAGGAGTGGCTTTGGGACCACTCTGTATGTTGAACCCTGTTGAACATCTCTGGAGAGATTTGAGAATGGTTGGCTATGCACTGAAACTCGGGAGGGTCTGCAAAGAAGAATGGAAGAAACTACCCAAAAACAGGTGTGCCAAGCTTGTAGCATCATGTTCAAAGGTGCTTCAACAAAGTATTGAGCAAAGGCTGTAAATGCTTATGTACTTCTTATTTTACTGTGTTTCAGTTTTAATATATTTACTAGAATTTCAAGCACAGTGAAACAAGTGAAGCCCTGTGAATTCTTACCGGATGCACTGGGAGATTGTGTGGGCAAAATCTATGAGGCTTTATGACATCACACTACCCACCCCTCCCCACCCACTAGACAAGTGTAAACGATTACCCACAGCCCCACTGCCTCCTTCCCATGGGAACAGTGCTGGCTACACCTGAGTCACTAGCTCTTTGGCTTTAATGTGTGCCATAAAAATCACCACTTTTCAGGTCATTTCAATTATTAAATGAAATCATATTGCAAGCAGGTGCAGATGGTTAGTAATTTAAAATCATTTAAAATATATTCCAATTCATCGCAAGGGCATTAGCCACCTACTGTTAGTCACTGCAGTTTATCCTGGTGTTGGCATCATGTGGATGATTGTTCACACCTTTTCAGAGATGTCTTCCACTAAAGCTAACAGGGCCACCACAATTTAAAAAGGCTATGAATCATCCAGGTTTCAATTGAACATGTAATCTTTAATTCCTATCTGCTCTGTTTTCTTGCTCTGTCTGATGCCCTGGAGCCAGCGTTATCACTGAAATCTGATACTATATCTTTCTCAGCAACACTGTGTTTTGTCCCCCTGTTTTATGGTAAACGGATCGCTTCCCACAGCAGATACTGTGATGTTGAGCAAGTCTGCAAAGCTAGGTGACATAGTTGTTTCTTTCTCTTTGACGTGCGCATTCTTTTTGATCTCGTGTGGACATTTGTGCGAGGATGAGACATGGTGTGTTTCAGGCAGCTATACACCTCTATACACCTGACAATGACTATGTGGTGGGTGCCATGGTTACACATCAGGTGGGATCATTGGGGAGAGCAGCTGTTTTGCACCTGCTGCCTGAAACACTGGTTTCTAATTTTTTATTTATTTTTTTTATTCTTCTCTTATTTTACAACATCGGTGGTATTTGGCTGGAAAAATGCAAAGAAAGAAGAAACAAATGTGGCAGTTCTGTATACATTTTTGACCTTTCAAGAGCCTCAGTTTGTTCTGATGCTGTGATTCCTGCTCCCCCTGGTGGTCATACGGCATAAGTACCTTCTCATTGACGGCAGAATAGAGAATTTAGGGAAAAAATGAAATTTGCTGACATAACATTTTTAGCTGCCTTGCTGATAATTTTTTTTAAATATTTTCATGTAACTGTCAGTAGTTAGTTCTAACAGGTTAGCCTGCTCTACACCTGTGGTAGACATTCGGCCTAAAAAGTAAACAGTGACTCTCTGGTCACAAGACCAACATGCTGTAGTAATACTGTGTTGATAGTTACCAAATGACAGAGTGCAGTGTCAGAAAGTCAGCTGGCAGTCGACTGGAACAGCCAACTTCAAACTGGTGGAACAGCTCTGTTTGAATGACTTTATCTCGGTGCGTGGGTGTTTGCTCCTTTGTGTGTCTGTGTGTGTGGTTGCAGCTGTAGAGGTAAATCCAGTCTGTCCAGTTCTTTCCCTAATCTACTAACCCTCCTTCTTTTACTGTCTAACCTCCTAACAAGCCCATTTTAACCTGGTAATGACAACACATTCTTGTATGTGTGAATACTTCCAGGGCAGGAAAACGCTTGTGCTGTACAAACGTTAGGTTTTCTCCTGATATATGTGAACCACAAAGCTTTGTGCTATGTTGTTTGAATGAATGTGTATGTGGAGATGGCATAGTCCTTTTGCAGCCGAGATTTGTAGTCAGACGTGCTGGCGATGTTATAAGCTTCAGCAGAAATTTTCCAGCTCCGTGTTTCTTTCCGTTTACTCTCTGACATGTCACATTGGTGCAGTTCAAACAGGACTATTAGTCAGGAATTTAGGAGATATCACAAATAACCTGCGCCCTTGATAAACATGGTCCTGTCCATTTCAGTCTGTGCATATTCTGGTTAATAGCCCACGTAGCGTGTCTACAGTGCTGTATCATTGCAGATGAACTGCAAAGTCAAAGTTCAGTGTTTAAAACTGAGTTTAAATGACATAATTTAACTGTAAAAGATGTAGCCTGTAATATTGAACACTATAAACCAACCACACCTGTAGACAATACGTCCACACAAACCTCTTGATTGGTTACCGCTGTTTGTTTTTCTCTCAAGAGGACTGATGCTGCTAGTTTTCTCCATGTTTGCTGTTTATAATTTGCTGATGTTCGTAACGATTTCTGTGACATGTAAATGCAAAAGCTGAATTTTAAAGACGTTATCTTGACACGGGAAATAAAAATAGATTGTCAGAAATAAAATACATGATTTGGAAATGCACTGCTGACAAAGGTGGATTGCCTAAAGCTATGTAGGGAGGGCGGTGCTGTAGCTCACTGCTCACCTATGTGCCCAAGGCTGCTGCAGGGTTTTCCTGTGTGTTATTCGCCTTTCCTACCAAAACATCTTAAAATAAATGTTGGGAAAGCAACCTGTAGAATATTCACCCATGATGGTGATGTCCACCCATTTCTTGAGTAACATGTTTTGGAACATTTCTGATCAGAAAAAGCACGATGATGTCTCTTTACGTAGAGTGGACAATATTAAAATGTCACAGCAGCAGAGATTATGTTCCTGCTTATCTTAAATAAATCCAAGCCTTTCCCTGCTAATCAGAACGGATACAGGTATTAAGTGCATTTGGAAAGCTATGAAAGAGTTATTCATGGAGTTGGTGTGAGGGTTGATCTGTTTGATGAAGTAGGGAGTCAGATCTTTGAGCAGTGGAAGGATATGAAGGGCTGACACAGTTTGTCTTTTGAATGTGTTGGATGTTTAGACTTCTAAGCTTTACTTCTTCATCATGTTTGGTGCCTTTTTTCCTTGGTTTTCTCATTAAGGCTCATTTTTTGGTGCTTTTTAAGGAAAAAAAATCGATTAGACAGGTTGTATCATAGATATTATTCTGTTCATCTGCAAAAAATAGAACTGCGTATGTGCATGCATCTACGCGACAGGAATTTCAATGTGAATGTGTGACTAAAGCATGAATGATCTCACTCCTTTCAAGTTTCGGTGGCTCTACTGTTAGGAGCACGTCATGTCCTCCCAACAGTGCTCTCTGTGTGTGTGTGTGTGTGTGTGTGTGTGTGTGTGTGTGTGTGTGTGTGTGTGTGTGTCTGTGTGTGTGTGTGTGTGTGTGTGTGTGATATCTGGCTCAGGTTCAGCAGTCAGATTATCATGCTGTGATTCATGTGCAGTCATAGAGCTGCATGCTGCAGCCTGCCCGTGTCCGCTCCATAGATCTTCATACTGATCAACAGCTTCCATTTCACATGCATGAGGTGTACGAGTGTATTTGTACAGCTGGGGTGTTTTTGGTTTTGTGTTGCACACATGACCCTGTTGCTGATCACGGTTTGTTTCAAGTGTGAAGCTGAACTTCATGTCTTCAATTCTTCCTTTAAAAATCATTCTGATACAATGATAGTGACGAGTTGGGGTTATATTTAGATTTTAGATGTTATTAAGATTACTCTTTGACTGAAATTTAGGCTGAAGTCAGTAGTCAGATCAGTAATCTCCTAACAATATCACTTGTATTTTTGTCTATTACTAATAATCTCTGCTATTGTACTATTATCTAGTATATTGCAGTAAAGCTAACACATTAGTGGCTCATTTAAAATTGATAGCAGCTTCCACACTGGCTTTTTGGTGCACACTGCCACCACCTGACCGAAGTGTATTATGAGCAGTAGGTTAGCAGCTACAAACCTAATTTTGATATTTCCACTGAAACAAATTAGGATCAGAAGACTGTGTCTTGAAATCACATTCAAACTATTCATTTGCAGGTGCAAAAATGCATTTGTCTGTCTGCGCATTTATTGGCTCCCTGTGTGATTAGGGCTTTTTTGCCTTCCCCAGAAAGGGAAAAAAATATAATAAAAACTAGCAAAATGAATAGCAAAATAATAAGAATAATAAAGATCATTTTTGCCAAGTAAGTTGCTATTCTTAGCAAAAATAAGTAAAGTATCAACTTTTCTGATACCATGATGGTATGGGATCTCTGTAACACCCAATAAAAACCTATTAATGTTTTCAGATGATGAACACATGATTGAAATATAATGGAAAAATAGCGTCTATTCAGAACAACAAAAAAATTAGGTTACCCCTTTAGTATTAGTATTTATTTATCTAGTATTTATTCACAGCTTGTTTGTTATTTTATGGATTGTTAGCAAATGCTAGCTAAACTGTTGCTAGCTAAAATGTTATTGCCATAACTCATCTTATTAATTTATCTCATTAGCAGGTTTACCCTCGTTAGGATACTGAAGGATAAAACAAAAAGTGCAAATATGTTCAAATCAAAGTTTCTCATTTAGATTTTATCTGAATATGAAACACGTGAATGAAATGTGTAAATAGGGCCTTAGTTGTGCTGTTTATGTGCACTCACAGACCACTTCATTTGGTACACTGTTTGACTGCTCATAAGTTAAAATATCTAATGAGCCAATTATTTGGCAGCCATAGCATTTGGAGATTTAGACATGGTCAAGTTAAACTGCTGAAGTTCAGCACTAGCATCACAATGGGGAAGAAAGGTGATTTTAAGTGACTTTGTAGTGTGGTTGTTGGTGCCAGTTGAGTGGGAGTATTTTAGAAACTGCTAATCTACTGGGATTTTCCCACACAGCCATCTGTTTGACTTGCAGAGAAAGGTCTGGAGAAAAGAAAATATGCAGTTAGCAACAGCTCTCTGGATGAAAATGTCTTGTTTATATCAGAGATCAAAGGAGAATTGGCAGATTGCTTTGAGGTGACAGGAAAGCAACAGTAACTGGAATAACCATTTGTTACAACCAATGTATGCAGAAGAGCATGACCAAGCAACATGTCTACAACATGATGGGCTACAAGACCACATTATATCTTCTTGTGTCAGCCACGAACAATTTACACTGGAGAATAGAAGATTACAAAAACGATAGCTTGTCTTGAGTCTTGATTTGTGCTGTGACATTCAGATGGTAGGATCAGAACTTGGCTCAGCCGACATGAAACCATTGATTCTTCCTGCCTTATCAATGGTGGTGATGTAAAATTGTGGTGCAGATTTTCTTGCCACACATTTGGGGTTGAGCATTGTGTAAACACAGCCTACCTGAGTAATGTTGCTAACAACGTCCATCCCATATGACCACTCTGTACCAACCTCTGATAGCTGCTCCTGCCATGTCACAACGCTCAAATCAAACTGGTTTCTTCACTGAATTAGGCTCTTGGCAAATAAGTACTAAGATACAAACACAAGAAAAGTCAGTTGTAAAGAGGAGTGGGTAAACTCTGATGTAGCTCTGCCTTAGGGTAAACTGTGAAAAATTAATTCTGGTAGCCATCGAATTGCTGCTTCACAGCTAGAAATGACTGCGATGTAGGCACTTTATGCATACACCAGATGCCAGTGCGGCAATTAGAAAGGCTTCTGGTTGGAAGATGGCCTTAAGTAAGAAATTCACAATATGTGCCTGATGAAATGAGTTCATAAAAGCAGGAAATGTCTGTGATATGGCCAATTAAATGAAATTAGATTCAAGTTAAATGCTCATTACAGGGAAATGAGTCTACTACATTAGCGATTACAATGTATGGTCTGTCAAAATTGTTGTGGCACTAGACAAACGTATTGTCTGATTACCGACTACAGAGTTCTTTGAGCTAAATGGTGAATCAAATGAATTGCAGATCAGGGAACATGCAAAACATGGGCCTGTATGTGCAATGGTTATGCTGAGAGGCAAATCCAGTTTAATAGTTCACATCTCATGAGAGATATGAAGCTGCAACTGTGGCAGGAAAGAAAGATGCTTACCTGGGATACTCAAGTACAGTATGAGCTCTCTCATGTCTGTTCCTACATTCCTCTTTATTACCTTTCAGCGCTTCAGTTCTCCAGCATTATACCTTTAGACTCGATAAATGAAGATAATTCAAACGACGTTGTTCCCCTTGTCGCTTAAAGGCTGGCACTTCCTTGTGAACAGCGGTTAGACAAAGTGAGCCTGTCCCTGGGCTTAATGAGTGCAGGGGTGAAGGGTGATTCCTTAAGCCATTAACAGGAAAAAGTCATTATAGCTGAGGTACCTGAATCAGCAGTGTGGTGTTTTGTGTTTTACAGCAGGTGCATGCAGACGCAGAGCTGCAGGTATTGCAGTGACACTTGTGAACCACAAAGAGGCGCTCAAGCCTAGGTTACGGTGGTTCCCCCTATTGTCTGTATCCTGCCTGCTGCACAGAATGACGTTTTTTGTTTTGTTTGTTCCTAGGAATGGGTGCCGGCCTCAGAGTGACAGGCACATGGCATTTCCTAAAAGAAAAAGAGATGTAGCCTGACTGTCCAGACTTGACTGCTTTCTTCTTTTGTTGCTTATGTGTCCTGTTTATAATGAGCATCACATCCATGGTCTCTGTGGTTGAGCCCCTTGGACAATTGGCATTTTCTTGGCCCCTGAAGTTGGCATTGCCATGGCAACGCCAGTCGAGTGCCAAGTGGGCACCTGTGCTGGGTCGAGATCAAGCCGTGAGTGAAATTAGCCAAGGCTAAAGCAGGGTCCCAGTAGCTTCCCCTGGTACCAGGGCGCTGCTAGGGGAAATCAAAGACTAATTACTCTGTTTGTCTGTGTGTGTGTGTGTGTGTGTGTGTGTGTGTGCGCACGAGTGTGTGAACAAGGCCTGTTTGTTGGCATACGTTGAAGACTGTATGGTTGGACTGTCTCTGAGATTCCAGACTTGCACTAAGCTGCATTTATTCTTCTCTTTTTCTGGACATCTTGAGTTTAGCTGATGTTGTGGTTAATTTGACTTGTGCAGTACTTCATGAAAGATTTAAGAATCCACTGAGACCAATTTGATTTTTGCAACGGAGCATGATAAAGTTTCCTCTGTCTTTGCTTTAAAAGTAGAGGTTAAATGTCCAAACGTGCCATGGCTTTGGCTCAGTTTGTAGAGCAGGTCGTCTCCCAATTTGTAGCTTGGTTTGGTGGTTCGATCCCCAGCTACTCCATGTCAAAGTGTCCTCAGGTCCAAGATGCTGAAACTGAAGTTGCCCCATCCTTGGAGTGTGTGCATGTGAATGTTAGAGGTAGCTGGGTGATGGAGGCTTGTAGTAAAACTTGCTTTGAGTGCTCAGTAACAGAAAAATACAGCTATGTAAGTACAAGTCCGTCTTTTACTGTGATAATGTAATGACTCCACAGAAACCAAACTCATGCAATGATCAATCTGAGATGTAGTCACAATGTGTGCTGTATTTATGAGTTTCCTGTGGCTACACTAAGGTTTGTGATCTGCGCTGAAACCTGACTCATTTCTGACGTAGTTATGTGTCATCAATGAGTTGGAGCCCAGATGCTGCCCTCTTGTGGCTTGACAGACTATCATCTTTCTTTACAGTTTCTCTGGTTCTCTGTGAACCACCAGGACCTGTTTCTGCTTTGGAAAAACAGAAACAGATAAGCTGATACATAACTCCACAGTGATGTCAAGATTGAGGCAACTAGTAGTTATATACTTTTGTTTTATCTATGTTACTGCTGCTAATGAAACTAGCATCACAGATACGTCTCCTGGCTACAGTAAAGTCCAAATGTCTTCTTAACTATAAAGACCATAAAGGAGCATTCAATACCAAGTGAGACATCGTGCTCACACAAGAACTCACACCCAGAAATAGTCACACATACCCACACACATACATCTCCACAGACACACGCCCTGCCGCAGTCAGCTGTAATTAGCCTGTAAGGACCCAAGTCAGCTCTGCGTCTTAAAAGGCTCAGCGCGCTGGCGGATTTTTATCCTCACCTCCGTTGCTCCGCTCGGAGGCTTGTGGGCGGCAGCAAGCAGTTTTTCATTTCATTTTCCTCTGGGGCTTTGGATTTATTGTCTGCTCGTGCTTGTTTATTTGCTTCCTAGTTTTTTAAACTTCACTTACTCGGGAAAGATTTGTCGAGCACCGTTGTAATTTTTCAGAAACGCCCTCCCTCTCAGTTATGCGGTCGTATTCCCTCGCTGTGATGAGATGCCCATTGCAGCCGCAGTCTTTGTGCTTATCGCGTGCAAAAAGACATCCAAAGTGAGGAAACTCTCCGTGTGCGCTGTTACACTCAGGTACATACATTAGTTACAGAAACCAGCAGGTTTACTCGTCTCTTCGGTAGCAAGAAGACTGTTTACTACATGAGGCCTTTCATGTTTTCATTGCTCATTTTGCACTGATTAAAGGGCTACGCCGTGTCCTTATTTTCTGACAAGCTCCTCTAGACGAATGATCACAAGAAACTTGAGCTTTTGGGGGGTTGTTTTTGGAAGGGCAGCTTTTGTCTGGCTGATTGTTATTTGTTCAGCGTGGCATAGGAGACAATCCAGAGCAGTTCTTTGTTTGCAGAGTAATGGAAGAAGCGTTGTTCTTATGTTTTTATAATACTGCAAGTGCCATCACTGCTGTGTATTTTGGCATCTTGTGAGCCCATGTGGGCTAAGTATCTAAAACGTGCAGATTGTTTTCTGTAAAGTAATGCTTTAAGCGGGAAATTGGTCTCACATCTGTGCAAAATCACAGTATTGCCCGGCCCAGGTTGTCCTATAAAGTGCAATGCATTTTGAATTGGTAATGCATATAATAAAATAGAGTTTTTCCTTTATGGGTTGGATTCTCCAAGTTTTGGGAATTGATTTGCAGTGACCCCTCTCTCTGAGGGGCCAAAAATGAGCCAAAATCATTGAATCCCCTACAGGATTCCATGGTTCAGGTTTTTCCTTTAATTTGTCATCAGTGTTTTTAGTAGCTTTCTAAGTTGTAGACAGAATGTCATTCCAAGGTTGCGTCTGCTGTACCGAGTCCAGTGTGTGCCAGATGAGATGAAGTCTCTCTGTCTGACGAACCATTTTCATGTATTGATGTGGAACAAAGGTCATGTTGTGGTTATGAAGCTGAGATAAGGTAATACAAGTGCATGAAAGCCCAGCGAATCTGCTGAAGCTGCTATTTTAGACGTGCTGAGCCACCAGTATGGATGGCGTTAGTCCATTCTTGTTGACAAAAACACAGCTTCAGCTGAACGGCGTATGCAGCGTGACATACACAGCCCTGTGCCTGGGGTAAGAATGTTATTGCTCCATATTGCAAAGCAGCAGGCAACTCCTCCATCTTCCACAGTGGGTTTCTTTAAAACTGGTAAAAGTGGGTCATGTCACCGAGTCTGTTTCTCAGCTCAGAGGAAATCCAGCTAGTCATGTAGGTGTCTTTGATTTCTCCTGCGTGACAGCTCCCCTACAGGAAGAGACTTTTGCCGATGCGCCAAATCGCTTCTGACGTTGCGTCTGGAAGCCCGAATACTGTCTGGAAATGCCAGGCCGTTTAACCAAAGCTCTGGATAGGCTGTGCCAAAGCAACCTCTGCTCTCGAACACGCCATGTTCATACATGTTCATACACACATACACGCGCACACTCTCATCCTTGAGCTGTGTATGGTCGTGTGTCACGCAGGAGGATGTTGGTTCTGGTTGACAGCTGTCAGGGCTGCTTTGCTTTCAGTGTCTGGACACTTTGCCAAACAAGCCTATTATCTGCAGCGGCAAAGTCTTGTGGAGGGGCCCGGCATTGCCCCAGGGGGCTGATTTGGGTCAGGCGCCATGAAACAGGCCCTAAACAGAGGTGACAGATACAGACACCCCCCCTGCTGGGATCCTGCAGGCCTCTCAAAACCCCCTGGAGAGATGTTCCTAGGAGCACTAACATAACAAAGGAGTCGATTTTCTCTGTTATGTGGCGAGCGCTGCGCCCGCAAGGCCCACTGGCATGAGCCAGTGTGAGGTATTGGTTTGGTTTCTTTGCTTTTTATCTTTATTGCCTCATTATGTGGCTGTTGCGAGTTCGGTACCATTTCAGAGAAAAGCATCTTCTCCCCACGCGAGCCATTTCCACCTCACCTCATGGGGGCAATGGTGCATTCTTCGTGGGGCTCTATAGGCTATGATTGCCAGCTTGAAAACGACTTACACAAAGTCAGAACGAGTTCAACAGAAACCACAATCTTAAACAGAAAAGTTTAATCTACCATCAATTGCTTATTTTGAATATAGACCTATTTCCCTCTCACCCCGCTGCTTCTCAAGTCCTTGTTAAACCAAGCGCGTATCTCCTCTGCATGACAAGTAAGCCTCTGTAGCTTTTGTCTCAAGAGTCTCCAGACCGTGAGTGGCTGTTTTCAACACTTGACTACTTCTCTTCAGAACCATATATAATTACCCTCACAGATCCAAAGTCACTCCAAGGTTGTGTCTGAAAATTGGCTTTCAAATAGACTCGGGAAGGCAAAGCGCTGTTTCTTAGACTGCATTAATTTATTACAGGGTATATGACATATACCAAGCTACTTGGGATTTTGAGCGCTGTGTGGATTTAAATATTATAGTAATTAGTATAAATGTGCGTGTGGCCTGGAGGCTAATGGAAGACGGAAGTGTTGGTAAAGCACATGTGCAAACACAGCAGCTTTTACCCCGAACCACCGGATACAGAAACTTGTATGAGCATGGTTGACGTATCTGAATAAGTAAAGAAAATATGGACAAAGTATAAAGAAGGAGAGATAAAAAATAATGAACAAATGGGACGAGAGACGAGAAAAGCATCCAGAGGAAAAGATGCTAAAAAGTGTGGAGCTGGCATCGCCACAAGCTAAGCCGAGTCTGGCGCTGGCGGTTGGCACTGCACCGAGCTGAAGTTGACACTGGCACGGAGACGGAGGGAGGCGATGCCAGGGCCGGGAAGCTAAGCCTGGTTTGGAGAGCTTTAGACAGGCATATTGTAGCAGACAGAAGACTGAATCCCCTCTAACACCATGGTTGTGTGCTCTCATTGCCTTGTCTTCTCGTGAGAAAAGGCTAAAGACCTCTTCAGATTATGTCCCGTTCTGCTAAAATACTGAAGGCTTACAGACATGCTGAAACGCTACGTGCTCGTCGCCTCCACAGCCGCTGGTCAGAGGGATTTGTCTCTTTGCTGTCCCTGTTGTCAGAGAGCTTTTAATATCATTAGTTAATAAAAGTCCATTCAAACAGCAACTGCATTGATTAAATTTGTGATATTAGCCTAATCTTTGATTTCTTTAACAGATGTATTGCCTTAATTTTGTTAAACTTGTATAATGACAATAAAAAATCTTGAATCTTTAAAAAAATTCTACCGATATAAAAGAAAGCTAAAATAAGTTTATGTTCTTTGGTAAAGCATAATGATCGAATTTAGTCAGCAAGAGCTGTGAACAGGAGGACAATAAGTCACCTCAAACTAATCTGGAACGTTCACAATTAGCTCTTTTAAACTACACAGGACCATGTAAGATTCATACATTTGAACATTTTATCATCTGTTTGTCGTCATCTCCTTCTCCTCTACCCATCCTTCTTCCTCCTCACCTAGATCTTCATCTCCTGTAATAAAGTCATGGGTCTAACACAGGAAAACATACACAAAGATTCTTATTTATCCCTGATGTTGTTGCAATTATAAGCAGATCAACCCTACCGTGTCCGAACAGCCGAAAACGAGTCTGCTAAACAACAACAACCTTGGATGCACCTCAAGCTTCAATAATGCTAGCTAACAGCGGCAAAAATAGCAGCACTTACTGACTGAAAAGTTCTGGAAATCCTCAAAAACTCAGTGTTGCTGTTATTGACTTATATCAGACTCCTTTCCACAAAGCTCTACTACCTCCTCCACAACACTTAGGCTATGTCCACACAAATACGTGTTCGTTTTCTCTCCGTTTTGGCCTCCCGTCCACACTGAGACGGCGTTTTTGGTCAAGGAAAACGCAGCGTTTTGAAAACGCGCTCCAAAGCAGATACATTTGAAAACGCAGTTTTCACGTCGCAGTGTGGACAGCGAACCTGGAGCCTTTTCGTAAACGATGACACATTTTAGTCATGTGATGCAGTCATGTGACCAATTAAACTAAGATAGCGGAGGGCATTATACAGCAGTTGCTTTGTTTGCTCTCAATTTTGACAGCCCAATTAAAGATTTCAGCTTTTCTTCAAATTCTTTAATTCTCGATCACTTTTACAACTTTGTACTTTTTTGTTACTCGCAGCAATAACTCCACCTCATTGTCAGTCCATTTAAAAAACTCGGTGCTTGTCCTCAACATTTTGCCACGACGTTTCAAAGAGCCGGAAAGCAAATGAGCAGCAGACAGAAATGAGGTAGGTCCAATCATCTTGCATTTCACGCATGCGCAGGACTGGAACGTAAGCGTTTTCGGCCGTTTCGATGTGGACACACAACTCTGTGAAAACGACTGAAAACAACAGAGTGGACCCGGAGCGATTTCAGACGAAAACGCCGTTTTCAAATTTATCCGAGCTAGTGTGGATGTAGACTTAGTTGTGGACATTCCACACGGTGATCTACAGCTCAAAACAGGAGATGACCAGATCATTTGAGGTGATTCGGAGGTAAAAATTAAAAATATATCAAAGTAATTGTTACACATCAATGTTTTATTCTTGATTTATTGCTAAGTGTTGGTATCATTAAAATATGTTCAAATATAGTTTGTACAGAAGTGTTTTTATATCGTTACGGGGAAACGAGTAAATAACCTTCAGTTCTGACATAATTGAATCTGCTTTAAAATTCTGTCTCCAGCTTCAATTAACAACTCAAAGGGCTCTGTCTGGGTTTCGGGGGATTGGAGGTGGTTATTGTTTTATTCATGACCATCATCGTCACCATATTTGTGAAAAGGAAGCTGGCAACACTTCTATTTAAAAGTCTTTTCATGTCACCAAAACTTGTTAGACCCGGAGCCAGTTCCCACCTCCCTGGGGCCCCCAAAGCAAGCCCGCGAGCCATGAAAACCATTTGCCACGGGGCTGGCTGTGGCTCACGAGATAAAGCCAGTCATATTGGCTCCTCTAGTCTCCCCTTCTGAGCTGCTTTTTTTAATAAATGCTGTAGCCTAACTAATAGAAGTATTTCATTCTTACTTTTTGTCAGGCACAGCATTGGTAAGCAAAGCCGTGGATGAAGTTGGCAAGTGAGCACGACGCAGACAAAGAAATGCACTGCCCAAACTGGTTAACCAGAGGGACAGACTAGAGACATATGCACTGCTCCTTAACACTGATGTTAGCTTGCAGACCTTAAACTTGGATTAACCTGAAAGCTTTCTCACACGGCAGTCTTTTTTAATTTCCTCTTCTCATGAGCAGCAGGGCAGTTTGCTTCATTCGTCACTGAAGTTGTAAAACATGGGCACTTGTTTTAAAAGGGGGTTCGGGGTCCTTGCATAATTTGAAGGTCCTATGCAACTTGTGTAGTCAATGCAATGGAGTGCTTAGTTGTAAACTCGTGTTGTTACATTTCTGTTCATTTGGCTCAAAATATATCAACAAAAACATGCAGGTGCTGCAGCTAAGTCTTTTATTTCTTTTTTCATAGGTCGATACCTAATTATGGCTTGAATAAAACTCTGAGAGAAAAATATTTTAACTTTAGTAAGGCATGAGTTTCTTTTGAACCCTCTTGCATCTAAAAATGTTTCTATCGTATTGATGCATTTTTGTTTGTTTGTTTAGCTGTATGGATATAACTAAATTTTACTTCAGTAACACTTATTGGCTAAAAATATCAAATATTTGCTGGCTAGATTTACTCATTTTTCTTCAAGCTCTACAAAATGTAATATAACAATAAAACTATTGAAGAGTTATACGATTGCATACCTATTATGTATGCAATTATACAACTATACACAACTGAATTGATACACAAGCATTGATACAGACTCTGGGAGTTAATGATGTTCGGCTTGGACTGATTGATTGAGGGGTCAATCCAGTCTATGGCCATCTTTTCTACTTGTATCCGTTTATAGTGAAAACAACACATTAAACAACGTTACAAAGCATGTTGGGAACTGGTTATTGTTTTTTCTTGATATCCAACAGGCTGCTGTTGTGTGTGTTCAGTGATCTTTATTTGATGATCTGTCTTATGCTACTTTACTCTGTGTTCTATCATTTTATTTTTCCTGTGTTACATCATCCTTTCTCTGCTCTTCCTTATTCCACCAAGGCCCTTTTATAGGGATTTAGGGAAGTCACAGAGGGGAAAGAAAAAGAAGAAACCCCTGAACTTAAACACCACAGAAACGCTGTGGGTTGACGGAGCAACTTTTGTTCAATAAAACCTTCTGGGGAAAGCGTAGATGGCACATTTCAATATTTCATCTTCTGTGTCTCCTCTACCAAATCAGCCATGAAATGCAGACGGCGAGTGTGCTGTTCCAGTCGGCATAAACGCGGCACACACACCACCTCCCAAGCCTTGTTTAAATGGATGAGACGTCATGAGTGTTAAATAACAGAGGCACACTGCCACAGTCTGATATGGTGGGGTTAATCTGCTGAAACACATATACAGACACAGTGTAGGCTGTATATTACAAACAAGCCAATGCACACCCGATGAGTGCTGTTCACACCCAAACCTATAGCCATGGGAAGGCAAGCATACATCCAGACACACGCGCGCACGCACACACACACACACACACACACACACACACACACACACACACACACACCAAAAGAGACCACCTGTCAGTGTGAGCTGAACACCACAGGCAGCATCACCTGCTCGCAGGAATAAAACTCTTTGATATTCATATCAACCTCCAGCTCCGTGCACAATCAAATACCTCTTACTTTGCTTTTTCTATCTCTTTCTGTCTCTCTCTGCCCGAAATAATAATCACACAACATAAAAGTGGCGCGCTGAAACGCAGCATCAGGAGAAGTGTTTGCGCTAAAGAAAACACAGCAGTTTTTTCTGGAGCTGAGCAAATTGCTAACTGTGGAGGGGGGTGGAGGTGTGTGTGTTCATGGACATGGACCATGTTAAAACTATATTGTCCACACATGCAAACACACACACAGATGTGAGAGGCCATAGAAGGAACACGGTGCCAGGCTACGAGGAGGGCGATAGGCCAGCCACTGTCCTGCCAAATGGCACCCCAGGCAGGCGAGGGCAGTACACTCTCATGATCCTCATCAACATCACAATTAGAAAGAAAGCAGAACCCAGCTGGTGAAACTGGAATTGCACCGATCGGGTTGACAAAACAGAGAAGAAAACTAAAAAAGAAGTAAAAATGCAGACACACTAGAATGAATGGATATGCTTAAAATGCAAAAGACCATGTTAACACGATTTTAAAGGGAAAAAAAGCTGCGTCTTAGCCTCAGATTAAGGGCTCTGCACGCTGCACGTGTCTCCACTGCAAGGAATTGTAGCAAGACAGTAACAGATTATTGAAAAAGCAACAAAAACACACATCACAACGTGGGGAAAAGTGAAATGATCTCATATGCGTCAGCGATAAAGATGCATCAATCAAAATGTGTCTTGGCGAGCCACTCTTCCCCCTGCTTTGTCCCAGCCTTGTTTAACACAGATATAGTGTAGCTTTCAGAGCGCTACAATATTGTACTTTATTGCACTTTGTGTGTCTCTGCTTTAAATCCTTCTCCTGATATGAAACGCAAGGTAAACGCTTTACTATTCACTTTGCAATTTATTCTGTCTCCCGAGTAGCGTGTGGCTGAATTGTTGCTCTGTATTCCCACTCTGCAGTAAAACTCATTTCCACAGCCACATGACAAAATATTAACATCGTCTTCACAATGAAATGTCACTGTGAGTGCTTTGTCAAACCAAAAAAAAGGGGCTGGTTCTCCTGATGCTCCGTTAAGCGGGGAACTCCCAGTGCAGCTTGCCTGGCCTCAGGTGCCGCACCTCTCGCTGCTAACAGGACTGCTAATTGGAGCGCTGCACCATTAGAGCACACACACATGTACACACATGTACAATAAGGCTAAGCCAAGCCAGACATCCCCCTTCCCTAGAGGATTGGGGAAGCGTGCATCTGTGGAACAAGTGTTTTCACTGTAAAGGTTTTTAAAGTCTGAAATGCAAACAAAGCAAGGACGCTCAACAGGACTAGTTTGGCTTGACAGGAGTGTGAAGGCTTGCGTTTCTTTTCCTCTCAGTCACTCCTCATCCTTTTATTCCACTCCTTTTCTTCCTCGTAAGAAGCATGCAGGTGACACGCTGAATAAAATATTAACATTAGAACTGTTATTGATGGAGCAACCTGGTTTTTGAAGCGAGACGTAAACCCGATCCTGCCAAATACCGGCACCCACGCAGACTTTCCACAGCTATTCTGTTACAGAGTTGTGAGTCGTGCCTAAAAACGTGCGTCCTATTTGCACGCTCCCGCTGTAAAAGTACAGAATACGGTGAATCAAAATATCACGAAGCTGTTTTCTTTTGGTTGTTGTTGAAGGAGATGTGTTAGACTCCTGTTGTTCCATGGGCCATGTTTGAATACAGGCAGGTAACACGTTTGCCGACGATGCTTTCCCCACACATCATGAATTATTAGCATCCCGTCACTGTTGGCAGCACAAGTCATCATTGTTTCACTTATGAATAAAAGTAAAGTGCCAGAACTGTGTCTTCTGTCTACCAGTTGTGCCCACGCACTGTTTGTGGTGTTGAATCTTGGAGGTCTTAAAGAGCTGAAGTGGAAACATTAAACAAAGCACACTTGAATTTTTTTCCTACATGTCTACATTAGAATAAACTTCAATCAGTGATGCACAGGAGGTGAGCTATGAAATGTTGCTCAGTAACGAATTGTTGGCAAAAGAGAGTCCTGAACTTGGCCTCCTGCTTAAAGAGTAGTGAGCTCGGTCATGACACACAAAATGCTGAATTAAAAAAACATTTAAAAAGTCATAAATGCAACTAAAAACCACTTTGTATGATCATATTTTTAAGTGGCGATATTGAATCGATCGCCATCCTGAGATAACGTTAGCTTGACAAAACTACCCCTTAATTCAGAACAAGCTCTCAGTCACACGAGTAAAAATAGGAAAGCAACTTCCTTCCATCTACAAAAACTCGGTGGCTGCCTGGCGATTGTATTGAATGTTTTTTCACTTTGTGGGACTGATTGCAACTTGTGGTGAACGGTTGACCAGAACTTGAGGATGTTGTACAGTTATAAGGCAATTGCACTGGTAGGAGGCAACCTTTCTGCAAACAGTTGCAGTTTGACTCAGACCGACTGGATTGGCTCTTTCAGAGTTTGTCGAGGCTTTGCAAATATAGACATGCTAACATGTTCCCATCAGTCTGAATGGGTTTGTGTCAATAAGCACAACTTGAGAGGCTCGACTCAACAGGCTGCCAGCTGGTTGCATTTTGAGAGGAAATGTAATGGGTAAATGTGAATTTTTCTTCACTGTTTTTAGACAGCAACAGATATGTGATCTTCAGTAATTATTCCATATGATCAAAAACAGATTGCTTGTAATTTTCAAGTTGAACCAATTCAGTTGCAAACTGACTTTGTCTTATGAGAGCACTCGTGGCAGGTTTTAGCGAGCGTGTTGGTGTGCAGAAGTGAAGTGAGAGAACTGTTTGTTCAAATAAGATAAACTTTAACTTTGAGGAGAACATTTGCATGAAAAAATGTAATAAATCTCAAGATATGTGCATTGCTCAATATAATGCAAATTGTTAAAAATCACAATATTGTGAGTGAAGTGAGATGGGAAGATGTACGAGAAAATGCCATTTCACATGTTCAGCTTTGGATGTTCCCTGGCTTATTAGGTATATTTTCAAAAATCATTTCCTGTTTGTGTTTAGTAATTGTTCGTGACATGTTTTTCTGCACATTTTGCCTGATCACATTTGTTCATGTGCGAAAAGTTTATCTTATTCACTTCAACAGGCTTGAATTTAATTCCAGCTGTCATAACAAAGCATCAGTGCACAAATTGCTCTTTTTTCAGCTCTCAGTTACACAGGAAGGACATACAGTGGACTGTACACACGGCTATAGAGTGGGCTGTTTGTGTGTCCTTAAAGGAGTGTCATTGGTAGGCCACACACAGTGTCAGTGAGTGAATCAGGCCTTTTTTACAGTGTAATGGCCTTGAAACAAGAAAGCCAGACAGACTTACTGACATGGAACAATACAGAGTGTCACATGAGTCCCTTCCTTGTGTAAAGACCGACATTTACTCTAATGCATGTGTACAGGACAGTGCTTCTGGCATAACAGAGCAATAATCTCACAAAACCATCAGATGTGTGTGTGCTCGTGCCTGCGTGTGCGCTGATGGATGAGTGTCTTCAGAGATAAATGGGTCCCTATTATTTGTGCCTTTTATAGGAAAACTCCCCGCTGACTTCCGAATGGAAGTAGCATGCAGTCTTACTTCACATGCACGCGCGCGTGCACGCATGTGTGTGTGTGTGTGTGTGCGCACACACACACACACACACACAGACACACAATCCTATAACGAGCTACAATTGTGGGGCCTAAGGCTGTGGCACATCTGTTGTAGGAGAAGACATAAGGCTTTCATGCAGGGACTCTCAAGATTCTCCATACAACACCACCACAATGTGCACACACTCACATGTTATACGCACCCAGGCATACTTGTGTGATGAATGAGCTTTTTAAAAAAATAAATACAAAGGAAGAAGGATTGTTGAGTGGTGAAGTGATGGGTCTTATGGCAATTTTAACTAAGAATCCCTTAAAGCCATGGCTGCACACAAAGACACTGAGACTTATTTTCCCAAATTGGCCCACTGACCTTCAGATACCCTCCATAATGAAGCCATACAGTTTTTACTATTCTTGACTTCAAGTGGTAAGACTAAAGGCAGGATAGAGACAGAGGAGGTTTGGATGAATTTTACTGTCGAACCTTTGAATAAAAGCACATCAAAAATAGGGAAAAAACACAAAGTGGAAGTGTTTTCAGGGAACAATAATGTGACAGACCAGCTATGGACGTGACAAGCTAACAGTAAGTGGCTGATAGCATATCTGTATCTGCGGCATTGCATGAATCGCACAATTAAAACACACAGTACCTGCATCTTTTGCATCCTGTGCTCATTTTAAGAGTGTCTCTCCTTTGCATGTTTTGGTTTCTGTCACTTGTGCAGCTGTTCCGTCACATTATTGCGTCCCCTAAAACACTTCTGCTGTGTGTTGTGTGATTTAGTTATTTTTTCTATTCAACTTCCATTGTGTATTGTTGGAGTTCCTTAGTGTTTTGTGTAACATTTCTCTATTTGCTGAAGTTACAGTGCATTTGACCTCTCAGGGCCACCGTAGCTTTTAGACATACCTATGATAAGCTGTATGTAAGCTTCTCAACCATTTACTGAGTCATTCTGACATTATCTTTGCCAAGTTTCTGTCTCACCAAACTTTCTGTGACACATACCCTTACTCGTACGATCGAATCATATTAAAAACTCTGACACAGTTAATATAAGTAAGTGTCATATTTGTCTCGGAGAACATATTTTCTTGGCATGAGCGGTGCATTTGCGAGCTGTCTTTATGCTCCCTCATGAGCTCTCATTACTTTGAAGGGACACCGGGGAATTCTTGAGCTATACCAAATATCTCCTTATTCCTCGCTGACTCTTTCAACTGTGGTAGGATCATGTCAGTGATTGCATGCATAAGAAGTATCTTCAGCTCTCCAGGGTATCAGAGTGATCCACTGGCTGAAATGAGAACTACTGTTGCATTAATGATTTGAGTAGCTCCCCTTTGATTGCACCTTTTTCCAGCTGCAGCAGGGGGCACTGTGATGTCACTGTTGGAGCTTGTAGAGGGTTATTACCGAACAGGGTCAGATTCCGCTGCAAGCTGGAACCCTCATACTATACACCGCCAAGTCACTCAGCATTAACTTTAAAAATCCTGCACTTTTAAAAGGGGCTTCTTCTGATTATATAATGGGTTGTATCCATTTGGCTGTGGAAATATTTAGATCGCATGCAGCGTCTTTCATCGGTTTTTCCATCACTGTTCCAAGTGCCTGTTAGCTCAGGCTGTTATCCTAAAAGGGAGTTAAATTAGGATTCAGTCAAGGACACTAGGAATATCACATTACGCTGGTGTTGAAGCACGCCTGCCTATTCAGACACACGTTGAAGACACGAGGTATTCAACAGTCTGCATCTGTAGATGTCCACAGATTCCTTTTGGAGCTGACCTCTTATCAAAGTAGTAGTAGCGCTCTACCCCTTGTCAGAAAGTTTGTCCTACAAATATACATACGACTGAAGTTGCAAAGTTAAGAACGTCTGCAATCCTACAAACTTGACTAAGCTTGTCTGGGATGCCGAGAGCAAACTCTGCACACACTGTTACTAAAGCCACGGAGTTACATGTGTAGTCCTCACGAATAGCTTAACAGGCATGAAGTAGAACCCGGACACGCTTCCTCTCTCCTGCCATCACGTTGATGTGGAAAGAGAGGGAAGACTGTCTCTCTCCTGAGGCAGATGGGGAAGGAGAACCCCATTTATTATCCTCTGTCCTCCTCCTCAAACTCAGACGGTTGCCATACACCATCCGTGAAATGGCTCCAAACGGTTTGCCTTGGTCTATTGGCAGTGCTGCTGTTATGCTTTACATTAGGCCCGGCCTCTAGGGCTCATAGAAGTTATAAAGAATGTGAGTCATCCTGCTTTCTAGCACTCACTCTGTGAAGTATCTAACAGCAGGAGGACACATGCACTCAAGCTTGATTTTAGCTGTAGTGTGTGTGCACATATGTCGCTTTTCATCCAGAAAAATCTATTCTATGGTCTAGGAAGCATATGTATGTTTGTGTGTGTTCATATATTGGTTGAACTGTCATATTTCTATCTTAAAAAGATAGCCAGGAGCCTGGCTGATCAGAAAGGCCTCTGCAGACTACTTTTCTTCTAATGTGTAAATCTTGTTCATTGACTTTTAGAAGACATGGATGGGAGCACAAATCACTTTTATCAGTCGCACGGATGCTTTGCACATCAGTTCTTCAACTCATCCCTTCTACTGTAAGACCGGTTTCTCCCTCACTCCGCCAGGAAATCTCTACACAGCGTACTTTAGAAACTTTCCCCACAACTACAGTACTTTAAAGCCCTAAGCCTTCCGTCTCTCCACTCCCACCATACACATCTTTGAAGCATTGCTCATTGGCAGTACTACACAGCTCCGAGAGCTTACGCAATGAAAGCCTAATGGGCCGGCGCTGGTTAACGTTCAGGCTTATGCTCCTGTTGATGAACTCGAGCAGCCATCACCGCTGTCTCTCATGCCAGCTAAAACCTGCATCGTGCTTACGAGGTTTAGAGATGAGGAGAGCACGTTGTCCATAGATAAAGGGCGCGAGAGTGAGAGAAGTTGGACTTGGGAGAAACCTGTTAGTAGCTCTTTAAATTTATGCTAGAAACTCTGGAATAATGAACTTTGGAGGGAAAAGGCGCATGGACATACACAGCAGATTTCAGAGGCAACGGATTTACCCTGTAAGGCACCTTCACGGTGTAGTCATTTAACCTCAACAGAAGCTGAGTCATGCACCTTAGCATCTTAATGCCACTCAGGGTGACTGAGACTGAGTGGCATCTAGATGTAAAACATTTGTAGAACATCTCTGTGCTGACATGAAAGCAATATTTTTTTTTTTTAAAAGCTGTCCCGATTAAGGGCAGTCATATAAATCCAACTTGACTCAAAGTACAGCTCTAGTCATGCTGTACGGACATCTACTTTAGTCTGATGCCAAGTGTGACATCTGTTCAGCCATAAAGATGACTTAATCTATATCGGCGATGGGGACATGTTTTGTGACTTATCTGGGACCGTTAAACCCAATGGGGCTTAAAATTATCCTGGTGATATAATGGTTGTAGTCTATGTAGTAACCCATTGACTCATGTGTGTGTAGCCATACTTCAATGTGAGCATCCGTATGTGCTGAAATCAGTGGTATTGACAGTTGGTTTCCAGTAGGAAACCAGGGATGCTGAATTGGACTTTATAGCATATACTAGTCAAATAAGAGCATCCAAGGAAGGCCGTGTACTCATGGTAGTCCCTCTTTAAGTCCAGATGACAGGAAGGCCTTTATCACCAATCAGCCCACTGTCATCTTTTAAACAGCTGCTTTTAGTACTTCACATGATAAAGATGCTCAGTTCTCTAGATGACTCTTTTGTCCAAAATAAGAAGTTTTTTTTTTGTCACCCAACGAAAGAAGCCAGGACCTACATATTCTTGAAGAGAAGCAGCGGTATTTTGCCCATGGCGGCTGGGTTTTTATTGCCCTCTGTGTGAAAGGCTTATTGGAGGGCTCTTTTGTATGAGGGTGAATTTTACAGCGGACTGCGTGTATCGGCGTAATCGTAAAACTAAGTAGAGGAGACCTGTCTTTTATGGTGTCAGCGGTGGCCTGGTTTACCCCTGAAATAGGATTGCTGCATGTGACTGGTACGCGCAGAAACCAGTTAAAGCTCTGTGGTGTGAGGTAATAGAGCAAGCCTCCTCTGGAAGTGACTATTCGGTGAGCCTGTTGAATAAAACATGGAGCTGCGGGGTTTGTTTTTGTCTCGCTGCAATGTGGTGTTTGAATGGCCTGTTAATTGTACATCACCACAACCATAAAGACCATTGCGCTCACCCGTGTGTCAGAACACAAGCCAGACTTTAGTTTGTGAATATTTGTTACTGACTGCATACAGGAAGGAGACTGGAGGTGAGTGGTAATGACTTCCTAAATACTTTGGAGTTTTATGCATGCAGTCCATGCATAAGCATACATGCAAGAGGATGGAGGGGATGACCGCACAGGGGCGTCAAAAAAAAAAAAAAATTCAGGAGATGTTGTGACTGATGAAATCATATCATCAGGTCGTTGGTGAGCTACTTCATCAGACAGATATAGTCTGAACAGGCTAAACGGAATGCAGTCATTATCACCAGTATGATTTACTGGTGATGTTCCTGCTGACAAGTCAAAATGTCAGCGGTGTGCTGAATAAACTAGCTTTTACAGTAAATGTGCTCATCATGCCCCAGTGTCTTTCTTACCGTGCTGATGATAATGTGCAACGAGAGCACAATATCTAATGAAAAATCTTTGCAGATTTTTTAATGCGGGGAGAAAAAAAAAGCTTCTTGCCCTTTAAGAATGTTTGTTAGGAAGCATTGACTGTTTGTATTAAGCTCTAGTTAAGAGATACTGGCCTCAAATGTGCACTCTGATGTTACTCAGCCTTGGAAGATCACACCCGATGGTCTTCTCACTAGCCGTGGATTGCTGTCGGCTTATGAGGAACTTTCAGCTTAATGACTGTGTCTGAATTCGGATCAGAAGGTTGTGTGTTCAGTGGATTTTGGGATTTAGTCTTTTTCGTGTTATGACCATCCTTTTTTCAGTTTTGTTGTGCAATGGCTAACATAGAGTGTCTTTTTTGGGGGGTTTCCATGACAAAATAGAAATATGGTGGCACAGACAAGTATACCTCCAGGACTCTTATTTGGCAGACTTTAATTCTCAGCTGCTCTGCAGTTCAGCTCTGCATCAATGGGAAAGTATGCAAGACATGTGAAGAGAAAGTCCTGTGGGTAACTTACAGGTCACAGTCCTCCCTCTTTTTATTCATTCTCTCTTTTGTTTTCATCTGCACACCCACACACTGGAGCCTTTGGTACAAAGTGTCTGTTTCATCTTCCCATAAAATCAGTTTCTTTGTGTCTCTCAGGCAGATTATGTGCAGCAGTGTGTAGATGTCCAGAGGTCGTTGATGAGGTTATGGTCAGTGTATTAGCATGGAGCTGAATGGGGAATACTCCACACCTCATCTCTCTGCCCACACAGCCACTGATAGGAGGCTCATTATGCATCAAATGGTCGTAAATGGCCCTCAGACTGCCCGTCTTATCTGGATGAGCAGCTTCCCTCAGGCTCTGTGTAATCTGAGTGTGTGTGCGTGTGTGTTTACAGTAGTAGTATATGTGCTCAATGTATGCACTCTTCTTTGTGTCTTTCATACCTTGATTATTATTATTTTTTTGTTCTTCATGTTGTCATTGTACCTGTGTACCGTGGCCACAGTTTGTTTGCTTGCTTGCCAGCATAATTCATACATTTTTTTGTATTTACGCATGTTTGTGCACGCACAAGCAAACGCTTGTTTACCAGACAGCTTATGTACTTGCAGCCCTGCATATCTAACCTCCCCCCCCATCCCCCTTACCCACTCTGCCCTGCATTAGCTCATGCTACACTGATAGAGAGCTGTGATAACACACCCTATCACATCAAACAAGCAGAGAAGGGGGCTTGGAGGGAGAACTCCATCCTTCCTTCTACTCCTCACTCCCTCATCCTTCTTTTCCATCCATCCCCATGTTAAACCAATTAACAGTAATTACCAGGCCACCCCAAGCGCAGCTTCGTTCTGCTGGCTCCGCTGTTTTGTCCTCATCACCGCTCCCAACATGAAGGGAGGCTCCAAGATGTGTCTGGAAGCAGGTCATTACTGTTTATTAGCTAAGGGAGACTGATTTCCCTTGATGGTCCCTGTAGGAGTGCGTTAAAGTTTGACTGTTTGGTCACACAGCTGAGTTTACACATCAGTTGAGTTTTATTCATATTGGGGTTTTATTCTCACTTAAAGCACAAGTGATTTCACAAGCTGCTGAGAACGCGCTCTCATTTGATACTGGCTGTGGAGTCTTTGCTCTTTTAGGTGGATTTTTGTTTAAAGAGTTTCTTTGGCAATGAAAACCTCATTGTGCCAAATTTGTAGAAACTGGTAGGTGCCAACAAGATGTTTTCTTAAAGGTGCAGTCTGTAATCTTTTTAGGTTCTTTACGTCTTCCAACAAATTGATCCATTCCCATAAACATATAATTAATGTATTAAAAATGCACACGAGTAGGTTTGTGGTTTGTAGAACGATTAGTTATGTCTATAACTTCTGTTCCCTGAAGGAGAGGAACGAGGTACAACACATAAGTATGGGATATCACGCCCTCGCGTGTCCTGGCTGAAGAAACCTTTATTCACGCCTTTACGGCAGATGACGTGTGATGACACGCGCAAGGCCCCGCCCGCACATATAGCCGCTGCCATCACCGTCATCCCTCAGTTCGATAGCCGCTCTTCACCGAGCCACCTGCTCAGTGGGGCCACCCTGTGTTGTACCTCGTTCCTCTCCTTCAGGGAACAGAAGTTATAGACATAACTAATCGTTCCCTTTCAGTCGATTCACTCGGTACAACACATAAGTATGGGACCTATATACACGCCCCGCAGAGCAGCCACCGAACCGGAACGGGACCACCACATCCTTAGTGAGTGGTAGACCCAGCAGAAAGGACAGCATGAGCCACCGAAGGGGCTGTAACGTCCAACCGATAAAACCGCACAAAAGTGTGCGGCGACGCCCAATTAGCCGCTGCACAAATATCAGCCACAGGCACCCCTCTAAAAAGAGCCCATGAGGTCGCCATCCCCCTGGTGGAATGAGCTCCCACCCCGTGGGGCAACGCAAAACCTCCGGAGCTGTATGCCAGCGAGATAGCTTCTACAATCCAGTGGGACAGCCTCTGTCTGGACAGAGCTCTACCTCTATTCGGATTAGCGAAGCAGACAAACAACTGGTCACACAAACGCACATCCCGAGTGCGCTCAATGTAGGTGCGTAGCGCACGCACCGGACAAAGAGAATGCACCCTCCTCTGCTCCTCAGATTCAAAAGGAGGGGAGCAAAAGCTCAGCAACTCAAACTCCAGTGAACTATAAGATGCAGGCATGACCTTGGGAAGATAGGCGGCATTCGGACGCAATACGACCTTGCGGCCATCAGGAGAAAACTGTGTGCAGGCAGGATGCACAGACAGCGCATGAAGGTCCCCCACTCGCTTCGCCGAGGCCAAAGCGAGAAGTAATGCGGTCTTATACGAAAGAAGTTTCATATCTACCGACCCAACGGGTTCAAACGGAGGGCCACAAAGGGCCTCCAGCACCAAAGACAAGTCCCAAGCCGGGACACTGGACTTAAGCACGGGCCTCAGCCGGCGAACCCCTTTCAGAAAACGCACGGCGAGGGGATGCGCACCTGGTGTCACCCCGTCAAAACCGATATGACAAGCAGATATAGCCGCTAAATAAACCTTGATCGTCGAAAACGAAAGGCCTTTATCCAACAGCTCCTGCAGGAATGTCAAAACATCCACAATAGAGCACTGAAATGGGAGAGTGTGGCGGTCCTGGCACCATCGCTCGAAGGCTCGCCATTTGTAAGCGTACAAGCCTCTAGTAGACGAGGCCCTGGCGCTCTGAATCGTCGCTACCACACTAGGTGGCAGACCCTTAGCAACCAAGTTTAACCTCTCAGCAGGTAAGCATGAAGGTGCCACAGATCCGGGCGCGGATGAAACACTTCCCCCCCCGCCTGAGAGAGGAGATCCCTGCGGAGAGGAAGCTGCCAAGGACTTGCTGCAAGCAGGCTGATTATTTCTGCATACCACGACTTCGCGGGCCACCAAGGGGCCACCAGGATCAGAGAGAGGGAATGCCGACGCACCCTCTCCAGAATTGGAGATATCATTTCCACTGGGGGAAATGCATACAGGAGCACGTCTGGCCATTGGTGCGCTAGCGCGTCCAAGCCCAAGGGTGCATCGTGGTCGATTATGGAGAAGTACAGGGGGCAGTGAGCATTCACCCTGGAAGCAAAAAGATCTATTTGCGCCTCGCCAAATAGATCCCAAATCTGAGCCACTATTGAAGGGTGTAACCTCCATTCTCTCACCAGAGGACCTCCCCTGGAGAGAAGGTCCGGCCCCAGGTTCAGGTGGCCCGGGACATGGGTGGCTCTTAGAGTCAGAAAATGAACACTGCACCATAACAGCAGAGAGCGAGACAGCTGCAACAGGGGAAGAGAGCGTGTTCCTCCCTGCCTGTTTATATAAGACACCACTGTTGAATTGTCCGTCCTGACTAAGACATGCTGGCCCTGCAGGACTGGACGGAAACGCTTTAGAGCTAAGAACACTGCTAACAGCTCTAAGTGGTTGATGTGCAGCTGGCGCTGAGCCGCGGACCAGATCCCTCTCACTGACGCACCCTCGCACAGCGCTCCCCACCCACTTAGGGAAGCATCTGTGGACACCACCTTGCGAAACAACACCCTCCCAATCCGAGAGCCCTAGTGCAGTAGCCCGGGCTCCCTCCAAGGACGGAGAGCTAGCATGCAAGACGCAGTTACCGGCAGCCTCCTCCGGAGGTGACGCGAAGCACACAAACGGTGAGAGAGAGTCCAGCGTTGAAACGCTCTCATTTTCAACAGCCCAAGCGGCACTACGGCGATCATAGATGCCATCATGCCCAACAAGCGCAATATCGTCTGGAAACGCAGTCTGCGTCCCAGCTGAAATTGAGCGAGGCAGCGATGAAACGCGGCCACTCTGTGCTCTGACAACCGTGCGCGGCTGGAAAGAGAGCATATTTCCAGACCGAGAAAAGCGATCTGTTGACCTGGGATTAGCGAGCTCTTCTGAAAGTTCACAGAGAACCCCAGTGTCTGAATGTGTGACAGAACCCGCGACAGCTGCGTCTCCGCCTGTTCTCTGGAGCAAGCCACGAGAGCCCAGTCGTCCAGGTAGGCCAAGATGCGGATGCCCCTCTTCCTGAGGGGCGCTAGCGCTGCCTCGGCACATTTCGTAAAGGTGCGGGGAGCGAGCGACAGCCCGAACGGCAGCACTAGGTATTCGTAGGCTACGCCCTCGAATGCAAACCTCAGAAACTGCCTGTGTTTCGGGTGTATAGCGACATGAAAATAAGCATCTGTTAGATCGATTGTCGCAAACCAATCTCCCGGGCCGACTGCACTCAGGAGCTGTCTGAGTGTTAGCATCTTGAACCTGTACGTTCGCAGGTACGTGTTCAAGACTCGCAGGTCGAGGATGGGACGAAGCCCTCCCCCTTTCTTCGGAATGACAAAATAACGGCTGTACCAACCTTTGTCCGTCTCCGAAGCGGGGACCACCCGTATTGCTCTCTTCTGTAATAGCGCCTGTATTTCCTCTCTGAGTACCAAGGCTGCCTCGGGGTTGACAATCGTGTTCACGACTCTTTGGAAACGAGGCGGCTTGACCCGGAACTGCAACCGGTAACCCATGGCAACGGTTTGCAGCACCCACGGAGAGGGGGCGCAAGCGCGCCACTGAGGGAAGTGAGCAGCCAGCCGGCTGGCCTGCAGCACTGACGGCGGGGCGCCGTCGCCCCCCAGTGTGTCTGCAGGGGACTGCATCCCCTGCCTGACCTGGCTCATTTCGCCTGCAGGTTGAGCATTTGAGATTGTTTGAGAGTAAACAACACTCTTTATTGATTGCAACATGGGAACATGTACATTTATACATTTTGTTGGGTGCACCTTTTCCGGGGCATAACAATGAAAAACAGCGGGAACACTCGATGTGGTCGCTTGAACATTCAACACATCTGAACCGTGTGCGGGGGTTATGTGCTTGGGAGACCGCGATAGGGAAGTGCAGCGCCTTCTGGGGCTGACAACCTGAACAGAACTTAAGCGGCACCTCTTGTGCGGCAACAGAGGGGTAAGAGCAGCGTCTCCCTGCTGCCGGATCCCTTCCCCACTCGCAATCACAGCTAGGAGGGCTGAGGCTTCTTCCTCCTGGGCGTCGGGTCCCGTCGGGGGCCCGGGGGAGGGCCTTTGCCCCAGGCCGACTGGCGTGGAGCTCGGGCCGGAGTACGTGCTCTCGCCGGCGGCCCTCCCACTCCAGCAGTGGGCGCCGGTCTCTTGCCAGCTGTCAGAGGAGCGGCGGGCCTGTGAGAGCTAGCAGTGGGCTTGGGCTGGGGCTGGCGTCTGGGGATGATGTCGCGCAGAGCTTCCGTCTGCTTCTTCCTCAGATCGAATCTAGCCTGAATGGCTTCAAGTGAATGTCCGAATAACCCAGCCGCAGACACTGGTGCGTCCAGATACACAGCTCTGTCTCTATCAGGGACGTCGGAGAGGGTCAGCCACAGGTGCCTCTGCGCCACCACTGTCGAAGCCATCCCTCTGCCCAGGGAGAGCGCTGCACAGCGAGACGCACGGAGGATGTAATCCGTGGTGACTCTAACCTCGTTAAGAAGAGGTGACAGCGGGCTGTCCTCCGGAACCAGCGATCCAAGCTCCGCCAGGCACATTGCTTGGTACGTCTGGAGCATGGTGACGGAGCTCATGGCTCGAGCGGTGCCGGCCTGAGCCCGATAAATCTTCTCCAGCTGCGAGGCCGAGAATCTGCAGTGCTTGGACGGCAGAGTTGCGGGGCCACCGACACCATGGTTATGGGACGGGGCCAGATAAGCAGCCAGAGACGGCTCCATAGGGGGTGGGTTAGCTAAACCAGCTCCCTCGGCGCCGTCCAATTCCATGTACTGTCCATAGCCGGGCACAGTGACGCGGGTAGACAGAGGTTTGTCCCATGACGCTGTTAGCTCGCAGAGAAAGTCTGGGAACATGGGGAGGCAGTTTTTGGCCGTTGCGGGCTCCGGTGGAAGGAAAAAACCCGCAAACCGCGACGGCTTCCGAGCCGGTGGAGGAGAGGGCCAGTCCACCTGCAGCTTCTCAGCGGCACGGCGAAACAGGGAGAAAAGAGAGGTGTCATCGTGGCCGACCGGCGCAGCAGCGGCGGCATATTGGGTCGACAATGAGCTCTCCTGCTCATCCTCCGACAAACCATGGATGTCCAGGCCGATGTCCAGCACGTCATCGTCTTCCTGGGGAGCGCTGGCGGGCTTCAACCCAGGCTGAAGCCCGTCAGCGCTCCTGCATGGTTCCGGTCCGTCATCGGCTAACCCGTCAACGTATTCCATGTGGTCAGCCCAGCTAATCGCGGGGACATCGACCTGAAAATTTTCGTCTTCGGACTCGGACGAAGCCGGGGCTCCAGACTCGGACAGAAGAGGGTCATGCCGTGCGACAGCCGAGCGTCCCAGCACTCTTTCCACAAACGTCACCCGTCTTTCCAGGGTCGAGCGTCGGAGCTGGCGACAAAACGCACAAGCTTCGGGCTCCGTCAACGCTCTCCTAGCGTGGACGATCCCCAGGCAGACAGGGCAGGCATCGTGCTGGTCGCTGTCGTGCAAAGAGAAACCACATCCCTGAGGACAGGGGCGAACAGAAGATTTCTGCTTTGCTCGCTTCGGTTTGGAGTCCATTCCCAAAACGCAAAGCGAAACGCTGCACAAGGAAAACTTGAAAATAGCGCTCCGCGGGCAGCCTACGCACCAGCTGGGCGGTGGAGGCTAACACCAACAGGGGCAGTTAAGCTAGGTTCAAGTTGGCAGACAACGGAGCTAACTAGCAGTAGCTAGCTAGCCCAACTCAGCAGAGGTGTTCTCAGCGAGGTGAAGAGCGTAAGAACTGAGGGATGACGGTGATGGCAGCGGCTATATGTGCGGGCGGGGCCTTGCGCGTGTCATCACACGTCATCTGCCGTAAAGGCGTGAATAAAGGTTTCTTCAGCCAGGACACGCGAGGGCGTGATATCCCATACTTATGTGTTGTACCGAGTGAATCGACTGAAAGGGAACCTGCCACGTTCCCCCACCATATTTGAATATAGTGGCCGGGAAGGATATCTATGTTCTGATGAATATGTTTGCCACAAATGTAGTACACCAAAGGCAGAGAAGAAAACAAGGTTTTCACCTGCTGTGGAGGAATTTTTTAAATGTGTGACCGCACCACCTGCACACTAGTTATACAGCTAGTTATAAGCTGTATAAGCTGTATAAGTATCCTAAAAATCACGTTCCCTCCAAAGACCAGTTTGATTACATTATCATATTGTATGCAAGTTATTCATTAGTTTATTCAGAGTCCAACAATGACAAAGAAGCAACACTGGTGAAAACACAGGCTAACAGCAGCTAACACATCTGCGGAAGCTAACAGCAGCCAAAAAGCAGTGCTTACCAACAGTTTACCATATGATCAACGACTCACTTCAGCGTTGGTCGGTCAGTAGTGAGCTTCTCTGACTCACCGACCAATATCAGACACCTTTTCACAAAGTTTCACATCCCCTTTGAGAGTAAAGGAAGGTAAATGCTTCTCACGCAGTTGACTGAGGCTTCCACTCTGTATGGAGACTGCAGGTTCAGTCTAAAGGGAATGTTTTTGATCTCTCTTGGCTGACTAAAACATTGTCATACAGCAGCCACCATAGCTAGGAATATGCACTTATACTGGGAGGGGGTAACCAAACAAATCAGACGACTGGAATCTGAAATTTACTGACATCTAGCAGTGAAAAAACTTTAGACGCTGTAACTTTAAGAAAATGTTGGATTAATGGGATAATAACTGTATGAGGCAATGATATGCCCTTTTCCATCTGTGTGAAGTGACCGACAGCACTAGGCTTTAACATAATGTGTACAATGATATAAAAGTGCTGAACTCAGCACAGTGAGGTAATGACAAAATAAGCCAAATGCAGACATATTTGTTGGTGTTGGATTGACTTGCACTGTACAAGTAGTTTTTCATACAGCAGAAAAATGAATGGGAATTATTGGCTTCCTCTAAAGATTGCAAAATGAGCTCTGATATCATAATCTGTGCTGAAACTCTGCAGACTCGAGATTCCTCTGGACAAAACTAGCCTGTTGTGCTGTCTATAGAGCGTGCACGATGGTAAAACTGTAAGTTGAGAGATGTAAATTCTGTAACCGTGTCATGCTCAAAGCTGCGCTTATTATGCAGAGCTGATGAGGTAGAATTTACCTGTCACAAAATTAGGAACAATTTAATGTCATTTCATAGTGACACAAGTGGTTGGTAGTTAATATTCAAATGAGCCGGTCCACGGTGTGCGACACAATCATCCGGTCACAGATCACACATTACCCCAACAATGACACTCAATCAATCATGCTTAGCAATTTGCCTAACCAGTAATCACATATATGCTGATTCCTGAAGTTTACTTGAATACATATGAGTCTCTCCCCTCCTTTTTTTTCTCCATGTGATTAATGGAAGCGGTTTCAGGTTGTGGCGGTGTTGAAATTGGAAGGCGACGAGGTTGCAGCCCTGTCACTTACACCGCTGTCACATCCTGTGATGAACTGGGGTGACTTCTTTTTATTTACTCAAATGATTATGAGCATACATATTCCCACACTACTCGCATAAACACACAGACGTGCCCCCACCCCCCTCCGGCTTCTGAGGGAGCATGATCTCATCATGTGAGAAATCCCCCACTTCCCCCGTGTGGGGTGGGCACCTCTTTCCTGAATTATTTAAGGCCCTTTTATATCGGGCGTCTTGATATTGGTGGATAATGCCCCCTTGCAATTATGTCACCTTCAATAATAGATGAGTTGGGGGTGGCGGGTGGGGGTATGGGGGGGGGGGGGGTTGTTGGTGCCCATTCACCAATTTGGCGAGGACGGCTGGCATGGTAATACGATCCAGATGATGTTAGAGGGGAAAAGGTGCTTTTCACCTCGGCTTTATAAAGAGAATGGGGACTGTGTGTGTGTGTGTGTGTGTGTGTGTGTGTGTAGAAGTGCAGAGACAAGCATGTCCTGAGAGCCTTGAGCTTTGTAGATGTGTGTGTGCTCAAAAGATGGTAATTACAGCTTTCACCTGTCCATATAAAGAAAGCAGCACACATGCACACACACACACACACAGACACATTCACCTGTCTGACCTCATGTCTGTTCATCTGTGTTGTGTGTCTGTGTGTGTGCATTCGATTGTGTAGCTCTAGATGTGTCTAGTTGGTATGCTCTTCTTTGTTTTTTTCCCAGGAAAATCCATCTGTCGACTAGTTGGTCAGCTTTTTCCTTCTACCCTTCTTTCCCCTCCCTCTTTTATGCACTCACACATGCGCACACACATGCACACACACAAACACAGTCAGTCTCAGGTTGAGCTGCAGGTGGCTCAGAGGTCTCATGGCTGCAGGGCTGGAGGGGAGCACTGACCTGTGAAAACCTTCAGCTTTAGACTGCTCACTCAAGTCTAGGGCTAATTCAATAAAGGCCATTGAGACAGAGTCTAGCAACATCTGTGTGCTCTCACGCATCATGGCGGCCTCACTCGGGAGTCACCGGGGCCACGATTTACGCTCAGTTACCGCTTCACTTAAGTTTTGGGCCAGGACAGGCGGACACTTAGTGACCTGCGGTGCCGCTGAGAGACATTTCATTTAGGGGTTAGCTTTAACCGAGCGCTGCAGTATTCCCTCTTTCTTCTGTTCACAATTTGACGTTGTTAGAACTTCAAAAAGGATTTTTACTTTTTTTCATAAACCTGTCAGTTACCTCTCTGATGAAAAATTAAAAGCTGTGAGGGCCATAAGATAAACTGGGACAAGTCAGAGGGCATGCCATTGTCAGCATCATGTCATTCTGGATGCGTTACTCCATTCAATTTTAAGTACTCACCTTCAGGTATGAAGTATTTAGGAATATTATTAAAACCCGACTTGGAGGATATTATGCTTTCAAATGTGGAACCTCTCCTCCTAAAGATAAAAACAAATCTGGATAAATGGGGTAAATTGAATCTTACACTATGGGGTAAAATTAATGTGATTAAAATGATGGTGGTCCCACAGTTCAATTATGTTTCCATGATGTTACCTGTACGGATTCCTTTGCACATATTTGGTCAAATTGAGAAGTTAATCAAAGATTTTTTGTGGAATAACAAGAAGCCGAGAGTGAATATAAAGAAAATGTGGGCCTCTAAAGACATTGGGGGAATGGCCCTCCCAAATGTGAAGTTGTATAATTTAGCTTTTGAATTGTCAAGACTGGCCAAATACTGGACAGGATCGGGCTCTGAGCTGAGCTGGATGAAGATCGAACAGGAACTAGCGAGCCCCTTCACACCTTTGGATGTTCTCTCGCAGGGCGCGGCAACTAATGGACAAGACTCTCATGATAACCCAGTGCTCAGGTATTCCAAAGCTGTCTGGGTGGAGGTGCACAAGTTGTGTGGAGCATCTCATCTAAGACAACCTTATGCCTCGCTATGGAACAATATTGCTGTAAGGATTGGGCGGAAAACTGTGTTCTGGAAGGAATGGCTTGTCAAAGGCATACGCAGGATAAGTGATCTTTACTCAGGGGGAGTGTTTATGTCATTTGCTGAAATAACCCAAAAATACAGTTTGACAAGAGAAAAAAATTTTTGGAAATATTTACAAATAAGGGATTGTGTTACCAAAGGAAAATTTGCTCAAAGCTCGAATATGGTTGTGGAGTTTTTAGAATTGTCCAGTACAGCACATAGGGCGGCGGTTTTCTACAAACTGTTTAACAATCCAAAAAAAGAGATATGTGAAAACTTGAGGGTTATATGGCAGAGGGATCTGGGTTGTGCAATTTCTAAAGAAGACTGGCGCAGAATTTTGTCATTCTCTGATAAATATATAAGAGAGGCCAGGGGTAAATTTACTCAGTATAAATTAATACACAGATGGTACTTCACTCCATCCAAACTTTATAGAATGGGAATTAGTCCCAGTAATGTATGCTGGAAATGTAGATCAGATCCAGGGACATTTATGCATGCTATTTGGGAATGTGGGAAAGTTTATCCCTTTTGGCAAAAAGTATTGGACAAAATAGGAAGGTGGATTGGTTTGATGATACCCCTGTCACCAAGACTGTGCTTATTAGGGGATCGGTCAGTATTACCTGGGGTTTCAAAATATGACTTTGTGGTTATAAAGGTGGGGGTGATCGCAGCGGCTCGAGTTATTCTCAGTGTATGGAAGGAACCGTCTCCTCCAGAATATAATAGGTGGAAAGAAACTATGCTGAAAATGGTGTCGTATGAAAAGCTCTTGGCTAGGATTAATGATGATAGGGAGGGTTTTGACGAATCGTGGGGACGTGTTTTTGGCTGAGATGGTTGGAACTTATTTGGTCAGGGCAATTATCTTTAGTCATGTTGTACGCTTGCTGCACTGTTTGTTTGTGTAGGCAGTCAGTAAGGGAATGACTTAAAGATTTGAGTTAACTGATTTGAGTTTTTTTTTAATTTTTTAAATTTTTTTTTATTATTATTATTATTATATTTTTTATATATATTTTTTTTTCTGTTGTTGTTTGTTGGTTGTTTTGTTTGTTTTTGTGTTGTGAAATGTTAAAAACAAATAAAGACTTCAATTCTAAAAAAAAAAGCTGTGAGGGCCCAGTGTGATGTCTTCAAAGTGTTTGTTCTCCCCAACGGTTCAGAACACAAGCCTCCTCGATTTCAAATCAAATAAAACAGAGAAACGCGGCGAGTGAAATGATTCATCTGTCATAAAAAATCAATGGTACTTCTTAAAATATCTATTTGAGGGGGGGATAATGGGGAAATATTAAAATTAAAATGATTGTGACCCTTAAAAGGGCTCATAAACATTCAGTTTTTACACAGAGCTCCACAGGAAGTGTACCCAAAGCATGGCGTTGCTCATCATCTTGCTTCCTGTATTAATTCTGTCATCTTTCTGAAGGCAGAAGAGATGGTGGGATGTCTTTGTCTGGGGATAGCTAAGATGTGTGCGGGGTGGGTGGGTGGGTTGGAGTGGAGAAAAAGAGGATGTGTGTATGTGTGTAGGAGGTGAAAAGGGTCGGGAGGAGGTATCAAGTTACCCCCCTCCCCCTTTGCCCCTTATGCTGGCTCCGGGTTTTATCAGTCCTCGGCACCTCCAAATTAAATTTGTTCTGAGATGGGGAGACTAGCGGGGGGCGGGTGGATGTTAGATGGAGGGAGGCCAGCCTGCTTTGCTTCATCAGAGCAGCAGGGGCCCCTGAAGAGCCGAGCTGGCTGCTGATGATGACAAGCCAGATGCAATCAGGGACTGGGCCAGGTTTTGAGCAGGCCTGTGTAAGGAAGAGGGGTGGGGGCGATAGAAGCATATCACAGAGATAAACACAGTGTAGCAGCCGCGAGGCCCTCAGGCCGAGCGCACACTTCCTGTCTGCTGTCTTAGAATTGATTCATCTCTCCTGTGCAAGCTGACCCATCAACGCAAGCATGTAGCAGTGTAGTTTCCTGACTCAGTGTAAACTGCAGCAGCTGTCAAAGGAGTGGATGGGCAGATGATGAAAGCCAAAGTATTCTCGCAGCGAACGCACAGTGAATGCTCTCAAGTCACAACTGACAGGCCTCCCTCAGCAGCCTTAGAGCTCCAAAACTGCAAGGTTTAAAGTCGTGGAAGCACGGAAGTAAAAGTATAAAACTAGGTGTGATTTACCAACAATAAACTGTGATGTGAATATGTGTTTATTTTTCTCATGAATTAATGTTTGCTTGTAATGTTGTTTTTTGAGATGAAACAAACAGTTTTAAGACATTAGCTGGAGATCTGCAAAGCTGCGATCTTTAGTCTTGGAAAAAAAAGTCGACTGTGGAGTTAAATCAAAGAGGGAAGGAAAGATGAGATAGATCTACAAATTTTGCCTGAAAAACGAACTCTAAAAAATGTCTTGTGACTGATGTGAATTTATTAAAGTATCATTTATACGTATTGCAGTTATTTTCTTTTTCTTTAGAGAGGGAACTGCACTCCTACAGCGTCTGTTGACTGTTTCAAAGCTTTAGAAACACTAACCCATTACAAGGTAATCACATGTTTTTAAATCAGATCAAGTAAAGTAGTAAAACTTTCCTTTTTGATAAAGTTCATAGGTAGAGCTGAACCATTTGACCTGGAACCCTCCCTTAGTTACACTACAGAGTGTTTCTTCTTCACTCACCTCTTCTCACTCTCTCTGTATTTTATCATTTAATCATCAGTTATTATTAATCTCTGGCTCCCCTCCATATTTTTTGTCCCGTCTTCCTGTCCTCACGTCACAGCAGATACTTACCCCTCCATGAACCTGGTTCTGCTGGAGGTTTCTTCCTGTTAAAATGGTGTTTTTCCTTCCCACTGTCAGCAAAGTACTTGCTCGTAGGGGTTTGCCTGATTGCTGCTGATTTCTCTCTATTATTTTGGGTCTTTAGCTTAGAATATAAAACACCTCGATGCTATATATAGTAAAACTGAAAATTGTGTGAAGCTTAAGTACTTTCTTCAGGCTTATGAAGCAGCACGTTTATGCGCCTGTTCTCATCCGGTGGGAGGTGCTTTTTGAATTCTTAATGCATTCCTCAAGTGTTTAAAAATCATCATAAAAGGACAGACATCAGCCTACTGCTGACTTGCATCGCCACTCAGCTCAGTGTTGTCTGAGTCTGATAAACATGGTAATGCTCTTTTAGACCAGCGTGTTTGTATATCAGCCGAGGATTATTCACCATACATGCAGAGCAACATTACCTAAAACATCTACTTTTTAAAGAGGCTTCACAAGCTTCAGCGGGCTGCTGAGGAGATCTATTGTTTGTGGTCTTTTGGTAGCCGCTCGTCAGACAGTCGCTGTGCGGTTACCGTCAGCTTTGCTTGGCATTTTCTTTTGTTAGCTTTTTTTGTTTACTCGGACATCTTATTGAAAAGGTCGATTCCCCACTGGGCCCGCTGTGAAAAAATAACTCTCGCCGTTTGAACTGCGCATCTGACAGCTACAAGTGCCGTGGCTCCAATTCCTATTGTTGTACATAGTGTAAAAGCAGACAAGATGCTTTTGTGGGGTGTGAATCCTTCAGCATAAAGGTTACTCTTAATTGAGAAAGCATCTATGAGCCCTCTGACAGCTTCAAAGCAGTCTTCTGTTGAGATAAGAGGCTCTGGAAGCTGTTTTGAGATACGCACTCAGTTGGTAGAAAGGGGTATAATTAGCTGCTGTTATGCAAACACACAGGCGCACAGTACCAAACAACAACAAAAAAAAAAGGGTTTAAACTGCACACACAACAATGCAGACAGACGCTAACAAAGTGAAACACGTGCACACGTGTGAGGCCTGGCCTGGATGGCTGATAGACCCATTGATTCTCTCTCTCACTCTTTTTCACGCACACACACGCTGTCTATCTATAATGTGACAATGATTCTTTTCAGACCTCTTAATCGGCCTGACATTGACTAATTGAATTCATTAGCCGGCCGGCCACTGGCCGTTCATTGTGCTCCCAGTTATTTACAGGACATTTAAAAAGCAACAATACAGAGGAAATGTCAGGTTATAGCTGGAATGACATTATGTGAAAGCACAGAGTCTGCATCTACGTCTGTGTGTGTGTATGTGTTCAAATTAAAGTGCTACATTTTAAATACAGACATGTAGTGCTTAATAACCATGAATGATTTAGTGTGCAGCCTAAAAGGAGTGGAGGAAAGCCCCCATTTACCCCAGTCGACTGTGTTTTATGAGCAGAAGATGAAAAAGAAAATGAATCATAACCTACTTAGTGTTTAGCGTGTGTGTGTTTAAGTGGGTGTGCATGTCAGGTAGGGTTAACTAGCCTATGGGAGGAGAATAACTCTGGGGAGGATTTTTATTCCAAACCAAATACAATCCTACATCAAGCATGGTTTCAAAAGCAGTCCCCGAGGCCTACTTAAAAAAAATATCAACGCCCAGTATTCCAGCTTGAGGGAGTTCTGGGAATGGCTTTCCCTTCTACGTTCTGTAATTCCACAGACAGACTATTTGGACATGTCATGAAATATGCTTTTCTTTTCTCTGTTGTTAGTTTGCTGTGATTTATTCAATTTATTTTTAGCAGTGTAACATTTTGAACGGGGCGTTTGGGCCTGGCTGTGTAAAACTGCAACACGTATTCATTGTTTTATAATCTCGCAACTTTAGTTGTACATACAGACCAACATTAGATTTAGCCAAAAGCGTGCAAGTCAATCAAGGGGCAATGTTGCAGAAGTTTAATTACTTAGGTTTAATTACAGTGCTTTGATATTTTTAATCATTCGAATCCTGATGGGTTTATTGCTGAGCACACTTGCCCATCTGTGTATTCTGCCTGCCTCTGTCTCTCACTCCTCATAAACGCACAGTGTTCGGCAACGAGACCTGACCGTGTCACAGCCGTGTGCTTAATTTAGACTTCCCAGCGGTGGCGCTCTGTTCGGGGCTCGTCACGCTTCTTTGACAGGGCAGTGGTAAATGGGGCCCAGGTGTGTGAATGAGCTCTATCCACACTCTAGTAATGGTTTTTACTGCCAGTTACACACACACACCCACACCCACACAGAGTCCTGTGCAGCAAGCTGAAACCTTAGAAGACAGATAGAAAATGAACCTTCTGTTGAGCTAATTTCTTCGTATTTCCTTACATGTGTTTTAACCAGATTTACTTTGAGCGGACCACAGGAAGTGCTTTTGTGGGTCAGAGGGTCAAATGGTTAACACGCTTGATACGATCACTGCGGGATCGGGTTGGAGAGGGTCTTGTCTGGGATCTGGGTGCTGAGGAAATGTAAGACTAACAGAGGGAAACGAGGGCTGAGAAAGAAAAGGACTCTCCTGTTTCCATTAGTTCTAGATATCCGTTTGTTTAGTATCCAATTTTTCCATTTGGAAAAGAATTATTTTATTGTAAGTGAAAGGGATGAACATAAGTCGAGGATAACAAGGCATGTCCAAAGGCGCATACATGTAGTCAGGCCTAATTAATTTGCAGGAATGTGAATGGAGCTCAGGGCTGTGAAAGCGGCCTCTGAAGGGTTCAGCAGAAGACACGTGCATACAAAAGCTTTTAGAGGTAAAGGTGTTGTAACTGAATAACCCGTCGATGTGTAGGACATTTGCCTAAAGCAGTAATTTAGATGATGGACTCGGACAGTTGTAGCCATCTGTTATTAGGATTACAGGACAGTAGACACTTCAGTGCCTGGTAGGTACGACTGTGAAAATGATTATCACACAAAAGAGCCTTGTGCCACAGACAGAAAACAGCAGAGATGGTCAGAAAAAAAAGGCAGACATCTGTTCTTTCATAGGAAATAATTTCAGTGAGCCGTGATGCTGTTGTGGTATTATACTCTGGATGGATAGATGTTAAATTTACGGGTGGATTTCAACTTCCCAACGTAAGGCTTCTCATATGTCTTCAGTGGAAACATTTTTTCCTCAGTGGGTTTTAATATTTTCTTAACTTTGATGTCTCAGTCTGAGTTTCAGTTGTTTGGTAAGAATTTTATTTGTGGTGGGCTGTCATTGAAAACTATTTTTTACAAAAGAAGTCGGCGCTGTGAAAAGAGCCGGCCTTGACGTGATTTGAAAACGTAGCCTTCTTATCCGGAGGGGGACACACTCGCATTACGTCACAAGGACTTCACAACAAGGTCTCCTTGTTGTGAATTTTAACTGAAAACCGCTCAGCATTGTTTGGATGACAAAAAAACAGAGGTTGCGGGTCTACATGGGAATGTCAGAGGGCCGGTTAAGCTTTTCATGCAATTAAAAAAAAAGTCTTAATATGTGCTTTATCAGCTGAAAACGTTATTTGTGGTGAAACTCAATATTTTTAAAGAAACACCAGCCGAAACATTGGAACTTTCAGTTATATTTTTTTTGCAAATGGATAAAAAAAGTCATAAAATTATATAATCAAGTGAAATAAATGTTATTGCCCTTGAAGGAAATATGTCTTGGGCACAGTGCTAGAGTCCATGATGAACACAGAAAGAAATATTGTAAAAACACTTTATGTAAAACCATAAATTGAAAATAAGCCCTTCTCTTCACCATAGCTAAAAAAAATTCTGTTTTCACAGTGTAGCCCTAAACTTTACTAGGTATCAGGTGTGGTGGTTAACACATTCGCTTGGCAAACTAAAGGTCGCTGGGTTGATTCCAGCTGGAGACACAAATCACCTTTGGGGTTGCATCAGAAAGGGCAAAACAAACCCCTGCCAAATGAAACATGCAGCGTTACCTGCTGTGGTGACGCTTTACGGCAAGAGAGAAGTGAAAGTGAGAATGCAAATGACTTCGCGGCATTGAACAGTCTTAAATGTGTCAGCTACCTGGGACAAAGTCTGTGTGATGTCTGATTTTACCAGTATAGCACAGTTAACAGTCAGTTGCCTGACTGCCAGGTGTTGTCCTCTTTCTGCATGTTTAGTTAAGAACTGGTGTGAAAGGTGTGAACTCAATGTGCTGTAAGGTCAAAAACTCGACAGTAATACAGAGAAAGACCCAACAATCAGACGGCCTCTTGTGAGCAAGCACTTGGCAACAGTGGGAAGGAAAAATTCCCTTTTCAACAGGAAGAAACCTCCATCAGGACCAGGCTCAGGGAGGTGCATCCATCTGCCACGACTGGTAGGGGTGAGGGGAGGGAGACAGGGCACTGTGGAAGAGAGACAGAGTTGATTAATACCTGTATAAACACGTAGAAAGTGAAGAGATGCGAGTGAAGATGAAATGCTCAGTGCATCATGGGAAGTCCCCAGCAGCCTAGGGCTATTGCAGCGTAACTAACTCCAAAGAAACACCCCACTTAACCGCACAAACCCTAATTTCACCAGGCCATTCATCTTCTAAACTAATGATGAGAAAATGGATTGAGTGCATGAAGGAAAACGAGTCGGGAGAATCTGGAATTGTCTTGCTGTGAGGCAACAAGGCTAACCACTACCCCCGAGTGCTGCCCAAGTCCTGATCAAGCTGCAATAAGTCAAAGAAATCAGAATATAATGTTTCCGTCACATACAAACAAGTGCATAGCATTTTGTTTTAATATAGCCTATTTTTCAAAAAATATTTGGCAAGAGCCTCACTACTTTATGGTGCTTGGGTTTGAGTTGTTTTTGTTTTCATGCCTTCCTTTTCCTTTCCTCAGTCAGTCTCCTTCCTTCCAGTCAGACCCCCGTTTTCCATCATCCTCTAAAATTTGTTGTTCTGGGCAAGAAACTGTGAACTCTGCTTTCCCTCCTCTCTCCTTCCCCTCTCTCGTCTCATTTGTGTTTTCTTTCCATCGTTTCTCTTTTCATCTTGCATAAGTCCTACAGTGGTTTTCTCATCATCATGCTGTAGGACAGAAGAACATGTCTGTGGTCTGCTAGTCCATAAACCCTTACATTTGCAGGGCCAACTACCATTTTTGGCTGCTTCTGGATACTTGTTTTTTTTTTTTTTTTTGCACACGTGCACAGGACATTATGATGTGTTAGATACATTCACCAGCTGCTGAACTATTACATCCTGCTGCTGTGTGTACAAAGAGGTTAAATGAGGCCTTTGAGATTTGAGCCATGGCTATTGATGGTTATTTGATTGCCACAATAAGCTCCCGATATTGCTTGAAGGCAGAAGATGAATTGGTATTTATAAAATGAGGAATGATACAGTTTCACTTAGATGCAGGCACACAGAAGCATTCCTCGTAAACACCGTGGCCTTTCACTATGTCCTAATGCAAAATACCACATCACAGGTGAACGGTCCATTCCAGCTGTAACCTTTCCGTCTCTAACAAATAGCTGGTAGCTGGAGGAGAGCTCATATAAATACCAATTAGATGACCCAGTTGTCTTACTGCCAGCTTCGCGATGGCACCCTGGCTAAGAAAATCGAGTCCTGAGTGGCATTCATCAGCATCCATTGTCATTCTTTCTTCCGACTCTCTCAGTAGAGGTAATTGACTGGAGAATAATGCCAGACGATCAGTCCACCTATGGAGAGATGAGCTCTAGATTGATTAGCTCTATGGCAGCGCGGTGAGCCGCGGAGTAACTGAGATATTGTTATTCTCCGGTATGAAACGGCTCTAATGGAGCTGGACAAGGACTGATGATCAGAGGGGATGGAATGGAATAAGAAAAGCGCTTGAAATATTACAGCGACTCGTTTATTTAAGAGGCGCACTCTGCACAATGGAAAGGTTGAACTTCTTAGTGTTGCTCATCATATTTAGGGAGCAGGAAAGCAATAACTGGGGTTATTAGACTGACAGTCTGCCTGGGTGCATTCTTATTGCTGATGGCAGTTTGGTGAGACTATGAAGTAAATGTTAAAGCTGCACCAGACAGTTTTGCAGACACTGACCTGGCAGCTGGGAAAACAGTTTAAAACAGTTTGCTAAACTTTGTTATTCAAGTTCTGTGTGTGATTTAAAGAGCAATGAGTTTTCCTTCTTTAGACAGTAATACCCCATACCTGTTTAGACTGCCTGTCCTGTCTTCTCTGTAATATTGTAGCATCTTTACCTTACAATGTATGCAGCTGTTTTTGTGATGTGGTGCTATATAAATAAAACTGAACTGAACTGAAATCTCCAGAAAAATCTGGAGAAGCACCAAAGTCGTGCTCACTTTACTGACTGGATGAGCAGCGTTTGCAGTGCGTGACCACCCGCCCCACCTTGCCCTCTCATTTTTCAATCGGTGACACTGGCAACACCTGGGCTCAGTGTGCTCTATATAAGACCTCAGACCTCAGGTGTGGGGTGCTCTCCTATCTGAGACGCCATTCTTGCATTAGTGTCTGTGTCAAACAATATTATTTACACTTTTTCTTTTTTTCGCTCATGCACTCACCTACACCACTGATTCTACTGACTACACATGACATGGCTGCTTTTTTCTCATTTTAAATAAACAATTCCTCTTAATTGGGATTTTGTGTGTACATCTGTTTTGTCACGCCACATGTGGCCTGGTTTGTGACAACTGTTCAAAGCAGACTATGTGTACCGCATGTAAATGAAAGCTGCTGGGTATGATTGCTGTAACCAAGGGCTCAGTTTGTCCTCGTCATATGCATTGTACTTTTAAACTGCGTTGATTATACACAGATTCCTAATAGGTGCTTCATTTTTCCATCCCTAAATTTGGCTGTCATACATATTGCAGTGTGGATCCGTATGCATGCAAATGGATTGTGAGAGTCTTTTTGTCTTGTAATGTTTCACACGGCAGACATACGCTCTCAAACTGCAGGATGACAGCTATTCTTGCTGCCTGTGAACAGATTTGGAGTATTGCTGGGTTGGTTTTGGACTTGTGTGCGTCCACACGAGCAAGCAGCCAAGAAGAACTAAAGAAATGTAGCTAGAGCGCTCACGCTGTATTTCAGAAATAACTCTGAAATGCATTATTTTGTTCATATGTATTACAGGGAGACGGGGACAGAGGCAAAATTCAAAGTGAGAATGCAAGTTGTTGGGGTTTTTTTTTTGTGTGGTTTGATGAAAGTGACAGTGACACTGGGCTAGTCAAACACACACAGTCGCTGCCACACGCAGCCTGACCAATAATAGAGGCCAATGAAATCTGCTCATAGGGAGCAAGGGACCCGATTGTTGACGCGGTAACTGAGCCGAAACAGTCTCATTCTGCTGCTGTCATACACAGAAAATGGGCTGACTACAGTCACAGTTAGGCCTCGCGAGGTGGCTGCCACTTCTCTGCTCCAGCTGTGGCGCCTTTGACATCATGGATGAGAATTTATGCCTCTCCGCCGCGATGCCCGAAAGTATGTGACATGCAATTTCACCTGGAATGAACGCAACCTGTGTTTTTATAGAGTTGTACTTTTCCCGAGCACCCTTAAAGTCAAACCCGCGTTAGGCAGGAAAGGGGGAGGAGCCCAGATTGCGGACCTGCGTCCACCTCATCGACGGAGGATGATATTTTTCATCGTCTTCCTTTGTTTCCACCCTGTAATCAGATTGTCCTGTAATGAGGCTGCAGGGGGAAGAGGAGAACAATTATGTGTTCAAAATGAGCTCAGCTCCTCTGCGGAAAGCGCCCCCCCCTTTACGTGGCTGTGGGAGATGCTGCTTGGAAATAGCTCAGATTGCTCCCCACAGGGTTTTAACACAGCTCTCTGCTGATTGCTCGGTGTGATTGCAGACTGAATCCGGACATGCACGTGACTTTGTGTCATCTTGTCAAGCAATGCTCAAAAAAATAAAAAAGCAACGGCCTGCCGAACTCAGAAACCACCTTTGTTTGGAAAGCACTGTCAGCCTTATAGATCCGGGCTTCAAGCAGGTCATCCGTCTCTCCTACTCGCATCATAATAAATATCAAACCCATTATCCTGAATGATACAGTGTGCCAGAGCACCTCATTCATCCCCTTTTCACAGGGGTCTCTCATGTCATTGACTGTGGTGTTTTGAAGATGAGCTACCGTAGCCTTGTCAAATGTCATCATCCAGCTCATCGCCCAGTCAGAAGAGCCATGTTTTGTCCTTCAGTACGCGTCTAAAAGGATTTGAAAGTGGTAAATGTGAACAGTTTTGCAAATCAGATTGACAGCAGCACTGTACTTAGTGCCTCACTTATAACGTGCCATATGTGTTTCTATCGAACCGTTACTGTATGTTTACATGTGATGATGTGATGATGGGCCCACTTTATCACCTAACTGTATTTGAGATCATTGGAGAATGAATGAAGGGGAAATAAAAGTTAAACTTCATTTTACTGACTGAATTAAAAAGGCAGCCTGGTACAATGCTTCATGGTTGCTCCCCCCACCCCCAAAATCTCCTCCTGCTCCTTCTCTGCCATCTAGCTGTGTGTCTTGAGGGGTTTGGAGAGCCGGGGAAAACCCTCTTTTCTGGAACCTTATCTATCGTGCAGCTTGCCGTCATGCAGAAACACCCCACAAATGCCCCGAGACACGAAGAAATTAGCATAATTTCCAATTTTCTATGCATATTTTTTTCAACTTTTCATCTTCTACTTCTACTCTATTTCCAATTTCAATCCATCTGTCTCTTTTTTTTAGTTTTCTACACCTATCTATCTTTTAATACTGTACGTTACTTGGCATGTTTAGCTAAACCCTTCATTAGACATGTGGGCTGCTTGGTTTTCTCTGCTGAACTCGAAGTCTCCCCCTCCATCAGCATCTCTCCTGCTTTTCCTCTGGTCTTGGTCCCTGTTTCTCTGGGTCTCATCTGTATTCGTAGTTCCATCACATTGCGGTTTTTACTCTTCTCCTTTCCTCTCCACTTCTCCTGTCTCCTCTTCTCTCTCTTGTCTCCTCTCTTCACCCCTCCCAGTAAGAGATGCTGGGTTGCCTGGATACTTATTTTCTCCTCTCCAGGAGTAGGGTGGGCTGAAGGGGGGGGGGGGGGGGGAGCGATGGAGAGGGGGATGGATGGAGACTGGAAGCGAAGGAGGAGGCCAGCAACAATCACCACAGGGGCACTGAAGGGAGACGGCTGTAGGAGAAATGGGGAGAAAAAGGAAACGGAGCAGGATGGTGGCTGTCACTCCATTTTTTTTTTCGTTTGTGTTTGGTTTGTTTTAGTGCCGCCATATTTAACCCAGGAAAGAAAGGAAATGGATGTTTTCTCTCAAAACTGTATATTTAGTAGTAAATAGATAATATCATCTCTGTGTTTGTTCGAATTATTGATTCCTTTCTCTCATTATTAAGGGAATAGAACTTTATCCACAGGTGAATCTACAGTCACCACACACACACACACACACACACCTGTCTCGCTGCAGATCTTTGCATTGTGGCCCTGCCTCACCCGCCACCCCTCCACCCTTCATTTCTTCCTCCATAATAACCCATGCCAGCCTCTGTTTCCAAGACAACCACTCCATCAGCCTCTCATGGCTTTGCTGCCAATAGTATTGCTGATGATTTGTGTGTGTTTGTGTGTGTGTGCCTGATAAGTACTGCAGTACTGTATGTGAGCTATTGAAGATCAAGAGTCAGTCAAGATTGAAAATTGATTTCTGATGTACTGTTTCGAGGTTTGCTCTATACGCAGGTGCATCCAGGGATGTATAAACTCATTAAAACTTTCTAGGCAGATATACAGCTTAGCACTTTGCAGTGACTTAACTTGTAGCAGAGCTGGCTAAATGACATTTTTTCTTGTTATCTGATAGTAGTGGTGTATTTGGTGGGGTCGGGGAGTGTAGTCACTGTTTTGTTTACCACAAGCTCAACGAGTGAATCCTGTTTCACATGAGCTGGATTTTTTTCTTGTTTTTTGTTTGTTTTGTTTTTTGGCTAGTTGTATTGTATGCACTACACACTCAAACCTCGTATTAACCTTTCTTTGTCTCTGTCTGTTTCTCCTGTGCCGTGCCGCTGCTGCCACCTGCCATGCCTGTGTGTTTCTGATCCACCAGGTAAGTTATTTCATGCTCCTCGGTCTCACAAACTGCTCTCATCACCATGTTCAAACCAGCTGGCCACAAATGACCCCCCCTCCCACACGCACACGCACGCACACACACACACACACACACACACACACACACACACACACACACACACACACACACTGCACTCACCTTGATCAGTTTCATCCCCCATTTTCTTCTCCATCTTCTCCTTCTCTCCTCGCTGATTCTCACCCTACTGATAGCGTTTCGTACCTTTTCTCCTGGTGGGTGTCTTTTATTATTACGGGGTGTTTGTTCATCCCCCCCCCCCCCCCCCCCCACACACACACACACACACACCTCCTTTTCACAATGAAGAGCCCTGTGTGGTGTTAGACGGTGGGTTTGATGAATGGGATGTTGGTGCTCGATCCAGATGAAGGCAGGGCTTGTCTAATAGCATTCCACAAAGACAGAGATCCCAGTAGGGTGATCGGAAAAGTAGCCTTCCAAAGTAAGGTGGGCTCAGTGAAGAAAGAGGGAGAGAGAGATGTGATGTGCAATAAATGTAAATGTAAAGTAGATGTGACTTAGTAGCAGTTTAATAATACAGTGATTAAAAATGACTGATCTTTAGAGTAGGCAGAAGCAGACTGATGCAGTGTGGTACTGTGTGAAGCAACAAAGCACATACAGAAACATCTCCGGATGTATTTTGTTAATATCTGAACTGTCATTCTGGGAAAAATCACAGATGCTGCTAATATTAAGTTGTCTTTATCGCAATTAAGTGTTTTATATAAAGACTGGTACCAACATACCACATGGATGTGTTTATTTCCCCATGATTAATGTTATTTTTGCACCTGCACGTTTCCCCACCTGTTCAGATCAGCCTTTCCATGGTTTGTTGATTATAATCACAGCAGTTTAGTGTTACCGCTTATCAACTGCTTTGCTGAATGACAGTTCAACTTGTAAAGTATAAAGTATAGTATAGGAAATACTTTTACAATATTTGTTAACTTGTGCACCTCAGAAAGGCTCTTTTCTTTGTTTTTTTTTTAGTATCTATTACAGCTTTTATATATTTTTGTGATTAAATACACAAAGATTCTTCTCAGTTGAATAATTTTCCTCTTCGAAATATTTTAGAATTATAGTCAAGCTTGTAATTTGGCTTGTGTTTAGCCTAATCTTAATAAACTCACTAAATGGTGGAGAAACCATAGATACTCAAAACAGATATTCGTGTATTTAATACGATTTTCAAAACTAAGTAAGCTATGCTTCTGTTGTGTAAAGACTGTGATGATTTTAAAGCACTGAAACCAGACTGTGACCACGTAGTAATAAAATTATTAATATGGGAAACAATCATGGGATACATGGACATTTTAGCTACATGAACAGACATATTATTCCATATGTCTTTGAAGCTAAAGAGTCAATTTGACTGCAATTTATCAAAGAAAGTTATCATTTACTCATTTTCAAACAACAATATAAGTTAAAATATTCTCTTAAATAGCTGCCTCGGTTGCTGCTGCTGTATTTGCAAACTACAACTCTGGAGTATTATTAGTTAGAATTACATTATAAGGTTTTGCACATAATATCTCACATAACACGGTTATATAGGCTAAGATGCATGATGACAGGGACTTTCTGTTCACTTACCACCCACAGTGGAAAAAGCCTAGTTTATGACTTCTTAATTACCTGAAGAAGATGACAATGAAGCTAAAAGCTTCATCGTCATCATCACCTTCGACAGGTTTAACTTCTTGTTGTTTTTGGAAAGCCATGCTAACGTTAGCTGCTGGTCCTTCAGTGAATTTGGTGTTTAGTCTGTCAGTCAATTAACATCTAAATACGTTTCTTTTTCTAGTGAATATAGTGCACTTATTATTAATTAATTGTTAATTAATTATTTCACATGAGGAAAAAATGAGAAAAAATATTTAAGAAGAAGGTTAAAGGAGGCTAAACTAGTGTAGAAATTCTTATCTTACTTTCAGCCCAGATCAACATCTCGTTTTACAGTGGTGTTCCTTTTGTAATCTCTGTGCTGTAATTATATGAAGAACAGGATAAAACCAGTGAATAGAAAGAAGCAAAATTATTGTCGTGTGTTGAAAATATCATCAGCACATCAGGTACGTGCCATCAGGTTAGAACAGAGTGAGTTCAGTAAACAATGAGATTCTTTCTTCTTCTTTTTTTGTAACACACTTTATGAAAGCATCAGTGTCTTTGTTTCATCTTGGTTTATGTCGCAGTCCCTGTTTTCATCTTTCTATTATGCAGCTGTTTCGCCCTTGCTTATTCCCTTTCCTCGGCTTGTCAGCTGCTATATAACAAACACTGTTTTAATGCTCGGCATCTATTTAACTTTTTATAACCCTTTTTATCACATGTGCAAGTTTACTTTTTGCAGACTGTCCCAGAATTGTAGTTCACAAGAGGCCAAGAGGCTCTCAAAAACATTCCAGAAATGTCCAAAAAAGGCCTCGAAATGAACTGTTGGTTTATTTTGGGGGCTTTAAAAAGTACCTGCTGTGAGCAGTTCCTTACGAGGAAAGTCTCTTCCTACCATTTAGCCCCAATCATTGCCACTTTCTCTAAATGGATTAATGCACTTTATACTACCAAGATCATCTTTAAAAGCACCACTAGTTAATAACAATGTGAGCATGCCATTTGTAACACCGCGTAAGTCATAAAGGAGAGGAAGAATTCAAACTAGTTCTTTTGAAATAATGAAAAGGCAGCCGAGGCACACGGCTATCCTACCCTGGTTAGGATTTCTGGGGCCCCACCATGGAGCCGGACCTGAAGGGTGCTTGCTGGAGAGCACCTAGTGGCTGGGTCTTAGGCTATTGGTTCTGGCTGGGTACAATCCAAAAGCACTATGTAAGCCTGCCCTCCTGTGGACCCATCACTCACAGGAGGGGCTGTAGGTGCTCTGTGAATCGGGTAGCGGTCAGGTCAGTGGCCTTGGCAGTCCTATCCTTGCCTGATAATCTAGCTTTAGGTACGTGGAATGTGACCTCTCTGATGGGGAAGGAGCCTGACCTAGAGCAAAGGTGTCAACTGATCATCACCTGGTGGGGAGTTGGATCAGGTAAAGAATGCTAGACAGACCCGGAGTTCCCAAATATCTAATAATGGTGCGCCGGGAATGTCTTGGTTGGGGCCCTGGTCCATGCAATCTTCCACTCTCATTTCCTGCAGAAATTGGACAGCATGTTCCACGTACCATGGACCATGTTCCACACCTACATTGTTGAAACGGCTTTGCAGAGCTGTGGTGGTAACCCCCGACCCAGATGGTGTCGTCCTATTGAGTCGTATTGAGCTTGGTTGGCTTCTTAGATCAGGCAAACAGATGGCAGACCAAGTGGGTGTGGCTTTGGGAAAAACTTGGGTGTGTAAGGAGTTTGTGATACCATGGAGCAAGACGTTCAGTTGGCCCTTAGAATCTATAATTATTGGTTCATATGGACTGGTGTCAGCAGGTGTGCTGGCAGCTGCAATCTCAAGTGCTACTTGCCTCACATGCCTTTGTGGCATCCATACTGTCATGTGATAGTTAGCAATCTTTTTTATTACAAATTTTATTATTTCAATTAATTAATTTTTATCCTGATCATGTTCAACACTATCAGTTGTTGGAAAGTGAGATCCAGTAACAATACATCTGTATTAAATTTAGGTAGTTCGAATCAACTAGTTTAAGGTTACACTGCTTGTGTTCACCTTTTTCGCTAGTACACACATATAGCCTCTTTGTGCACCTCTCATCCTCCAACTCATTTTCCTCTAATTGATGGATGCTACTCATCCAGCCTCTCTGGCAGCTTTTAAGAAGCTTTTAATAGGAGCTCAGAGGGCAACCAGTGCCATCTTTCTTCCCCTTTCTCCTCCTTCAAACTAGCAGCCTTCAATGGGTCTCTTGAAGACTGTTCTATGTGTGTCTATTTGAGAGAAGAAGAGTGAGAGATGACCAACTGTGAAGTGTGCTAATAGGCTCGCCCGGCCTGGTGTCGTCGTTTTATTCGGTCCTCGCTTCCATCTCCTTCTTGCCGCCCTCGTACCCAATGGGGGTTCGAAAAGCCTCCTTAAAGAAAAATAACACTCGGACAACATTAGCTGCAAAAAGAGAGAAACAACTTTGGATCAAAGTTTTTCTTCCTATTTGTTCTTTTGTTATTAATTTCAGTTTGTTTTTGCCTAGTCGACTCATATGTGAAAGCGTATCCCTGTCTGTAGCTATTATATGAACTGCTTCTTAGTACTGCTTGGTTTGAAGTAATTTTACCAGTGTGGAAAACTACTTTTTTATCACTACTTAGGTAGCACACTACAAAGGAAACAAGGTCAAAGCACAGCACAAAGGAAGAACAGGAGTGATGGAAGCTTTTTTTTTTTATACCAACACTGTTAGCTGCGCTTTGTCTGTCACCACCAGTTAATTGTGTAGAGTGTGGGATGCGCTTTGTTTGGAGAAGCCAGAGCCCTTCACTGAGCTGATCAAAAGAGGCAGAACCAATAGAGATGAAGAGCTTCAGGTGGGGAGGAAAGACGAGGGGGTATCTCTGTCTCGCTCTTTCTGGCAGTCATGACTTAATGATCAGACGTTATAGTTTTCCATTCAGCTGTGCTCCTTTCATTATCTTTATTGGCACAATGGCCAATCAGAAACCACATTACCAAGGCAATTCATTCACAACTAAAAATCTATGTAACCACATTTCCAGTTAACACTCTTTATGCTGAAATAATAGACTGTTTGGCTTTGACTCACATTCTTAAATCCCAATATATGGACAAATATCTACCAATTAATTAAAAAAAAGAAAGGTGAAGCACTCCTCCCAACATCTTTGTCTTTATTATCCTCTCTCTGTCTTTATCTACTATTCCCATGCCCCCTCTCTGACACTACCAGCCCCCACCACCACTCAATATTACAGCACTAATACTGCCACTTCATGTGCAAATATTTGAGTCTGCCGTCAAATCCCTAATCACACCGATCAATCTCCCAGATATTACCCTACAACTGAAGGCCTTTGGACAACTGCATTGATTTTTTGCCATTTTCCTCGACGCTTTCCTTCCCCACGGATATATCAAATCAAAGCTTTTTTAAAATATTTTGTAAATATTCTCTTCATCCAAGCTCGGCGTGACAAGGAAGGCTTGTCTCATAAAGCTGTCGAAATTGGATTTCTATCACAAAACAATAACTAGCAGCGTTTTCTGTTCGCTTCAAAGCGTTTTATGGATTCCTGCTTTTCCTCGATGTTGCTTTGGCCTTTTCACATGCAAATGGCATTAAAACACCAAGAATTCAGAGCACCTTCTAATTGTGCCCTTAAAGTGCACCAAAATAACAAGGTCCGAAATGTTTAAGGGTGGAAAACAAGAAAATCTCTGTAGCCTGCATATTATCTGGCTAATTAGGCAGAGCCAGACATTCGGAATGCATAGCTAATGAGCGCCTTCTCCATCTCTGCTGGGATCACCCAGCACGTCTAATGGTCACATAAATTCTCATTTATAGGTCATAATCTGTCACTTACGTACATGGGTTCCCCCAATTAGAGATATGGGCCCTTCATACTGATGCCTCTCAAGGGGATTCACAGGTCTGGTACACTGGCACTCACAGAGGCCCATTAGTGACAAACTCTGACCTGGCGTCCCAGCTGACCCCAGAGGACTGTGGAGAACCTGGCTCCTAAATGGCGCTGCTACTGGGGAATGGTTCCAGGTGCTTGTCGTGAGTATCCTGTGTGTCTCCGTTGCTATGTCTGTCGGCTGAAATGTCAAGGGACTGGCGGGAAACCTCCACTGAGTGTTTGACAGTAGACAAGGGGCCGAGAATAGCAGGAGCTTGGTTCAGCTATGTGTCTTGTGCAGCCATTTGCCATTCTTCTGTTGCCATTTTGCCGGACAATTACTATTCTATTATCAGCTGCCAAAATATTTATTTGAAGCATGTGGACCGCATTCGAATTGTAAATGGATCATGAACCTGGACTGCTTTCTGTTTCACTCTAATTAGAAGAAAAGAATGTGAATTGCCAATGAAAGAGGACATTTTACTCCATCTCAGTGGAATAACCTAAAGGCCAAACACTCACTTTCCTCTGACCCCTGCAGCGCTGTGTGAGTTTGGCCCTGTATGGAGAAATTTCAGGGATCCAGTTAAATGGTGCCATCCCAGAAAGGGGAATGAATTTCAATTAACTACTCAAAAAAAACCCACACTCTGTTAGGGAGAAAAAACCCGGGTTAAACCGAAGCTGCACAATGGCATCGCCCTTATTTGTATGCATGTTTTTGTCTTTAACACATTAGTTTTATTTATAGGAATAACTTAATATTTAAAATTAAGATAATGATGATGGTCGGAAAACCTCCATGCTAGTTAGGCTATGAATAGCTAAATTGGTGTGTTGTAGCATGCTTGTAGTGTGCGCTATTGAAGACAGCATTAAGGTGTTCTATGCATTGCATTTGATCATTAGTTATCAGTCTTTCTCTTCCACAGTTTGTAATGTGTCCTGTCTCCCTCCCCTCATTCCCAACCGGGCGCAGGTTTCTTCCTGTTGAAAGGGAGTTTTTCTTTCCCACTGTCACCAAGTGCTTGCTCATAGGGGGTATTATTGTAGGGTCTTTGCTTTTTGCAGTATACAGAGCCTTGAGTGAACCGTTGTTGTGATTTGGCGCTATATAAATAAAATTGAATTGTTTTGTGTCATATACAACAAAACCTGCACCCCGTAACTCTATATTTCATATTAGTTATATTTACAGTCACATTTGAAGTTGCCACAATTTTCTGCACAGTGTGCAATGAAATGTGAGGGGAGAAAGAAGCAGCATGTACAGTGAGTGCCAGTGTCAGATAAGTCAAGTTACTTTTAAAGAAAAAGAAGGTCAAACTAAGTTGTGAAAGTTGAACTCCCCACACTGTGACCTCCAGATGAACCTGACTGTGTAGCCTCTGTTGAACCAATTCAAAGTTAGCAGGGGGTACATCGCTGTAGTTGGTTTCCCTTTCTATTAATCTCTCTTCTTAGAAAACAATCTCAAAGAGTCCAAGCACTGTTTTATTGAAAGGGAATGCAAAAAGGGCATCACACTACTGTCATCTCTGTCAAATGGTCAGTGCATGTAGTTTACTCTGACAAGGAAGCGTGTCTGCACCACAGAAAAATAGAAAAAAAAGGTTAAAAAAAAGTAGGCCAGGCAGCTAGTTCATAACCCCCGCTTGTTATTAATGTAGACGGCAAGTTCTATTGTGCTCTAATCGCGTATTTAAAGTGAAAAAGCAACATTTTCACAGAGTGGCTCTTTAATTTTTTTTTTAATCTTTGCTTGCAGGAGAATGCAATGTGAGTGCAACAGTCCAAGCTTTGTTGTCGGTCAGCCAGCTGTGTTGCAACCCAAGACCTCAAAGTCAATCCAGAAAGCCAGTCGGGCCAAAGTCAATATGTGGGTGTTTAGTAAATTGCTTCATGTAAAGAGCTCTCTAGAGATGCTCTTCAGGGTTTCTTTTACCACAAGAAGAGAGGAGACGCTGGTGTTTTGGTTCCCCTCTAAATCTGTGGGAAAATCTCAGAGTAGATTATTCAATACCTCCCTAAGATGCAAGGCATGTACACTGTAGCTACTTATTGGAAAGCCAAAGCTTTGAAGGCCAAGGGTCTATGTGACTAGTGCTGTCAATTTTATGAGCCTAAAAGGGCACAGTATAAAGATGGATAACACAATTGGCTCTAACAGCTTGAAAATAAAAGTGGAATAGGCAATATGAGAAGCTAGAGTTAGGGCTTTGGTTTGCAAACAGGGTAAGTAACAGCTTGCATAAATTCAATTCTTTACTGGTCCCGTGTCATTCATTGACAGATCAAACCTGGCAGTTGAATTACCTCACCTCTCTGCCACAGTTTGTTTATTCACTGAACTGAAATGGTCACCGGGGCTTTTGACGTGGCCCCGACTTTGCAATATCAGCTAAAGAATGAATGTCAACCAGAATATCATATCAGTCTTCACTGTTTAGTGGTTAGCACTGAGTAATGCATGTTAAGTAATGAGCTGCCCAAATGGGTCATTGGACAGTCAGTTAGGGCATGCATAAAGCAATCAATTAGTTGATCAATAGCCCTCATTAGCCCATCATATAGTTAAGCTGTATATTTGGGCCTCTGTTTGGAATGAATAATTTAAAGCCTGCAAAGAGAAGTGGGAATATTCGCCCATTTCAGTGTTGCCACAGCGTTGCTGTTAGATGAAATACAGACATGTATGTAGGATTAAGGGCAGAAGTACTAACATATCAAACATATCAAACATACACAACATTCAACAAACAAAATTCATTTCAATTCAGTTCAGTTTTTGTATATAATGCCAAATCACCACAGCGGTTTGCCTCAATGTGCTTTTTATTGTAAGAACTTACAATAATACAGAGAAAACCTCGTCACTTCCTGTGAGCAAGCACTTGGTGACAGTGGGGAGGAAAAACTCCTTTTTAACAGGAAGAAACCTCCGGCAGAACTGTAGGTTAAGGACAAACCATAACTTCTAAGTTTATTGCTACATCTGTTATTGTTACCACTTTGTCACTTTGTTTCTGTTTATCAACATGTTACTAGGGTGTCACACAGTCTTTGAAAAGGAGAGTTCACTTGTAAGAGATGGTGTGACCAGCAGTTAGATTTTAAAAGTTTTGTGGCCTGTAGCACCTGTGCAAGTGCATGTAAAAATATATATAGTTGTTGCCACCTTTTCATGAGGCTAAACTGTGAACACTTGTAACCTATACATTTCTAGCATGTTTAATATAGTTGAAATTGTTTTTTGTTGGGGTTTTTTTCCAACATAAACTTTGATCTTGTCGTAACTCTTCCCAGTTAGCTGCACTGAAACCTATCAAACGTTACCCAAAAACAAAATACGAGGAATGGTCTAATATGAAACTCAACCCTTGGTCTCCTCAAAAGTTGGGTTGGGTTCTAACTTGGACTTTTTCACAGTTTGAAGAGTCCACTCCTGCATGTTTTAAACATGGCACAAAAAACAGCCTACAGGATTGTTAAGTTGGAGAACTGGCAGATGGGATGATTGTAAACCCCTTTGTTTGGTGTTTGATATAATTAAAACATCTTTGATGGGTTACAAAGCTGCACTTAGGGGAATTGCACCAAAATTGCAGTCTCACATGCATCTTTTTTGTGATCGTTCTCGCCAAACTGTTTCTGGGTGTGGAAAATCCCACCCATTAAGGCAACATTACCTTACAGATTGGAATATATTTGAGGTAAAAAAAAACAAACTTCCGAGACGCACAGGATTTCACCTCGACTTCAAAGTCGAAGTGGAAGTCAACGCAGCGGAGTCGTGCTGCGTTGACTTCTATATTTCCAAGGCGGCTTTTCAGATCTTGGTCGGCGGTCGCATTATAGACCAGTAGTGGTTGCTGTTTGTTTTTGTCCTAATGAGTACTGTGACATGTGCCTAACAAAACATCGCCGAAGGGGGCATTGCTCGGAATCCGAGCCATGTTGAGACCACTGGCGCCAGCCCCACATAGCGATAATCTGGATGAGGCGGAGCCTTCGGAGATCACAGTGCAGTGCTGCTTTCGCCATCCTTTCCCATGGGAGTCTTAAAGACAACTTCAAAACAGCATGGATGACCATTATGCCTCAATTTCTTTTTTCTTTTTCTTTTTCTTTTTGGTTACTGTAATATTAATTCCTTCATCTCAAGGTTTAGGACGAAGACTTTCCGAGGCTTGAAAACGTAGACGAAATTATTATTCGCCTTATCCTTGATTTTCACTCGCAATTACCAACAATGACTTCTACCTCCCAATTATTGGGGTAACCAACAGTAGTCTCAATTCCCTCCTCAGCGTCTTAAATCCCCTTCCTGCCTTAAATGTCCATGTTTCCTTCTTCTAATTGCATCCAGACATTTGGAATCAGAGCTGAATGGTTGTCTAGGTGTTAATTGGTTTGAAGGACTGCTAACAGGAGACAGACATGAGAAAGGTGAATTAGGACGGTACATGTGGTGCATAAATAACGAGGTGTGGCCTGGGTGTTGTCACGGCTTGTTTAGAGGTGTTCTGGCTTATGTTGTCCCCAAGGTGGCCCTAGAGAAAAGTGTAGCATGCAAACACACATTTTCTTGTTCTTTTTCTGTACCTTTTTAAAATTATTCACTTGGGTTATTAAAGACGGATTTTAACTACTACCTGAACTAAGCTCATAAGCCGTTGTTGAAGGCTGGTGCAGATATAAAGCTTTACTGTTTGTCAGATTTTCCAAGGACAGTTAAAATTAAACACACACAGCTCATTCTTAATGAAGGGAAACTGGTTGACAGTAACCCTCATCCACATGTGCAGAATTTATTCCTCAAGTCTTTTATAAAACTTACTTAACACCTACTGGTGGAAACATTATCACACAATTGATAAGAACATCACATTTTGCTACATAAGTGTCAAATTGCTGTGACTTTATGGAGATGTCATTTGAAGGTGCTGTTTTAGAAAATGTTTGAGCAGAAGTATATGTTGAATCTTCTAAATAACAAATCTTGGAGTATTTACTCTGCAACTGAGGTCAAAATAAAAGATTTTAGAGTCAAAACAGAAGTGAAGCGTAGTAGAGGATCAGCCCAATTCATTGCATCCTCAGTGACTCCTCAAGCAAAGGAACTAAGGAAGGTCAAGGAACTAAGAGCTTGAAATACCTGCACAGGAAAAACAACAACATGAAAGCTTATTTGGTTAGCAGCTTACTTCTATTTTTTCCCCCCTAAAAGCCTTATTCTATGTGGCTATAGCAAAGTATGGACAGGTTTACATGTACTTCTTGTAGTGGGTGTCATGGGGGTGTCACATGCTGCTGTTTCCCTGCTGAGAAACCTGCTGATACTCTGACTTGAAATCTGCAGCTTACACATCTTCTGAAGGAGTGGCTTAGGCTGTGGAGGGTTTTTTGTTGCATCTCAAGACACTGCTGCCATACCAGCTGCCAAGGCCTGTTTTCTCTGCAGATCAGCTGTCCACCTGCTAGAAGAACTTACATTTTAGCTCCTGCTGCTGTATGCTTCACTTTACTAAGGAGGCTTGGAGCAGGGCTGTGTGTGTGTGTGTGTGTGTGTGTGGGGGGGGGGGGTGTTACAGCTGTGGGCAGCAGAGGGGGAGATGGATCTCCAGCTGGTGTTGGCATGGTGGTGGAACTGAGCAGGCCAGAAACATTTACCTTAGGAGTATGGAGTATGAGTCAACAGTTTTCTTTTTGCCTGAAGCTTTTTCTGTCTTTATTTTTTTCTTCCTTGAGCTACTTTTGCACCAAGCCAGAATTCATGGGAGGTTATTTGCATGAAATTGGAATCAGCTATAAGAGGAGATTGGAAATGTTACAGTTCGAGTGTGGCATCATACACTCTGATGAAGTAACATTATGACCACTGACGGGTGAAGTGAGGAACACTGATTATCTCTTCATCATGGCACCTGTTAGTGGGTGGGATACATTACGGAGCAAGTGAACCCTTTGTCCTCAGAGTTGATGTGTTGGAAGCAGGAAAATGGACAAGTTTAAGGATTTGAGCTAGTTTGACAAGGACTACATTGTTAGAGGACTTGGTGAGAAGATCTCCAAAACTGCAGCTCTTGTGGGGTTTTCTGCAGTTGTCATCATCTATCAAAAGTGGCCCAAAGAAGGGACAGGTTCTTGACTTGGCTTCCAAATTCCCAGATCTCAATCCAGTCAAGCATCTGTGGGATGTATTGGATAAACAAGTCCAGTTGATGGAGGCACTCCTCACAACGGAAGGATCTGTTGCTAACATCTTGGTGCAGATACCACAGCACAGCTTCGGGGATCTAGTGGAGTCCATGCCTCGAGTGGTCAGGTCTGTTTTGGCTGCAAAAGGGGGGCCGACAAAATATTAGGCAGGTAGTCATAATGTTATGCCTGATCAGCGTATAATAACTACTATTATAATGGAGACAATGGAGAGGTAATATTTCTGGTCTTCCGCTGATTGAACCTGCATCCTTTCTTTTTAATTAAATGAATTTCTCAAATCCACCAATAAGAGAAGAATCACAAAACTTTTTCTCAAAGTTTAAAGTACAAAATAACACACACACATACACAAACATAGACTCTCAAATGGCTATAATCACTTTCTCACACCTTTAGCTGTGGTCCTTTACACCGTGTCAGGCACTGGCTGCCTGGCAATGTCAGTCTAATAGCATTTCAAATGAACTGTAAGGCTTCAGTGGAGAAGCTCATTTATCGCTCGGTATTCATACTATGAAGTTTGCAAAGACTTGCAGGTAAAAAAAACTGATGTACATCAGTTACAAAGAGAGATTTCAAGATGATGGAGTCAGTAGTAGAGTGCAGAGGAAGTGGTTAGAGACACGTTTTTACCAAGAACAAGAGAATAAACAGAAAAACAAAGGTAAAGATAATGATAGGCAGTAAAAGTGAACAAGAGGCAATATTTAAATGAAGAAAGCATGAATGTCATAGAGTTCTGACAGACTTTGAGTGCTGATGCACAATTTATGGACAGGAAAGAGGTGGGGAGCCTTTCCTCTCCACCCCTGAGAGCCAGTGTCTGACAGTGTGATCCACCGGCTCATTTACATTCATGTGCGGGCCCGCAACGAGTTCTGCCATCTTGTGAAGTGCAGATCTCGATTTTACCTCTCAATCTACCTCTCCTTATCTCCCTCTTCATCCCGTGGCTGAACATCTCTTTGGTGTTTTCTAAAACCCTCTGAGTGCTAGGGGGGCCTGAACTTGGAGAACTCAGCTCCTCTGTTATGCAGTTCTGCCAAAGTAAAGTGTTGTGTACTTGTATGAATTCTGCTTGTGGGCTGCAACACTCACAACTTTTTGCTAAGTCTCAAACTCCAAGTCCAAATGTTGACAGGTGGTATCTACAGTGACCTTTACTGTTGACCTTTACCTGTTGATATTCAGATGATTTGTGTAATTTCTTGTTGTTATGTTTTTTCTAAACTATACTGTTGACTAAGAAGTGCAGCAAAGCAGCATCATTTGTCATGACAGACTTCTACTGCCAATTACTACATCAGATATGAGCGCAGCTCAAAAGACGGCTCTACCTGACACATACAAACACAGAAACATCGACACAACACATAACGCAGACGGGAAACTCACTCTGCTCAGGCAGACGTGTAGTCATCTGTGTGTCGAGCACACTGCTTTGAGTTTGCAGTTTAAAAAAAAGAGGAGACAGCAGTAAACAGGCACTGTGGCCGGCCCTACGGCTCAAACTTGTCAACAACACTGCCAATTAAGGGTTGATTAGGAGGTGGAGCTGAATTGCCAACAGCTAAATACACACTGCCAAGACCCCAATCTCACCCCCTGCACCCTTTACCCACCCTCAGCACACCCACAGATTGCCATGGAGCTTGTGTCAATTGCCGCAACATTCCAGTGCAGCGAGATCAGTTTTTCTTTTTTTAATCAGCACATTCAAGCAGTTTTGACTGATTTTACTTAATGTTAAAAGACACATCATCGCTTCTTGTTGCAGTAGCTGTAATCATTCAAGTAAAAGATCGTTTGTGTGGGGATTGTTCTCATTTTGTAAAAGTAAGTGATACATGCATCCTAAAACCACTCCGAAGTAGATCAACATTTGTGATCAACCGTTTCATTGACCTGGCAGAATAAAACATGCTCTGACAATGCACTTGATCAGAGAAATGTAGGATTCAAAGCAAACTCTTGAGCAGACCCACTCATAATGTGTCAATTATATATTTCTAGAATTCAAAAACAAAAAAGTCCGGTTCAACATTAGTACAGGGGTGTCTTTTAAGAGATGCTTGGAACAAGAGATAATTTCTGCAAATGGGATTATACCGTCATGATAGCACCAAGGCTTTTTGACACATCTACATCATCTGCATGAATTTTTAAAATAATTTTCAAAGGTTCAATAAACACCCCAGTTTCCCAAACATTTATTGCATAGTTCAGGCTTAACCAAGAGAAGGAGTACACCAGATTCAAGTGAGAAGTGTTCGACTGCAGCGCACTGTCACCTCCACTCAATCCTCTAAGCCCCTCATCCACCTCAGCCTCCTTCAATTAGCGTATGCTCCGTCAGGCTCCGGGCCTCAGATTTGGCCCCCCTCCGGTTTTCAACCTTCCAAAAGCGCTCAGCCCAGATCAGAGCTGTGCTTAGCCCAGCACAGCTTCTCAAGGTTGGGGCAAGGAGAAACTGCAGAAAGGAACTCTTGCCATCTGTTTTATTTGGAACCTGACCCATGTCCGACCATGCAGCCAGGTACAGAAGAAGACAGACCTACATTTGACAAGGTTTGCAGTGGCTGTGAAGGAGACATTTTTCCTTCTTCTATTAATGTGATAACACATTCCTGCATTGTCAGCACATGACTGGTTTTCCCAGCTGATTGTGCTGGTGTGTGTGTGTGTGTGTGTGTGTGTGTGGGGGGGGGGGGGAGAAAAACTTGGGCACTGATGACAGATTGAGAAAGTGACTCTTAACACCCTGAGACCCTCAACACCAGTATTAATACCATAATCTCAAACGGCCTGTTATCCCTTCCATATCTGACAGCCACATACGTAAATATAGCCAAAATAAATATTGTTCCTTCTTTAGTAGGAGGCCCAGTCATGGGAACCCTCTGACCTCTAAGCAGTGTCACCCTCTTCCCAAGGTCATCAAGCTGAACTAATCACTCCCCTGGCTTCTCGCAAACTAACTATTCCATGAGCTGTGGCATCTTCATTTATCACATCCTTGATAAGGGGAATCTTTAATTACACCCCTCCTCTCCTCGCGTGGATCTCTTTTCCCTCTTCCCCCTAACAGACTCCCGTCCATCCATCCATTCTTAAAGATCCCTCCAAGGGAAGGGGCTATAGCATGTCACCGTCCCAGCGCTCGGGGACTCAGTAAGTCGATCCAACAGGAAATCAATATTGGGGCCTAATGCTGAATAATTGAGGTTACGGGAGTTCAGCAGCACTCCCCAGACATGCACCCCCACACCCCGTCGCGTAACCTCCCATTATGCACAGGGAGGGGCGCACCATGCCCTCTCGTCCCTTCTCTTACACAGAGTGTTCATTTGTTTGACTTACTGACCGTTTTAACACTAAAGTGCTCTCAGAGATCACTAGTAGCGCTCCGGCTATGGGCCGATTGTTCCTTAGCGAGAAGGTTTAGTGGGGCTTGAAACACTGAGTAACTCCGACCAGATTTATGTCCCATCTTGGGGGGAGTGAGGAATATAACTTACCTGATTTCCAGCTGTTAAACCTTGTCATCAACTTTTAGGTCACAGCATATTTCATAACAGCATTTGCCTTCCATTGCCAGTGTGTGCTGAAAAAGTGAGCAGAGGAAAGAGAGCATAATAACTTGTAAGGTTCGGAGTGTGGCATTCACTAGAGGGCACAAGCTGCCTTGCAAAGACTCGAACCTGCAGTTGGGAAGAACAGAGGGGATGAGCTTAGATCCAGAAGTCTGCTCAAAAAGGTTATTAGGAGACAAAACATTGTGAATTGGGGGGACCTGCGGAAAAGTTTCACCTTTGTGATGACGGGCTACAAAATGAAATGGTTTTACTCTTTCATATGTTTGACTCGAGGGTTTGTCTTGAAGCTTGAGCGAATAGATTTGGCGAGACAGCTGGATTGTCAGTTCGGGTTGCATGGTGCATGGGTTTTTTCCAAGCAAACATTGATGCAGTGAGTTGATTTTATTCTTAGCTGTCAGGGTTTTTATGTGGCAGTGTTTATGAAACGGCCAAAAGCTGTCAGTGTTAGTTTATTTTTGACAAATAGTGTGCTGACCTGTCTTTTGAGAGGAAGCAGATTAGACACACATACATCTTTGGCAGTGCATCTGGTAGGCTGCTTTTCTACATGTATTTTCTTTCTCTTCAATCTTCCAGTCCTCTCATCGTCTCTGCCTTCAAGATTTCTCTTTCAGACTTCTAAATAAAATTGACTGCATCGTGCCATAATATACAGGCTCGCTTTTTCCACAACCTTCCGTGAAGGTGCAGAGCTCTGTAAAGGCGATGCGCTTGGCCAGAGCCACGGAAACAGCAGGGAGTGGTAGAAGCAGCAGAAAAACAATCTCAAAATCTCAGCAGCCTGTGTCCTTGTTATTCAGTCTGAAGTTTTTGCACTGAGTTTTCTCGCTGGTCTTGAAATCTTCAGATAGCACCCTCTTACATTCTGCATTTCCTGTAGAGGGATTCTACCTTTGCAGAACTCTCGATTATTAATGCACAGCTATTCGCACAAACAAGTACAATATTAATAAATGCGTAAATGCTTCAGAATTGCATTATGTTAAGGCCATTTTTGGTGAGATAGACACACGTGGTAACCAGCCTTGTAAGCTTCACACACACACATGCAAACACACTCGCGGTGGTGTTTTGTCAGATGCAGTGGTACACAAAAAGAAAACTTGTATGTTCGCTGGTGGGCACAGAGCCATTCCTTTGTTGTCTTCCTGTTTGTCTCGGTGTGTTATTGAGAGCGTGTCTCTTCTCACATTGTGTATTTAGCCCCTCCACCACCAAACAGACACACACATGCACGGACAAGCATCCTCTCTCCCTGCTTCATCTCCCTACTCTTTGCTTCCTCTCCCCTCCAGGCTAAGGCCACTCAGGCCTGCAGATGGCAGATAATGACAGTGCTGTCCCCACTGGCTAGTTGTGTGTCTAAGTGTATGTGTGTGCGGGTGTGTGCTCAATGTCTGTTCAGTTCATTGCCAATAGTGGGTTGTAAAGCTGCACTTGGATACCTCCTTGCTGGCTGCCTGGGCGATTGGGTCACTGGTTGGCTTACTGACTGGCGGGCTCACAGTTCACTGGTATATTTGTTGCTGATTTACTAGATAACACATCGACTGTTTGGTTTACCTACTTAGAGAATAGTTGGGTTTTGTTGGCTTACTAAACTGCTGAGTGGCTGATGTATTTATGGGCTGAGCTGCCATACTGACTGACAAGCTGACTAGCATAGTGTCAGGACACTGGCAGATTCTCAGCTAGGTAGGGATATCTTAACTATTGTGAAGGAGATGGTAAGTGTGTGTGTGGTATAAGGTCCTGCGGTGTTCCAGTGTCTCTTCTTGTCTGCCAGTCCTGGCTTGTATTTGTTGTTTTGATAAGGAAATAAATATGAGTCTCCACTAGGGACTGTCTGGACTCCTTTGCTGTGCTTTGTAAACTGAGCATGTGGCTAGCCTCACATTTTAGAGACACCTATTATATTACAAGTGTTTTGCTGTTGGTTAGAAGGTGATAGCTGAGGTTTTCTGAAGTTAAAACCTTCATCATATCTTAGAGTTTAGCCTGTACTTTGGGTCACGCTTGGAAAAAACTGAGGTACTACATTTTCATAATGGACAGCACAACTTGTTAGATCTTCCTGGGCTGGTGAACACACGCCAGTTAGTTACACTTGAGTTGTAAGTAACAGTCTATTTTAACGTAGCACCCTGGATATATAAGATTTAATGAGAACGTTTCAGTTTTGCTTTTCTACAAATAATGCAGTTTTACACAGTTTGTTGCACATTTAAACTTCAAAGTATCAAATTGATATCCAGTTAGCAATTTTATTGGCCCGTTACTAATTTAAACACATGATTTGTGATGACGGATTGAATGTTTGCGTTTTGTGCTTTTCTCTCTGTGTTCCTCTTTCATATCTTCACTTTCACTGGTCAACTGGCCCTCCCTCAGCATGGTTCTCTTCCTGTTGAAGGGGAGTTTTTCCTACCCAACGTCACCAGGCATTTTCTGATTCTTGGGCTTTTGTCTCCGGTGGGTCAGTTTCTTGCAGTATAAAGTGCCTTGAGGTGACCGTTGTGATTTGGTGCTTTAGAAATTAAATTTACGTTATGTATTTATTTCGTTTTTTGCTAACCAATGTCTTGCCTTTTTCCTTAAATGTCATTATTATTAAATGTGATTTGAATGAACAGCTTAAAGAAACAGAGCACATGAAATTATTTTTTGTGTATATAATGTATTCCACGTAATTTTTGCTCTCAGCAGTTAAGCACATTGAGGCATTTGGTTTGAAGTCTACTTTATGTAGGTTCAAAGTGCTTACCTTTGCATGCAAAATAGTCTGTGCACACGTACAGCCTCTGTTGTTGGTCCATGGCCTCAGGGTATTAGGCAACTCACCTGAGGCCATCCCTGGTGACTGGGTGAAGACCACCCGAGAGCGATGCAAAAACCCCAATTTAAAAACTGTATATAAATCTCAGTCTTCGTGTTATATTGAATGCTGGCTCACATAGCTGCTATACATATGTATGTTCAGATGACGACAGGATTGTTAACGTTCTCTATGAAAATTCAGTTTTTTAAGGATTTCTCAATGAGATGATGAACAGCAAATAATTTTTTATACAGCTTTTCCAAACATCCTAGTTTTTATTTTGGATGCTTATTTTACTTTGCACACAGAAACAAACCCCCCCGATGATAATAGTCACTTGTGTGTTCTGTTTGCCTGATAACAGCCTGCAGTCATTTGTTGTAGTTTTCAGGAAGTCTCACACATGTCTCCTGAGCAAGCCCAGCCTATTCTTCTTTGGTGAATCTCTCAAGCTCCTCAGGTGTACCAGGCCTTGGTCTTCAGTTCATCCCACAGATTTTCAATGGGATTTAATCAGGGTTTTGTGCAGGCTACAAGTGAAGAACATTCACTTTGGTTTTCTGAAGGCACCTCTTCACTAAGAACATTTTGAGTTGTTGCCATTTTAGAAGACAGAGGAACTACCAAGACTCATTTTTTTCTTAATGATTCCTTTCACCATGATGAAATTCTCCACCACTGTGTTTCACTGTGGGGACCATCTTCTTTCGGTTGTACACTTCTCCCCTCTCTCCCCAAACTTAAGTAGCATCTTTGTTTACAAAGAGCTCTAGTTTCATCTCATATAACCAACGGAAACACTTCCCATATGCAGAATCTTTCTATAGGTCATCCTTAGTATACTTCAGTCTTCCTTGAAGCTGTCTCTTCTGCAGAAGTGGAGGTTTTCTTGGTCTGCAGCCTCGCAGTCCATTCCCGTGCAGGGTTCTAGTCATTGTCTTCTTTGAGACTATAATTCCTGACTTGGCTAACTCATTCGCCCGCGTCTTGGAAGTTGTTCTGGTGTCTTTAGACACATCTCTCACTAGTTTTCTTTCCAGAGTCTTTGAAATCTTTTGCTTCCTACTTCTGCCAGACTTGCTCTGTACTGCGTGACTCTTTTTGAATTTCCTAATGATAGTTCTCATTCCAGTTCTTGACACTTGGAAACGCTTTGATAACTTTGTATCTCCTCCTTTGTGAGCATCAGCAATTCTTTTTCTCAAGTCTAAACTGATTTCTTTAGTTTTCGGCATGATGCTTTTTCCGGTGACAGTTCAAACCCTGATTGAAGTTATTATACTGTGTGTAAACAGAAAGTTAACCTTCTGATTTAGCTTGATTTTGCAAGCTTTGAGCATTACAAAGTTATAGCACTGTGCAATAAGAAGGTCGGTTGTACAGTGGGCTAATAATGTTGACCCTGGTAATGTTTGATTTTTCTTAAATTATTATGTTATTGTGCACAAATAGAAATATTGTATGCTTCCAAAAGTCAACTAGTATGTTTGGAAATGTGTGTCAGAAGCACCCTGTCCCATCACAACATTTCCTGTGCAGTTACAGCAAAAGCACTGCATCTCTCCAACACATGAGGAACTATTGATGTCGTGCTCTGAGAGCCAGAGATTTTAGATGTTTTCATTAATTTGCTGCGACATATAATACCTTAAGCACTTAGGACAAGCGTATACGATATGACAAACCTAAAGTGAAATATTTCTGATTAATGATTGGTTCTGGCCTCGCTAAAGGTATGACTACCTGATTTCCATCCGCCTTGACAACAGAGGATGTATGGCCTTGTCAAGGATAAGGCCCTCCCTCTCTGTCTGCTCCACTCCACTTTCTACTACTGATTCCTTCCATCTCTTTTCACCAGGGAGGCCTGAAATGTTTGAAGCTTTCCCTTTTTTCTCTTGGTCCTCTCTCTCTCTCTGTGCCGAGGTCCCTGGATGTAGAGTTTTTAATTACCCCCTCCTAGCTTTGTGCATAACCAATGAAAGATTGAAGGGCACTTCCCTCTGAAAGGCACTGTTAGACTAAGGGTTTTTCTAATGCTTTGGGAGAAGAATACTAATATATAAACTGAGACTTTTGTGCTTTTGTGTATCTGCAGTTTGTTTGTGCCTTGGCAGGTATGTGTGCTCACATAACTCTATCTCTCTGTGTGTGTGTGTGTGTGTGTGTGTGTGTGTGTGTGTGTGTGTGTGAGTGCACCCCCTAGACAGAGTGTCTGGCTGTTGTTTTGCATGTGAATCAAGGCTGGGGAGGAAAGGCATTATTAGATTGGGAATGTGCACAGAGTGGTGGGGGTGGGCTGGATGAAGACCGTGAGAGCAGCTAGGTTCATTGCATTGATTTGATTTCTTTAAGACCAGTTTGAGGGCGTAACACCTGAAGGTGCCCTCAGCCGCTCTGTTTAGACAGCAAAATGAATACAGTAAGGCAAGAAAATCGATAGAGGATACAATAAACAAATGATTAGACTCCACAAACTATTTTGGGTACAGCATGTGCTCTCAGTGCAGCCTGCCTGAGTATCTCGTATAAAGGAACAAATGGGAGCCCAAGCAACAGAACAAGAATAGTTTTGCATTCATGAAGTTTTGGTAAAATAAAGAAAAAAAAAACGTCTCTAAAAGGCAAAGATTTCCACTTACCTAGACTGGAATAGGATAATTAATATGATAACATTTAAGAGTGTATCTGGCTGGTGGAACGAGATTAGTTCAGCATTATTTCATGTGTCTGCACAGTGTTAATTACTGTCAGGTGATTGATGGCAATTCAACCCATAAGATGCTTATCGTGTGTCTTGCTTTCTTATGGACACCCACCCTAATTGCTTTCATGAATATGTCATCACTTTTCCTTCTGTATTGCTCCCTCCTCGCTGCTTCTCTTTTTTCCACTCCCAGAGATGTGCAGCAAAGACCTTTTTGTGTGTGTGTGTGTGTGTGTGTGTGTGTGTGTGTGTGTGTGTGTGTGTGCCCTCAGACAAGTGAAATTTATTTCCCAGACTTGAATGGTGTTGAATTGAAACATGCGACCAGAGGGTTATGAGGTATTAATATACACGGAAGAACGTATCGGGGGTGTCGTAGGAATTTTTCCCTTCAGTCAGCACTGCGTAGGTAGTTCTCACACTCACGGCGGCCCGATATGTGTGAATTCATTTTCCCCAACGCGGAGGAAAACTTCAAAGGCAGGGACGGGAATTTAGCCTTGTGGATTTGAAAAGGGATGAGTCTCTAATCTGGTTAAACTTTGCTTGCTCTGTATATTTTCTCTCTGCCTTTTCGTCCACTTCCACACCCCTCCCACCTAGTGGGGTTTTTCCCCCCTTCAAGTCATGAATACCTGTCGAGCTACTTTCCTTTAAAAAGTGAAAGAAATGATGACTTAATGTTTTTAGCCTGTACGGTGGCGTAAACCAATCTCGGGGCTTACGTCTGCTTGTTTAGGGATTATTTTTCTTTAAGCCTGTCATCTTCCTGCACACTGGCATACAAACTTGCCCTCGCCTTTCGTTCCCACCGCCCTCCTCCTCTGCCCTCACGTGTCACCACTGCGTTAAGCGAGAAAGGATGTTTGTGTTGTGCAGGTCTGCTACTGGAGCAAAATTGACTGTTCTTTTCCCGAAAGCTGATAATCTTGCGTCGTAACATGTAACTTAATGCCTATTGTAGTGAGTCTTGGTGACGCTTTAATGTTTACTGCAACTGAATAATCTTAAGCCTAACATGTATTTGAAGTTCATATTTTTATTCAAATTTCAATTGAGGGTGCAAAACATTAAACTGAAGGTGATTCATCCTTGTGCTGCACCGTCTTTACACGTTACATTCGCTTTGAGGTGTGTGTCATCATTTCAGGTCTTGCTGTAGTCAGCCTCTGGGGAGCTTCTTTCCTTTGTATCAACCCCATGTGGCAGCACCTGAAATATGCATATGTTTCTAAAGCGCTGCAGGGTGCCATTTGAGGGTTATTTGGAGTGCTAGTGATGGCAGGCCAGAGTGCTGGAGACTTATTCCCTGAATATTTGATGGTCTTAATAAGCAGGAAAACTACAGGACTAAGCACTTTGTTGGTTTGCTCTACACATGGTGTGTGTGAGAAATAATGGACGGGGGGAAAAGATTAAATATTGAAAGCTGTGTGAGAACTCTGGCATACGAGGAGGAAGGTTTGTGCAAGTACAATGCTGCCTTCAGTCAATCATTAAAAAGAAGTTACAAGTAAAGGTCACATTATGAAGGGGTCCAGATTAAAAGACGCAAATGCAGAACACAGGAGAAGTGTTAGAAGAAGACAAGCAAACCTCAAAGCAAATGCCCAAGATGGCAAACAAGGTTGGTGAGAAGACTGTAAACAAAACACACTGCTCAAAAAAGTTAACACTTGAAAACACATCAGATCTCAATGGGAAAAAGTCATGTTGGATATCTTCACTATTATGGACTGGGTAATGTTTTAGGAATAAAAGGACGCCATATCATTTGATGGGAATTTTATCAACCTGCAGTGAAATTGGGTCTGAAAATGGGTCCAAGGATTTCATTCTACCTATCTTATAGAGGTTTGCATGTCCTTCCGTGGACATGTATCGCCAGACCATCACTGACCCACCACCAAACCAGTCATGCTGAATGATGTTGCAGGCAGCATAATGTTCTCCACAGCTTCTCCAGATCCTTTCATGTCTGTCACTCAGGGTGAACCTGCTCCCGTCTGTGAAAAGCACAGGGCTCCAGTGGTGGACCTGCTAATTCTGCTATTTTATTGCAAATGCCAATCAGGCTCCATAGTGCCAAACAGTGAGCACTTGGCCCAATAGAGGATATCGGACCCTCAGGACAACCTGATGAAGTGTGTTTCTGTGTTTAGTCACGGACATCTGCCTCCAGCTGGAGGTCATTTTGTAACTCTGGCAGTGCTCATCCTCTTTCTCCACACACAAAATAGGTGTCACCTCATGCTACTAGTAGTGACACTGACTGTAGCCAAATGCAAACCTAGTAGAAAAACAGTCAGAAGACATGAGGAGGGAAAAAATGTCTGTGGCATCCAGTTATAAAACAATTTCTGTTTTGCGGGTTGCGTCATTTTTGGGAGTTTGGCACCAGTGCAGTTTTCAGTGGCTGTAGCTCAGGAGATACTACTAATTGGAAGGTTGACGGTTCGATCCCTCGCCTGCCAACCTGTTGCTTTCTGATGCATCGACTGGAGTATGAATGTGTGCGAATGTTAGCTAGGAAGCATAGAAATAAAAGTTCTTGTGATTGGTCAGGTAGAGTGGAAAAGCGCCAAATAGAAACCAGTTCATTTACCAGTCAGAAAACATTTTAAAATATTTTTCATTTTTAATTAGTAATAACTGTATTTTATAACGATATAATAACTAGGTAGCCCGTTTTCATTTATTTTGGGATAGTTTTGTTTCTGTGTTTAGTTTCTGTGTCAGTGTGTAACCTACAGTAGATTGGTGGTAAGCACCCCCCCCCAGCCCCACAAGCAGAAACAAAAGTATTATCCTGCTGTGGACACTGGCAGCAGCAGACAGTAAAACGGATTTTAGCCACTAGAAATCAATAGCGTTTTAAGTGTACACTCTTTACAACAAGAAAATGAAGCCATTACCCTCCGCCAGACTCCATTAATAATTTTGCTTAACAAAACATGGGAGTTGTTCATCTAATGCTTCAGCTAATTTGTTTTATTGTGTGTCTTTGGACTTTGAATGGGTTAGCTCAGATCCAAGCCCAAAACCATGACACATGTTCTCTTAGAGGAGTGCATTAAGGCAAATGAGAAAACAAAGACACCGATTCAGCAGCGAAAGATGCGTCATTGGTGTATTAAGATCTGTTTGCATGCCAATACATGATCAAAAAGTGTACACTGTGATGGATGCATGCGGGATTCATGACTAAATGAGCATGTCAAGTGAGGTGAACGGTAGATGGACAGGTGGATGGATAGATGGTTGGCGCGTGGATGAGGGATGGTGCCTCGTAGCTATTACTCAACAAGTTTCGAGTCCTTGGAGTTTCTGGTGGAGTAAGTGGCTTTCACAGTTTCCACCACTACTGTACCCGTAATAACTTTGCGCCCCTGGTGCCCTTGCAATAAAATGATGATAAATGATAGGGAGGGGAGATGAAACCTGGTCTGTTTGTGTGGGTGTGGGGGTGTGTGGTGTTGTGCTATCAGAGGCAGTATATATGACTTACCGCAGACATTGCATAACAACGCGGCATCCATTCATTTATCATTTTGAATAATGCACTGAGCAAAGTGTTAATCTTTCCCTCGTTCATCTCATAACAAATATGCGAAGTTTTCACGGAGCGACATCCACACGCACACATCCAACTGCAGGAGACAAATGTGCCTATTCTTTAAGCTGTAAGCAGTACTTGTTAGATTCACATTGAATTTTACCATTTGGATGTGATGTGAATGGAACGGGGGGGAAGTAAGACAAATGAATAAATAATCTCTCCTCTAAGGGGAGACTTTTTAGCTACAGCAATAAATATTCACAGCAGGTTGCAGGCTGGCACGACTTTGGATGTGCTCTTTAATTGAAGGTGTGGATTGAGCGGATGGGGGGGCTGCCGCCGGTTGACTCGTGTCAGGCGTCCCTTCCACTGGGCTGTAAAAAAGCTGCCGTGGCAGATATGGATTAGCGTCAGAGCATTGCAGTGCAGGTATTACATGTTTTCACTGGCACTGCGAGTGCTGCCCCGTGACTTCTAATAACCTCTGTTGTCTTGTGTCTTCGGAGCACCACTTTGTGAGCGCTTGGGACGGCTGTTTTGTACCAGTGCCACTCCTAATGCCCGGGCTTCATGACAGATCAGAGGTGCTGGGGTGCGTGGGTGGGTAGAAGGATGTATCTGGGAGTTTTGGGAGGGAGGGGGGGTTTGGTTGTCAAAACAGCTCCTCGTTCCCTCCTCAGCCGCTTCCTTTCCATCTCTTCTTCTTCTTCTTCTTCTCCACCTTGCTGCCAAAAGCTGGATAGAGATCAAAGGAGGCCAACATGAAAGGCTTCCCTGAGATTCTGTTTTTTTTTCTTTTCTCGGTGCCCTGTCTCAGTGCTCTCTGTGTTATAGATATGGAAATTCTAAATTCCAAATACATCTTCTACCCAGACTGCAGAGAATGCCCGGCTTCATCCGACTCCTCTCTTTTCTTTCCCTTCTCCTATCCTCTGCCTCGTCTCGCCCCCTTCATCATCATCTCTCGCCATCCCCTGCTCTTGCCTCTCTCCAGCAGCCCTCAGGCATCCAGGTAGATAGCGGTTGATTGGCAGCTGCTGTGACAGTCAGTGGAACCAGCTGAGAGTGGATGAGTGTCAGCCTTGCTCCGGGGGCTTAAGGTAGCGGCAGTGTTGTAGCTCCCTACTGGAGAGAGAGAGAGGCCCATGAAATAAGACTCAGTTCAGTTCTTTTCTTTCCCTCGCTTCTGTCAACTGAAGCAGGTAGGAGCTAAATAGGTTTTTCAAATCGCTCCAGAGTTTATCCTGAGACTGGAAACTGGAACATTTCTTCAACTCACATCCTGTAATGTGCTCGCCTTCTCTCGTTCCTCTCTCCCTACCCTTTTGGTTATCATATAAAAGTCTGTTTTATGATAGGTTATAGCATCTTGTTTTTCAGGGGCTTTTTAAAATTCTTCTCCAGCCTCCCTCCTTCTTCCCTCCTATCTGTTCTGAATCCTCAGCCTCAGCTGTCACGCCACTTGACAATTAGCCATGCTGTTCCCGTCTGTGCTTCATCGCTAAAAAACTTTTTCCTCTTATTTTTTAAACTTCTGAATGCAACTCCATGGCCGCTGTACGGCAGCCACAGGGGGGAAAGTGTGAGAATAAAAAAAAAAGAAAAGTGAAATCGTCTCAGTTCTAAAGTGGCTGTGACCAATTCCCAGATGGAGGGAAAGCGTTTTTGTGATGGCTTTCAGTGTGTTGCCGCTTGAGCTCTGTCCCGTCAACAGCAAGAATTGCGTCAGCTTTCCCTCTGGCCAAGTGTGTCCCATTCTCCACAGCACAGACAGAGGACACGGTGGCGCTGGAAAGGCCTCGCGCAGCGGGAGGAAGGCGAGGACTCTTTATTGGGTACTCCAAAGACACTTTGTACTGATGATAACCGTGTAAGTCAAACAAAAGCTCAGGTTAGGCCGTTTGCCAGCTCATTTTTCTACCTTTCGATTGTAGTTTTTTTTTGGGTCACAGCTCAAACAGCTGACTACAAGCAATTCTTGACCTTTCTGGAAAAGAAATGAGAGTTGCAGCCTTGCAGGTAAACACAATGCAGAAAGTACAGTTAAAAAAAACCAATCGTCTTATTGTGGTATTATGACCATCGCTGCTAAAGACTTAAATTAAACACAGATAGCTGTGCAAGCTGCATCCGTCTGAGGTCAGATAGTTGAAAAAGCCGTTTTTAAAGGAAGCTGTACTCTACTTATAGAAGAATTAATGGAACATAGTATCAGTGAATAGATCAGCTCAACAACGGACACGGCAAAAAGCAAAAGATGTGTCTGCTAGTTTGGGAATCAGCCAGTTCTTGCATTTTCTTTTTTTCTTCTTCTTGCTTTATAAGTTGGACGACCTACAGCAGTTTGATGCTTCTGCCCTCAGCTTGTGTACGAAAAAGAACTTTACATGTCTTCTTGGGTAGAAGGGAGGAACGAGCACTTTCAAGAGCCCATAAATATTGAATGCGGGATAAATGTGGACCCATTTGATTATGAAACGGAGAGTGTGTGAATGAGTTTAGTTGTACGTGTCTGATACCAGCAGAGTGCTCTCTAGAGTGTCTGGTGAAAGACTGTGCGTCACTGCAAAGTGGACCTAATTAGGGGGATTTGGGGTGTATTTAAAAATGAATCATACTTCTCCACAACACCAACAACAGTATTCACCACTTCTCTCAAATGGGCAGCTGGCAGGGAGATGGCTTGCTGGATCGCTAAATGCTCCCAGAAACATATGAATGGGAGGCTTGATTGCTTTGTCGCTAATGAGTCATGCAGTCGCGCATACTGTACGCTGGGGCGGCGCAAATGCCGCTGGAGACGGCCCTTCTACTTTTGTTTGTGTTCACAGCTGCCTCTGGTCCTTCGCATAGCTGGCCTGCTCATCATTAACACTTCAAAAAAGGAGCCGGCGGAGCAGAATTTTAAACAATTCATTCAAAGAAGCCCCCCCTAAAAATAGTCTCAGATTGCAGGAATGGCACACTGATCAATATTTATCCTCGTTTTTGCCTATTAACTGTGTTTGCAGTTCAACACAAAGCAAAGCAGCTTTTCTTGCCTGCTTAATAATCACACTTCCCAGTGAGCAAACCTGCACGATATTACCTCCTCAAACTGCCTGATTTGTAATATTGAGGCCTTTTCTCTTTCTTTTCCCCCCCCTTTCTGATTGCCTCTCTTTTGCACTAAGTAAATTTGTGATAAACCCTTACAACCTCAGAAATGTAATTTCAGCATCGAAATGGAACACGATTAGAGCGAAATGGGAGAAATCCTTTGGTGATGGAGTGTGTCTCAGGAATGGCATTGGGATGCAAGGAAACAGAGAGAGGGGAAGGGGAAAAAAAGACCCTAAACAAAACAGTTTGCTTTAATTGTGTGGTGAATTACAGCAACAGTAAACCACATGGGCATACTCACCGAGAGCCATAAATTCAGACACAAACACATGCACGCTTGAGCATCATCCTCTGCATATGAATGAATTAAATCACAAAGAAGAGCAGGGGCTTCTAAACTTGTTTATATGCAGATTTTCCTGCACTTGAGGTGATGAAAAACAGCAAATACACAGAAAAACGCTTGTGCTATTTTTACCTTCAGACAAATGCGATATGGGATACACAATAGCTGTTTGCTCCCTCCACGTTCACAGCTTTCCATTACACAGACCTGGAGGAAGCACAAGACATAAAAGGGAGTCATCTTATGTCTGTAATATACATGCTATTGTTCCTGTATTGCACGATCTCTATCGCTCTGCCGCTGCCTGATTGCTCTGTCTCGATGGATTGAGAGGTTAATCTCCTTCAGAGAGGTTTATTAACAGGTTGTGCTGGCAATGAAAGCAACTTGGCATTGGTACCTTCACTCCAAGACTACAGCTTGTGCAGCATTTTGGGGATCTTTCATCTCTTTCATCTCTCTCTCCTTGTGCATCCCTCTCAGTCCACGAGTATTAAGTAAAGCTTTGACACATGTGGTGAGTTGGCAATGGCCAGTCTGATTTTTTTTTCCAGCTGATTGTCTTTTTTACTTTAACCTAAATGAGGTCTTTTTCTTGCTCTTTGTTGGCTGTAGTAATCAGTGGTGTGTGTTAGACTCAGATAATTATGGGATGCTATGAGGAGTTCTTCCTATCTGGCCTGGGAAATGTGGCAACGTATCACCTATGTTAGAATGGAGCAGCTGCTCGCTGTGGGAGCCTAACTTGGCAACCCTGAGCACCTCATGCTCCATGACTGCAGATGTTGCAAGATTAAACTGTAGAGAAAGTAAGTGTATGCATATCTGTGAATGGGGACAAAAGTAGTAGATTAGCTGAATAAAAAGCATGCTCACATGGTGGCAGTTTGGCAGTTTTATTTACTCTTTTAACATTTAGACATCTAGACATCTATTTATCTAGACATTGATATCTAGATAGATAGATAGATATTAGACATCTATCTATCTATCTGGACATGCATCTATCTATCTATCTATCTATCTATCTATCTATCTATCTATCTATCTATCTATCTATCTATCTATCTATCTATCTATCTATCTATCTATCTATCTATCTATCTATCTAAACATCTAGACCTCTATCAATCTATCTAGCCATCTAGACATGATTTTAGACATCCATCTGGACATACATCTATCTCCACATCTATCCATCTATCTCTCTGTCTGTCTACACATCTACCAAGCCATTGGCACCATCTATTTGTTCGTTTTTTTCTTCAAAGCACATGCTAACATACAAATACTTCCTTCTCCTCTCCGTCTAGCTGGTTGCAATATATGAAGAGCAGGATCCTCACAATGGAGGCGACGGTACCAGTGCCAGTTCCACAGGTACACAAAGCCCAGAACCCTTCGCCAGTGAGATGAATTCAGCATCAGCCTTCCAGCCCTACCAGGCCAGTAGTGAGATTGAAGTCACCCCATCTGCTCTGCTATCCAGTGAGTCTAGCATCAACATTTACATCACCACTAATTGTTATTGTCACCTGTCTTTATTCTTGATTCATTCATAACTGTTTAAAAAAATGCACAGTTCTCAGGTCTACTTGACCAGTGAAATGTTCTTGAGCTGTAGACTGGAATATTTGGAAGCGTGAAGTCAATTTTCTGCCTTGAAGCAAAAGGTAGTTGGCATTGTTGAGTGGTACAGTATAAAAAAGAGAAAGTAGCCTTCTGATGCAAAGAAGAGAAAAATTATCATCAGTGTGACTAGTACCTTGAGGCCTGTGCTGTGCTTTTGTAAGAACGAGCAGGAAATGTATGCCACTAGCAGACATTCAAAATGCAAAGCTTTAAAGGTCAGGCACATGAAAGCTGACGTCTGAAAGCTAAAAGTTACTTGGGAAGCCAAGCATAACAAAAGGTAATAATTTCAGACCGTGGTCTGCACTGATGCTTACATTCAGCTCCTTGGGTATCTGCTTATTTTGTGGTGTGAAATTCAGCTACTAAATTATAGCCCCCAAAAATCTGTGTTGCTTAGGTAATGCTATGCTTTGTTGTTCTGAATCACCTTGGCTGACACAGTGTTGATAAAGGTGACCACAGGTTGTCAAAACACATCCATTCAGTTCTGGATTGGAGTAATGTGAGCAATGTTATTAATTTGTTTGTAACAGGGCTGTGAGATCCTGACTCAAACAGATGTGAAAAAAGTAAACTTTTTCTAACTGACACCAATCTGACCACAGTGTGATTTACTTGACATGCTTCAGGTGTATTATTCAGAGTTGAGTGTCTGTCGAGACTTCGAAAGGTGTCCTGGGAATGTCATTGCCCTAAGTTAGACAGACAGGTAGAAACCGAGACAACGGAAGGAACTGAGACGCAGTGGGTTACTTGGTCACGCATGAGCAAAAGCACACATGCCAGAGCAAGATGGACGTGCACGCACTCACACGTGGCACACACAATCAGGAAATGGCAATGCTCAAGTCGGTGAGTCAGATGTTGCTTGTGTCCACATATTCACATCTTGTGAAGTGGAACCAGTGAGCTTGATGCGGAGCTGTCTTAAACTTCAAAGGACATCTAAGACGTTCAAAGCCAAAGCGCACATATAGGCGCCGGCTGACACAGTCGTGCACATGAATGAACAGTTGACTTTACTCTTCTGCTCTGACACAAAAGCTCGTTCCAACCTGATAGAATGTGAAGATTTATGGAAATGACGTGAGAATGGTGGCAGTCTGAAAGTGAACCAGAGGCACAGCGTGGAAAAAGCAGGTGCGTGTGATGCTGTCTGACCTGCTGTCAAAAAGCTTCACACAAACCACCACGATTTTACCCTAACTCATTTATAGCTTTAAACACTGTTTGTGTGTTGAAAGAGCGACTTAAAATTAGCACATTCAGATCAAACTGCTCAATTAAGTGTAATTTAAATCATGTGAATCCATGGCAATAAAACTAAAGTGAAACGTATCACTTGTTTACATTTTATTTAATAGAAAAAAAGACTACTGTCCTCATTCATATACATTGATTAGTGTGTAATTACATCTTTAAACAAACTAAAGCATTCCCACAACTTAAAATGAATCCATTAAAAATTAATGGGAGCAGATGTCTGTTTGTGGAAGCCTCACGTTGCACCGCTATCTTAAATACAGCGACTGAGATGGACATCGCTGTTCTGCCTAATCGTGTTTTATGTCTGACTGAGATAGTTAGAGATTATTTTTATTTAATTAACCTTGAGTATCAGTGTAATATATCAATCTTTCAGTGGAAACACTATATGAAAAGAAATGGACAAAATTTCAGGCCACCTGTATGTAATTTTAGGTCATCTAATATCTCAAATAATGATTGAAAACGCAGCGTTCAGGATGATTGAAAATGCATCGAGGCACTTACAGTTGGTAGCCTAGCCATCAAAGTTCCTGCATTTGAAAAAGTATTATCTCCTGAACATTTTTTTAAGAGAAAAATTTTAGAACTTTATTTAAACCCTCTCAGTGTTGCAGAGTGGTTGTAGATTGCTCTGTTTCTTTACAGTAGATACAAACTATAGAATTTGACTGTAACTATACTATAACGTGTAGTCATTATGCAGTGTAATTTTATTGAGTGTTCATGGTGGATGGTGGGGTGTGGACCTTATTTCTGCCCTCCAAAGCCTTGCATGTGAATTACACAGAAGACAGAGTGTTTTCTCAGTGTTGTTCTATATCTGATACGGAGCTCTTACCCTCTTTATCTCATGGAAAAACCTTTTAGATATTATTGTTGAACAGAATCATAAAGTAATGAATTAAACTGTGAAGACCTGTTTGACCTTCTGCTGATTTTTTTCATAGATACTAGCCACACTTTTTCTTATTTGGATGTCACGGTGATGAGTTTGTGAAAGCTTTCTTCGCCTACGCAAACTTTCAGTTCAATTCAATTTTATTTATATAGCGCCAAATCGCAACAACAGTCGCCTCAAGGCGCTTCATATTGTACAGTCGATACAGAGAAAAACCCAACAATCATATGACCCCCTATGAGCAAGCACTTTGACGACAGTAGGAAGGAAAAACTCCCTTTGAACAGGAAGAAACCTCCAGCAGAACCAGGCTCAGGGAGGGGCGGGGCCATCTGCTGCGACTGGTTGGGGTGAGAGAAGGAAGACAGGATAAAGACATGCTGTGGAAGAGAGACAGAGGTTAATAACAGATATGATTCAATGCAGAGAGGTCTATTAATACATACTGAGTGAGAAAGGTGACTGGAAAGGAAAAACTCAATGCATCATGGGAATCTCCCGGCAGCCTATGTCTATTGCAGCATAACTAAGGGAGGATTCAGGGTCACCTGGTCCAGCCCTAACTATATGCTTTAGCAAAAAGGAAAGTTTTAAGCCTAATCTTAAAAGTAGAGATAGTGTCTGTCTCCCGAATCCAAACTGGAAGCTGGTTCCACAGAAGAGGGGCCTGAAAACTGAAGGCTCTCCCTCCCATTCTACTTTTAAATACTCTAGGAACAACAAGTAGGCCTGCAGAGCGAGAGCGAAGTGCTCTAATAGGGTGATATGGTACTACAAGGTCACTAAGATAAGATGGGGCCTGATTATTTAAGACCTTGTATGTGAGGAGCAGGATTTTGAATTCAATTCTGGATTTAACAGGAAGCCAATGAAGAGAAACTAATACAGGAGAAATCTGCTCTCTCTTTCTAGTCCCTGTCAGGACTCTTGCTGCAGCGTTTTGGATTAACTGAAGGCAAACATGCTCTAAAGCATGTTTTTTTGCATAAATAGCTAATCTTAGATTGTGGTTAAGCAGAAAAACTGATTCCTGCACATAACGTTTCCTGTAATGAGCCTTACTTCTATGAAGAGCAGTGTTTGGAGAACATGACAAGATGATGAAGAAGGATGGTAGAAAAGAGGTCATCAGGTTGGTGAAGCAAATGACATGTATTGTTTGTTGCAGCGGTGAGGGGACGCTTCACCAAGAAACTGCAAACAGGGTTGTATTACACAGCCTATTAGTTCCTGGGAGATTGCATGTAATGCACATCAACTCTTTTTATATGTTGCTGTCTCAAAACTTGTTTTAAGCGTCAGGCTGACTGGCATCGCATGTACATGGTCAGTGAGATAAACAGACAGCTGATGGTCCCTCCAGAGATGCAGATGAGTGAATTACTGGCAGCATTATTGCAAATCAGGCATCAAAGTGTAGCAGCAGCACCCTTGGCAGCTGTGCTCTGAGGCAGAGAATAATGGCTACTTAAAATCATCATCTTTTAGAGCCATATTGATTGTTTTTTTTTCCCTCCTCCATCTCCCGCAGTCCCAAAACTCTACCTCTCGCTTCACTTTCCGTTCTCCACCCCTCCTCTTGCCACCGCCTCGGGAGCCCATTTTAGATTTCCATGCTAACATGTGCCATGCAGGTCAAACTGTTAATAATTGGATTGGAGATGAGATGTAAATTACAATAATGAATGTAATTTTCCCGTAATTATACGGATGCCGGAGCTGCCTCTGCCTCTACTTCGCACTAAATTCGAATCTTTCAGAAGTAAGAAACTGTCTGAAACTTTAAATTAACACCGGATCTTAATGGCGCTTGCTTCGAAATTGAATGCTCTGTTCTCTGTTACTCAAAGAATTTCACTCCACAGTTCAGTGATTTGAACCAGGAGCTGACTTTGTGTTGCTGGAAGTTTGTCGGCTTTAGTTTTAAACATATGTTTAAAATTATTTTTGAAAGTTTCATATGAATAAACGCACATTCCTCAGTGATGCTAGTGTTGCTACAAATTGGGAGCTAGTGTTTTAATAGCTCTTTAAGGCCAAAGATAATAAAAGTGAGCTATTTTACTAGCAGATGGGTCTTGGTTTGAAGCCAGTTCATGGAGGATGGAAGAATTGATACCATTTACTGGTCATGAGCTCGCCTGACCTAAATCCAATAGAAAACCTGTGAAACATTTCTGCTCGTCTCACGAGGTTGCAGGTCAAACCATCTCATTAGGAGCATGCCTCGATGTTGTATGCAAGCACGTAGGGGTCATTCAAACTACTCAGTATCATTTTTAGTTGTTGCAGTGATGATATCTGCCACATCAGTATTTCCCTTTGATTTTTGGGTGTCTAAATTCAGCCTTTTGTGGCTTTTTGTGGCATTAATTTGTCCCTAACACATTACCCTGTCCACATCAGTATAGATGTCCACCATGGTGTTTTTCCCCATTGAGAGCAGATGTTTTATGAGCTGTGTATCTACAGCTTTAAGGAACTCAAGGGAAACTTAAATGTGTGACTGAAACATGCATTCCTTTGCATTAATCTGACAGCAACTGAATTTTTACCTGAACAGGCAGTTTTGCTGTTTGGGCTTGAGCAACAAGGACGGATCACTTTCAACACCACATGTGTCTGCATGTTTTGTTTTGGATCATTGCAATTCCAATTTGCAATTAGATTAAGATAATTGTCTATGAAGCTGAAATCTGAACACACACACACACACACACACACGGACATCCAGTTTGTGTTTCTTCCTTGACTTGAACTTGACTTTACTGTGTTTTTTATTTTTAGGTTTTTATAGAAAGTCCACAGCACTTGTTTAGGACACACAATCAGGAAATGGGAGAAGCTCAAGTGTTATTGACAGTGGTTAAAAGTACACTGACATTGATGCGGAGTGGCTTTAAAAGGCTAACAAAAAGATCACAGTGATTGCACTGATCCATTACAAAACTGGCATTATTTTTTGTTCAGCTCAAAGTGAAAAATCTATGGATAACTTTTTCTTTTCCATTTCCACTCTGACCACTTTACAACTTTCAACCCCCCTGCCAAGTCAGACTTGCAGTGTAATGACAAATTGTCCATTCCTCGACCGACCCGCTCCTCTGCTGAATCTTTTGAATCTCTGCCCGTCTTGGTCCTCGAGGCTCTGCAGCGACAGGGTTGCCTGGATGCCATTAGAGAAATTGCTCGTGGATGGAGGTGGGGGGTTGACACCTTCAAAGAGGAGTGCTTTCATCTAATCAATTTGGCTTAGTGGCCTGCCATTGAGGAGGCTCCCTGCCACCAGCCAAGGCCATGTAAAAGTCACAGCAGAGAGGGGGACACTCCGTGACACAAAACACTGGATCTCCATCTTAGATTTAAGGCTTAAGAAGTGGCCTGCGCCCTCTGTCACGGGGGCCCTCCCAGTGGGTTTGGGTGAATTCCAAAGGCTGTGATTGCCCATTATAGATAAACTACCAGGTTTAAGTTTGGGACCCTGTGCAGCTCGGTGTGATACGAGGAACAGATACTTATCTCTGTTATCTGCCTTCTTTCTCTCCAACTCTCTCCGCACCACAGCCACCTTCAATCTCTCACCTCAGTGGTGAGCAGGTGACGCAGTGCGATCTTGGGACTTTGATATCAGAAGAATCGCAGTGTGCGTCAGCTGACTGCTCCTGTCAGGTGGTTAACCCAGCTCACGTCATCTTCGTCTGCTGATTTCAATCCTGCAGAGGAAAATGTTTGAGCTTTAGCTTACATAGAGCAAAAATAGGATCTAAACTATTTTTTAGTAGTGACTGATGACAACTTTTTAAAATATTTTAGTTTCATTGAACGTATTTTGAGATACGGGCAAAAAAAGGGAAAATGCCTTCAAGGACAGTAGTACGACATGCTAGCTCACCTACGCCTCCCAACTCAGGTCATGTTTATTTTCCTTTAACAAAACCCTTTAACTTTTAAATCAGAGTCCCTTGAAAATTATTAAACCTAACCCATTCATACTATATTTGTATGAATGAATGGATTTCTGCTTCTTTGTATGTGCCTTTGTAAATCCCTTTTGTTTTGTTTTTCACTGTAATGGGTTTAAATTGTACTCAACATCACAGAGACATGAAGGATGTGTATATAACAACTAGTTTACACTTCCAAACCAAAAGTCTGTGTTCTGTCGTCTATAGAAGTCATTTGATCCTGCATTTAAAAAAAACCATAATGCCACTGATTTTGCTAAATAAAGTATAGCATGCTACATGATGATGATGATAATAGCAGGACTTTTTAGATCATTTAAGATAGTTTCACTGTATATTCTCCCCAAGGCATATTAGAAATACTTGGAAGCTTTTGGGAGAAGAGTTCATACAGGTTGCAAATACATGGAAAACATCATTTTTCATACTTTCCCGTGGCTGTAATGTTAAATTCATTATTTGAGCTGTGTTGAAGTTGCAGCTCATATGGCATCCATAAGCATGGTTTTCATTGCAAACTCACATTATGCAATCATCTTCTTTGTCATTTCAGTCGAGCTTTGGTGACTCATGATGAGAGGCACCTTCCAACCTCAGACTGCGTGTCATATTACCAGTGCTTCTTCTATAGTCGTTTCTTATTTAGCAGGCATATAACTACTGAATAACAAAGATGGAATTAGACAGGGCAGCGAGATGAAAACTTCTGATCCTGTGGGTGTTGCAGAGAAAGATGTTTTGTGCACAGACTGTTCATATGGAGAAAAAAAATGAGTAGCTAATGATGTATGAGCTGGGCATCTGGGTAATGTAATTAGATGAGGGCTACAAGAAAATGGGCTACAAGGTGTTATAGCAACAAAAGAAAGTGCTTATATCCCTCTCCAGCACTTAGTTCTGTAGCTGGTTTCTGCTCAAAGGAAACTGTGGGGAATAATAAATGTAAGAAACACAGTCAATCCCTCACTGAATTTTATCATTACAGGCAATGAAATTGTTAAGAAACAACCCATAATTTCTCATCCGGAGAGCTCGAATTTTCTGTTTGTTTCTTTTTTTCTCTCTTTTATATATTACTCCTGGAAGAGGTGGTGAAATAGCCTTTTTTAAGGCTCTCTGTTTCTCTCTCATCCTCTGCAGTGCTATAACATGATCCATCATCTTGACATTTGTCATGACAGGCTTATCCTCTCCACTAACACTGAACAAGAACAACATTTATTCAGCTCTGATTCAACAAAACATTAATACAGCCAGAGCTATATTCTTGTTGTCCAGCCCCTGCTTTACAAATGTCTGTTTGAGGAAATCACCAGTGTTACAATCGAGTTATCTGTATTAATTCCCCAAATTCCTGCAAAGGAAAAGCATTTATTGATGGGATGTAAGATGTGGTAATATAATCATTTTTCTAAGTTCATGCTGCCAAGTAGATCTATGAAGACCAGCACTGACAAAAACACTTGATAGCAAGTCTGAGAACCCTAAATAAGAATGACAATTTTTTTTTTATTAAGTACAAAAATAAGCAAATATTTTTGGATTTTTTTCCCCGACTTCTGGGCTTTGCATGCAAATGTATGTTTGTGTCTGCATCACCTATCATAGATCTACTCAACCTTGCTTTGGCGGCGGTCCACTCCAGCTGTGCATAACACCTCTCAGCGTAGATTCCGAGCTGAGTACACACTCAGCGGAGAGGATGTTGGGATAGCAAGCTCATCATTAGCAAGCTGAAAGCACTTTTAAGCCCGTTGGTCCTTAGGAGACTCTGAACTGCCTCTCCCTACCTGCGTTAGTGGAGAGGCTATTAGTTATGTCAACTCTTAATCATACTCACGCTCGCAGTGTGGAGAGGGAGAGCGATGGAGCGCCCAAGGTGGGTCTTTAAACTGCTGAGGAGTGAGCGTTCTGTTTCACAGTCGCTGAGAATATAGTCATAAAAATGCTCATATGTTTCTAATATCATCCAGAGCTTATTATGGCTAATTATTACAACAATTATTGCAACGCTAAATGGGGAAGACAGTGTTTTGGTAATGAAGTGTGAAGTGCTCAGAGTGGTAAAAGTCTCCACTCAGCACTGCTGGGAAGGCGCTACCAGTTCGATTCCTATTATTACTTCTGCTAGGATCCCAGTAAAGCCTTAGCAAGACAGCTGAATCATGTGGAGATGTGTCTGTGTGTGAGTTTGTTGACTGCTTTATTGCTTCCTGAGCTGGGCTGAGAGATGTCCTGCAGGTCACTTGTGTCACACTTAAAGCAACAGAGACACGCAGAGGTCTTCACCGAGCAAGTCATTTACACTTTGTGACATGCAAAAATGGATAAAACAGTAAATGGCCATAACCTCATGACAGACAGCAAGAGGAGGGAGTTTGTTTGTTTGTTTGCGCTGACCTCGGGGTCATCTCAGCACCAGAAGGACATTCAGCAGTCTCGTTTCTGCCTGTTGTAGCTGAAATATGGCATCTTCGTGCAGGCTCAGTTTGTTTTTTTCTGTTTTTTGAACGCGGACATATTTCTGGAGTTTTAAGAAAAACCTGTGATTGATTTCACCCAAGACAAAGGCACTGTGTTCAGAACATCTGTTTTTCCCCCTTACTTTTTGACCACTGGGATGGCTTCTGTTGCCAAGTTACAATCCCATTTTTTAAATGATCAAAATAATTCAATAAACCAAACCAGAGGTTTAGGTCTTCAGTAGTTAGCCTCTGTGCCATTAATTAAAACAGATCTCTTCTTTTTGCTTCCAGATTCTTCAGCTCAGTTCTCATTCTTACTCTAAGGAGAATAACCGCGAGCATCTTACTTCAGTTTCCTGGCTCAGCTGTATATGAGAAACAGATTTTTTAACGTCTTTCAGATTCCATTGAAACACAACGAAACATGGAGCTCATTATTACACATCCTCTTCTTATATGTGGTGGTAAACTTGCAGTGTTTCTCTTTATCAGTACAAAAATGTGGAGCCTTTAAATGCGGTGGAGCGATGAGTAGCAAGAAGATCCTGGGTTTGAATCCAGTGTCTGGCCGGGTGTGCGTGGGTTCTCTGTGGGTACTCTGGCTTCCTCCCACGGTTCAAATACATGCAGTTAGTAGGGTTAGGTTAATGGATGATTTTAAATTGCAGATAAGGGTGAATGATTGCCTGTTTCTCATTGTTAGCCCTGCAATAGATTGGCCAGGGTGTACCCCACCTCTCGCCCGATGGCAGCTGGAATAGGCTCCAGCCCCCTGTGACGTGTGAAGAATATAAATGGATGGAACATTTAAACAAAGAAAGCAAATTAAAAAGAAAAAACGATATTTTTAGTCCTAATCCAAGAACATCACTGCATGGTAATTATAATGATTATACTTCAGAATAATTAGCATAATTACTTGAGCTTTCATTTCTTTTCATATTCAAAACATTTCAAAGAATTGCTTTAACTACAAATACAAAATGACACACAGGAAAAAAACTGTTTTGTTCGTTAGTCAGTGAGAACCTGTGGGCTTCATTTACATTGTGTCTGTGCTGTATGTTAAAAAAGGGTCACAGATGGCCAAGAGCAATACCTCCTGCTCCTCTGACTCACTAAGTCACTAAAGGGTTATGGGGTGTTTAGCATCCCTTTGTCTCCCGGCTCTTCGTCCCAGCGGACCTCCCCACAGCTCCTCCACCCAGCTCATTAGCCCTTTTCTAAGAACCTCCCATCCCTTTCTGTTTCATTGTCTTCCGCAGGGAGGTCACCTGTGAAATGTGTCCGCTTCAAATCGCACACCAGGGAAGCATTTACATGCATGTGTAGCCACATGTGGGTGGAAAGAAAACATACATGTTTACACACATCTCATGCAGACAGACATTCATGAACACATGCTAATGTGTGACACGAGATCGTTGATGTGTGCTTCAGCGCGGGACGGAATAATTGTTTTGCAGGTTAACACCACGACAAGCGAGCAGACGCACACCCACAGATATTAAACTTTGATTCTAACGAGTCACTTTGTGTCAGTTTTTAAGAGCACGTCTGTCACGGACAAATCTTTTTTCAAATACAGAGAATGTATCACTCTTGGAAAATAGGGCAAGTTAATTTCAGCTGATAGCAGCTGAAATGATCTCACCATGAGGCTGTGCTGGATAAATTGAAAGTGCAGAATTTTTTTTCTTCTTTTCTTGCCGCATACCCCGTCTCACAGAAATAGAGGCTAAATAACACACAGTGCAGTAAAACTCACTCCAGCTAGAGTGTGGCACAATAGAAAGATGTTGTGTGAAGTTTTCCGGGTCCTAGCCTGCAAGTGGGACAGGGATCCAGAGTTCAGCCGCTCAATGCTCGCTGTCCTCCCGTTTCCCAGAATACTCCTCTGCCACCTTCCCATCTCCTTGGCTCACGTTCACGACTCTGATCAAAGCAGAACATTTGTGCATACCCGTGGTTTCATTTTGAAGCCATTTAAATATTACGGTCAAGTTCATTTGAGAATGTGCAGCAGCTACCCATGGCGCAGACTCCCTGTGCGGTCCATTCAGCTGTTAAGAAACCACATGCTGATATTTCCAAAAGAATTCATGGTCGGGAATGTTTGCATACAAGAATGCAGCTGCTTCCTCTCTTATGTTATAGACTTGAACTGTGAATTATTAAAGGTACATTGTTTAAAATCTCACAACTAAGTGTCTGTACATTGCAGATTCAGTCAACTGAATTCTGTTTTCTTACTCCGCCCAATTCAAGTACATAATTCTAGCTGCGATGGTCGTTCATCTGTAGTGATTGTTACCTGACAGGCTACAGCTGGGCTGTAAAACTTTATGAAATGAGTCTTAAATGAGCTGATGAGTTAGTGAAGATCACTTCTGTCCATTGAGAGGAAATTCTGAGGTGAGTTTTTGAGGATATGCTGAACTTTTGTATTGGTAAGCGGGGCTATTTTTATTAGCTGCTGTTAAGATAAGATAAGATAAGATAGAACTTTATTAATCCCTCGGGTGGGTTCCTCTGGGAAATTCGACTTCCAAAAAGCACAGCAACGACCGAAGTTACAGTTACAGAATTGTTATATATATATATATATATATATATACACACACACACACACATATATAAATACAGAGACAAATATAAATAAAATATACAAAGGGGATAAATAGAATAAATAGGAATAAAAAATAAAAATACAAGTGAATTGCACATTTCAAGTATTGAGTCTATTGCACTGTTGACTATTTACAAAAAGTATTGCACAAGGTATTGTACAGTGAGGTGAAGAGGCACTACAGCTTAGTTGTTCCCCCCTCCTTTGTCCTCCTGTTTCCCCTCCCTCTCCCCTCCAGAGAGGAGTTAAACAGTTTGATGGCGTGTGGGACAAAGGAGTTTTTAGCCAGTGTAATTGAAATTTTCTTTGAAGTGGAACATTTTTGGACTCAGATACTTGGTGAATAGACTCTGATGACATTCTCACATCATATGAACCTATTTGGGGGGGCAAGTGGGATTTTTTAGGACACTCAAGCCAACATTAGATGAGTGTTTCCCAACCTTTTGAAGCCATGGTACATATTTCACATTAGAAAAGTCACACGGCACACCACCAACAAAAATCTCACAGGAAGCATATTGATCATTTTTCAACGGCACCAGGTATAGTGGAATTGACTCGGTTTGTCCCCAGTATGCCTTTTTGCTTTCTTTGACCACTACTCTTGCTAGGACCTTCATCTGAGTCAGAACTTTCTCCAGGACCCAGGTCAGATTGAATACTATTTTTTTCTTTTCAAATATTTATCTATTGCTATTATGTGCTGTGTCGTCTCACAGCATGACTATTATGTAATTTCTTCTGTTTTACTAGCAGTTGGGAACCCATTTACTTAGAGCAGTTAGTTGCACTGCCCTCTAGGGGAAGAGAATGTAATTGTTCTGCCCGTTACCCACGGCAATCGCTTGGAGTACTAATCAGGTGGAGCCAGATAATCTTCCACGGCACACCTGATCATTTCACAGTGGTTGGGAAACACTGCATTAGATGACATAATGTTAGCATATAACAAGCTTTTGCTGTTCAGCCAACACACCAGCTGTACGTAGATGGAAGAATCATGTGTTCAATCTGCTGACTTTAAGTAATTGTGACTAATAATAATATTGAATTGATGGCTATACCCATGTATTTTTAATGGATTATGTTTATGATGTATTAATTTGTTTATAATTACAAACTAATCAATGTATGTTCATGAGTACAACATTCTTTTTTTTTATTAAATAAACCAAGTAACCTTTAAAGTCTCTTCATTTTTGCATAGGAGACAGCAGATAGTTAAAACGTATAGTTTTTTCAGCTGTGTAGGAAAAATCCTGTCTCCTTTGAAACATCTACACATGTTGAGCATAGGAAAAAAAAATCCTGGAACTGATTTGGTTTCTAGTGTCTTGTTCCAGCAGAGCATATGCAGGTTGACATGAAGGGCTTGAATTTCCTGCCCACTTCCTAAAGCCTGCCGGCCCAAATTGTTTTTGTCGTGTGCCATTTAGTCAAGTAGCGGAGATGAAACCCACAACTAGCTGACTCACAGCATGTCTGTAGTACAACCTTGGGTTAATCTCAGGGGGTGTAGCTCAGGAGCAAAGCAGTTGACTGCAGATCAAGAGGTTCCCTAGTTTCAATCTGGGCACCCTCTCTTTTCGGGACAGGGTGGTGACATGAGTCACACTTCAAATGTCAACAGAGTTACAGCTGCCATGTGGTCAAGCTTGTACCTTCTTCAGCAGTTCAGATAAATAACCTTTTCCTTGTGAGTAATAGAAGCGCCTCCATCTTGTCACCGTTTCAGATGTTTTTAAAAATGAGATACATGAAGGATGAGCGCAATCCCCACAAAACACTCACAGGTGTGGCTAGTTTTACATGTGATTTACAGTAGTTGCAGGCACAGCTGGTTCATTTCAATATCAAGCATAAAATCTAAGACATGCTTTTTTGGCATTAAATGTGAAGGCTATTATTAATATTGCATGTGTAAATGATAGTAAATCAATCTGAACACTCGATTTAAATTCTGTGCAAAAAGATATTTTGTGTCTGGACAAAAGAACTCCCAGAAATATAAATGCAACAGGGTCAGTCTGTGGTTTGCACCTAAGTTTGGGATCTTATTTCAAAAGAACTGATCTGTCCGAAGATTCACGTTTGCTGTAAATGTTACAGACATGAAGCTTGTGCGTTTTGTTTCACTTTACATATTTTCAATCTTTTTTTCATTTGCATTTAGTTTTGGAGAAATGTAATGTTGTTTTGATTCGGTTTTCTATTAACTTAATGAGAAAATGGTAATTAAGGTATCTTCCGTGCCTCTGCTGATTTGTTTTCTTCCCTTATACCCCCGGCCTGCCAGCTTTGTGCAGCTCCTAATAAGGAAACACGAGGAAAAAAAGCTCTGTTTCCAAGTGTTTGATGAGCTGAAAAAGTACTAAGAACACTTAAATTGCACAATGATGAGAGTTCACTTTAGATGTGGCACTGAGATCATAGTGGACCACGGTCCTCTTGTTGGCGGTTCAAGTTCAAAGGACAGAATCTAAATTTGTCAAGAAATGAAAAAAAGTAAGCAAACTTTCATCTTGGCGTGATGGAGTGTGCCCTCTACTTTCTTCAAAAGTTTCTCAAATGGAAATCCGTCTGCCCGGACAACTGTGAAAAAAGACACTCTGGCGAAAAAGTTCACGCTTCTCAGTGCATGATCACGACTTTAGAACTTCAAGTGCTGTTGCAATTGCTCCAATGTTACTTGCATATTTCATCATTCTGAACACCTTACTGAGGGGTCAAAATGTCCCACTGCTGCGAGCACTCTAAACTTTGGACCTATAATGATACCTCTTTCCTGAGATGTAAAGCAATATTATTTTTGCTCCGTATCAAATTTGGGCTAATTCCCTGTGAAATCCATCCCTCGGTTTGTGATGTAACAAGCTGTATAGAGTGACTTAAGCAAAGATTTATTGACATTTCAGCGCAACTCTACCTTAATGTTACAGCCACACTGTTACGTGCGTGCAATTCTTACAAAAACCTCGATATGTTTGTGCGATAATATCTTTATTTGCGTTATCAGTGAAACTAAAGGAAAGCCTGTGTAATGACTATGCCACCCGGTTGCTCAATTACATGTGTTATTTGTACTGAGTGTAAAACAGTATCTACCCAGAAGAATTTATTTTTTCTAAACAACCGCCTGCCTCGAATTTCTATGAAATCCTCATGTGCTTTTATAAACCCGTGTGACTGATCAGAGCGATGCTTTGCTAAAACATAGACTGTGCACATCACAATACCATCTGTTTCCAAGCATCTCATGTTCACTTTTTCTAAAAAAAAAGTATTAGAAGTTCTTCCTATACTGCAGAGCACTGCTGAGTTTGTAAGAAGCTTTCCTGTTTTTTGTCTTGTTGTGCTCTGCTCTGCATTATGGAGCGAGTTTTGACTTCACTGACTTCATATATGTTGTTATATGTGTGCTTCATTAAGATTAGCACATGTGCTCGGCAGCTCCAATTAGGCAGTCTATCCATTGGACCTCATATTTACTCAGCCCCCATACCTCCTCGTCTCATGTCCCACAGCAGATAACTTTTTTGTATACCCAATAAAAGGAAAGGATCATTAAAGGATCCAGAAATAGTTGGTGAGTCTGGTGGAAGTTTGTCATCTGTTCTGCAGAGAGCAGCTGGAGTGAGGGTGGTTTTTTTTTTTTGGTTTTGTTTTTGTTCAGAGCAGAGGAAGAAGATATTCTCACTGCTGAAATGTTTGCGATATGGATTTTGTGTACGTGCTGTCTGGAAACTGCGGTGGAATGAGCTCCATGCTTTAAAGGCTGTCTGACCTGCCAGAAACTGAAATTCATTCACTCACTCATCAGCCTCCAATTTTGGCTCACACAGTGGCTGTGACAATTAAATTTGTGACAATTTAAGCTTGCTTAGAGATATGAAAGGAAAATCCTTTGTGCCATTAAAATGACACTGAAGAGACACAGTTGCTCACTGTGGAAATAAGGTGTAGAGTCTGATGTGCTATCAGTAATGGTCTTGTCTCTGCTGTTGAAAAATGTCCCAGAAGTTAGCTAATATTCATGATGAGATGCTCCGTGATTCTGCACACAGCACTGAGATGCAATAACAATGTTCCCATTGAAGCCAGCATAAGCATGCTATTCTCACCAGTAGGGATGGGTATCGTTTAGGTTTTATCCGATACCAGTACCAAACCGGTACTTTTGAAACGGTGCTCGAACCGGTGCTTTAAGAATGAAGAACACAAACTTTGTCCAAAAACCTCTCATGTTTAGCTGTTTTTTTGTAAAAAGATAACAATGTTAGCCTTTTCTGCAGCTATAGGGGATTTATGGTATCACTCTTGGCTGGAAGCAGTGCTTAAACAATGGAAAAAACAAACTTTGTCCAAAAACCTCTCATGTTTAGCTGTTTTCTACTTTTTCTTTGGTCATTTTAGCCTTTTTGGCCAGGGTGAAGGGAGTATCTGCCATCAAACACAAAGACAGCCGCATGTAACTATGACGGTGTTTGCTAGTTCACCTTACGTGCATTAATTTAATAACGTGGTTAGCCTACTCAGCGTAAATTACACACGAACAACATTAAGCTACTCACGCAGAGAAGAATGGCTGCTGCTGCCATCATCATCCGTCATCATTTCTGCTACACTGGCAGGGCTAGGGGCCAGGACTCTCCTCTTCGGGTTTTTGGGGGATGTTGCTAACTCCGGGACCGATAACAGGCACCACACCCGCAGTAGATGTGCTCGGTGTGAGGTCTCGCAGCAAGCTATCAAATACGGTGCATTTCTCGGCTTTTAAAAAAACGCTATGCGTCGCCAGGTGTTTCATCAGATTCGAGGTGTTACCTCCTTTGCACAGTATCACCTTAAAGCACTTGTTGCAGGCTGCTGAGTTTGCATCTTTTGCTGTGAAGTACAGCCAGACTTTTGACCGCTTTGCCTTGGGCATTTTTAATCTGCAGCAAAATAGTAAAGTATTACACATTAATGTAGTACATTGCTTAATTATTTGCTGAAGAAAGTGACTCGTGGCACTACTTGTTACTTTACTTTTTCCTTACTCTGTAAATAGTCCTAAAATGCAATGTAACATAATTACCAGTTAACCTTAATCGTAATCCTATAGTTCCACTCACCAACATAAATCTGTATCCAAATGAAGACATGCTTGCAATGTTTCTTTTAGTTTTTACAATATCAACACAAAACCGACAACGCGACATGGTCCAGTGTACCCATAGGTTTATCATCATTCTGGGTTCTTGGCTAGCTCTCTGTTAGCATGTTGTCTGTCTAGATGTTTTCAGATGTTGAGTTAGCAGCATAGCTTTGTTTCTGTCCTGAACACAGTTTGCATTTCATTATCCAAGCTTGTCCTTTCATGCAATAAAAGGACAAGCGTGCGCTTCTTAAAATCCTTAGACTGTTTTCCTTCTCTTGCACACTATTTGCTAATTCGCTAACTGTAGCGCTAAAGTGAAGGAAGGGATTTTTTTTCTCTTTACAGCTGCTCTTTACAGCTGTTGTTTTATAGATGACAATACACAGAGTACCATAACAACTTTGTTTGGAATTAGCAAAGAGTGCATGTTTGCAAATGTTTAAGATCAGCCTAATATATTACTGCTATTACTTGCGCTTACAGGGAGAAAATGTTAGATTAGAAATCTTGCTGGTATGTGTTTGTGATATGAAGACAGACACATTAAAGCTCAAAGCCAGCCAAGTTTTCTTTGCAGCTACTCGTGGTGAATGCACTGTGCTAGCCAAAAGCCTCTTGAAGTGCACGCATCCTACATCGAGGAGCAGATTAATAAGACTGTTTAGCTGTGTAGCTTTTTAAAGCAAGCTAATCAGGTAATCTCCAACACTGAATTGACATCTCATAGGCAAGAAGCGGCTTTGATTAGCAAGAAGTCTTTGTTTATTTCAGCAGCAGCTGCTTCTTTAATATTTCCTGTCAAAGTCCAAATTCGTTTGACCGACCATTCTGAATCCTAGAATCTCACGCAGGGTTGATAGCTTTGGTCATTTTGCTACTCCTGGCTCGTGACATTTTCAGAGCAGTGTTTTTAATCATGAGTGACTTAGCCACATATCAGCCTGAGTGAGATTTATGGCCCCTTCTCTTCAGGAGCCTGTTCTTGTGGACCAGCCATAATAGAGAAACACACAAAATGGTGTTTACACGGAAGGTGCTGCCGTGGTCCTGTTTCTGGGCTGTCTGAGGGCTGTTTGCTTTGTTGATTAGCAGCTCCCCAGAGGCCTCAGTGTGGAGGGGTCTCTGTGAGTCTAGTCTACACTGGGATAGAGACGAATCCCCGATCCCACTTTTTTTTTTCATGGCTTTTGCACTTTTTTTATTTTGGGAAAACAAATCCGACCTTATGAAATTAATAATCTTGTTTTCAGATTTAGTTTCGTCATAAAAATCTGTAGCGAAGCTGGCAAACTATCTCTTGTTTGGCATCAAGCTCGAGCTTGATCACCTGACCCTGAATAAAATCAACACGGTGTCATCATAAACACGACCTGTGTCATTTTGCGCATGCTTACCCTTCTGGAAAACAGGCATATGCAGTTGTTTTGTTGCAGTCGAGGGGTCCCATGTGTGAGTGGAGTCGACCTAAATGAGTCAGGTTTGATTTGGGGAGTGAACTCCACCCCTCCCCTCGTCTCTGAGATCTTCATTGTCTAGGGAAACGCCACTCTCTCTCTCTTTCTCTCTAACACACAACACACACACACACACACACACACACACAGAGTCTTTGGTGTTATTGTTGTTGAAGTGTCTAGGTGTCTGCTACTGGAGGCCTCATCTCTGAGGGCTCGAGGAAGGCTGGCATCCTCTTCTCATTCTCTCTAGTAAATTGTCTGTATTGTCTTTCTGTCAGGAGAGAAGAATCAGTCTCACTCTCTCTCTATTTCTTGTTCAGAATGGAAAAACTGGATGGTTGACTCTGCAGCCCTGTAGGGAATACGGCTCTCCCCTGCCTCAGTATTTGTGCTCAGGCAGGGTGATTAGACATCGTGCCAAACTCTAAAACTAATATGATTGACATATGAAGTTTTTCACTGAGCGCAAGAGGCATTCTGAACTTTCTGGGTACGTGATAACATCCTTATTAAACAGCAAAGTAATCGACTTGATCAAATCATGGCCTGCGCTCAGTGCCAGCGCAGATAAAAAAGATGGAAATGATCACTGTAGAGTAATCGGGCACACGCTTGAACTCTTATCTTAAGATAACATGAATACACAGAAATGGCACGGCTAGAACAGTGGAATATTTTTCCTGTAAAAGCAACTCAGTCAAGTGAAATGGTATTTTAGGCTAGTTGGAAGAATGTGCCATTCAAAGAGCTTTAGAAGTAGAAAAAGAAGGACGGTGTTATAATGCTCTGCAAAGATGACCTTTTGTGCCTTAAACATTAGGTAGATGTTGAATGGTAGTAAGCTCACATTTGACCTCTGACCTTTAAGGTCAATAAGCTGATCAACTTTGAAGGTCTAACTGGTAATAATGCTTTATAGAGCTGTATAAAAGATTGCCACTGTTTGTACTGCATAAGCATATAGGGAATGTTATATGGGGATTCTAAATATCACATTATAGTCTGCATCCAACTGTCATATTTGATCTTTATCCTTCAAGTGCGTGTCCTCTACCAGAGGCCTCGGAGTTTGAGGGTCCTGTGCAGTTAGCTTAGCTGTTCCTAGGACTGCGCTCTTCTGGACAGAGATCTCAGATGTTGTTCCTGGGATCTGCTGGAGCCACTCGCCTAGCTTGGGAGTCACTGCACCTAGTGCTCTGATTACCACTGGGATCACTGTTACCTTCACCCTACACATCTCGAGTTCTTCTGTGAGCCCTTCATACTTCTCAAGCTTCTCCTGTTCCTTCTTCCTGATTTTGCTGTCACTATGGACGTCTTCCTCTGCTTGTCCACCATTACTATGTCTGACTCGTTAGCCGTCACCATTTTGTCCGTCTGGAAGTCCCACAGGATGTTAGCTTGGTCATTCTTGACCACCCTTGGGGGCGTCTCCCATTTTGACCTCGGGACCTTCCAGGCCACACTCGGCACAGATATTTCTGTATTCTATGCCAGCCACTTAGTTATGGCGCTCCATGTATACCCTGCCTGCTAGCATCTTGCACCCTGCTGTTATGTGCTGGATTGTCTCGGAGCATAAACATACTTGTGCTTAAAACTGTGTAGACTAAACGCAGTGTGCAGTCAACAGAGCAATTAGCATTAAAGCCAAAAAAGGGGGTTTGTTTTCATAAATGCCATTTAGCATCTAAGTATTTTTCCGCCCATCCATCTAGTGGATTACATCTTCTGCTCTTTGTAAAGGTCAGCAGTTGATGTTTATTCAGAGTTTGTCTCGTCTCACTCTCTGGCGTTACATCAGATTAGTTTGCCAAACATTTCACAGACGCGCACTTGAGTGGTACTCTCGACCTTGTCTGGCCTTGGGTCGTCCAGCGTCCTATTTAAGTCTAATGTATACTTCATCCCCTCTGCCACAGTCGTGGTTCCCACCACTCAGAACTGTCTTTCTCCTCCCCCCCAAAAAAAAGAAACCTTTTGTCCGTCTGCACATGATTCAGGTCAGGGTGTTTTCAGTGGAAATCTCCCCTCACTGCACACAGGGGACATCAATATGAAGTTGGTGGTTGCAGAGAGAGGGTGAAAATGGCTCAGTGCTATAATTTATTCAGACATTGAACTGGCCCAGGCTTGAAGTATTCAAAGTAGCCTACGAAAAAAAAAGCTTTTAGACATTTCATGAAGCCATGGTGGCTTGACATTTATATTTAAATCAGCCTGAAGTAAAAGCAAAGAGTCAAGAGTACAGCACAGCTACAGGTCCACGGGAGAAAATACCAAATTCACCCTGCACATAGTCTTCATCCCCGGTTTGCCAGAAGTGTCTGCATGCTTACAGTGGGCACACATTTCGATTTAAATAATAGTAAGGCCTGACTTCATTTATTCTGCAACCTCTAGCCCACATCTTACTGTAAAGGAAAATGGCAACCTCCGATACAGCATCGCATTTCATCTTCTGTAATGTGTGCTACGCTGCAGAGTTTATGATGTCATTTAAAAATACTTTTTTTAAGTGCACCTGCTTTTCCTAAAACCACCTCAAATATTCAGGTTAAAGGATGAATCTGCTTCAAAGCAAATTGCTGTCACACTGGTCAACACTTGAAAACTTGTGAGTTTCAGCTCTGAACACTTGCAGTTTTGAGCCTTGTGACCGTTCCCTGCAGTGGCACAGCAACAGGAGAACACACTTCAGCTTGATGCTTTCAGGTGGCAATGAAATCACTAATATTAGATTAAATAGTCTAGACTCTCAGCACTTCCAAATATTGACTCTTTAGGGCTTTGGTGTTTAAAGGAGGAATATACTGTAACTTACTCGTCTTATGTTGGTATAAACAGTATAAAAGTAATTTATTTAGAAGAATTTGATTCTGTTTTTTAACCCATGTTGGGTTAAATGGTGATTATGAGTAACAGAACAATACAGAAACAGCCTATCCTCCTCACCGTGTCCTTTCTGTAACCTTATCAGTATGCTGAAGCTCTAGCTCCATTACCTTGAATTGGCAGCCAGTCAGGAGGGAAGGGCTTCTTCCAGCTTCCCAGGTATTGTGAGGACTCTTTACTTCATGCCATTTTGGTGATTGCAAACTTCCACAGCTAATACATTAGAGCTGACCCCCATTTCTTTTGCAACTAAGCTGGAAGTACATTTTTTTGCTGTGTTATTACAGAAGAAAAAGTACTGCTACTGGTTTATGTTGTTTATGTCCAGCATGACTGGTGACTAAGTAGAAAAGTGTGTAGCGATGTAGTGAACTGAGCTGATGAGTTTAGGGACGTTTTAAAGAGGTCATCTCTTACAAAAACATAGAAACGGTCATTCTATGGTTTGTAAGTCAAAACTCAAGGACAAAGGGGAAGACAGGACAACGCACACACCCACACACAGAGGGGTTGATGGGTGACTGGGCACAGGTGGGAGGGAAACAGGTAAAGCTAATATTGCCAATGTTGATAAAGCAGGTAGTCATGAAAGGAAGGAAATGAATGACAACCAGGAAGTAAAAACAAGACAAAGAAAGAGCTTTACTGACAAAGTAAAATAGGGCGTTAAAAAAAAGAGACATGAAAACGAACACTAAACTTGATGACAGAGACGTGGGGTCAAAGATAACAGAAGAAACTAAAAGCACAATGAAACAGCAATGACAAAACAGATACATACAGATACACACCGGGTGTGTCGAACACGGCTCACTGGATGGCTTTGAAAAATGAGGAGGAGGAGGGCGTGGATTTTGAACTTTTAAATGTATTTACAACTTGTCCTACTGACAAAGATCATAGCTATTCATACCACTCTGATGTAATATCAATAAATGACATAAATATTTGTTTTCATTATCTGCAGAAGAAATTGCTGTTTATTTCTTACAGTTTTAGCTCAAAGGCTCGTGCTGACAGATTTCTTTCATGAACTACAGCAGCTTGATGCATGCTCAATCAGTGGGCTTTGATCAGTGGTTGTTGGTCAATGGTCATGACAATTTGCATATTAATGATCAGTGAACTCCCAGCACATTGTTCCTTCAGTGGTGCTAGTGTCAGTCACTATGGAAACCTGCAGTCAGCTGAGACTGAAGAAGTCACTTGGATGAGTGACGAAACGTTTCTCCCGCTGAAAACGCTACGTCGAGATGAACAGAATCAACTTTTGGGGAACTACAGCAGCATTTCTTCATCCTGTAACAACACTGACATGTACTGTTAAAACACTCCTGATCTACAGACTGGCTCCTCCAGTCTGTGTGCCAAACATCTTTGGGCAAGAGATTAACCCCAAGTTGCTCTCAGATGCCTCCCTCGGAGTATGAATGAGCATGAATGTTAGATAGACAGCACTTATCTCAGAAAAGCATAGAAAAGTGAGAATGGGTGTAAATGGGTGAATGAGGGAAGTTGTATTAAGCACTTTGAGTGCTCAGGTGAAGTAGAAAACCACTATATAAGAACCAGTCTATGAATTACACTTCTTTTCTAATATTAGGATATAAAATGATGTAAAGAAAGTTAGAAATCCCTGCTTTATACTAACCTGTGGCCATTATACAGTTATATTATTTATTATTTCTACAATGAACATTCTCAAATGTACTACTAACCTCAAGACTATTTTGCTGTTTTCCATTAGAGTTAGTATTTCTATCCACATAATTTATATAAATGAATATATTTCTCCTCCAAACAAGGTGAAAGGTAAATAAAGGATGATACGGCATGAGATAATTGCCCCTGGAGAGCCCTACGTCTCTATGGTAAACTGTGGTGTGTGTACATCACTATGACCCTGTGCCCTGACCATAATCCCTCACTGCAGGGGCTGGATTAGGGCCTCGTTTTATTAGCCAGGCTCACCATCCCCCCTCCCGAGTGGTTTTGTTCCCGCTTCAGTGTGGATCGATTGCTGGCTCGGTCTGAAGTGGCAGTGCTAGTTATTAAACGTGGGATAACCAAACCCTTCGGACTGCTGGGATAATCCCATCACAAATTAAGTAGAGGGAAATTGGTCAGGGAGAGCCGGGACTGGAGAGAATCTTCATATTGTGACCTTCGTAACACAAACGAGCACAAACTCCTTTATTTGTTAGAAGCTGATCCGTAAGGATTTCGACCCACGGTGGATCAACACTTTAGCAAGCTGTCGCTAAACTGAAACTAAAGTTTTGACAATCGACTGAAACTGTAAAAGAGCCAGAGTATTATTACTTAGTGTGTAAGAATCGATCCAAAAGAGAGCCATGTGTTGTGATTTTTATACCCTTAATGCTTGAATGTTGAAGTTGTCATGGTTTCTAAGGGCCTGCAAACATTCATCTATCAACTGAGCCTTGAGGTATTATGGGAAATATAACAAGGCTTTTAATCCATACCAAGTGTCTTGTGCAAGCCCCAACTACACACAAATCTATGAAAACATAGAAAAGGTTCCCTTTAAAAGAAATACAAATATTTAATATGAATACTTTGAGAATTTTAATATGCTTTCTAACCCATTCCTGTGCCCTTTCTCTGTCTTTCTTTCTTTTTTATAGTTTTGTTGTGTGCAGCTTGCGTGCTATCTCAAAGTCATCGTGTGGAATACTACTGGATGTTAATTACCCCTGCTGTCTGAAGTGAATATCATTAGAGCTTGAACTGGACATGAACCAGCCATTACTGAAAGGGGCAAAAGTTTATTAAATGCCATTAGTAGGTCTTCAACCTAATTTAAAAGCGAACACACAATGACTGGCTGGCTGCTAGATGTGATTTCCAGGCTGCTCTGACGTAGCCTCGGGCAGTGGGCAAAAAAAAATGAAACACATTTGAAACAAAGGAATAATAGTACAAGCTGCCGGTGAGGGATTTAATCCCTCTTATTTGGGGTGGAGGTTTTTGTTATGGTTTAGCAGTGAGTGAGAAAGTAGGTTTTATAAGTTACCTGTTTCTGCAGAAGAACTCGAGTTGCACCGATGATTTCCTCATGAGAAATGGCGCTTTATAAAGTTGAGTTACTCACCCAAAAAAAAAAAAAAAAAAAGCAGTTTGAAAACCCTGTCATCATCTCTACTTTCTTGCTGCTGAGAAAGTTCCTGGAAGTTTCCAGATGTCATCATAAATTTATTTGCATACGAAGCCTTTCTACCGGAGTTACCGCACTCAGAGACAAAGGAGGAGGGAGAGAACTTTTGTAATGAAATCTCACCGAAAACTTGGCAACAATAAGAGTTTTTTGTAACACAAAAATGTAATTTTTTTGCAGCACTTTACGTTTACATTACCCTGAATTGACAATACACTGCTGTAATGTCACTAAGTCCTGACTATGGATTGGGAATCTGTGTCTATGTCATAATTATTCATTTCACCAAGTGTGGGAAAAACAAGACCGATCTTTCTATCGAGGACCTTATTGGGCGACAGCTAAAGATGTAATGTGTGCTTTTGTCTTCTAGGTCAGTGGTTACTAACAGCGATGACAAATAAATTATGAGGTGCTAAGAGATCTAATATTGACGTAATCCCCAGAACACTAAAAAGGACAAGCTTGTCTTTTTAGCACCTAATGGCAGCACTCAGACTAAGCAGACACTCGACTAAGCTCCACTTCTTAGACCACATCATCTCTAGAAAAGACTTAGAGAGAGAACAACAGTTCGGGGCCTCTGAGCCCTGATTATAATATTGAGACCACGGATTTATCAGGTAGGGGAGGATTAAATGAAAGCAGTTGGCGCCAAGTAAACACTAAGTAGAGGGGATGCTTTATCAGGATATTAGCACAAGTTCAAGTAAGTGAGATAGTACAAAGGATGTGAGTGAATGAAGATGAACTGGGATGCCTTGATAAGAGGTGTTTAGTTAGTGTACTAGGTGCAGAAACACATGCTTATTTCACTGTTATTTGCAGGATTCAGTCACTATTTCTGCCTCGACACAGGTGGTCACAAGAAACACTTACAGTTGTTCTTGAATCTCCTTAGTCTTGTCACGGTGTTAAATAACAGACGAGTTGGCGCACAGCGTAATCCATGATTAGAATGCGTCGCTCCCACCACTAAGACGTGTCTCGGTTGTATCAGATGGAAGCTTAACACTGGCATATGCTCAGTGCAATGATCTGTCTATGGATGACAGGTGGTTACCCAACTATTTGCATAATTATGGGTGTAACACACAGGCTGCTAGGACGTCATAAACAAATCCATATGGCCTTTTGGGAAAATCCAGATGATTTACACCACAGCTAACGGATATACTCACCGTCTTGACTTTGTAGCAGACATCGGTGGGATTTCTCACTGAATGTTTTAACCGGAGTGTGAAATATGGAGCAACTTCATCCCCTCTACTTGTTTTGGCAGCTCTAATCAAATGTGGGAACTTTATACCAAGTTTTCATGACAGATCGGTTAATGTGGCAGCTGAAACATGGGCCAGTGTTTCCTGTGTAGTTTTCTGTTAGACGTTTGATGGAAAGAATAAATGTTGGCTCTGAGACTCAATTTCAGTCCCCTGGAAACTTCCTAGAATCAACTTGAGTTGGGTAGCACAGTGTGTAAGAATGACCTTTATCGCAATAGTCAGATCATGATATATGAGCAAGTTTCCTGCAATTATTATTGTACTTGTTATTTTTAGAGTGGTTCGACCAAGCAAGGGGTTAGATAATCACATCTAATTTTTTTCTCACATGTACTTTTATATAATATATATATTTTTATTGCTGTCTGGGTAATTTCCCCAGCCAAAACTGTGTGTATAATATATCTACAGTAATGTATTTCAGCACAGATGGAATCAAGCCAAGCTAAACTTTCCATCGTGGAGTTGCGCAGTGTTGTTTTGGGCTTAACAGACCTTTCATAAAAACACGAGTACTTGTAATCACCACTTCCCATGTCTCAGCTGACATTTCATGGAGTGCTGTTAAGGAGGTATAGCAGGGGATGTAGCAGCACCTCCCAAAAATGGGCAACTTTTTGACGACCAAGGTGAAAAGCGAGCCGCTTAATAAATCGATAAAGCGGCAAGTGGTTTGATTTTGCTATAATTCCTTTTCTTTGTCTTTTGTAATCCCCTCCACAGACATGTCTCTCAATGTCCGTCGCAGTAGTGATCCCGCACTGGCTGGCTTTCCTCCAGGCGAGGCCCCGGTTGCTCCAGAAGAACCGTCCAGAAAAAATCCAACTCGCTGGTCCACAACCCCTGGTTTCCAGAAGCCCAACCATAAACGAAACCCCAGCAATGAAACAGGGAGCCTCGAACAAAAGGTAACTACACCTCCTGTGGTAATGTAGCCAATAAACTGTGCACGAATGCCTCAATGATACCTGGTATGATGCACCATTAAGTTGTTAAGATCATTTATTGGAATCTAAATGGTGTCAAAATGCAATAGATCAATAAAGTCTATTTTTTAAACTACTGTGAACTATTACATACTTATTCCAGCAGCACCTTGCCCAGAAGATAGGGCTGCTGATGTACGGGTGCTGCATCAATTATAATGCCCGAGATATGTGCTCTGAAATCTTCCCAACCTCCAGTCTCTGTTTTCAACTTACTCCTTTCTTCCCTCATTTTCATTCCTTGTCTCCTCTGCGCCCCAAATCAAAGAAATAAGTGTTAGATATGAAAGTTGTGCTGCCCTGCTTGCAGATATCCAGCAGTAGCATAGATAGTGTTTATCTGAAACTAGTTCCATCTGATAACACCCCTTCTTGTCATCCAAAAGGATTAGCGGAGATTCTTAAACACATTCCCTTTATTACAAATTCACCTTCTTGGTGCTTTTAAGCCTCTGATTATTAGTCAGAAAAAAATAAAATGAAATAAAACACACCTCAGGTACTCCGGTGCATCCTCCCTGCTGCTTCTGAAAGTAAAAGAAAGCCAATTAACTTCTCACAATGGCTGCCGTGCTGACAGCCCTTTACTTCTCACTGAGGGAGAGGTATGTTCCCATCAAACGGGGATGTTACAAATGGGGAAATTATTGAATGTTCGAAATGTGAAACATCAGCTCTGCGTGTGATTAGCGTGTCTGGGAGAAGGGGCTGATAGAGACACTTTAGTTGTCACGGCCCACAGAATGTAAAAGCAAGAGTGTGGGCTGAAATCAGAGCTCTCATTTTGTTAGTGGGAATTCTGTTCTGAACTACTGAACTGAGCAACTATGTATGTTTGTGTGCTTGTACTGAATATAAAAATGGGAAAGCAGAGGATCAGGAGTGTTGAAATATGACTTTGAATTTCATTGACTGTATATGGATTGCATGTCTTTAGCCCTTCTGTTACGTCCTACCATGCATAGAGGATTCCACATCCACAACGATGTTTGTAAGTTGTGGATCGTGGATAAATATTATTATGTTGATGTAATAAGAGGATTCCAGATTATGTACACCGCCACACACTAAACAGACGGATACGGTAGTTTAAACTAGAAGTTTCTATTAGTTTACTTTAGTCATACATAAAGCAATGGTTTAACCCTTTATAGGGCTCTCATTAAAACACGTAGACATTAAAAATTTCAACCCTGGCGTGTTATTGGGGGATATTTCAGGACTTTTTCACATGTGTGATTTTTTAAAAAAAAGTTATTTTACAGTGCAAATCAAGATTCCTTTCCTGTTTATGGTATACGTATTTACCAAAAAACAAACAAACCTGTATATAAGACCTGTAGGATAAACACAAATATGTTTATAAAGCCATGTTTTTTATGAACATTGTTTTTTTTATTCACACTGGCAATTTTCGTAAATATAACACACATATCAAATAATTACTGAATAAATTTTAGTAATAAGTAATAAGATGTACTGTAAAAATAATCACCAGTTATATACCATTAACTGCTATACTAGAAAACTGCAATAAGGTCATGAAACAAACCAAACTACACACTCAGTTTTGATGTTATGACCACAAGTACGGTATGAGTGTAATGTAGGGGTAAAAAAAATTAAAAGCTTGAAATGCAACAGGCTGTGACTGACTGGTCAGATACAATAATATCACTATCTGTCACATAACCTGATCTTTTGTGATTGGCTGGGAGAAATTCCTCATAGTTAGTCGTGGGGAGGACAATTGTTTTGTCCACTGAAGTCACCAAATATGGCTTCTTGTCCAATAAAAGGTTAAGACGATTCCTGTAAAAAACCTTCCTGGCAAAGCAACATTTTACATGGCGAGTTCAAAGTTATTATGACCAAGCCACTATAAATCAATAATTCCCTTAATAATGTTCAGCTGCCCAACTTGTAATGTTGTGTCCCATTTAGTTCTTGACTCCCATCTGCAGCAGTTCAGATGTTATCTGAATGTAGTGCATTTTAAGACACCATCCTGCCACAGACGCTTGAAATGGCATGGTGTGAAAAGTGACGAGCTAACAGCAGGATGCTGTCATTCTTATTCAGCTGACAGAACCAGACTTTTTTCAACTACAAAGGGAGTCTTAGTCCTTGTAACCCTTAATCTATTTCTTGCACCAACTGCCATATATTCATTTCAAGTCTGTTTTTATGAAATTAACAGCATATGTTGTAAGAATGTGTTAGTCAGCATGTGTAGTATTTGTTCTTGGCACCATATTTTTGAAAAGGAACATCCTTCAGCATTGCCAAAAGCAACTTACTCATAACAAAGTCTCTTCACTGTCTAGGATCGTTTCCTTTTACAGACTAAAGCCAGCCACGTGTTCAATTCCCCAACTAGTCTGAAAACGGCTCAGTCAGACTCAGTTTTTCTGCTAAATCTCAACAATAAAAGTCAGTGAGAGTACTCAGTCATCGGCTAGCACTGTAAACTCATCACATCTGCCAATGACTTTACAATACTTGGTATTTAGGGTTATCTGCACTTAGCAAAATCACCCATAGGGATTAGACAGTCAGTTTGAGCCTCTCTGGTATCCGGCTTTCTCTACATTTTATGATCTGATGTGTCGTAAAACTCTGTGGAGGGGGGTCCTTTGTCGTGCCGTGTCTGAGGCTGCGATGGGTATCAGGGCTGTCTCTATACACAGGCCAGTTGTGCAGCTCAGTTTTATAATTCTGTTATGCCTTCATCAGGCCCCTTGCATGTCACATTCAACTGTAGCCAAACACTGCTGGCTCTCCCTCCCATTCTTTTAAGCTCCTTTGTTTTTGCGTTGTTTTGATATATTTGCTATTTTGTGATTTGTTAAGCAACTATGTGTTCTCTTTCAATTGTGATGGATAAAAATCCCCAAAATGTTTTTTTTTGCGCTCTTACTCTTTATATGCTGTTTTTGTGACTAATCAGACCATATATGGTTGCTTTTCTACTTGTTTGTCTTGGTGAATCACTTGGCTTTGATTTTAATTATTGATTTGCTTTCTCTTCTATTCAAAAAAAACTTCACTCTTGACCTTCAGCTGCTGAGATTCCTAAGCCAAGGCTAGCAAGTGTGGAATATTATCTTTTGTGCCTGGGTGTGTTTTTTTTGCTTGTGGCCAGTGTAATATTTTATGCTCAAGTATGCTGATGTATGACATTACCTTGGCAGGAGCTTTGTGAAGTTGTTTTGGGGTTTTTTGTAATGATAAATCCTAGTTGGAGCTGTCTTGTTATTAAAAAGGTCCTCAAGCAGCTCAGGTGTGGCTGTAATGAAATATCAGGAGCAAGGGTTGAGTGAGAGTTAACTGAACCACAAAGATGGTACAGTCTTCAAAAATCAGGTTCGTCCTGGATTTTAGATAATTATGTACCAAATTTCTTTCTTCTTCTTTTTTTTTTTAGAAAGAGTATTTATACGAGTGCATTAAAGACTTCTTCTGATAGCAGGACCACAGTGGTGTACAATTTTTAATGTCTCTGCCTTTTCCTCTTTCTTTGCAGGGCAGAGGAGCCCATGCCTACCGTAGTCTTCCTCGTGATGCGAGTGGCTGGTCCACTCAGTTCCAAAGAGAGATGACTCGATCTTCCCTTAGTGCCAACCATCCAATGGTAGATCGATGGCTCGATCGACAAGAACAGGTTTGTTGGTGGACAATTAAGGAAATTGGAGACTCTATGGTTTATTTGTGGTTTGCAGATAAACAACTTTATTGCTTGACCAGTTCATAGCAGCTTGTATTTTTCACCACAGCCACCACTGGTTGGTCTAAAATAAAACAAAACAAGTTGGTTCACTTGGTGATGTGTTGATACAAAACTGACCTGGCTTGGTACAAGAGGATCTGCAGATTCAGATATTTGGTGTATGTGCTTAGCAATCAGTGGTGTTGAGCTAAAATTTCAATATCTCTACTTGAATATTGCTTAGAGGCAATGACTTGGAAGGGTTTTTGAACTTTGGATAGTGGGCTTTCTTGCTGTAAATTGATCAATGGATACAAAATGTGTTGGTCTAGAAATTAAGCGGGCATACACTTGTTCTATATAGTACAAGCCTTCGGGTTTTTCAAAATGGAACTTGTTAAGGTTCAGTTACACTTCAGTAAAAATAAGACAGTGACCTCCTTGCAACTCAGAAAAAAACTGCGTTTGCCCTGTGATTGCAATAAATTTTTTCATATAAATATACCTATTGGGAGGCAACTGGTCTCCAAGGAGCCACGGTCCAGCTCAGTCTGACTGCAATCACCCTCGTACAAATTGTCAAAGTGTCAGGGCTCTGTGTGCAGGCGGATGAAGAGGAGGATCCAAATGCGAGACTCGGACACTGAATACAACTCAAAACCTCAGCTTTATTGCTGGCATGAAGACAAAACATGAAGTGAACACTGAATGCTGAGAACAGAAACACACAGGCATAATCTGATGGTACGACGCGACACTGAGCACAGGAAAACACAGGGCTAATATACACAGGGTGGTAATCAGGGAATGGGCAACAGGAGGGAGACACAGCTGGGAGAAATTGGACTAACGAGACAGGGAAGCAGTAGAACTGAACACACTCACATGAGACACAGACCTTCACAATAAAACAGGAAACAAGAAACCACTAAACAAAGACGCAGACAGAATATAAACACATGCAACTCAAACAATACATGAAACAACAAATCCTTAAACACGGATAAACAGAAACATGGAACTCTAATAATAATAATCATCATAGCATCAGAGAAACAAAGCAATCATTCAAAAATAAACCAAAACATAAGAACTCAAAATGCTGGGTCAAACCTGACCCAGAACCGTGACACAAACATTTACAAATAAATGCCATCTTACGTATAGACCCAAACAGGTTGGCAATGTATTGCAATCAAACTCTGAGTGAGTCTGTGCTGATGACCACAACTTCCCTGCGACGCATCCATTTGCAATAGAGGACTTGACTCAATCGGTTGCTAGCTATTCTGACTATATTTCTATTTAGAAGCAAGTGTGTGTCAGAAAAGATTCTGAATTTCTGCTTTAGATCTGTGAGTTTTGTGGAACTAGACTGCAATATATCTCCAACAGAGAGCAACAAATTTGTAATTTTCACGGATTTATCACAACTAATGACTGTATTATCACCAACAGATTGCATGAAATTGCCCCGATTTAGTCACAAACTGATAGCAGACAAACTCATTTTCACTTATGTTTTATCTCTGTCTTGACTCACCAGAGTCATACTATCTTTCTTTTAGTTCTTGCGTATGAACAAAATTCTACTGTAGAAACGTATACAGATAGAAATGGAAACTCCTCACCAGTTTCTTTGAGGCTGCACTTGTTTGAAGTGCTGGCTCTGGCTGCTGGCCTGGGGTCAGCATACGCCCAGCTTTAACGTCACTGGGTTGTTGGCTAGCTTTCGGCTAACTGCCCATCATGTAGATAACTGACAAACCTTTGTAATGCCAGTAACAAAGTAGCTGTGACATAATTACTGAATTTTGTATCGTAATGTGTTACATTACTGTGTTACAGAAAAGTGTAATGTGATTACAGTAATGTGGGGATTTGTTTTGTGGAGAGGAGAAGTTGAGGCTGTGTATCTCTGTAAAAAAGTAGCGGTACTCTAGTTTTCATGTCCACATTGAAATCCCGTTGCTCTAATTATACAGCAGATTATACACTAGTTATATATCCTATTAAGTAGGAGTATTATTTAATAACACTATTTTGCTGATGCATGATTTGGCATCAACTACACAGCGTTTCTTGATCATAGTTTACTCCTGTGTTTTCACAGTATGCATGATTCGTTATCTCTGACCACAGTGTAATGTCAGTCACAGCTGCGACTGATAACAGAGTTATTACAGTGACAGCGACTGCTCACTGCCCAATCCAATTTAGAACCAGGTCAATGACTGACATCAGACTTCTGTCCAATACTTTTTCATGAAGTAACAGTGTACAATGTTAGTCCTTGCAGGCTTGTCTCCTCGCCTCACACCCTCTTCGCTCTGTCGGCACTTTGTGATTGACTCACCCTGTGACTGGTCCCTCAACTCCTCAGTCTGTCAGAGGCGAAAAAATATTCTCCCTTTAAAAGTTATTAAAAGTGACAGAGGCTCTCTGCAGGGAGGGTGGAAATGACCTTGGGAAGTGTCGAACACGCTGAGCTTGATGTGAAGAGGATTTCTCCCAGTTTGTCTGCCGGTCTGTACCTCAACTACCTGCTTTGATTCATGCAGATGGTGTTTAATCGGCCCATTAAAGAATAAAAAAAGAGCCGAGAAAGGGTGAGGAAAAAAGAGTGAGATGCTCGAATGACTATAAAGTCTTCCTTCTTTCTCTGTAGTCTCATTATGGTTGTGTTTGGAATTCTTTCTCTTACTAAACATTATGAGCACCTATTGAAAGCAGTGATGCTACAATCAAGCTATTGTAAAAATAGCTGAAGTTGAAAACATACTGTTTACCAAGAGGGCACGTATACATGCAAACAGCTCAAGAACAGGATTTTGTTCAAAATATGAAGCCTCCTAAATCCAAGATAAAGCTTTCAAGTTAATAGTTATCAACCAAGTATAGTGTAAATATAAAAAAAGAGATTATTATTTAAGAACATGAGCTATACTGGTGGAGTCGTGTAAATATTTCATGATTAACGGCAGGAGCGCCACGACACCCTCACCGTGGCTAATCCTCGGTGCCACCTGAGTGTTTATAATCTGACAGCCGTGCAACTAAGTTGAGTCACAAAGCGCAAATCCTCTCATTAGGGGTGACACAGTATAAGTTTCAAAGTCGCACCTTGTAGCCCAGTTGTTCCTTCCCTGCACTCGCTGTATCACAGTCTCGATCGCTGCCTTCCCTCCCACACGTGACGGTTCAATATTTTGTCTTCTTTGTGCGACGGGCGAGCAAAACAGCAGCATTGGATCGCGAGATAAAAATACACAGCGTGGGTTAATTAAAAAGAACTGTGATCAGTGCTAAAGCGTCGGCAGCGATAATGAGTGTACACACGCACATAAAAACACACAAACACGTACAGATATGCCAAGGTTTTTTGGTAAAAACACACCAATTAGCTGTTGTTTATCGTGGATTATTTATCTGCTGTGTTTTTATCGTTCTACTTTATGAGTTAAGATAAAAGTAAAACAAAGAAACCGAAGAGCGGGCGTCATCCTCATTTCTTTCTTTTGACTGGAACAAAATACACACACGCAACTACTTTGTGTATTTATATGCGCATAGGTGTTCTAGCAGCGTCATTTCTTAACTTCATACAATAGCTTCAATTTGAAGTACTTATCTTTTAGTTGCGTGGTCGATGTGTGTGAAGCAGCTTGGCATGCTCTGGATAGTGAGTTCGCTTCACCATTCATATTTAAGCAAGCCTTCCCAGCTCATGCTATAAATTAAAAATGTAAAGTCAGGCTGAATAAAATAACACATTGACTCCTGTGCTTAAAATGCCAAGGAGGTGCACGGGGGAGTTAACTGGACAATCTGTGACTCTGGTATTCTCAAGCTGGATGAGTTTGAAGTTTAGCTGCAGGGGATCAACTATGGATTCAGGGTTGAATTCTCTTGAGATTTTATTTTACATCACTTCTCCCAGGTGCTTTGGTAAAATGTTTTGATTTGTGCTCGTTTTGGTGCTTTCGTGCGCTTCTTTTGTGCAGACTTTCAGCCTACGTACTAAGACAAGGACGGCTGGCCCATAGTTACATCAGGCAATTGTCCTATGTTTATCTAACAAGTCAATAAATTCACGTCAGTATCAAACGGTTCAATCTAAGACATCAGTAGCGTCTACCCCTAAATCTCTCACCACCCACACACACACACTCTGCCAAATGCGGCGTGGAGAAAAGCACGCTTTATCAGCCCATATACACCAAGGCCTTATGAGTTATTCTTCATATAAACAGCTGACATTAATGCTGGCCTATTATCCCACTGATGAATGTTAATGGGCTTTCCTGCTTAGCATTGCACACGCACACGCTCCCCCACATACACATTTTGATCTGGTTGAGTGGTTCTCCACTGTATTATTTTGCGGCCTTGATGATGGACCAGGGGCCATTATCATGAGCTGTAGCAGAGGCAGGACTGACATCAGCTGTCGATCACTGAAGGATTTAACCCAATCAAGGCTAACATGAAGAGAAGCAGATGTGTTTGAGCTATATTGGCAAAGCTCACAATTTGGGATTTCAGAGATAGTATTAGACAGAAACATTCTAATGTATAAATGCTAAATGTAGTGTTATTTAATCTACATATAAAAACACAAACAGCAAAACAATAAGCCTAATACACAGATCAGGCACAACATAATGACCACCTGCATAATTTTGTGTTGGTTTCCCTTTTGCCGCTAAAACCCTTTTGCTGCCTCTGTCAGTGCGCCCCAGAGCAGCTGTGGCTACAATGTAGCTTGCCATCACCAGTGTGTGAATGTGTGTGTGAATGGGTGGATGACTGAATGTAGTGTAAAGCACTTTGGTGTCCATAGGGACTAAGTAAAGCGTTATACAAATACAGGCCATTTACCATTTACCATAAAACAGCCCTGACCCATCGAGGCACGGACTCCACTAGATCCCTAAAGGTGTGCTGGGGTATCTGCACCAAGATGTTAGCAACAGTCCTGCAAGTTGAGAGGTGGGGCCTCCATGGATTGGACTTGTTTGTCCTGCAGAACCCACACATTCGTAATTGGACTGAGATTTGGGGAACTTGGAGGCCAAGTCAACAGGGTGCATTATCCTGCTGAAAGAGGCCGCAGCCATCAAGCAGTACCGTTTCCATGAAAGGGTGTACATTGTCTGCACAAATGCTAGATAGCTGGCATGTGTCAAAGTAGCATCCACGTGGATGGCAGGACCCAAGGTTTCCCAGCACAACATTGCCCAAAGCATAACCCTGGCTTCGTCCATTCCGTCAGTTGCTTTCTTCCCATAGTGCATCCTGGTGCCAGGTGTTCCCCAGGTAAGGGATTCAGACATACCTGGCCATCCAACTGATGTAAAAGAAAACATGATCCATCAGACCAGGCCACCTTCTTGCATTGTGCTGTCTTCCAGTTCTGATTCTCATATGTGCATTGCTGGCAATTTCTTCAGTGTACAGGGGTCAGCATAGACACCCTGACTGGTCTGCAGCTATGCAGCTCCATACACACCTAACTGAGATGCTCTGTGTATTCTGACACCTTTCCATAAGAACCAACATTAAACATTTCTCTAATCTGAGCTACATTAGCTGTACAGTCTGTTGGATCGGACCACACAGACCAGCCTTCGGTCCCCACATGCATCACTGAGCTTTGGCCAACCATGACCTCTGGCTCACCGTTGTTCCATCCTTAAACAACTTTTAAGAGATACCGACTACTGCAGACTGGGAACACCCCACAAGAGCTGATGTTTTGGAGATACCCTGACCCAACTCTCTAGCCATCACAATGTGATTCATAATCCGTTTGCACAAATCCTCACAGTTGCCCATTTTACCTGCTACTAACATCAACATTGATGACAAAATGTTCACTTGCTCCCTAATATATCCCACCCAGTAACAGGTGCCATGATAAAGAGATAATCAGTGTTATTCACTTCACCTGTCATCGATCATAATGTTATGCCTGTTCAGTGTTATTTGAAAAGCATATTTTGATTTATTTGTTTGTGTACAGGCTCTAAAAATACTGTAAAGTCCATAACATATTGAAGTCAGACAGACAGACTCGGAGAAAGGCAACACAAAACCCCTAAAACATTACATAACAGCTTCCAAAGCATGTTTGGGTGAAAACAGTTCTGATCACACATCTTTGATCAAGCCTCCAACAGTCGGGCTCCCTCTCTTTCTCTCTGTGTTGTCTAAATGAGGCACCTTGTTTGGCGAGTTTTAAAAGAAACGCAAAGTGGCGAGGCGGCCAGCTAAATCCTCAAGCCAGCACGTTGAAAGGAGATGAGTCTGTTTAACTTCAAGGTGGAAGAAGAGAGCAAGCAGCAGCGCAAATCCTGCCTTTTTTCCCTTTAATGTTGTCACATCAAAGATCTCTCTCTGAACAAACACAGATTGGCATTTGCGACCGACCGACTCTATTGTTGTTTTTGCTCTTCTTTTCCCACTCTGTCACTAGTAGTTGTTGGCCGCTGAAAATAAGGCTCAGTGAATGCTCGTATTTGAACGAGTCTCCTGAGTAGCTTAAAAGAGATTGTCAGAGGTCTGCTTTCTGTTTTAGATTTAAAGTGTTTGAGTTGATCTCTGTTAGAGTCAAGTGCTTTACAAAGCTGCGGTAGGATTATTGTTGTTGCCCCACTCCGCATGATGCCATGATGGCAGTTAATGCGCCATTGTAAGAGACAAAACTGATATTTCCCTCTAAATACTAATTATTTGTTTAGCTTGTTGATTTTTTTCATTATACTGGAACGATACACCTTTATATAAGATCCATAATGAATCACTGATTTATTTAATCAAAGGATATTTCATTTCTTCCATTACAAATACAATAAACACAGCAGTGAAGGTTCTGAAGTGGCAGGTCTAAAATTCAGGAAAAACTCTTGGACACGTCAGTATGGAAGTTAGCATTTAATTTTTAGGGACTGCTGTTGGTGAGTGAACTTGGTAAGTTCTCCTGACTAGCTTCTTGGTAAAGCCCACACAGTCTGCAGACCCCGAGGCAAGCCACAGGCAATGTTAGAGCAGCTGAGCATGGAAAGAAAACACAGCAATAACCCCCAAACCCAGCCTGCCTAACACAGTCTTGCTGCCTGTGCCACCGTCTACCTCCACTTCTATCTGGTGGCTGTAACGTGCATTCGTGCTGTGTTCATTATGTTCAGTTAATACTGCAATGATGTTTGAGATGCAGCAGGGCATGTTTTCAATGTAAAACTCTGAACAAATAAAAAAAATAAGCCACATTCCAGAACAGTGCAGGAATCCTGGAAGAGTGTGCTCCTGGATTTGCCTCTTGAAAGACCAAGGAAGATGTAGACGGAATGAACCATGGTTTGTGTGAAGTCCGTAGACATGCACTTTGGTGTATGCACACATGCAACATGAACTCAGGATGTTTTGAACTAGTTGCTGACCGGTGGGTCTGACCAGTAGGTGCAGCTGTTTGTTCAGCTTTGGCTCCTAGCTCATTGAATCCTCAGGAAAAAAGACATTTTTGTGGCTTCCTACTTCTTCCTGCGCTCGTTCTCTATAATGTTTTGTTTAATTTTTGTCCTGTATGATTTTTTTAATAAGTCATTTTGGCTGTTAGTGTAATTATGTCACCTAAATGAAATAATTATTTTAAGAAAAGACTTCATTCTGCCACTGATTACTTAAAATTCACATTATTTACATGGCGGGCTAATTTTTCTTCTCTCCTTTGGGAGTCCTGTGTAAATGGCAGCTCACCAGAGATGCTTCAGTCCAACTGAGGACCTGAGTGAGAACAATGCAGAGCCTCACAAATGCCTCGCCACTCTTAATTAGCCATTGCCGCTGAACCACTGTTAGAACGTCGGGTTTGTGACTTCTGCTTTGCACTGACTGGGGCTTTTTGTTAGATGTATTTGTCCTGTACACTTCTTTACGAAGTCCTTCTGTCGGTTTAATCTCTTGCTTATTGTTTTTAAATAATAATAATAAATATTCTGTATTCTGTCATCAAGTCAGTGTACATGTCAGCTCACCTTCAGACCGGAGTACGGGAGCAGGTGAAATGCCGTCAGTAGTGTTATTTAGTTCATTGGCTCCACAGCAGGGGAAATAGCTGACTAATTATGAAAATAATGCTACCTAACATCTCATTAAAAAATCACAATGAGTCTCAATGTTGGTTTATTTACACGTGTGTGTGCACAACACTTAACTACAGGTAACCAGCTTTTTGTCCTGAAGCTATGTTACTTTCTTTGTGCTGTTTCTATATGCAGCGAAAAAAAGAGTTTATTCATCTTGTTCTTCATTATTATTTATTATTTAACTTTTTAAATATTTGTGCAATCGTCTTCTCTTATTTTGTTTGAACAGGATACAAGACTGGGCGTTGTTTTGGACGCTGGACGTTGCCAGCGCTCTTCTCTGTCAGCTGTACTGTAAATGTTTAACCTGTCTCACCGCGACACGTGTGTGAAGACGTGTGCTACTGGACAGCTGAGATTAGAGTTTCACTCATTCAAGCTTGAAATGCATAAAATTCATGCGCATATTTCTTGTGTTGAAAATTTTTTGTAATCACTTATTCCTAATGTGACCATTCCACACCATTCTTCACTTGCTGCCAACTTCATTTTTGTCAAAGTGCATTTTTTTAGGATTAGATATTTTTTGTGCACAGGCCTCTCTGAGCTACTCTGATCTTATTCTCATGCACAACCTTCAATGGGGATGCCTGGTTTTATTCAGTGGATCATTATTCAGGGACAGGCGAGAAGTCTGTTTACCTTAGTCACTATTCCATCCCTCTACCCTCCTCTTCTCTGGGTCCCTCTCATTTCTGTCCACTGTACCTCAGCTGCATCAAGGTGGCTATCCCTCTCTGCACTACTGGCTGTGAACGTGTTAATTCTTGATTAGAGTTCATGCATTCACTTTCTACAATTTGCTCCGTGGAGTGAGAAATCACTTTCTCAATGAGAATAATTGAACACGGGCAGGGGGGTGCCAGCTCATTACCCACAAATCACAGGGAGCAGGGGCACCTTAACTGAAGACAATAATGACTTTGGGGAATAAAACGAGGGCCGCCAGCGTGGAGCCAATCCACCGTGGGCAGCAGAGAACAAAGCTAGGCGAGGAAGATGTACACTGTTTCTTAAGGGGAAGTCATTTTTTTGCTGATCTGCCTACGGTACATATTCAGTAGAGTCCGAATTTATTTTTTCCCAGGGGGGTATGATTTTAAGGCTTTGGAGCAAAGTGTCGTGTTGGAGAAGCAAAGCCCATATTTTGGCAAGGTGGCATTACACCAATGCTGACTGTGGCCCGGGCAAAAGATTGCAAGATAGAAATAATAAAGATGTGGAACAGCTTAAGTAAAATGAAAAGCTTTTTGTAGTCCTTGACACTGGGGCTCAAGGTGAACTTTGGTGACTGACATCACCCATTTTCCCACAGTGCAAAGTCACTTACTTCACTTTATTTGATTTCTCTCTCCTTCCTCAACCTTTCCCTCCTTCACACCATCTTTTTTTATATGCCACACATTTCCACTCTGCACAGAGTGCCAAATGTATCCACTCTGGCACAATGAGGTCCATTGTCACAATAGGCTTTTCTCACTGTTTTATAGGTCCCATTAGGGGGACAGAGGCTTTTAAGTTGCTGAAGGAATGCAATAACGCCCAGCCAACAGTAAACATCCACATCTCGGGTCCACAGAGGAACACGAGATGGAGCTTCTTCCCCATCTTACCCTAAGTGACTTGTTTTATTTGCATCAGGCTGAGAACAAAGTAGTCACACTTGGATAAAAATGGAGAGAAATGGGAAGGTTTCATTTTAGGACTCAGGAGATGGACACACTGAAAGCCTCTAAAACAAGAGTGTGAAGAGGGAGGAGGCAGTCTGGGGGCATTTCTGTTTCTTAGATAGAGATGTAGGTATTACTGTGCTGTTGATTGTGCATATTTTTATCCAGCATTACATGAACGTTCATTAGAGAACCTAAACTTGATGATGGACATCATGGGTTGCTTACTGCTTATGATGCGTTACCTAGTAAAACTTTGATGGCGACCTATGAACTATGTCGAACTTGATTGAGATTGTGCTGTTGGATGGATTTTCAGCCAACAATCCAACATTGTTATATTGTCAGAGATGGTAAGGTAGGTAAAAGAGTCCTGTGATGAAAAGAGTGAAACTTATGGGAACTGAGACGACCAAATAACAGGTGAACGCAATGAAGAACCAGTGAGAAATGGAAAACGGGAACAGGCTAATGGAAAGAGAAGACAACCAGGAAATTGTGCGAAACAGTGATGGCATCATAGCAGCCACAACATCAGTGAAACATGCAAAACTGCTGGCAATATTCTATGACTTTCTTAAGGTTGGATGCCTAGGATTGAATTTGAAATAGCCCGCATACCATAAATAGTGTCAGTGTAACAAGAATACCTCTGTAATGGGATACGGTTTTCCCTGCAGAGCAGTTTTCCCCCGGAATTTTTCCTCTTTATGTTTTTGATATACAGGCCATGGGAGCTGTTGTGAAGAATAGCACCCCTGCCGAGCTCCATCACAGATTCTCTGATATTCCCACATGAATTCGTGATGCTGATGCTGTTTTCCATTTAGAAAACGGTAGAGTGGAGAAATGTGTGTCGTGTTTCTCGCCGGGGTCTCCCTGTGTCGGTTGATTTGGAAGGTGAGAGTCCTGCTGAAGTCGCTCTGTGATTGGCTGCCGCAGATATCTTCATACAATATGTAAGAATGATGGTGGCCACCCTCTGTGCCGCTCAGTTCGTGTGTTGCAGATGCGTATCTACACGTGTACAATGTTTACATGCAGCAAATTAACTATCCAGGCTATGATCGGTCTTGTTTGTTGAGACACTGATGATTTCCCCGTGCTCTTATCTCATCAGCGATTGCAATAACTTGTTGTGTTTAGGAAGTTAATTATCATCCAGTCTAACTAGAACACTCCTTTGATAAATCGATACCTTGTCTAATCTTGTGCTCATTGCATTCAGAGAATAAATACACACACAAAAATTGGCATTTTTGTAGTATTCGGCACTCCGTACAGCCTTCATCTTTCCTCTCGCTTTGTGTATTTCTTCTTCTTCCTTCTTCTCCACCCATATCCAACCAAGCCCCCCCCCCCCCCCCCCCCCCCCCCCCCCACCAGATTACTGTGGCTGTGCTGAAGTCTTTTGGGACCTCTCTTCATTACTGGCCCTCCACAGGCCCCTCATCTCCACACGGCCCCTCTTCATTTAGCCCTGGCTGAGAGCAAGGACTAAACCAAATGGCTTTCTGTCTCCCTCTTATCCAAGAATTTCAGCTTCCAATTAAAACTAAATGGAAAGCTCCCCCCTCCACCACTGCCTCCGCCTCACCCTGCGCTGTTCCCATGACGCTACAGATGAGGCCCCACTCCACCTGCTCAAATACGGCAGCAAACAATGGCTGATCTGTAGAATGGACCGTTCATCCCCTGTAATAATTCGCTGCTGTGTGTACCAAAGCTTTGCTGTCTACTAAATTATTCATTGTTCAACAGCTTTCATCCTTATTTCCTACTTCATATTTGGTATATTTAAGATTTGAGGTCACTCTAGGTTATATAAATAGTGTGGACAATGGATATGAGTCTCTCACTCTCTATCTCTCGATATAGAGATATATAGATGTATATTATTTCTTCAGTGATAAAACATTGGTGCCACTGTAACTGCTGGATTAATTGGTTGTGATGGCAGTTTAGCGGAGCAGCAAGTGTAATTTATTGGCAGCTACTGTGCAACTCAATAACTAACTGTAGTTCTGACTTAATTGCAGGAACACCAACTAAGTGTAATTTAAAAACAAAACAAAAAAATTACAGTCCAAACTATGGGTGCTCCCATTGAAATTCAAGCAGCTGATATTATTTCAATGAGGGCAACATTCACTCACTGACCTTCACAGTTTGAGAGATGGATTAAATGTTCTGAGCAGCGGAAAGCAGACTGTCCTCCCACTTAATAAGCTCAAAACGATGATTAATCTGTGAAAAGCACCACAGTTCCCCTTTTAATGCACGTATAAAGGCCCGGGATCCAGCTGGGACCGTCCGCTCAGCAGGGCTGCGCACTCAGCCCCGAGGATTATCTGTTCAGAATCACCTCCTTTCACCTAAGCCAGGTGTCTAGCAAGTCATCATATACTTTTTGAACCGTTGTTTTTAATGCATCGGAAATCCCAGATATGGTTTAACCACATCTTTGAAGTTTGGTGTAAAATGTTGTGCATTCCAACTCTTTGAAATCCTCATTCTGTATACAAAAACTTTTTTTTTTTTTGCCGAGCTTAAGAGTAAGAAGCGCTCTGGACAATAACCGATGACGATAACTTAATTTGCAGTAATTCCTACCCGGTTTGAACCTCCGGCTCTCCGGCACAGGACAGATCTACTCCCGTTGCAGCTGTTATTGATGAGGCTTCAAAAAAGTCTTGGGCCTCTCCGTCCGCTTTGGGCCTTGGTTATTGACCTGGTGATTGATTTAGGTCCTCATAATTAGCAGGCCTAATTTAATTAAAGTGCAATTTAACGATACAGTAGGCAAAGGCAGTCTGTGTCATTGATAGATCAGCTCAGGCCTAATATCAAACAGGGCCTGGCAAAATAATGTATTCCACCCAGCAGGGTTCCCAGTGACAGAAGAAGGCGTAAGCGAAGAGACAAAGAGGGAGAATAAGAAGAGTAAAAAGATAGACAGGCCTTTGTTTTTCAAATGTCAGCCTACAAACTGCACTGCCTCACCTCTTCCCCTCCGCATCTCGCCGCTCCATTCTGATATGGACAAATGCACACTCACATCTCTGATCTAATTTGCTAAACAGCATTAGGAAACTGTCTGTCCCTTTCATTTGCTTCAAGTAAATTGACATCAGAGCCCTTTTATGAGCTAGAAGCCATGTCTTTCTAAAGCAAAACCAAAAGAGACAGATTTTGTTAATTAAAAAGAAGTGTAGGCTTTTCGGAAGTTATATTAAACTTGGCCAGCTGGGGATAAAACATACTGCCCATTTAATTGCTAAGAAAATATATAATGAGGAAAATTTAAATTCATATTCTAATTTTCAGCGCTTGTTATATCCCTTGTTTAAAGGTACGGTAAGTACAAAATAATGTTGTACTCATAAATGTAGGTTGATTAGAGTGTAATTATGTCCTCTGACAAAGTGATAGATACTCATAAACTCATAAATCAATTAAAAATGGATAGGAGCAGGTTTGTGGAAGCCACCATCGTTTTGAACATTGATGGCCATCGCCAATGACTAGAGACTGTCCACATATATAGTATGCATTATCACTTTCAGTGAAAAAAGTCTTTCAGACTATATTTGACCATTTGCACATGTATGTTTTCATCATTTCTCTCTGATCTCTCTCTCTGTTTTCTCTCTCTCCTCTCACCTCATTTCCACCGAAACCTCTTCCTCCTCATCCTCAGCTTCTTCTCCTAAACTGAAGTCAGGGCTCTAACACACAGACATGTGCATAAACATGCTAATTTATTCTTGATATTGTTGAAATTACTCATTGTCACCGCATTAGACATGCGACCCTCCTTTTTCCACACTGCTGACAAGAGCAGGGTTGACAACAATAGCTGGTTGTGAGCTAACATTATGCCAGCTAATTTTAGGTTTGTGGCGTAATAATCAAACTTTCACTGTGATAAGCAGTTTAATTACAGTCATATGAAAGTATATTCGTTAAGTGTCCGAGTTCAACAATGTTAGAGCCACTACAATGAGAGTTTCACTAATGCCAGCTAACGGAAGCTAATGCCAGCTAACGGAAGCTAATGCCAGTTAACAGAGGCTAACGGGCAAAAACAGCAGCACTTACTGACAGAAAAGTTTAGGCTCTCCTCATTAGTCAGCAGTGAGCTTCTTTGACCATCTTGTGTTGAACTCCTTTCACAAAGTTTTATAGTATCCCCCCAGAGTAAATAACAGAGGACTGGCAGATAAATTGCGAATGAACAATGGCCAGAGTCTGTCGTACAGTGGTCATCATAGCTACGATTATGCACTTGAATTTAGAGGGGTAAGAAAACAATCTGCAAATTACTGACACCTAGTGGTGAGTTTTATACTTTGTACCTTTAAGGAAAACTATTTTGAAAGCATAAACAAGCATGTCTTACATATTATGCAATATTTTGTGCTTTTTTTAAGGTAAGGTGAAAAAAACACTAAACAATTAGATTTTATTTTTGTCTTGACATCTAAAAGATTTTTTTTTTACTAATCTATACAGTAAAGTACTAAAATACACTGATAATGAGGTCTTATTGGTTTTGAAGATACTAAAAAAAATTTATTCATAAACTGAGAAACTATGTTTTTATTTCCTCCTGTGTTTTTCATTGCATGAATAATGACAGTGTGGGGCAGGTTCCCTAGCCCACTCCCCACTGTATTTTCCTAGCACAACAACAACGCAACTCTCCGTCGTCATTATCAAAAGGAATAGTACATCTAATCTGGAATGCGAGTCCTCTGCTTTGAACAAGGCTGTGCTCATGGGTGCAGGGCGTGAAATATGAAAGAAAACACATGTCCTCATCAGAGGACGGGCGCCGCCTTGGCTTCTACCCTTGGCACACAAACACAGGACTGAAGATTCATAACCTTCCTCTATATTTCTTCTCTAACAGTCACATAAAAAGCGAGAGATGGCAGACATGAGGATCACACTGCTTTGATTTTCTTCCAGATCTGAACTTTCCAGTCCTGCAGGGAAGCTAATAGTTTTCTAAACAAAGGAAACAGTCAGAGAAATAAAAAAGAATCAACACAGTGGTGTGGGTTTAAATTCTTTTTATACTTTATTTCTGAACACTTAAATCACTATTAGCTTCCATCATCTTTCTTAAGGTCACAATCATAGAAATAATCTAAGAAAATATGCAGAAATCTTTCCTCTCTGCTGACAGACATTAAGTGCTATTTGCGGACCTTGTGGGTAAGATGATTGGGAGGGGGGGTCATTATGACCCTTTCATCATCCCCCTAACCAGTTTAACTCCTCACCCAGCCTTTTATAATGCTCCTGTATCCTCAACATAAATATAAATAAGTGTCTCACAACCTCAGTCAGTGTGATGAATTGGTTGTTTTAATGGTGACGGCGCCTGATGGACCGATGAGGAATAAATGGTTAAGGATGGAGGGAGGACTAGGGCTGGATCATAATGTCCAAAGGATTAAGAAAGCAGAACATTTTTTGCTAATAAAGGATTTTTTAATGTTTTTTTTATTTATGTGGACAGTAAATCCTCACACAGCAGCGACCAGGTCGTCCTACATGCTAGTAGCTGCTACACGCTATTACTCTGTTTATAAACGTACAACCGTTGCGATCATCTCATGTTCAGATTGAGGTGAGCAATCACTGTATCCAGCACCATAAAGTTTCTTTTTAAGTGCTGGTTGAAAACAGCAAGATTCTTCGAGTTATTACGGAAAAGTATTGGTAATTGCTTCTCAAGGTCATAGAACCTTTAATAGCACTATTAGGAGTTATTAACAGCAGCCTGTCTTTCTATGTCAGTGCCATTGTGCGATGCAGCGGTACTGTGAAGTCCTATTTGGTCTTGTGTGCTGTACAGTGTTTAGCTGAACTGCATTAACTGGAGGTAATGAGGGTACAATTATGGCTCCTTAACCTTTTTGCGAGGAAAAGGAAAAGCCTCCGCCCTTGCTGCCCCCACCATACATCGACTCGCTGAGAGCCAGGTCTTTTCACATGTTGCCATGGTATGTTACCTTTGGCTAGTTTAATGTTTCCATAAGGGGCATATGTCACCTTGCGCAATTACCGTTTCATATTTTTAGCTGGTCAAAATCAGGAGGGAGGATCAGCCTTTGTAAATATTTCAACAGGCCTTTATTTTTCTTTTTTCTAAACACTCCAGCTAAATTGCTTGTTTCCTTTTCTCTTAATACACTGAACACAACACATTCTTCATTTGGAAACTGCTTTTATATCCTGTTCCCTGGCACCATTGTTCTCCTGAGCACAGACGGCTCATTGTAAGGGGGTGTGTGTGACAATGTCTGGGAAGGGGGGGGGCTTGTTCCACACATGAAGCTGTCACACAGATGTGAAGCTCAGCCCCCTAAAGGAGGGGCGGTGGCCAGAAACACACCATTTGCTGTGACCTTTGAACCTGTCCTTGTTAAACCCTCGATGCCAGAGATGGACTCAGGAGGGAGCCCCCCCCCCACCCTTTTCTGTAACAGCTACATCTTGTACTTCCCCATGGCTAACAGCATGACACACACACACACTTACAGTAGGTCTGCTTTAGCACACCAGTTGATGGAGGATGACAGGTCCTCAACATGCCGCCTTTTGCCCTAACCCTCAAGAAGTAATGTGTGTGAGTGTGCATGTTTGTGTGTTTGCGTGTGGGTAGACTTCCCCCTCCTGATCAAACAGCTGCTACCTCCATCCTTCCCAGTCTGCTTTCCCTTCGGACCTCCAACCACTGTCCAAGCAGCACGTCTATTTGATGGTAACAAGGCTTTGCACTTTGGATGCGTGTCCCTTCCACCTCGCTGTCTTCTTCTTTCTCCTCCTCTTATACGATTTTCAATAATCTAATGCTGCAGCTGTCCGATGGCCAAGCCTGTAACCTTAGTTTTTCTCCCTTTATTGTCAGAGGCTGGCAGACTTTTTTGGCCACACATCAGGGCTCTTAGCCATCCCTATTACATGTGAGGAAGGGAGAGAAATGGGGGGAGGAGGGAGAAAAAAAGGAGAGAGGGCAAGCTAGAGAGTTGAAAAGCCTTGTTGCATCCCCACTCTACTGGTTACCAAGGGATCAACAGGGTGCTAAAAGCACTCGGGGGGGAGAAATGGATGTTTTTCAGAGAAAGGGAAAAAGGAGAGAGAAAAAGAATAGAGATGGAGAATGGTGGGGTCAGGAAGCTGCGGATGTATATTTAGGTTGTGTCTCTCCTCTGCTGTCACTCAGTGCTCATCTTTACAGCTGACACAAGGACAGACAGTGAACGAGCTGGCAGCGAATATAAAGAGAAATGGCTTCTGCATCTGCCTCCGGTCACTAGGAAACTGGCCCCTGTGATGCCGGCTTAACCACACGCTCCGTTGGAAAGTGTGGAGCTATACTTGAGCACTTGACTGCATAAAAGTCACTTTTAACAAGCCATTATTTGTGATGTTCAGTCTCAGAAATCAGTCTTTCTAAAACTTTGATTTTGTCTGGGAAGATAATGAAGAGGCTTTGCTGTTGTTGGCTAAAAAAACTGACTTAACTTTGAAACATGTGGTATCTTCAAATGCACGGGAAACACTTTTTATCACTTAAAAACACTAGTGCCGGCTGTTGCTGTGGTTTGTGGTTATTTGGTGCTGATGAATGCAACATCTAGTGTGCAGGATGGTCAGAGCTGTGTGGGGATTTACTATACATGTGTATAGGAAACTCATTACGACCAGATTATACCACAAACATGTCCTCTTTGATTACTAACCAATGTGACACGCCCACAGCATGGTGGCACACTGGTTAGCACCGCAAGAAGGTCTTTGGTTCACATCCACCGTCTTGTCAAGGCCTTTCTTTGTGGAGTTAGGATGTCCACAGTCCAAAGACATGCAGTTAGTGGGGTTAGAATAGAATTAGAATAGAATTCAACTTTATTGTCATTGCACATGCACAGGTACAGGGCAACGAAATGCAGTTTGCATCCATCCAGAAGTGCTTTAGTGATATAGATATATTACAATATATATTAGCAATAATATAGATATGTGAGTAGGTTAGTTAGGTTAGTTGGTGATTCTGACAGGCCCATAGGTGTGGATGTGGTTGTCTTTCTCTCTGTGTTAGCCCTGTGTCAGGCTGGGTATACCCTGCCTCTTGCCCTATGGTAGCTGGGATAGACTCCAGCCCCCCTGTGACCCTGCGAAGGATAAGCAGAAGAGGATGGATGGACAAAATTCAAATAGTTTTGGAAAGAAGAGAAGACGAGCTTTACGGAGATATTCTGTATTATCACAGTAGAGGAAAAGTTACTGCTGTTTCAACACAGATTAACCATGTGTGCTTCATATTACTGTAAGAAGTCCAAGCAGCCTGTATGATACTTGGGTGATAAAGGGTTAACCTCTTTCTTTGTCTTACCTTTTTCGCTCCTACATCCCTCACTTAGGGCTTTGCTCAATCTTGTGATTCTTGTACATTTTTTTTTTATCACGAGTTCCTTTTTTATTGTCAATTTCACAGCTTCACAGCTGAATAGACATATCACCTTGCTCTGGCACTGCTCTCATATCTACCTGTGCCATTTTATGGTAATTTTGACTTGTCACATTCGCACACCGCACTTGATTGCACTGCGATTTTTGGCCAGGTGGAAGTGAAGAAGCCCTTTGCCTTTCTCCCCTGAAGGGAACGATCACAGATGCAGTGTCGTCTTTCTCTTTCTTTGTTCACTCCCTAATTCAAAAGATCTCTCTAGTCTTTCCTTTACATAGTCTTACGTAGTCTCACCATAAGGGTTTGCAACTTATAAGATCAAACGAACAGGCAGGGGATTGTTGCTAACAGCTTTTTTAAATGCAAATTAATTACGTGTTAGCGATGATACACTTGCGACTTCGGTTAACAACGCAAACTTGTTGAGCACTGTCACCTTTCACAGTCATCTGCTCACCGAGTGTGAAAACTGTCTTTTTCTGAAAGGCCACACGTTTCTTTGCCTCTCCATCAGTCTTGCCTTGTAGCAGAGATCTAAACCTGTATTTATTCTTGTCCAATTTCAGCCGCCCGCTCTACCCCATGGCCTCCCATCTTTATTTATAGTTTGCCACAGGTGGTCAGGTCCTTTGTGCAGAGTATACGTCAAAGAGAAAAAAAAATCTAGCCGTCCACCTGGGGAAGGACGGGTGGGGGGTGGGCTTGAGTTCATAAAAAAGCTTTATGAATAAAAGGCCCCGTGAGACACCCGGCACCTCGGCTGACGTGTAATTAAAGGCGTGGAGGGTGGTGGTGGTGGGGGGTGATTTATTCATTTTCATAGAAAAGGGGGAAATAGACAGGTAGGGTGCGACAAGGTCTTTAAAGGTGGGCTGCTGATGAAATTTTCATGCCCCTATCCCACCTTAACCCTCCCCCAGAGTCTAACAAATAAATAGGCGATGGGGCCTCTGTATAGCAGAGTGAGTGCCACCAAAGATATCCCTGCCCCTGAAAAGGGTTGAATCAATTTCCATAAAGAAACCAAGAATGCGCAAGACCTATTTGGATGTGCTTGACATTTTAGTAAAAAAGAGAGAAAGAGGAAGGTGAAGGGTGAGGGTGGGGAAAAAGCAGTGGCTAACAAAGCATTTCGGCAGATCCTCCCAAGGAGCCGATGCGCTGTCTTGATGCTGACAAGCTCATGCACGCGCACATGCACGAGGACCAGCCATTAATAACAGGACTGAAAAAGAAAGTCCCGTTATTTAAAACAACCAAACAAAAGACTTCACTGTGCTCAACACTTGATGACGAGCCCTCCAACTAATCTTGGGTTGACAATTACATGAAAATCAACACTGTGTTATTAGATATGTCTCCCTCCTGTTCTACATGCGGGATGTAATCACTGTGTGTAAGTGGCCCGCTGAATTTGTACCATCCACATAAAGAGAGCCAAATGAAGATTTCATCCTCCATTAAGGAGAGCATGAAGCTGCTGCCTCTTTCCCAGAGCTTAGTTAAGTCCTCGGATGTCTGCTTTCCCGTTAAAGGCACTGCCTCTCCTGCTCCGCTGCCTAACAGCACTGAAGGAAGATGAGCAAATGAAACGAGGAGAGTGAAAGACGCAGATGGAGCTCAGACAGGAGCATCCCTGTTTCTTTAGCTCTAAACCTTGATCCCATCACCTCACGGGCCCACCTCATCGGTCAGGCAAACCGATGGAGTCGCTGCATTTAATCACGGCACCACTGAACATTTTTTTGGCTAGAGAGGGATGGTTTCTGCAGCAGCATCAGGGGCACGGTCCCTCCTGTGCTCAAGAGTCTTTGATTTAAAACAGGCCGATACATTTTTTTTTCTTCAGGTAATTAAATTAAAAGCTGGAGAAGAGAGATATAAGCAAGAGAGGGCGAGATGCAAGCACAGCGAAAGCAATAATGACAGAATTTGAGGGGTTTTTCTTTTTTGCTGTTGAAGCACTCATCCAATTCATCCTGTCTTTTTTTTCTTTGTCTCTCTTTCTATTAGGAGGAGGATGAGGAAGAGGAGCAAAGGAGACACGAGAGGAGAATCGAGCGGACGGAGCCAGTAGGAAGGGCCGATTCCTCACTGGAACATTCACCAGTGTTTCATATAGAGTGAGTGGCGTACCGCTAACACCACAACCCCACCCATACGCCATGTTAAGAGTGAAATTGTACAATTACAGTTAATCACGATTATTGTAATGGCTGCATACCAATTTCTTGTTTCGCCGCCCACTTTACGACCATGTGCCAGTAACAACCCAAACATCGAGACCAAGGCCTCAGTCTGTAAACATCGTCACGCGTATCTGGGTCGTGTTGATTTGTCTTCACGTCCTTATCGGAACAAATGAGCCTTCCTCCCTTCCCTTCCCTCCCCCGCCCCCGTTCTCTTATATGTTTTCAATTAATTAGTTCTTTTAGCGCAACAGCAGTCTGATGTTAATCACTTAATTGGAGCCTCCATTTGGATCCTTAATCGACCCTGAGGTCCACCAGTTGCGCTTTGTAACGGATGACTTAGCACAGGCAACTCAGCGAGGCCTCCCACCAATAAGGACCCCACTCCCTCACGCCCCCACTCCTGCGCATCCCACTGACCTCATGTCGTGTTTGACTGTGCCGTCTGTTTACATTCTGCATTTCTACATGTTGTTTTCACTTCTGTTATTTTTTAATTATCATTATTATTCATACACTTCTCTCCTACTCCCTTCTCCTCTTCTTTCTGGCTTCATCCATCACCATCCCGCAGAAGCATGCTCAAGCCCGTCGAGGTGTCCAATGAAGGTGAGCCCCTGGGGATCCACGTAGTGCCTTTCAGTTCACATGATATCAGGTAAAAAAACAAAACAGACACAAGCTGAAATTCAGTGCATCTCAGTTTCACCATCCAGTGTTGCTTTCTTTTTGCTCTCACTCATTATTTCACTCATTTTTCTTACTCTCTCTGTCCTTTGTTCTGTCTTACATATCTCTTTTTATGTGTTGCTCAAGGCTGTTCTTCTTCTTCTTTTTTTTTAACTGCCTCTGATTCTTGCAGTCATCTTTTTTTTATTATTGTGAGCCTCGCTGTTGAAACGCCACACCCAAACTCAGCACCGCTCACATCCCACAGCTTTGAAGCTCCCAGTGGTGAGGCGAATGGATGAAAGTAGTTTTTGCTCTCGACTGCACAGTTTTCTCCAGGTCTTGCAAATACTTTTTCTAACTGGGTTGTCGGTCATCGTTGTGCACGTGTTGTCTTGAAACTTGCTTTGGACTACTTCCTCTCGCCTTTTTTTTTTCTGTCTTTTTAACTGATAGGAGTGTCGATGACAAGGGAACGAGAGGCGTCTGAGTTTCAAAAAAAAGAAAGGAAAAAAGGGGGGACAGAGGAAGCGGTTAGATGTAATCAAACTAAAAGCTTGTGTATAACACAGATCCCTGCTGCATGCCAGAAGGAACTGGCTCGCCACCAAGGTGAATGTGACTACTCAGCACTGGAGAAGGAAAGTCAGGGATGAGGTGGAAAGACGGAATGAGGAGATCAAACGGAATGACATTTGAAGGGGGAGAGGAGGAGAAAGGGGAGTGGTGTCATTGAAGGTGGCTCAGACACTAATCTCATTGCTGTTTATAAGCAAGTGTCAGGAAACTATATTTAGCTCTGACCTCGCACTAACTCCATCTTGACACCTTGAGTCAGAGCTGCAAAATAGTGATTCAGGATGAGGTGAGCCTAACGGAGGGAACGATTTCTAAAGGAACTTAAGCAGTTCAGCTCTCATTAGATGCACTGCTGTCCTTAAGCTCCCCTGTATTGCCCCTAAATCAGACAGCATCTTGGAGGAAACAACATTAACGCTGCGCCGGCAGTAAATTTCTTCCCCATCAGCTAAGGTCGGCACTAATAGCTATCACAGCCTTCAATTAACTTCAGCCATGATAAAACTTATTGTCTGGTCAGTGGGATGATGCTAATTGCCTGTCCGAGCTTTTTCTGCGCGTCGTGCACTGGGACAGGAGGCATTAGGCTCAGCGGGCTGTCATTAGTGTCTAGACCAGGGCCAGAGGGGTCAGACTGCCAGCAAAACCAGACAGCAAACAAGGAACTGCAGGCACTCCAGCATCAGGCTGCCCCCGTATTCTGCTCCACTGCACTGACATCAAGTCAGATCCAAGCAGGAGGGGGAGACAACTGTAGGAGAGAGCTTAGATACTCTGCCACTCTAGCAGGAAGAATCTTTCCCTGCCACACACACACACTGAAATGCACAGATACTTACCTGAAAATGAGCTCACACTAATGCAGTTTGTGAGCAGTTCGGACCGACCTTGAGAAGTGTGTTCCCTCTCAGACTCCTTTTACAAGCAAAAACAGTTCTCAGTGCATCGTCACTTACCTACCTTGAGAGCAGCGTGCACACACAAATATCCCGTACATCTACGCACGCACGCACGCCCCCTTCCAGATGCGTTCCTAGTTTAATGAACTTCTCATTCCATGACATTCTTCAATTGTAAACAAACTGCGGACATAATTGCCATGCATAAATGGATCCTGATTGGATTATTATTTGATTAAAGGCAGTAGATGAGAGCAGGTGGCCTCCTCCAAATCAGCACTGCTACCCAGCCACAAGATGGAGTAAAGCCATATGGTGCGGTAAGATGCTGATTCCTTTTTTCGAGGAGAAGCGAGACTTAAAGAGTCTTTCTTCCCCCCCCAGAGGCTGCAGAGAATCCACAAACTACAAATCCCTTTTTGCTTACATCTGCCACCTAATGAATTGCAGCCTTTGAGAGTGACTTTTAGATTTTTTTTTAGTTCTTTACAAGTAACTGACAAGTATCTCTAAAAAAAACAGAAGCGAACCTCCATCAGTTTGAGAGGATGGGATTATAGCCAACACAATAATAGTGCTTTTCACGAAATCATCATCTTCTTTAAATCTCTAAACGATGCCGCTTTATCCCCAGTCCGCTCTGCCGCGGCTTGAATACTGATCAGGGATCAACCAAAAACTCCTTTATCTACTGTACCGTCTCCAGTCTGCTAGCAAATCAGAAGTCATTAGCGTGTGTCCGTGATGTAATCTCCGTGCGCAATACTTTGTTTTCAAGCCGCCAACACTTATGGAGATAAAGCACAATCATGTCTGCTTCCACGCCGGCCGCAATTACTCTCTGCTCAACACATTTAACCTGACCTGGCAACTCAGACACCAAGAAAGAGGGAAGGGCCTTTTGTGATCTTTAATTTCAACTTAATGCCGACCCATTTACCCCCGCTGAGTGGCTGAGATGAGTCTTCGGCGCGAGCGTGAATGTCCACATTATGCAGCCAATTAAAGCAATGTTCTGAGAGTGGCCCTGTTTGGTTGAAATGCTAAAGAGCTGCGCGAGCCTGCCCTTGACGTCTGCAGTAAACAGGGTCACAACAGTTTTGAATGTGCTGCTGTTTATGCGTCCAGGAAAAGAGACAGGAAGGGAGAATTATGAGAAGCATGACACTTATGTCCTTGACACCAATAAGGTGTAGCTTAGGGTCTAATTATACCCCTGTCTGGTACATCATTGTTTAGCTTGTTGATGGTTTTTGCTCCGGTAGATTTCAGAATTTCTTCAAAATAAGCCTCCAAACTTTTTTGTCAGTTTATGCAAGGACACCACACATTTAAAGTCAGTTTACCTGCTATCTCAGAGGCATCTTGCAGCTTGTAGCCAGAGTTTGTAGCTCTGCTGTGTGAGCATCCATCAGATATCTTTGCATGTGGTTATCCTTGAGGCCTAACTAAAGCCCTCAAGGAGCTCACTGATGTAGTTATTTAGAGGGGGAAGAAGGGCGGAGGGATATTTGAAGGTAAAGGTTGGCGTTTTTTTTAAGGATTACTGAGATGGCACAGCCGTGGAACTTCTTGGGTTTTTTTTCTTTCTCAAACACCGCAGCCGGCTCTAGTCTTAAGCTCCAATGAAGGCGACTGTAGCACTTCCCTGGAAGCCATAAGATGATCTCTTAGCTGTTGGTCTGGATTATTTCAACCCACCCTGTCATTCTTTCAGACCTGCCCACAGGAAGAAAAAGAGGAAAGGAGGACAGAAGGACAGACGGAGGCTTAAAATGAGTGCAGGGAAATTCAGGACTCTATCCAAGCCTAGTCTGCAAAGTTAACTTTTGTTGACTGAGTGCATTACAATGGGCTAAACTCATTTTGTAATCTTATTTACTTCCCCAACTCTGTTGGAGACTTGAATATTTTAGGCACTCTGTTGATGCAAAAGTTATAAATCTTCAGGCCATAAAATGGCAACCAATGTCAATGCTGCACTACAAAAAGCTTCACTTCATACAGATGAGGACAGACTCGTTAGCCCCTCCTCTATGAAAATCTCTTTTCTCAAGTGCTTCAAAACAGAGCAAGAGATTTTCGCACAGCTTTTCTAAAACATCCTAGTTTTAGGATAATGGAAGTTTGATGGATAACAGCCTGCAGTCATTTGTTGTAGTCTTTAGGAAGTCTCACACATGTCTCCCAAGCAATCCTAGCCCATTCTTCTTTGGAAAAATTGGCCAGATTTGATGGTCTTCTGGCATGTACATAGGTCTTCAGTTCACCCCACAGATTTTCAATGGGATTCAAGTCAGGGTTTAATGCAGGCGAGTCATCAGCAGTCACTTGGGTCTTCTGGAGGTAGCTCTTCAGCAGGAGTGAGGCATTATTTGGGATGTTGTCATGTTGGAAGATAAAGGGGTGGCTGTAGCTCAAGAGGTAGAGCAGGTCACCGACTGATCGGGTTGGTGGTTCGATCCCCGGCTCCTCCAGTTTGCATGCCAAGTATCCTTGGGCAAGATACTAACCCCAAGTTGCTCTCCGATGCATCCATCGGAGTGTGAACGTGTGTGAATGTTGTTAGAAAAGCATTCAGTTTTGGGTCAGTGCTTGTGAGAATGGGTGTGATTGGCATGTTGTATAGAGCGCTTTGAGTACTCGGGGAGAGTAGAAAAGCGCTATATAAGAATCAGTCCATTTACCATTTTAATGCTGACTGCTTGAGGTTTTCTTTCAAGGTCTTCACGTCCTTCTCTTTTCATGACTTTGTTCATCGTGACAAGATTCACAGTTCCAGACACACTGAAGCATCTCCACAGCATAATACTCCCACCACCAAGCTTCACTGTGTGGATGATGTTCTTTGGGTTCTACACCTTTCATTTCTTTTTCTAAACATAGCAATAACATTTGTTTTTAGCATGATGCTTTCTCAAGTGATACCTCAAACCCTAAATGTGTCTTTGTCTGTACCTTCTTCTACACTCTCTTCTTGTCTCCGCTCCATCCATTCTGATTAGGTTTCTTGATTACGTTTCTTTCTCTACCTTTTCATTAACTTTTAAAAGTACACGTGCAATTTCATTGTGACAGTAGTTGCCTAAGTCTTGTGTTATGACTTACCTGTTGCATGAACCTTTGCAGGACACAGGGCTTGCTAGTGAAGCGTTTGGAGCCCGGAGGCAAAGCAGAGCAGGAGCGTCTCTTCCAGGAGAACGACTGCATCGTCAGAATTAATCAGGGAGACATTCGCAACCTGCGCTTTGAACAGTAAGCTTTCCATAGTGACGCTTGGAACATTTTTTTTGCATGCAGTATTATTCTGAACACAGCTATTTTTGTCAGCTGACATTTTCTCCTTCTGGTAACCTCTCTTCTTGTCACTGGATGCCATGCTGATTTTAATTTACTTTCCTTTTCCTCCGATAGTAGGGAAGCACTGTCTGCCGAGTGATGCAGTTCACACCGAAAGCACTGTGTTGGACATTAAGCGCAGCGACAGTAAATAGTGTTGCTGTTGATAAGCGGAATCCAAACTGCGGGGAGACGTGACACCCACACAGCCGCACAATAAAACAGAAATATGACCGACTTGTTGGCCTTCCTGTAATAGGTCTCAGTGACCTGCAGTCCTTCACAGCTGTGCTGCTTTCTGATCCCAAACTATCCACACTCTTCTCTCCATTCATTTCTGCCAACGCGTCATAACCTTTGTCTCTTTAAACACTCGTAAATATAAGCGTGAATGTGTGGCATCTCACGCGACACGGACACATATATGCGGTGATACTGACATACAAAGGCATTTCTGCACTTGTGTATGTGTGTGCGTGCACCAGTATTAAATGGATTTCTTCTCCTCGAGGCTGAAAAATCGAGGCACTGTATAAAGTGGTCTGTTCAGCTCTCCACAGAAAGAAATAGCCCAGATTTTTGCTACCAAAGGCCCAGACAACAGTCGCACCGGGCCTGCACATCTAAAAACAGTGGGCTTTGAACCACAATGCTGCAAAAATTACAGAAAGTTTAGCCTTCAAAAGTGAAGTCAGTAGCTATGAATTATCTCTGAACAACTGTATCACTGTAGGAATGTTTCTTAAGAAAGGTGTGATAGCAAAAGCTCTCCAGCATCTTGTTAAATGGAAGCAGTTGGAGACACTGTGCTAATCTGTTTATCACCCTGCATACAAACCCACTAAGGTTTCAGAATCCTTTAAAACGAACCTATTGTCATTAGTAAACATCGCAGTTTCTTTCACAGCTTTTTTTTCTTTTCTGCTGTGAAAGAAGCTTACCCACCAAATCCACAAGGGAGTGATGTTTTGTAGCCTCTCCTTCCAAACACACCCTCCTCACCGGCATCTGCACGCTTATGATGTTTGTGATGTTTTGTTTTTTTTGGGGGGGGGGGGGGGGGGGGGGGGCGTTTGCATAAAAATGAGGCAAAGGAACAAAACTTTAACCCCACCCCCACCCATCGTTGATTGTGTGCCACAGAGAGTGACAATTTAAAGTGATAGTCTAATCTTCTTGGATTGTTTTGCATGGGTAAATATTTTGAAGCGCTTAATCTAACTGAATGTAATGATGCATTGATGGGGGTAATTTATTATTCAATCAGGCTCGCGCAGAGGCTGATTGCTGGAGTGATGGCAGCGCGTATGTGCACGGGAACATTTGCGTACAAAGCACGCATGCACGCACACAAACTTCGCCCCAGCCTGTCATCACCCTGCAGTGCGCATATGCGAGTGATTCTCGCAAATTACCATAAGAATGAAAACAGGAGAGAGCAAATCTCGCAGAAGTAGCTCGGTGCGCGTTCGCCTCTGCGACGCGGCTTGCGTGGAGTGCTGTCTGTTTGCGGCGGAAGCGGCTTAGCGGCTGTCATTGGGACAGAATCAGCATGGTATTGCTGGTAATGGGGAGGGGGCTGGAAAAAGAACATGGGATTGCTGGAATCCAGACATCCACTGTGCCTCTGGCCCCCTTATGCTGCAGTGTGCCTCACTCCTGGCCAGCCTATCTATATGCTAAGTGCTGCTGGCAAACCAGACTAAACAATTCTTGTGTCTGGGAATGATGGCGAGCTCTTGTCTCGGCATATTTGGCCTCCCCCAAACTCATACGAGACTCGGTGTGTTCCCGCCCCATTTTGTGTTTAAGGAATGAATTCTGTGTGTGTGTCTGCTTACTTGGGAACTCATCGTCTGTAAAGCTTCCCTGGTGCATGATTCATCACCTCTGTTCTGATTGTTGAGTCAACTCATAACCATTTATCTCCAACCATGAACAGACTCACACAAACACACAAATGACCGCATAGTATAGAGATTTAACCTATATCACACGCAGTAATATTTTATGACTGATGCACCACTTACTGTCCTTATCTCTTACCCGTCTTGATGCTTGTAATTATAGATAATGTAATTTCTGCCCCATAATGCATTGCAGGAAGTAGTCCTGCGATTAGCCGCGCAGGTCTCAACTCTCTGTATCTCCTTTCAACATACAGTGCATCATGGCTTTCCTTATCCTTCTGTATCTGCCAAGCTTTGGTGCTACATTATTGTACATGTATCTCTTATCATGTTTAAAGCTAATTCATTTCTGTCTGTGTGACCTTACCGCTCTCTCCCTCGCTCTATGTTGTTTCACCTTCAGAGCACAGAACATTTTCAAGCAGGCGATGCGTTCCCAGGTTATCCTTTTCCACGTGGTCCCTGCAGCCATGAAGAAGCAATATGAGCTGCTGTCAGCACAGAAGGAGCTGAGCAGCCCACCTCAGCTGAACAGGGTTCGTTTCAGCCAGGAGTCTCAACAGCCAGCAGACAGGTCCAGTCTGACCGGGCCGCTGACGCCCAGATCAGGACAACCACCGGGCCTCAATCACAAGTGGGTTTCACCTCCCTTTTCTTTTATTGAATGGTTACTAAATAGTTTATTTTTTCTACCCAAGATACCTTCACACTGTTCTCATACATGAAACAAAGAAAAATCAATAAATCAAAGAAAAAAAGAAAAATTAAAAAGCTGCCACAGATTTGATGTGTGTGAAAGGGAGTGCTGTTGTAATTGCAGCAGTCAGAGACTTTCACTGGAAATCCGTCAGAGTTTAAAAGCTACGCAAAAAAAAAAGACAAGAGAGCAGCCTAATTGTAATTTGTACCTTAGACCTCTGAGTCTGCATCGGTGATCATCTTGTCAAAAGCCTGTTTTATCTGCCTGTGGTTTCTGTTAATTGTTGTAAAAACTCTGGCCTAGTTCCAGAAAGACAAAGATGTGGGTTTGTGTTTGTGGTCATAATGTCAGTTATACAGAACGATCAATCCTCCGTCTGTGCCAGTGAAAAGGTTCTTGCTACAAATACAGTTATTATTTAATGGTGAAAAGTCATTACTGTGCGTTATACATTACATTACAGGAGCCTGACGATGAATCTATATTTCATGTAACGACTCTGAACCCTTGTCTCTGTAGCCACCATGGCTCACTGGCAGAGAGCACCCCAGACTCGAGTAGACGCTTTGCCACTCCACCCCACATTTTGATCTCCAGGACCCCGTCAGCCCCTTCGCCCTCCCTGCAGCGCAGGATAAGCACAAACGCCCCCAGAACCATCGACCTAAAGAACAAAGGTCGCAGGTTCAACGTCCAACTGAAGAAAGGTGAGAGTAGCAAAACGAGGTCAGTGCTGTAGGAGTGAAAACCAGCAGAATCATGTTTGCAATTTATGTGTGCTGACATCATATGGTGACATGAGCCCGCCATGTTTGATCTGCTTTTTAGACATTTTTGTGTTATTAAGTGAGATATGTGTGATAATCGTATGTTTCAAAGCAAGTAGTGGGAAAATTCTTGGGGAAGGCTTAACAGTGGGTTGACCTTGCTTCTAACCATGGGAAAATTTTAAAAAGTGGCTTTTTTTTAGTTCAGAATTGCTTCTGCCAAAATTTCTGTCAGCCTGTCCACTGGCAGATTACATCGGCCTCCGCTCTTTATCAGCAGAAAGCCGGGGAAGAGCCCTGTATATCTGATAAAACTCCAGCATCAAAGAGTATATTCTTCACAAGACAGGCTTCTGCATTTAAACATTTAAATGCACTGAAAGTTTGCAGTTAGACACGAAAGATGCTGATCCTAAAGCAGCTCATGTGACAGCGTTAAAGTGTTTCATTAATTTGACCAATAATCTCTTTGTTTGCTTCTATGTCTATCAACCCCGTTACTAAGTGCGATAAAGGCGATATCTTGTCAACTTCTAGCATTTAAAAACTCCAGAGTAAACAAAAGGTCAAAGAGCTCTTAATGCAACCGAAATCCTTCTGGAAATAAAAAAAATCTCCTCTTGCCTTTGCGCTTTGTTTAACCGAGAAGGCCGAAAGCAAACACAGATCAGCCCCGTCTTGAAAACAGGTTGTGGTTTCATCCGTTCATGCTACAGTACATCACCGCGGTCTTGTGGTTAAGCTTCGGCAATCCATCTGCTTCCAGCTGAGCTGGGTTTATTTGTGGACTTGGACAGACCTTTGATACCGGAGCAGTTGTATTTCTTTGTGGTGGCTTCGCTGCCAAGCCGTGTCATTTCCACCAGTTAGCCATCTTCATGTGAATTAGCGAACAGTAGGAAGCAGAGTGAAGTAGTTCTAAGGCGATGTCCTGACTCCGTCGATTTCTTTTTTGCTCCTTTTTTTTTTCGGTTCCCGGAGCAGATGTTTACTTGAAAGCTGGCACTGAGGCCTTAGCGATGAGCTTCAGGGAAGGGTGCGGGAAAAAGTGAGGGCTGCGGCACGGGGTAAACGTGACCCACTCTGGGGACATGCAGTCACAAGCTGCTCTAACATGTTTGGCAAAGTTTCCCAGCGCTGCCGGCAGAGTTCTTTGACACTGTGGAGCTGAAGTGTAACTTATATTTATGTGTTTATAACGTGATAAAGTTTCCCCACACGACTCTAATTTCCGGAAAGATGTTGGTAGAACTCGAGCACCAGGCTGACGCCTTCAGTTTAGCTTATATCCACCAGCTGCATGGCTTCATGGTCACTATGAAATATTTCAGTATTGCCCAAGTAACAGAAATGGTTTCAAAGCCTGTGATTTCAGTGAGAGTTTACCGGCACATAACTTCGAAGCCGTTTGTGAACTCCAGATGGAGATGTCCAAATGTTGTTAAACTGGGAATTTAACGGAGCATTAGGAAAAGGCTGAGTTGAGGGAAACGCGCCTCTGAAATCCATTTTGACGGTTCCGTTTGATTGCCATCACGCTAATGCACTTCTAGAAGGGCTTCGGCGGTTTTGTTGTCTGCTCATTGTAATTGTTGTGATTCAGCCTAAGTGGCTCAGAGTTCCAAGTGGCAGGAGCAGATCCTGAATGGCAAATTAACAAGAGTGCCTTAATCAAATACTGCTGTTGAAAAGGACATACGCACCCCATTAAGTCATTCTAATGTGCCTCAGCCTCTCTTCATGTTTGCTGCTTAATTGGCTTATTGGAGCCAGGATTTCAGCTAATCCAGAAAGGGACACAATTACTTTTACCCCGGCCTGGTCTGGTACCTAAAATAAATACATCAGTGGTTAATTAGCACAGGAATATTTAGAGATTGTATTCTCCTAATTGGCTGATTGTAGACTTTGAACAGCGGGATCTTATAATGGGCCTGAGTTGGGTTTGGGATGCGTGTTGGGCGGCAGTTTGTGAAAAGGGTCAGAGGGGAAGGGGAATCCCAACTGCCATGGCGAGGATTTGAAAAAAGGCAGGATATAATCAAAAGCTGTGATACATCTGTGTTAAATGCCATCTGCATTTGTTTACCCCTCTTATTTTCAGTCGTTTGAGGACAGACTAGCATCTGCACTAAGTGGAGAACCTCCCACGGCAACTGTGGGATCTGGTATTTAAAAGTTTGGCAGTCAAACTGCGCATTTAATATTCAACATAAACGATGACAGCTATTTTTGTCTGCTCACTTCTCGCTCAGCAGTGATGGACAGATCATAGAACGTCGTTATCCTCAGCAGCTCAACTTTCTGGCTTCAAAGTGATCTCTTCATCACCTTTCTGCAAGTTTATTTGTGCGTGGAAGCCAGGAGAAAGTTGCCAGCCGCGCTCCTCAATCTTAATGCCCCTTGTTCATCAGCGGCATCACTGTCAGGGAGACGACAGACTGCTAAATAGACATACAGGGAAAAGTAGGTCATGATGAACCATCAGAGGTGCTGACAGCTCTGTGAAATGAGCAGCTACTTTGACACGAATGCTAATCACTGCTGTTAGCGTCAGAAAAGCCTCGGCTAAAACCGCAGAACACGACTTTCCAACTTGGAAATGCCTACAGCTAGGTTATGCATGGTGGAATCTTAACCGCCGCTCTGAAAGACGTTCTTAATGACTCTTCTAGTTTAATCTGACACGCAGCATTTGCACGGTTTATCACATGTAGCTGACATTTGAACTACGTCATGCTTTTATCTGAAAAATACAGCTCTGGTCAGCAGAAAAGGTTAGAGCGGAGAGATCTTCTTATTTACCTGTTATTGTATTTGCCTGATTCCTCTTAGACTATCAATTCATATTCGTTTGAGCAACCTTAAAGGTCAACCCTTAAACTTAAAGCAAATGGCTTTGCAAAGCTGATGCCCGAAGTGTTTTTATCACATGTGGTTGTTGAATTTCACTGCACTTGGAAGAGACAGAGGATTTTCCTTTAAATATACAAAGCTAAGAAACAAATTTGAGTGCACACACAGTGATCACTGCTTTCTCCATTAGGCTAACCTCAGGCTCCCTATATATCATCCAAGACTGCTTTGACCCAGACATGATTTTTACACAGCCTTTGTGGCCTGCCTTTGCACCAAAACTCTGGAGGGGTTTTTTTGGGTTTAAAATCTGGCACACGGTGCAGTGTGGGAACATTCAGAAATAAGCACTTTAACTATTTAGGTGTCCTGCACTTTAGTTTAAGAGGATATTGAACAGAGTTTTAATGCATTTCCCAATCCATAATCATTCATTTGTCTCTGCTTATTCTTAACTGGTCTTTAATCTGACCGCGACTTCCACGATTGGCTTTAAAGTCCGTTCACATTCATTTAAAACACTCAATTTTGGTTCATAGCACTGATACTATGTTTAGAGTTCAAGACACACCCAATCATGGAAATATGAAAAAATGGCAGCATGGAAGCAGGAATGTCTGTATTACCTCGTGGAGGTTCAGGACATGGTGGAAGGCCATCATTTGATTCCTGCTTAGTGGATTAAAAGTTACTTTTTTTAATAATGGGGGGAAAAGTTGTATGCCCTTAGCAGTATTTATACACAGAATACACTTTTTATGTTTCTGTACTTTTAAAATGAAACCCAGAAATAGAAAATGTCGCTGTCATAAATAAATTGCTCCTTAGTGACATTTAAACCCCCAACCCCCGGGCCACGCACCGGTACCGGTCCATGAGTTGTTTGGTACCAGGGTGCAGTTGAGGCTCGGGTGTGAAATTTATGGTTTTCAGGGTTTTTGTTGTTATTTTTTTAATCGTTTTTATCGTTAACTTGGTTTCCCTGAATCTTTTCCCGTGTGTTATGAATAAATCCCATTTTTGGTACCTGTACTGGTTTTATTTTGTTGTATCTATCCGCAACACCTTAAAGGCCGGTTCGTGAAAAATCGGTCCGTGGCGCTAAAAAGGTTGGAGACCACTGGTCTTGACCATTTTACTGAAATTTGATCGTAGCAATTCAAGATGGTACTCAGTAGTTTGTGTGGCCCCCGTGTTCTTACATATATGCCTGACAATGCTGACGTGACCAAAAATTCTGGCAATGGCACACATTGATGTGCCATCCTGGAGAAGTTAGACTACCTGTGCAACCTCCACAGGGTCCAGCTATCACGTCATGCTGCCAGTAGTGACACTGACTCTAGCCAAATGCAAAACTAATGAGGAGGGAAACATGTGAGTGGCCTCCACCTGCAAACCATTCTTGTTTTGGGGGCTGTCTCATTGCCCCGCCTCTGCTACTTAAGTGATCAAATCAATATCCCTCAAGTTTAACTGACTTGGTGCTTTGCTCGGATTAGAAAGGGTTCCTTTAAATTTTATTGAGCAGTCTGTTTTAAGGATAATAGAAAATGACAACAGACAAACAGTTTTTCAGTTTACTGCCGATCATGAGCACACTGCTGGCAAGCTTACCAAATGACAACATCACAGCATGGCATGTTTGCACCAGGAAAGAAAAGAACAAGTGATGAGCTGTGCTTTGTAAAATGTCACAATACCTTTCTAAGTGTCTTCAATTGTTAACTAGGTCCAGAGGGTCTCGGATTCAGCATCACATCCAGAGATGTCCCGATTGGCGGCAGTGCTCCAATTTACGTTAAAAACATCCTTCCTCAAGGCGCCGCCATCCAAGACGGTCGACTTAAAGCTGGAGACCGGCTGCTGGAGGTGAGGCAGGACATCAAACATCCTCTAACCATGACACAGTGTTCAGCGAGTGTGTTCTGTGAGATTGCGTGTTATTTCAGAGACAAATTACTCGTTTCCTGATGTGACTTTGTTCCTAAATTCAGTCTTACTGAGCCTTTGTTGGAGCGAGTCGAATAAGCTGCGTTCCCTTTGTTTTGAATTTCTAAGAAAATGTGGTTAGATGGAACAATATTTTGATTATACTTCAGTCAGACTGACATGGAAATCAGCGAGTGCTCCCTTTAGGGGGAAATAACCCATATTTAATTCCAGTTCCAACTGGCTCACAGGGTAATCTGCATAAAGGTTATGTGGAGGCCATAGTCCCCCCTCTTAAGAGTGAGTTTAGTTTCGCCTCCGACTGTGTATCTGTTGTACATTTATTTTTGTAAGTCTTCTTTTACGCTTCGTGACTCCGTGTATGTGTATATGTACGTGCAGGTTAGTGGGGTGGACCTAAATGGTAAAAGCCAGGAAGAGGTGGTAGCCCTGCTCCGAGCTACACCCATGGGTGGAACCGTGAACCTGTTGGTGATTCGCCCAGAGGACTCCCTGCTGCCCCGAGAAGTGGTCAGTGCCCAGCCAGCACCTCATAAGAGTTTTCTAGATTTCAGCTGTTTGGTAAATGTTGATATTTATAGAGAGTTTGAGAGGACTTGCACAGGAAAAGCTGTGATTTTCTCAGCCTATTTGCAATTATAGTTTTATAGCTGTAATAAAAAATACGAATTTGACACATGAATGGGAGGACAAGAAACTAGTTGAGACAGTGTAGGATTTCTCTTACTTGTTGCCATTATTACTTCTCAGTGGATATTAGCCAAACTCCCATTGTCAGTTTGATAAAGCATATCCTACTTGATTCAATGAAGTCTCTCAAGGAATCTGGTAAATGTCACTAAATGTCTAACATCTTGTACAGAGTATGGATTTGTCATGGTGCCTGCACTAATATTCCCTTAACTGCTCCTCCAATCCATCAGCTTCTCCATCTTTCTGTCATTTTTTAAAATTATGTTGTCTGCACTGATTTTAATTTAACATTTGTTTATTGTGTCACTCTGTCAGTGCTCTCATTATTAATGCTAGTGGATGGCTGCTGTCCACTTAAGGATTTCTTCTCTCTAAAATATGAGCCTCTGAGCTCTGAGTTGACTCCGAGTCGCCGGTTTAGGACAAATATTCGACTTTCCATGTACAGATCCCTCCTTTAATTGTGGCTTATGCTTTTTTTTTTCTCTCCTCACACAGATGGTCATTTTAGCACATACAGACATGCAGACACACAGACCCATTATATGCACACACAGGCACTCTGAAATGATGTGCCTAAGTGTGTCTAAGTGCACACAAATACAGCTTTGGACATATTCAAACACACACCCTCCCAGTGAGCCACACAGTCTACATACAGGGTGACTTTGGCTGTCGCGCAACAGATGGCGAGGCTACTGCCCCCGTCCAGCCTGCGCTCTGTGTCTGTGACAGCAGGCTTAGTCGTCACAGCACCTTGGCAGGCCAGGGGCTGCTGATGCCAGCCTCACTCCTTACCACAGCACTCAGCCCGGCACCCTGGCTGTTAACCCCGCAATAGGAGCTGTTCAACCTGTGGAATAATGGCCCTTTGAAGCAGTAGCCTGCTCTTTTAATATGCTATTTCTCCATCCACGCACCAGCTATACTTTCATTTTTTTTTAGGAAGTTGGCACAAGAGCACGTGTTAAAGTTCTCTTGGTATTAAGGAAGTCCCCAAAAAGTCATGTACCGCCTTAAAATGCCTCACACATGTTTATAAAATATGCTGCACTTTTGATGCTGCCTCATGGCTCAGGTACGGTGGCCCTGAGAGGTCAAACTAAATAACTCAATAATGTGACAATGACAAGATGCTTAAAGAACTGGAGGATTGATCGATGTTGTGAGGGACAAAAAGATGTGGTTTCCTCCATTTTTTGAAAAAACTTTTTTCGTGATTGACGTAATACTGTAGATACATGTTTGCTGTTAGCCGCTTACTGTTAGCTCATCACTGTTGTTCCCTCACTCTCCTCTTGTTTTCTCAGGGTTCCTTTTTTGTGAGCTTTTGCAGAATTTTTTCTCTTTCTGTTGTGTTTTGTTTGTTTTTCTAGTTGCTGGTGTTTTTTTAAAGTTGCAGTGCGTTTCACCTCTCTGGATCACCTAGGAGCCACTGCTAGCATCAAACCTGTAACCTTGATGTCATTCAACTGGACTCTTTAAAAACACACACACACACACACACACACACACACACACACACACACACACACACACACACAAAATAAACTAAATACTTAAAACTAACTGGAGGTAGACGCCAAACTGATCCACGCAGCCTTGACAGCAGCTGAGTGACGCTGTGAGGGCTTTTTAAAAAATGCACGCCTGCCCGTGGCTCGTGTTGTGGAATGAGAGGTTGACGGCTACGCACTCTCGGCTCCTCAGGCGTGATGTGATTAGAAAAAAAAATCCATCGTGCGAAACCTGTCTAATAATCTCCTTTTTCTTTTTTGTTTTTGATTTCTCCATCTCTTGACCAACACGCTGTGCACGACTGCTGGTTAATATTTCATCACTTTCCATAGCAGATTAACTCTCTCGCTTACTTTTCCTTTTTTTTTAAATTCTCTCTCTCTCACACACACACACAGTTTCACATTTCCCAGCAGTGCTTTCACAAATCTCAATAATCCCTACAAGTATGTTCATAAAAATCAGATAAGGAGGCCAAGGCTCTGCCGGTGACAGTTATTGCAAATAAAGCATGGTAGAAAATTGTGGCTGGTAATTGCCTTCTCTGTCACACACTGTGGATAGGTGGGTGATGGGTGCGTGCATATATTTCTGCTACACACTCCACTGGTAGGGCACACATAACGGCGCACCTATAGACGAGTGTTTGTGGGCTGTCATTCCTGTCTTTCTTTGAATGATTTTTTTTAAATTTCAGCATGAGTGACACACACACACACACACACACACACACACACACACACACACACACACACACACATATAAATCAAAACGAAACAAAACAACAAAAAAAAACCCAGACCTTTTTGTCTAGTTGATATTTGCCTGCTGACGTTTAATGTCAGCATTGGAAATCCCTTCGTGCCTCCTTTTGTTTAGATGTTTGCTCGTGTGCTACCCGTGCTGCTTGCACCCCCAGAGGAATTAATTTACTCTCCCAGCATGTTCGCATTGCATCTTTAATTACCACGGTCAGGGTGTGTTTTGACATGCTTTCAGTAGCAGTAGCGGGAGCTCTCAATAGCTTTCAATAAATATGTAATTGCAGGAAGGAGAAAAGGTTAAATGGTAATAGAGGAAAAATGGGGCAATGCGGCTACGACTGCTGCTTATTTCCACCCATCTCCTCCTGCCCCTCCTCCTCTCCAGGGATGTCAATAACTATATTCAGACAGAGACAATATATTTTATCAAAGAAGGTGCTTCAACCTTGACTAAACTCTGGGCTCATTGATAACAAGTTTGTTTGTAGACACCAAGTTCTTCTCTACAAAGCCTCCTTCATCCTTGAGCATGTCTTAGAGGATAGTGGATCTGTTCGCATTTTGTTTTGTTGTCATGTTTTTTTACCTCTTTGCTTTTGAACCTCGTGGCCTTTAAGTGTAGAGGAAAGAAATGCTGAAACAGAGAGAAAAGTTCACCACAAACTCCAGACGCAGTAGCAGGCTCTGATCAGTGACTAGGTGCAGGTAGAAGAAAAAAAAGCCTTGACAGCTCTGGGAGTTTGAGTCAGTGATTTCAAGGCAAGAGATTAAAGGCTGGAAGTCAGATGAATTAGTGCCCCCTATGCGGCTGGAGGTAGAAAGGCTTTATGAATTATCTGTGAGCGCTTGTGTCTTCACAACTTTTTCTGATTGTTTCGTATTAGAGGTGAAAGGAAGTGGAGAAAGTTTGTGTCTTCGATAAAGAAACTAAGAAATGGAGTAAGAGAATGAGATGCGAAGAAGAGTTTAAAGGTTAAGAGGTCGATTGCACATTTTTAAAAAACCTAAAGCGGCAGTGTTAAATGCATTTTGAAGACACATCTACACTACACGCAGCCCACACATAGCACAGTAGATGTTATTTATTGTAGCCATTTATCTCCCGGCGTGCGGCCCCGTTTGTGCTTATAGCTGCGAGCAGTGCTTTGCCTTCATAGTGGATATTGTAATCCTGGCTTCTGCTTTGTATTTATTCATTTATTTTGTCCTATAACAACGAGCTAAATGTCATGCTTCGTTGTGCAACAAGCAACGGCAGCAGTCTAAAAACGAGGCACTGCCTAAAGACGTCCGTCCACGCCCTGTCACCTGTGGCGGAGCTCGTTCATGTGTCGCCTGTGTGTCGTTTCGAGCAAACACGGCAAAGTAAAAGCAGAGGAGTATAATCTGCAACATTTTATTATTAAATAAGGAGTTGGGAGGACCTTTAGCATGGGCCGTCTGTGTTTAGTGACAAATCATTGGTTTGAAACCAGCCTGCCTCTAGTTAAGTGAATTAGCCTGTTGCTATTGCTGCCGGAAAGTGATCCATGCACTAAATATATGTTAACTCTTTCCTGCATAAAGACATTTGACAACCTTTTTTGTGCCCTTGATGACGAGTATATCAATAAAAACACGAAGACCAATAGAGTAGTTCCTGGGCTTTTCCAAGAGTTTCCGAACTCACCGACTTCTGATGCAAACCTGCTCATTTTGTCCTATAAGCCTGAAATATATGACAGAAACCTCTCAGTTCAGAAAAGAGCTTCAAAGGTAACTCTTAGTACGCTTTCAAGGGGTAAAGTGTTAAACAATGCCACAAACTTCTGAGTCACACACAGTGCGTTCAAGCACCATAATAATGGTGCTCGTTCCTGCTCTTACATCGTTGCGTGACCCTTCAACAGCAGCACATTTTTCCTTCCAAGATAGCAGCGCGGACTGCGGAGAACAAATGGGCTTGTGTAGCCTCTGTTGTAACACTGTCGACCACATAAGAGCAATTAAACAGTGCATTAAAAACCCCTCTTTATGATCATATCGCACTTGTCACTGATCCATTAGTGGCTATATCTGCCAAGCAATGAGAATCTTAATTGCACGATTAATTCTGGCCTCAGATTGATGTGACAGCCGAATTTATGGCTCATGTGAATACTGAGGACGCGCAGACAAATGTGTGACACTGCTGCTTACATTTATAGCAGACTAATGGCCCACCCCGGCGGCCTGGTTTCAAATTCTGCCTGCTATGTTTTTGACCACTGTGCTGTAATCGAGGCAGACAGAACTACTCCATTTAAACATTGTGTTATATTAAACACAGGTCTCTGAAAACGATCGCATACATGAAGTGACAAAAGCACGGTTGCATTAAAATAGATGGATACGAGGTTCCGAATTGTTGTTTTTCTCTAAAAATCAAGCGGTCATCATCAATACTCGTTCACAGTTGGCTTTTGTTGCAGTGCCTGCAGTACAGTAAGGTTACCACTCATGATTTACCTGTGTTAAAGTTGGAAGGCAAGAACAGACGTATGAAGCTGTATTGATTTCCCTGCTGCAGAGATCCATTTACCGAGTCGGTAGAGGGAGAAATGAATTGATATCAGGCAAACAAAACACAACCCCCTGTCTTTGGAGGCAACTAAATTATACACAGATCTGCTCTGTCAGAGCCAAGCTCAATCCCTCCTCATTTATTTATACACTCCTCAACACAGAACGAACCTTTGTCATTTTTAACAGGTTACACGGGATGTTAAAGTGCGAGAACAGAACAGGAATCCTTCTGTCTTTGGCCACGGATGCATCTAAAATGTAATGGCGAATCAGCTGCTTGCATTTGGCAGAGATGGTCAGGATGAAATTGTTTTGATATTGTATGAAAAATGTTTCAACCGTCATCTCTGGCTCATGTCTTTCAGCACTTTAACAGAGCAGCTTTTAGATAAACCATTTGGCACATTCCACTGAAGCAGTGATAAACAGCTATGTGCTTATCTTAAGCTATGTGCTACCCACAGCCATGCCAAAACATGACAAACATCTTTGGAGCTAATATAATTAGATGTCTCTTAAAGTAATGTGTGTGTGTGTGTTTGTTTTTTTAAAATTTCGAGTGACTGTAAGGGTGAAGTAATTCACTGAAACTTTTGATAATAAAGTGCCAGAGACAGAATCGTTCTTGCGCGTCTCTTCAGCAGCTTATTTATATCACAGCGGGTGACAGAGCAAGAGCTATTTTACCTAAGTGAAACTTGGCGAAGGACTCGAGATCATTAATCATTTCTTAGTGGACTTTGTAATTTAAGGTGTTGCAACCTTTTTTGCCAGTATTCACAATTTTGTAATGAATTCCCGGTCTCCCTTTATGAAAAGACTTCAAAACAGTCCCAGCTGCTAGAAGGTAAATGGACGTAATCCTGCAGATTGCTCTAATAATACCAATGTGTGGATCTTGGGTGAAGTCCGATTACAGGAACTGCTCAAAAGACCTTTGGATGGAGCATTTGGAATGCCACGGTTTGGGAGTGTGCAGTCAGAGTTCTTCAGAACAGTTTGGCAGCATCAGTTGCATCTCGGAGGTTGCTTTGGCTTTCACTTTCTGCATAAAAATGTCTCTGACATGACAGACCACAGTGATTTTGGTGGATAAGGCCTCCAGCGTGTGTACCATGGCACTACAAACCTCATCAGGACACTTTCTCCGACTTTTCCCTCACTCTCTGATGTTTATCACATCACACTTTCCTCCTCTTCCTTCTTATTCTTCTTCTCTTCTTCCCTTGTGTTTCTCTCATTAATCACCAACACCATCTCCCAGCGTAGTCCTTTGCCGTATTAATTTGCCTCCTATAGAAACGCTTTCCGATCAAAGTGCACAGTTTTGGAAGCATGCGCTGTCATAAATAAGGCTAATAATGCCAAGCATGGTTGAAGACAATGCCAGCCCGGTTAACAGTCTCTGAGTCGAGTCTCGTCGAAGCCACCTGTTTTCGTTTAACACTTTTGAGCAGCTGTTCCCATAATTATGCTTGCTGTCAGTGCAGAGAAGAGGGAGGGTGCACCACCGCATTGTGCTACGCCGATAAACAAGGTAGTTAAAGGCCACTTATGGCGACACAGTTACTCTCCCGAAGGGGATTCAGCGTCTGTTTCCAGAACGCATAATGAACTGAAGTGTGTGTGTGTGCAGTTGGACATAGCGAAGCGCTTTTTATCCACCATTAGCTTAAAATGAGAGACATCTGCTTCGTGATGTGCGTCTGCGCTTTGGTTCAACCGAAACGCCTTTGCAAACATTCCCGGCTGCCAGCTACACTTAGAAAGTAGCCTTTTATTTTTAATGTTCCATCTGATGAGATGAAATCGCTTCCCGAATCGCCTGCAGAAACACCTCTCGTCAAGTCAGGCCCTGCATGTGAGTCTGTTTTTTCTCCCCCCTGTCTTTGGGTTGCTCACAGTGAGAGTCAGTCAGCACCCCTCACTGAGAGCCACTTGCCGTAATGCATTTGCCATGATGTAGATAGATCTGGCCTCAGATGCCCTCATGGAAACAGACTTTGTTAAGTCTGTTAATGAGCTTTCTCATTAGAAAACTCCCTAAAGGGGAATAGTCCCAGTGCGTCAGCTCTGGGTCAAAATGTGCTGGATCGCTGAGTGAAGAACATATAACATCAGTTCGCAGACACTTACAACCTGTCACTGCCGGCTGTGCAGCTTCGTGCCTTTTGGTGTTGTGTAATAGCTCGCCTCTCCGCCCCTCGCCCAGCCTCCTCATTGTACCTGAATTTGTTTCCTCGACTTTGAGATATTTAATATTCAGCCTCTTTGTCTGTAAATGTTGCAAGGAGAAACAGCGCCAGAAGAAATTTGTGTTACAATACTTATCACTCGTGCACCACTTTTGCAATTACACCCATGGCTGATTTCTTTTAGCCCTTTTAAATTCATTTCCATTGACCTTTATGTCACCAAATTGGGCCAAGTGTGGAAAGAAGTTTCCAGGAGTGTTAATTGTTTTAGGCAGTGATGTGCAGAGAATCAGAGTTATGTGTGAACAGAAGTGATTGTAATTCATTTGCTCTCTGCCTTTTGCATCTCTCTCTGGTTTCTCTGCCACGCACTTGCACGCAACCGACAAATGCTCCTTGTTAGCATGTGACAAGTTAAGCAAGGTAGAAACAAAACAAAAAGGCCTAATAGGCAGGCTGGAGCTCCTTTGCTAGCAAATGCTTTCCTTTCTGTGCCCACTTTTATTCACCTATTTGTGAACTTGGTGAAAAGCTGCCTCTAAAGCACTTCCCTGCTGGTAATGAACTGCTGCTAGCTCATCAAAGTGTTAATTAATAAAGGATTTAATGGTATAATAGGCTGTCGCTCCATGGCTGAGTCAGAGGGGACCTTACAAAAAAACAAAAAAATCTGCATGGGCTCCTTTTGTGATGAATTGGTCAAGTGGCTGGTCACTTGAGCTGTTGAGCTAAGGGGATAATGATAACAATTTTATTACAGCCACTCCTCTTTGCATATTTTCTGCTAGGCTTGCATGATTACAGCCAAAATGATTATCACTGGAATTAATTGGTTCCGTACTGAGGTCACAATTATTTTTCCCGCGTATTCTCTGATTTTTAGTGATGAAAACATTTCAAGTGCACTTTCATATGAACACGACACTGCAAATCTTTGCATCAAAATAAAATTGGTAGTGCTTATTCACTTAAATGTAGTCCATCTCTTAGAAGGGAAAAGAAAGTATTGTAGCAAAACCCAACAAAAAACTAAATCAACTTTGCACTACTTTCACTTTTACCTTGTGCTAATTAATCTTTATAAATGAATCTTTGCAGACTAATAATATAAAGTCTCTCACTCTATTCATTCTCCCTGCATGATGGATGTTAATAAAATTCATAGCAGAGTACCTGACAGCTCTGAGATCCATCTCTGCTTCCCCTGTTGTGTTTTGCATACAGTGCAGTTACTGCCAGTTTAGTAAAATATAATATTTGTTCAGTAAGCTGAACATTTTCCTGGAATATTTGCTAAACAGTTTTAAGTGGTCAAATGGAATGTGATTGGTTGGTGATTTCAGTGAGCACCTGTTGCATAGATTCATTGCAGAAGCTAAATCAGCTGTTACTGGTTCAGACTAATCCAGGAAACGTCAAGCTGTGTAGTGCAGGAAACAGCTGTGATTGGCACATACAGGTTCTGAATTGGGGAGCACTCGAGTTACTTTTGCTTTGAGGTGTAAAGGTAGATAAACAGCCAAGTGACAGTCTATACTCACGCACTTGAATTGGAAGCAGTAAAAAACACCCAGTAAATTCAGTCTGGAACATAGTGACATCTAGTGGTGAGATTTTCCACGCTGCACCTTTAAATACTGGAGCATGCGTTTTCATTTGATTATGCTCGTTTAATTGTGGAAGCCAAAAATCGAGTTAGAGATAAAAATCTGATTAATTGCGCTGTCCTATTTTCTGCCTATTTAGAAACTGAAGAGATGAGAGCAACACAGTAAGAGCCGCCTCTGCACCTAAGAGACTATATCCATCTCTAGGCAACTGATCAAACGCATGTGAAAGGCAAAGATTAATGCATGACATATGACAGATTCATCACTTTTATGTATGTAACATTGTTCTGATTAAATGCGCTGGCACATATACTATACACTCCAGGCTGTGCTAAATTGCATCACATGTATACAGTTAACAGTAAATCTTCAAGTTCAGTCATTTAAGCCCAATCAGTGGTCCAACCACACCGGACTCCTGCGATAGCCACGGTGTGTCTGTAGTTGCTAAAATATCAGTAATATCTTAAACGAACCTTTATTTGACACATGTACTGTATATTAAGCAAGTGAAACTGTTTCCACATATTCCTGCATGTTAGGAGGCTGGGGTCAGAGGATTGGGGTCAGCCATGGAGCAGATATGCTGGAATGGACAGGATTAAGGGCTCAGCTTGACTGTGCCACAATTCCCCATCTTTTGCTCAGTAACCCAGAATCTTGACTGTTGAGGCGCAACTTCCCCACAGAGTTAAGAGTACACTGTAGCACATTTGTTTGGGTTTTACTTTTCAAATTGAACAAATATGAAGGTGATCTTATTGCTCAAAGAACAGAAAACTAACAGGAAACAACAGTAACCCCAAAAAGGTGGTGTTGGTTGTGGCATGCTCAAGGCCATACATCTTTACACTGGAGAATAGTTTGTTGCCGGTGATTTATTTTCTTTTTGTTGTTCAGAAGAGAGCATAATTTTTTACCTTTTATAGAGGAAAAAAAACAACGATGGGAGAAAACAGATGTGTTATGCATATAACTTTTTTCCTGGTGCTTTTTTAAGTTTAGTTAAGCACGTAACCTTTTCCCTGTCTTTACATCATTTCACTGATTGTCAGTACCTTTGTGCTCTCTGTCCCAGGTGCATCCACGGGGCTGTGCTTGGAACAATGAACTGACTTTCTTTTTTCTCTTGTTCGGAGATAGCTGAATCCAGCTCTGCCTGAGTTGAATCGGTGCAACAAGGCCTGTCAAGCAGCCTGACAAACTCATTCTTGGCTAGCGGCGCTTGTTCCTGTCTGATGAAAATGTTACACTGCTCTCTCATTCTCTGCCTCGGCCCTCTGTTCCCGGAACACAGCTCTGAGTGGGTGGTTATTCTGTCATCATTTTGGAAGACGGGCGTGCACACACACACACGCGCACGCACTCACGTACAAAGACTCGGAGACTGTCCATCCAAATTTTTTCAACCAGTATATTGCCATCGTCAGTCGCTGGGCTTAAAAGCCTCAGAGAGGATATAACTCAAAGCCACAAGATGTTTTATCAATTTATTTTGATAAAACATTGTGATTAGAGTAAAAGTTAAACCACGGCAGTGACGCACAAGACCACACATTCACAAATGTTCTTTTCAGAGTGTATTCAGAATGGGGGCAGGGATAGCTCAGTAGGTAGAGTGGTGGCCCCATGATTGGAAGGTTGGGGGTTCAAATCCACTGAACGGTTACCCTGAGGTACCCCTGAGCAAGGTACCGTCCCTCCACACTGCTCCCCGGGTCCAGTGGCTGCCCACTGCTTCACTGAGTGAATGGGTTACATGCAGAGAAGAATTTCCCCACGGGGATCAATAAAGTATACATTATTATTACTGTTGTATGTCTGTGCCGTATTTTGCAAACCAACTGATCTCAGCTCACACACTGAGGTAAAGCAACTCCACTACAGCAGCTGTCAAAGTTTATAGAAATTCCAAAATGATGTCGTTGCAAGCTCTATACAAGAATGGTTGTTTAAACAGCGTCGATGGCTTATATTTACCCCTGCCCTGGATAACAAATTGTTTTTCAACGGCACACTTTTTCTTTTCCTTTCCCCTATCCGCTTCATTCAGCAGTCTGAGGGAAAGCAAAAGGTCATTTCCTGGCAGCAACCGGTGATTTCTGTAATAGAACCTGCATTTGAAAACCAGGTGTTGAAACGTGGCGCGATTAAATGGATTCCAGTGGTCTGAATTTACCAAGGGTCCAGTCAGAGACAAAGCCCAGTTGGTGAATTGTACAGACAGGTGTACTGCCGTTTTAAAAGTTGGAAAAGAGAGAGAAAAAACAAAAGCTCAGAGAAAGAAAAGGAGGCAGATAGGAGGGCCGTCTGGAGAATAGGGGCCCCGTCAGATTGTGTTGAAAAGAGCTTTCACCTGAACGCACCGCTGCATCCTAATAACTCTTCAGCCGCTGGAAAAAAAACACCTTGTGCTCTACCTTTCCCCTCTTTCCTCTGTTTCACTCTTTTATCCGAGCAGCTGTGAAGGGCACCTGGCTGCTATCCATCTGGCTGTTTGTGTGCACGGTTGATGTGAGTCTATGCAAAGAGAGGTCTTGCGGTTGGTCTTCAGGGTTGATTGCTCTAGTCTTGTTAATGTAGATTTGGGTGCTGTGGCAATAACAGCCCATGCACAGTTGAATCTGAGCAATGGCAGCATCACAGTGTGCTCTCGAGTTTCTCGTGGAACAGTTTCATCATGCTTGATTCTTGCTAACGCTTAATCTGCTGTGTTTACAGTAATGTGAGGAGAAGGTGAACTGCTGTTAATGTAACCAGGTGACAAGAGTCTAACACTTGCGAGCGACTATGGACCGAAACCTCAGGCGTCAGCATGCGAGGTTAGCTACAGGATGCTGGCTACAGCTATAGAATAAGTGGCAGGGCCTGAGCAACTAAATGGACATTATTTTAGCCTGTCCTTAAATCTTTATCAGATTTTCCACAAGTTAAAAGCGAGAATCTTTCAGCTTCTTGATGCCTTTGTTTTCTCCACGCAATTAGCTTTCCATCCCCCCATTTGTTTCCCTGAAAGTGAAAAATAAAATACACTAATGCTATCCCTTTCATTATTATTTATTTCTTTTACAGATGCTCTTTGTTAGACATCAATGATGCCAGAAAGCTGTCAGAAAATCGACCAGAGTGGCTGGTTGAAGGTTGATGGACTATTTTCCGGGTGAATTGATTTTGCTGGCTGATAGAAACTTATCGCTACCCTCTCACACCTTTCCTGCAGTTGAAATGAACCATTTCTCATTAACCATGCATGAAGAGTATTGCAGTACTGGACCTGCAATAAAACTCTTGCTTCTGTAATTTTGAAAAAAGAAGAAAAAAAGGGCCCAGGAGGATCAGGTCCTTAACGTGTGACAAATTATCTTTCAAAGAGATGTTGTTCAAAGGAAGCCGCTGTTGTTTGAGCATCAAATTGCTACCTGGCGCTTTCAAAGTTCTCTGCTGTCCCCTACACGGAGCTCATGGCGGTGGAAAGGCATTGGCAGCACTCATCTAGACAGTACAGCCAATTGACGATGACAGCACTGAGATATGTGACATGCTTACCATCCATTCACTTTCTTCTGCTCCGCTCATCTTACCCCCTTTATCTTGTCTAGTCCCTGCTTTCCATTTTCCTGTCATTCATGAACCTGGTTCTTTTTTTTCTTTTGCTATTCCCTTTTATCCTTTTTTTTAAAAAAAAACCTATTTGGATAGCTGATAGTGACACTGCAGTGAGTCGCAACAACAGTTTACCAACTTTAGAAAATAAGTTGAGTCATCACAACCCAAAGAGATTTATTGCTTACTGTGCCAGTGACAGAGCCACGACAAATATTCAGGTTTTTTTAACTCTTTCCTGCTGAATGCTGACAGAAGTCAAAGAAATCTCACCCTCTGTCTTCAATCTTTTCTTTTTTTAACATTAGCAAGAGAAAGATGACATCGTGTTAACCCCTGACGGTACACAAGAGTTCATGACCTTTGAGATCCCTCTGAATGACTCGGGTTCAGCAGGCTTGGGGGTCAGCGTCAAAGGAAACCGGTCCAAGGAGAACCACGAAGACTTGGGCATCTTCGTCAAATCCATTATTAATGGAGGTGCTGCTAGCAAGGCAAGTAACGACTCCCTCACTCGGGCATTTCCTTGATGGATTTCATTCATGGGTTTTCATGGGTTGCAACATACAGGTGTGTGCAAAGACAGTGTGACCTTCAAGTTGTAGCAGAAGGTGCGAGTGGCATAAAATTCTTTTCTCGGGGGAGAAATACTTGGCAATATTTTGTTATATGTTTGAAAAATGAGAAATTAATTAGTGTTTATTAGCACTAGTGCCATGCAGTGGTTTTACTTTTTCCCTGTCTCCCTCCCTGAGCCTGGTTTTTGCTGGAGGTTTCTTCCTGTTAAAAGGGAGTTTTTCCTTTCCACCGTCGCCAGGTGCTTGCTCATATAAAAGTCATATAATTCTTGGGGTTTTCCCTGTATTTGTATTGTACTGTATTTTGTTGTAAATAAAACTGAATTGGAATTTGCATTATTTACAAATCAAAATATGACAAAATGAATTCTGAAAAAATCTTCTTACACATGTATTTTTGGGGGGATATGTGAAAAGGGTACATGCTAACCATGGAAACGCCGCCTCAGGAGCAGCTTCTGTTTTACTTTATGAACCACATTGCACTTTCTTATGATGGTTCTTGTCTGCAGGATGGCCGTCTGCATGTTAACGACCAGCTTATTGCAGTCAATGGGGAGTCGCTGCTTGAGAAGACAAATCAGGAGGCCATGGAAACACTGCGCAAATCAATGTCTGTAGAGGGTAACAAGCGAGGGATGATCCAGCTCATCGTGGCCCGGCGGGTAGCCATGAGCAGTGAGGTAACCCAGCAGTCAGGGAAGAGTCACGCTGATGTGACTAATTGGCACCACAAGGAGTCCGATTTAATTGGTCTCCCTTTGTTATGTTTTTTTAAATCAGGTATCATTATTAGTGCTCTAATCATGACCTACCATAACATTAAGATGGACTGTATAACACGATGTAATTTTTTCTACAATCATACCCCTGTTTTGAGTCGGTAAGGTGGAATAAGACACTGGAATGAAGATGAGGGATAGCTACATATCAACTTGGCTGATAGATGATATTGATTTTCCTCTACCTTTCCAGTGCTGCTAATCTAAGCCCCGTAGATTTTGGGAAATTTGAGATAGCTAGAGAAGGACCTTTATGACGCGACCACACCACCATGCAAATCTTCAAACATTCCCATTTCCTGTGTGAGATATAGTGATAGCGTCTCCCATTTTCCCCATTCTCTGCGTGATTTTTTTCTTTGCTCACGGTGGGCCTTGATATGATATCTAAGAAGTACTTCACCGAGTTGTGATTGACAGCTCTGCAGAATAACACTGTAGGATTGGGAGATAAAGGAATATGGATATTTGTCACGAAGCAACAGTCAAGAATATTAAAGTGCTGGGATTTCACCTTCGTGAAACGTCCATTGTGATGCAAAACTTAACCTGGCCTACCTTTTTTTTTTTTTTTTTTCATCAACAAAACTGTCATTCACATAGTGTGGTGAAAGGGGGGAAATGCAATGCGTGGTGTGACTGTATCCCAGCGTAGTGGAATGATGTGTGAATGCATTCGCAGCCTCGTGCACGCTCACTCGCCCTGCAGCCAGAGGTTGTAGATCAGGTTTGATTAGTGTTGCTGTGACTCTAATTGGAGCCTCTGTCCTGTGGCTGTGTGTCAGTTTGGAGTCTCACGCTGAGGCTCCCCTCCCCTTCCCCTGTCCTTCACTCTCTCTGGTAACCCCTCATCCGCTAAGCATTCTCTAGCAGCCCCTCCTACCTCGTGCAGTTGTTTTCCTTTCGTTTCCATGTTCAGTTTTCGCCTCCCTTGCTCCCGCCTGTGGTTCTCCATAGTCTTAACAGGTGGAAATTTTTAGACATTTCAGGGAAAACTGCAGCTGAATTTATCTGAATGACGCCGCATTTGTTTTACTGCAGCGTTACAGTTCATGCCACTGTCCAATATACACAACCTGCTCTTTGCCTGGCTTTATTTCTCCTCACCACCACACCCCCCATTTGCCGCCCCTCCTTCTCCCCGCTCTTTCTCCACCCTGCCTTCTGACCGAGACAGAGAGAGGACACATGTCCCTCCTGGGAAACCTCAGCCCCAAGGTTCAGTGAGTTCTATCGCTTCGGTCCAGTCACTCTCCTGTCGTCTTTAATCTCTCACCAGCAGGCAGACAGGTAGATAGACTGACAGTAAGCAGACAGCTGGGCTACTGTCATTAGAAATGGCTATATATGTGTGTGTGTGTGTGTGTGTGTATGTGTGTGTTTACACTTTTTATTATTAAACTAGCACTCTGTAGGCAGAAAGATGAAAAATGCTATTTGTACATTAATCTATTTAGAGAGAAGTTACGTTTGTATATCACTCGGTATTTATTTCAAACATCAGTTGCTATGAGACAACACGGTGACAGCATTGCAAAGAAGCAAAGAGTGTCTGAAAACTAAACCAGAAGGAGATATAATGGTACATTTTAGATTCCATCTATCAAAGTCCCATTACTGGCAACCATACGCTGCAGTGTTTTCTGGGAGCTTCATGGTTTGAATAGATGCCTTAAAGCCACTGGAGGGTTATTTTAATGTACTCTGAGTGGAGAAAAGATAAGCTTGTAAAGTGTAAGAATTTCAACCTCAAGTGAGAGAAGCGCAAGTTAAATGTTGACTCAGGCTCCCAGCTGCAGCCTGTTCCCCCCCCCCCCTATGTTCAGCCGTATCGGCCCAGCAGATATGCGGGGAGCCCGCGCCAGTTTGCCACTGTCACCCAGCCCGAATGGGAGTGAGCACTGGAGGCCACCGTTGAAATGAATCAGATCCATCACTGTCTGCAGGGGAGAGGAGCTGAACAGCGCAGCCTAATGCATCAGAGTGGTGGTTGAGGCAGCGGGGGGCTTCAGTGGGTGCACTATATCCAGGCCACCCCAGTCTGTGAAAATTGCATTGATTTCATCACCACCTTGCTTTGTCCACTGGCCTGAAGTGAGGGAAGTTTTTGGTAAAACACAGCAGTGGCTTAAGCTTGTTTGGATTGCTGCTTGGGGGGCCAAAAAAACTACACCAGACACATTTTCCTTCATGTAATGTAGCCAAAAATCTTTTAACTGATGAGGACCCAAACATGAAGCACCTTAATGGAAATATGAAACACAGTGTGGCAGTTGCAGATCTAAAACATGCACACAATTAAATTGCCCAAGGTCTTCCTGAAATCCTTTTTTTCTTGTGGCAGGGCTTGGAGCTTGTTCCATGTAGAAAAAGATTCTTTCAAAGACAAAGACGAGTGTTTCAGCAGGCGGGTTCATGCTGCTGATGGCCCATGATTAATCCCATGTCTGAGGAGAACCTGGTCTATTCTTACCGCCATTAAAGCAGCAGCGATGAGTAGCCTGTGCCTTGGGTTAAATTAGATCCCCCCCCCCCAACCTTGGAATAGAGGAAAAAAAACCTTCAGCGTGATTAAGGTCATATTCATGTCTAACAAAGCAGGGGGCTGCTCTGTGTGGGTGCTATTTTTAATGTAGCACAAACCCGGAAGGTCTCCATTTGCCTGATTCAAAATATGACAAGTGTCGACACTTTACTGCAACCATCCAAGTTTTAAAGCACCAATCTCAATTTGCCCGGGAACACTCAGTCAGCCAGGTCACAGAACAGCAGTGACTCAACAAAGCAGGGAGTCGGACGTAAAAAGGTCGACGTTAGAAGAGTTGATGAAAGTTTTCAGAATGGCGTGTCTTGGAAGTGAATCCTAATGCCAGCAGATAATGAATTTAACAAGCGACCAGACAGAAGAGACAGGTTGGAAGAAAGTGTGTTATTTATAATATAGTCACTGCAGTACACACACAAACACATGCGCCTCCAAACACACAGACACGCAGACACTATGCACCGCCACTCTGAACCAGAACAATTAATCCTTCTGTTCTGGCTTCACAGATAGCCTCTGTTTGAAAAACCACCATTCTGCCCCAGATAGTCAAGCAGTAAGATTGGTCACAGCCAATATGTTTGAAACATTGTAATTGCATCTCTGCTTCAGACTGTTTAATTTCTCTTTCTATATCTGAGTTCTGTTAATATATCGTCACATGTGTTTAAGCAATTAAATTTTCGAAAAGTCATTTCAGTTCCATTATTTTTATTCAGCCACTCTTGCCGAGTGTTCTCTGTCTTTAAGCGCGCAGACTGATGCCCGAGTGGCAAACCTCAGTCTCGTGCGCTAATTTCTTTTCCCGCGATCACTGTTTGCTCTCTTTCTTTGACTGAGCGATTTCAACTTTCTGTCAGTCTGATTCAAACCCTGTCCCGTTGTCTCATTACGACCCGCCATCGCCACGTTTGTCTGACGCACAATCAAGCGTGCGCTTTTTAAATTAGTTGTTCACCATAGAAAAGTTAATGATATCACAATTATAGACTAGATAGGAGAAACCTGCAATTACAGTTTTCTATTTGCATGGAGGTTATTTCCCTGACGAAAATGAGGAAAGCCGAGCGTTGTTCAGCACGAATGTAGAAATTTGGAGTAGACTTAGTTGAGAAGTGTGCCTCATACATAGAACAAATGGAAATAGAAATAAATGGAGTATGAAAAGTCCCATATGTAGCTATCACACAGCTAACATACAGACCTACCATAGTTGGTTTGTGTGTGATATTGAATGTCATGTTAAGTTCCTCAGTTTATCAGTGGGGCGATCGTGGCTCAAGAGTTGGGAGTTCGCCTTGTAATCGGAAGGTTGCCGGTTCGAGCCCCGGCTCGGACAGTCTCGGTCGTTGTGTCCTTGGGCAAGACACTTCACCCGTTGCCTACTGGTGGTGGTCAGAGGGCCCGGTGGCGCCAGTGTCCGGCAGCCTCGCCTCTGTCAGTGCGCCCCAGGGTGGCTGTGGCTACAATGTAGCTGCCATCACCAGTGTGTGACTGGGTGGATGACTGGATATGTAAAGCGCTTTGGGGTCCTTAGGGACTAGTAAAGCGCTATATAAATACAGGCCATTTACCATCAGCTGCCCTCCTCTTGAAAGAAACTGATTAATATGGGAGCAGGCAAAAAAGACCTCTGTTTGTTATTAAACGCAGTCAGAATTCCTTTACATAAAAAGGTTTATTAGAAAAGTCCAATCTTAACTAATGTGTGGAGACTTCATGTAATGCCAGTGAATCAATCAGGCCCCATCTTATCTTAAAGACCTCATAGTACCATATCACCGCAGTAGAGCTCTTATCCCTCAGACTGCTGGTTTACTTGGGGTTGCTATGATATTAAAAGTAGAATGGGAGGCAGAGCCTTCAGCTTTCAGGCTCCTCTTCTGTGGAACCAGCTCCCATATTGGATTCAGGAGACAGACATCCTCTCTGCTTGTAAGATTAGACTTAAAACTTTTATTTTTAATAAAGCTTAGAGTTAGGGCTGGATCAGGAATCCTCCCTTAGTTACGCTGCAAAAGATCTAAGGTGCTGGGGACTTCCCATGATGCAATGAATGCTTCTTCTTCACTTAAGTCTTGACAGTACACTCTGTGTTTATAGGCCACTCTGCATTTAATCATTAGTTATTGTTAACCTCTGGCTCTCTTCCATAGTGTGTCTTCTGTCCTTTCTCCCTGACTGAGCCTGGTTCTGCCAGAGGCTTCTTCCTGTTAAAAGGGGTTTTTCCTTCCCACTGTCCCCAAGGTGGTTGCTCATAGGTTCTTGTCTGATGGTTGGGGTTTTCTATGTATATGTTGTTTTTTTACTTTAAAGTGCCTTGAGGTGACTGTTGTTGTAGTTTAGTGCTATATAATGTCCAACATGCACAAACTCAAATATTGTGTTTAAGAAAGTTAACTTAGAGGTAAATGTCTGTTTCTGTGTGTTCCAACAGCCTTTGCACATCATGATATTTCTAAGATATTTATCACACAGGTGTCTAAAAGCTGACAGGCTGATGATAAGCATGCATGCGGTTTGGTTTAGTTTCACTGATTTGTAATTCATCACATGACATATTATGCCTCTCTGTGCATTTGTGATGTTATTTATGACTGAGATCTCCTGCAGACATGGGCTTTTTTTTTTTTTTTTGACAGACTGGCAGTCGCGTTGTTTTGTTTTTTTCCACCAATCCTTCGTGACAGGTTTATGACAATTTGCTGGTAAAGCGCTGCATTAAACAAAAACATTCTTCTACAAGATACTTCACCACAAAATCATTTGTGCCTTTGTTTTCTATGTTTGTCGGGTAAGACTTTGCTCATTCTTTGCATCTGCAGGCTGAGTTGAAAATCAGAATGTGCTATTTTTACATTGTGGAGCTCGATCACAGAATTCAGGAGACATAATAAAAATATTTCTAGCTGTCTTTAGTGCCTTTCTGTCAACACTGCATAGATATAAATATAAAGGTTTATGTAAAGCATTCCCTATATTTTGACCTCTTCATACACTTTACAGTCTTGCACCTCTGGTTGCGTATATACCGTGTGGGACAATTGCTGCAGTGTCTGGCCGAGTGCATTTAGGTTCCTGAGAAATGCTTTTCTGGTTTCCCGTGTTCCCCGTTTCTTGAGCCATTAACATTTCACCTCGTATACAGCAACATTCTGTTTTTTGCTGTTCCTCGACAAATGAACCATGAGTAATCCCAACATTTACTACACTGACATCCTGACATGCATGACAGCTAATCAACATCAGCGCTTAAATGGAAGAAATGTGGCAGGCTTTATAGCAGAATGATGCGTAATGATGAAAGGGCAATGCGAGTAGTGTGGGGAGGGGTGGGAGGGTGGGTGGGGGTTTTCCACCAGACGTGATTAATACAAAACTGGCAACCACCATATTAAACGTGCTATATTAAACAGAGCAGGCATGTGGTTTTTTTTTTCCAGATATTCTATTATGTTTAGAAATGTAATAAAATGGAAATGGCATGGGTGAAATGGGAACGTTGTTGTAGAAACGGAGCTGAGGCGTGACTAAAACACTAAAATTTGGCTTCGTCAGTCCAAACAACATTCTCCCGGGTGCACTGTGACTTGTCAACATTCATTTAGACAAACTTCTCTTGGGTTTTTTCTTTATGTTTCTTTTTTACATCATGAGTGCTCATCATGAGTTGTCCTCTGTTGGCATACTTGCATATTATGCAACCATTGCATACTAATCTTGGATGTCAGATTGTGTTTGTGCTCTATTGATCAGCACTTCTGTTCAAATAGGGCCCAGGTTTAGCCTTGCAGCTACACCTACAGAGGTCGCTTAGATTCTTTGACCTCTAACATGCTAATAATGTTGGTAGTTTAAGGGCACGTTATTAGGCTGCTTGTATTCTTGTAAGAGATCTTTATTATTTGCACGAATTTGGATCTTTTCACAACTTCTTTTATTCAGTTGTATCCAAAGAAGGGAAGCACGCATGGCAAATACACAAAAGAGGCAGTATATTCAGCCATTGTCTGTTTTACGCACATTGGTTTGAATCCAATTAATGCAATTTTCTCATGAAAGGGTTCTGCTGAGCAACAGCAAGAATGACCTCACCTCTTCATAAATTGGTTTGTTTGCTATGACTCTTGTCTTTATTTGGAGAATGTGGCCAGAGACAGTAATGGGCTAGCTAAAAACACTGTTTTATTATTGATAAGAGATAGAAGACGGCACAGAAGTGAGATGAATGTGGCGCAGACTTTACTTCATGCTTTCACCTTAACATTGTTGCGTCATAAGGACTCATAGCCATAGTAACTCAATTAAATCTGTGAAGAGACTACATATAACAGCTGATTCTGTAAGTGAAAGAGCACCAAAACAATGTCCTCAGCATGCCAATAGGCCTGTTTGTAATCCATTCCAATAGTATTGCTGTTAGTCACTAAGAGACGGTTTATGCAAAGAGACAAGGGGGAAGGAAGTGGCTGGTCCTAACAAAAGACGCTCAGTCGGATGAGAGAAGGGCTGATCGATAGAGCCTTGAGAGAGCTATCAATCAGAGCCCCAGCCTAGTAAATTATGGTTTTATTAGTATTGAGCTGACCACTGCTGGGAGAGACCTTAAGACAATGAGATTCTGGCCCCGCAAAAGAGGCAGGAAAGGGAGGGAAATTTGTGTTGACCAACCCTCTGGCCACTCGTATGGACTGATTGAATTCAAGTTAGATAGTGACATGTAGGAACTAGAGCTCACCTGTTGTCATAGCAAATGGGAGTGATTCATGGGAAGGGATAAAGTGAGGGCACAGAGCAGTGCACTCTGGGAGATGGAGTTTGCAATGACACAGTGACTAAATTGAGAAAAGCGGATCACAGAGCAGCAGAAATGCAATTCCAGCGCTGCCGGGCCCTCATTCCCGGCCTGCTCTCTACGGACTAACTCATTTAGGAGCGGCAGGGGAAACTCAATAGGACCAATTGAGAGAATAATATATTGAATCTAGCGGTTGAGTGGGCTGCTTGGGCATGGCTGAGGACTGTGGAGGTGAAGTGTGTGCTTAGTTTCTGAAAACTCAAGTATTGTTGAGCAACATGTGTAACTGTATGCAAATACAAATACACAGATGTACGCCTTTCACTTCACAGCATAGTGCTCGGGTATGAGTTATGTATGAGATTCTTGAACTGTTATTGAACTTGACAAATGTGAATAGAACCTCATCCTATACAGACCGGTTGTGACCCGCAATTATAAATCCTGTTGAATAAAAGAAAAGTCAATGGAAGCCTATTTGCTTGGTATGAGTAATCATGTGGTTTTCAGCGTAGAGCTACAAAAAAGTTATTAATGTGTGTGAGGAGAATGTTAAGTGTAAATACAGTATGTAAAAGCTTTGATCATTTTAAAAAACAACGAATGTTTTGTCATTTCTGTTGGAGTGCTAGTGAGCTAGATATCTTTAGTTTCATCTAACCCTACCTTTTTCTTGTGACAGATGAGTTGACAGCACCTGCCTAATATTCCCCTTTTGCTGTCGAAACAGCCCTGGCCCATCGAGGCATGGACTGGTTTCTTCACCAAGATGTTAGCAGCAGATGATTTAAGTTGTGGGGTGGGCCCTCCGTAGACTAGTTTGTCATGGAGAATTGGCGAATTTATAGGCCAGGTCAACACCTTAAACTCGTTGTCAAATGCTTTTTGTTTTGTGACAACGTACAATATCCTGCTGAAAGAGGCCACAGCCGTTAGGGAATATTGTTTGCATGAAAAGGTGTACACAGTCTGCATAGGTAAGTGGTACGTGTCAAAGTAACATCCAAATAAATAGTAGGACCTAAGGTTTCCCAGAAGAATATTGCCCAAAACATCACAGAACATCACATTGCCTCCACTGGCTTTCCAAGTAAGCATCACACACACCTGAGTTTGCACGTGATATAAAAGAAAGCACGATTGCTCTATTGTTCCATGATCCAGATCTTGTGACCTTTGTTGGCACTTTCAGCGGTCGACAGGGCCCAGCATGGGCACCCATACGGAACAAATTGCAATGCATTGTGTATTCTGACACCTTTCAATCAGAAAAATTGTGTTCAGGCTAATTGTTAAATTTAAGTCTCTGAACACTTGTTGCCTGTACTTTAAGTAGTATAAACACAATGCTAAAAACCTCCATGTACCAACCTGCAATTTATATTTTCATCACCAGAAACACTGACAGCTTATTATGACACAATTTTATTTATTTTATTGCTAATTTGCTGGTTCACTGAAGGACCATTCTGACACGTCCTAACACGGTAAACATTAATGTAAACAATCCAGTTAATTAACGCTGTTTTATTTATTGTTTCCTAACCATTCCAGTGAGCCATCACAGCACCAGGGCCTTGGCCTCTGCCGATCTAATTAATGTTAATAATTACACCTGTGTTTACCCTCCAATGACTGCATGACAAAACAGCTAATGTGAAAAGGGCCTATTTGTTTTTCAAATACAAAACTACTTTGTTTTACTATGAAACTTTTGCTGTAACTGCTTTCATACAGCATTAAAAGTGGACAGCACTCGCAGGCACTGCACAACTTCCATACATGCTTGAAATATATGTAACAGAAAACCACGACATGTATTCTCCTGTATTCTTGCTGCATCCAGTGTGAGAGGAAAGAGCTTTAAAGTCTCACAGTATTTGAGTGCAGCCTGTAGATAGATGGTTCGCTAGGCAACAAGACAAGACCTTTATTATGTTGCAGTTGGAGACAGAGCAGTGGCTTAACAGTTAAACCTGAGCACATACCTCACTGCTGTGCTGGTTTTCTATCTGTGTCATACTTTGGTGAAATTGAAGTTTTGCTAAGAAGTCCTAAAAGACTTGCGAGTCCACTTTGGGAGGCACAGGCATTAGGTTAAGGCTCTAGGTGGATGTGAGAAGCTAATGAAAGTGGGGTATATCTAGCCAGCAGAGAGGTGAGTTGTGCCGGGGGCAGGATGCAGCAGCTTAAGAATTGTAATTACAGCATTATGGTGGAGGTTGACTGGATTAGGGCCCCGGCAACAGGCTGAGACCAGGATAGAAGGCCAGGAAATGGCCATGGACTAGACATTATTAGCCTTGGTTGACAGCTTAAGACCATGCCTGTCAACACACTGCTTCTTCTCCCTTACTGAGTACTCAAGGTCAGGGAGATGCTGATGTGCAGGCAAAAAAAACAACATTTGTGCACAAGTCTGCACTTCCCACAGATGTATTTAGAACACACAGACACACACACACACGCAGATATGCAAGTGCACTGCACATTAAAGCATTGCCTTGAACACACAAACGCACATGCATGTTTAGCGAGTCCAGCGGGAGGGGAGCAGCTCCCGATCTCAGTGTAAGTCGCAGAGCTCTGCCCTCTCCCTCTGTCAACACGATAATCCACTCTGAAAATGACTAGATTAAAACACATTAAAAACGTGATAATATGATGAGACCCGGTGGTAAGAAAGGGCTAAACATCACTGAAAGACTTAAAGGAGCAAGCACACCTTTAGAAAAAACAAACCCCCCCAAAAATTAAAATAAAGAAATCTGCGTCTTCGCCAAGTTGCCCAATTGATGTTAGAATAAATGGGCTTGCTGTTATATCACAAAGCAGTTTTCTTTCTCCATTTCATTATCAGAATGTTTCCAGAATTGCCCATCACAACAGGATATCTTGACAACTGAATATTAGTTGGTGGCAAACTGTGCATGAACGTGTCACAGGTTTTCGTAGAAACCTGCACCGCTAAATATTCACAAGTGTGTTAGCAGAGGCAGCCGGGGCTAAAGCATTAGCATGCACAGAAGCGGATTTAATTAATACTGAATACACAAAGATTAAATTGCTGCAATTTTGACTTTGTGTTATGTTTATTCCAATGTCTGTTTGCCATAGAAGCCAGTAAATACATTTCACATAAACCTGTCCGACTCTTAGAGATAGAGGGGACTTGGTATTCCTTCTGAGATCTATTCCACTCAGTGCCTTCTGTACATAGTTTTCATATCACTTTGGTCCTTAGCTGCTCTCTCTGTTCCAATCTTTCCACATATTTCCACCTACCTCTTACCCAAAACCTTCCATCTTAATTCTGTCAAGCTCATGACAAGTCTCTGGCTGATCTGAGACAGATTAAAAAGTGCAGAGTGCAGGCTGAATAAAGGAGAGAAAAGCGAGTTAAATAAATCTTCATTTCAACAATTTGAACCTTATTGAGTCTGAATCATCTAGGGACGTGCTTTTTATTAAAAGGCTGGCAGTGGCCGCGGCTCTGATTGTAATTGCGTTGACCCAGCCCCCCCACCCCTGTTTCACGCGCACTCGTGCACGCTTCACTCCGACATCTTCTCTTATCAACACGCTGTCCCGATAAAGTCTTGTGCTTTCAACCTCATTAAACCTCTCATTTATATTAAACAGCCGATAAGTCCTTCTACCCCGGTATGCATCTCCCAGGACGCACAGCTCCCGCAAGGATGTGATTTTTACTGCACCCACAATTCACCAGGGCCGCAGCTCCCACACCCAATAATTCTCCCCTTTTTTTTTTTTTTTGTAAAACCTGTCATTTGTTCACAAAAGCCTCAGCAGCACATCCTCTTCTTTTCTCTCCCCCTCGTCTCCATCCTGCTCCTCTGTCTCCCTGCTGCTCTTGTTGTTACATTTTTACTCCCCTTTTTCTTGGCCGGGAGCCAGCAGAGTGTTGTGAGACATCAATATTAGCTGGGGCCTCTTGGTTTAAAGCGTGCTTTAGAGTATAGAGTTGAGCCACGCTGGACTGTCTAGCTGCAAGGGAGCTATCTGTAATAGGTCCTGTACAGAGAGTTCTTTTCCAGTGGATTCCCCTGGCTGCCCACAAGCTGCTATAAAGAACTGTGAGAAATTAGGTTAATACCCAGGTTTTATTTTCTTCTATCTGCTTTTTATTTTTCCCTATCTACTCCCAAACTCTTGGTTTGGTTGTTTCTATCCAAAATACCACGTTTGACAGGCTGTTGGCTCTTGAATACTCAAGAATATCTGTGTACACTGGTCCCAGACGAGCCACTAACCATGTTCAGCTGTCAAGACTGACATACACTGACTGTGAGTGGGCTCAATAACCACCAGTGCAGCACATTGACCATGTGGCAAATGTCACTGGTCCATTTACTAGGGCTCATTGTTAGAGAGAGCTATCTATTGGCCTATAGGAAATCCATTGAGCTTTATCCAGCTCTGACTACTGCACGACCCGTTTCACACTGCTGAAGCAGAAAATACCGAGATGTAACCTGAGATTGATACTGAAGCACCGGTTCTATGTTTTTGGTGTATTGGTGGCACAGCACTGGGATCCATTCTACTGACCCATTTTTATGTGAACACCATGTGTGTATCACCTTGTAATCCTATATTCACAAACTGAAATAGAATAATACTGGTGGAGTATTATCTCACATGCATTGCAAGGCACTATGCCCACTTTGGCTGCTGATACTGTAGCAATAATTATATTGGATTTGGTCGTAAACAGCAGCACTGCACTGGCTTCAGACACAATTTAAACATTGCAACAATGGAAATCTTTTTCAGTTTACTTTACATTCTTCTATAGTTAAAAAAATGACCTATAGCTTTATTAAAATGTATTGTTTAAAAGTACAAGTTGTTCCTTCTGTTTTTATGTAATGAAATATCTTTCTATGATAAATGTGAGTGGTGATCTTAGCATCAATATCAAATAAAAATTTTTAGTGCTTATCAGAGTTTGCTAATGACAAAATACCTGCAGAAGTATTACATAGCTACATAGCACTTTGTGTTTCGTGCTAATCCTAGTTAGCTAGTTAGCGAACACTGATATGCTAAAACCAATGTTGGGGTCATTGCTCAAAAGTAATATTTTACACATTATCTGTTGCTTTTCTTAAATGTTATTCAGTAGAGTATTTATTTACTTGATGGAAAAAGTACTTTGTTAAATCACTTGTTGCATTACTTTAGCGTTACTCTGTAAAACGACTTGAAACATGTTGTCATGTAACATAAACCATATGCTATAGTTCCACGTGCAAACACAAAATTCCGGATTCTGGGCTAGCTTAGCGTTAGCATGCTGTCTGTGCAGATGATCGCAAAGTGCTGAAGTTGTGTTAACTGATTGTAGCATAAGTGCGCAGGAAGAAAAAAAAAATTTTCTTTCTATTTGTGGTGTACAGATAACCGAAGAACCTTTGTAACTCAAGTAATGACATAATTGTAACTACTATGATGAATTTAATTACTCAGTTTAGTACAGTAACATGTTACATTACAGTTAAGAGTTACTTTGAATGTGTTACACCCAAAACTGGTTAAAACTAAGATGGTGATTGGTAGCTCCTTGTTTATCACATCTTAGCATTGCAGCATTTGATTGTTCACGCGTGTTAGCATGTTGCCCTGTATTTGATGAGAAAAAGCAACAACAACAAAAAAAAATACTAATTTGACTCAGTTTCCTTTTTCAGTTTACGAATACTGTAAATACAATACATGATCCAAAAAAGTCACAGATTTAGAATGTATTTGAAACCTAAATCTGCACGTTACTAGTTTAGATTAGGCAGTGTGATTGTTTGTCTGTCTGATGAGTTGTAAGCAAGTCTTTTCTCCCCGGTCCATGTAGGAAGTCCCTGGCAGCCCTTCATTTTTGGAGCACCCTCTTAACTCTATTCTGGAGAGCCATGAACGACGGATCTCCAACTCTCTCTATGAAACCACAGAGGGCCCAGACAGCGTCTCCACTCCACGAGCTAATACGATCGGACGCATTGGTGAGTGTAACATGTCAACACGTTTATTTCATTTTCCCTTTCTTCACCTTTATGTCTCTTTCACCTTCTGCTAGATAGAAATTACTCCACAAATTGGATTTATTTTTTGGCCAAGCTCTCCTGATATACCCTGATGGGAACTCGGGTTGAGTTGTTAACCTCATGTACACTGAATGTATTTTCTGACATGCCCAGATCAATTTTAACATTAGCCAAAGCACCTCTGAAATGCATCGCCTTCACACCCTCACCCCCCACATCACATTCCAAGGTGTGCTGTTTCACTCTTTAAACCTCCCAGGGATTAATGTCAGACTCAATCCTCCCCACCTTCACTTCGCTCCTGACTGGTTTCACTTGGGTCAATTTCCATTCTGCCCAGATGACATCACCAGGCTGAGATCTCGGCTCTTCAGATGTATTAGAATTGGCAATTCAATCCTCGAGTAATCACTGCTGTCATCTCAGTATCAGCAGACCTTTCTCATATGCGTGTGTGCAGAAGCTGAAGGTGACTGCATCAGTGTGGGGAGGGCGTTATTCTGGGAAATGATGAAGTTTAGGCAAATGTATCTACAGCATTTTTCATCCTTCATTCCTTTTTACACCTCTTTTTCACTCTCACCTTCCTTAACTCGCTTTTCCCTCACATTATCTTCTTTATCCATATTATGCTTCTTGCCCTTTTGTCTCCTCCTTGCCCAATCAACTGTCTCCTCATGATCTCTTTGTCTTTAGTCTTTCTCCTTTGTCAGCTATCACCCCGTCATCCTTCTGTACACTCTGCAAAGTGAATTTGTAATCTATCACTGATCTACTCTTTCTTCCTTTCTGCCCTTCTCTCAGTCATTCTCCTGTTTCTTTTCTATAACCTCCCCACCATCCCCACCCCAAGAGTGGTGCCACACTGCCACTGATCATAGAAGATCAGAGACTGTGTCAGAAGCATCTGATGGTTAATTAAGCTTTCAGATCAATAGGGCTTGCCCCTGACACTCTCGCTCCCTCTGTCTCCTCTTCTTTCTTTTTTTCCACTCTTTCATCATGCTTTTCTCCTCCAGCCCCAATCAGATGTTTTCAAATTGGTTGGGTTTTTCTCTTACTTTGACTTATTTATTCCACTGGCTTTTCCAGTGCAGGTTTTTCAGAACACTGCTCTGATCATGAGAAGCAAAACTGTGGGGGCACTGATGGAAATGTTTTTTTTTTTTTTGGGCGATTGAAACCTCAAGGGTGTGTAGCTCTCATCTCATTCTGAAGAGTGGGAGTCAAATGAGCCAAGTGGAAAAGTTTTCGAGGTGGGGGCGGAGTAGGTGCTAAAGCAGTAAGTTATCACAGCTAAAGCTCAGCTGAGTCTCAGATCTTTGACTCGGCTTGTCTCGCTGCAAGAATATGCCATTTCCTTTTCTTCTGTGTCTTCGGGCTGCCTCTGAGTCACGTCCTCGTTAACCCATGTCTACTTTCTCTGACATGTCTTCATCTTTTAAACTGACAAAATTCTGTTATTTAAGTCTACTGCGCAGTAACATTTATTCCTATTAATTTTTGCAACACAACACAGCTGCTGTGAAAAGACATGTAGCTCCGAAGAAGTGCTACAATAAATATGGTACTCCATCATAGAGTTCAATTCAAATCAATTTAATTTTATTTATACAGCGCCAAATCACAACAACAGTTGCCTCAAGGCGCTTTATATTGTAAGGTAGAGCCTACAATAATACATACAGAAAAAAACCCAACAATCATATGACCCCCTATGAGCAAGCACTTTGGTAACAGTGGGAAGGAAAAACTCCCTTTTAACAGGAAGAAACCTCTGGTAGAACCAGGCTCAGGGAGGGGCGGGGCCATCTGCTACGACTGGATGGGGTGAGATAAGGAAAACAGGATAAAAGACATGCTGTGGAAGAGAGCCAGAGATAATAACAAGTGTGATTGAACGCAGAGAGGTCTATTAACACACATGAAAAGGAAAAACTCAATGCATCATGGGAATCCCCCAGCAGTCTACACCTATTGCAGCATAACTAAGGGAGGATTCAGGGTCATCTGGTCCAGCCCTAACTATATGCTTTAGCAAAAAGGAAAGTTTTAAGCCTAATCTTAAAAGTAGAGATAGTGTCTGTCTCCCGAATCCAAACTGGAAGCTGTTTCCACAGAAGAGGGGCCTGAAAACTGAAGGCTCTGCCTCCCATTCTACTTTTAAATACTCTAGGAACAACAAGTAGGCCTGCAGAGCGAGAGCGAAGTGCTCTAATAGAGTGATATGGTACTACAAGGTCATTAAGATAAGATGGGGCCTGATTATTTAAGACCTTGTATGTGAGGAGCAGGATTTTGAATTCAATTCTGAATTTAACAGGAAGCCAATGAAGAGAAACTAATACAGGAGAAATCTGCTCTCTCTTTCTAGTCCCTGTCAGGACTCTTGCTGCAGCGTTTTGGATTAACTGAAGGCTTTTCAGCGAGTTTTTTGGACATCCTGATAATAATGAATCACAGTCACACATTGTCCTTGAACGACACCCCATATTGTATGTTGCACCATATTGGATACTTAAAACCTACAGCATACACCATATGGACAAAAGTATTAGGCCACGTCTCTTTGAATTCAGCTGTTTTCTGTTCCATTGCTACAGCTTTATAAAATCAGATATTCCCCAATCACCCTGTAACTGCCACAAATTTGCAGACCTGGTAATGTTAGAGAGCGGGGTCACTGAGTGCTCAAGTTCATAGTGCATAAAAGTTGCCAGTTACAAACCTCCTCTGGCCTTATCATCAGCACAAAAGTGTGCTAGGAGCTTCGAGGTATGTGTTTCCATGGTAGAGCAGCTTCTGTAGGTGTAATGTGCTTTTGTCCATATAATGCATCTTCTTAGATTATTTATTTTATTAATATTAATAATAATAAAAAAAATACAATACAAGTGGAAAATATCTGTCCAGCCAAAATCCTTTCATACGCAAGCTGAAAATGTTTGTTTTTTTTCTGAGCATTTCTTCTTGGACAAGTCTCCTGTCTTTACACTTGGGAAATCCCAATTCCCTCTTGATTTTGAAACTTGTTGTTATGTTGAAGACATGTTGATAGATGATGCATTTATCTTCTTCTTTTTTTTCATTTGCCCCGACAGCCCCATGAATATTATTTTAGAGTTGTGAGTGGGCGTCGTAATTGGAAACTGTTCCTGATTGCTCACTCTGTCGCTGAGGAACTGAGTGCAGTGGTTCATGTTTAAACGTCTGTCAGTCTGTGACCACTTTTGTCAAAACACTAATGTCAGAACTGTGAACTATAGTGTTGAGTGCTCATGTAAGCATGTAGAAATGACTGCTCTGTACTGATGACTTAGAAGATCAACTTGTTAACAGTCATCACAGCTGATGGTTCCCAGTGCAAAACCGTGTCTAGTTTTCTCCCTTGTACATGCTGATTTCGTGGGGGGTTAACGCCTGAAGTGTAGTGAGGTAGTCAGATCCTGGATGGCAAAAAACAGGATAAGACTGACGTCACACTCTAATCACAATCCATAATAATGGGTGAGCATCTGTAAGAATACAAAAAGCCAGGGTAGAGATTTCATGTCATTTTAATTCTGTAAAAAGAAGTGATGCTTCACTGTCCTCTCTGATTTGTCCATAAATAAGTGCCGATGGCTTACTGTTATCCACGGCCCTTCATGACCTTGGACATGATTTAATGTCAGCAGTGTCGTTATTTACTTTGGAGGCAAATAGCATAAATATTCCTGACATAATCTTACACACGTAAATTCATCTGCCATGCAGACAACAGCTACCTACTTTAATTTAAATGAAGGCAACGCATAGTGTTGTGAAAACACGTGTGAAGCTGTCACAGTGAAGTGCATTCATCGGTGTTGATGGTAAATGTCTGTGGGTTAGACAGAGAATAGCTGTTTTTGCTCCATCTTCTTCTGCTTGTTATTTCATATGGGGCTCAGACATATTGCCTGGTGCGTGAGATGTGACAGTTGTGGTTAGGGGACAGATATCGAGATTGGCTCAGCAAGGTCAGCAAGCATACAGCCGCCAGGGCTTGACTGACAACTTGATTTTGAGTGCATCTAACCTGCTAAATTTCTGAATCATGAAGGCCAGAGGTGTGGAGTTTGGGATATGGTGCGGCGCACTTAGTGCATTACCTACAAACTAAAAAGAACTACACGCTCGCGCAGAACCTCTGCAGCTGCTTCTACCCACTGATGTGAGCTGTGCATTCCCCTTTGGAGCAAACGGTGATTACAGACAAAACTCTGAGGCATTCCATCTCTTAAAAGACAAACAAAGGAACTCTCTAACCAAATCAAGCACTCTCCTCTGATGCTCCACTGCATTACGCTGCCTGCGCCTCTATAAATGAATCGAGACACAGAGGTAAATGGGATGGAATGGTTTTGCTGCTCAAGAATTAAGATCTGACTGTGATTGCGAGTTATTGCAGATGGCAGCAAGTCAATTCAGTGAAAATGTAAACTCCATATTTCTGCCAAGCCATGATTGTTGTTGTCGTGCTCTCTGTGTACTGTTAAAAAAAAAGAGCAAATAGCTGCAATGCTCCTCAGATGCCTTATCTCACCTTACCTTAAGTATTGATCAGAAACCTGGCTCTCTAGTCTACACCCAATATTCACAGGCTGCCTTTCTTCTGAAACACGAGGAAAAGGCCTTGAGTCTCTGGGGTAAAAAGGACATTAAAGAAACTGATGGACATTATGGACAATGCTGGGCATCCTCTGCACACGGCCATAAACAACCAGAAGAGTCTGTTCAGTGACAGGTTGCTTCTCCCCAAGACAAGAACTAACAGACTTAAAAACTCCTTTGTCCCACACGCCATCAGACTGTTTAACTCCTCTCTGGAGGGGAGAGGGAGGGGAAACAGGAGGACAAAGGAGGGGGGAACAACTAAGCTGTAGTGCCTCTGCACCTCACTGTACAATACCTTGTGCAATACTTTTTGTAAATAGTCAACAGTGCAATAGACTCAATACTTGAAATGTGCAATTCACTTGTATTTTTATTTTTATTCCTATTTATTCTATTTATCCCCTTTGTATATTTTATTTATATTTGTCTCTGTATTTATATATGTGTGTGTGTGTGTGTGTGTGTGTGTGTGTGTGTGTATATATATATATATATAACAGTTCTGTAACTGTAACTTTGGTCGTTGCTGTGCTTTTTTTGGAAGTCGAATTTCCCAGAGGAACCCACCCGAGGGATTAATAAAGTTCTATCTTATCTTATCTCTTATCTTATCTAATTGGTGCAATTGAATGAAATTATAGGAATCATAATCATGGCAACAGCAGAGACATGCTCACACAGGAGACAGGTGCTATTAAGCTAGTATAGTGCCATTACATTGATCATGTGGACACTTTTGCTGTGATCTTGCCTGTAGTATTTTGGGCTGTCATTCAGGACTGTCTGCTTGGTGTGCAATTCAGCTGATCAATAGTTCCAGGTAGTCCCATTCTTGGATTGTTTCAGTAAGCCATGCAGCTCTGTGATGCTGTCAGCGTTAGCTTCACACGTGCATGAACACATCATGGCCAAAAAGCTGTATCTGCAGTCAGCAGGTGGTGAACATAAAGCACTCTGCTTGACTCCATGCTCAAAGTAGATGAGTTCTTCACTCTACTTTTTGCTTTTTTTTCATGCTATCCTTCCATCCATGCCCGTGTTTTGCCCTCTAAAGGTGAAGGGATAGAGATCTACCAAGTAAAGTAGCCGTCTCATTTACACAAAAAAGTAGGAAAGAAAGAAGGAAAGAGGAAATATGCAAGAAGGAAATATGGAGCCAAGTAAAATCTCCTGCATGTGCATACTGTGACAGCGACAGTCAGGGTTTTGCCACAAAGGTCGTTAGCATCACACCCAGCTTTTGCCTTTCCGTTCTGTCTAATTGAAAAGTGCCACCGGGTGTGGGATCCACACGCTGGGGTGAAAATTAAGGCTCGTGCACAAATGCTTTCTGTGCATGTGGCTTTTTGACCCAAACTGAGTGCATGCCTAGCAGCGAGGGACAGGTAGTGGAGTTAGACTGGAGGTGGGAACCAGGCGAGCAGAGTCCTGCTGTTGTCACACAGGAAAGAAGGTGTTTGCAGGATGTAATGTGTGCGATGCAGGCAAGGGTGTAAAATCCTGCAGGCACATTGACCCAAATTAAAAAAACAAACAAAAAAAGGTACTTGTAGAAGTTTATTTTACCCTTTAGTGATTAAAAATCCTATAAAAAAGTCATCCTTTTTTTATGCTCACCTGTCAGAAGAATAGCGAGCTCTTTTTAAAATCAGTGTGTGTATATAGTGTTACCCTGAAATTTGACCCTTTTCTCTGCTTTTCTGTGCTTATTCTTTTGAAGTGGCGTGAGCGTAAGTTTAGCAGCAATCTTTTTAATGTATTCTGTAAAAAATAAAATAAATAAATAAAAGGCAGCAGTATTTGCAAGATGCACTTTAAAGATGTTTTTCCAAAGAAAGTTTTGCGTGACATATCACCTTTAAGTTATGAAAAAACATGAGCGTGGTAATTGGCGACAATTATGGGGGTGAAGGAAGTTTTACTTTTAGAAACACTTGTGCATATCAGCAGTGTTGTATTTAAAGGCAGGGAATAGGCAACAATATGTACAAATAAATGAATATAAATCTAATTTGATGGATATAGCTTGTGGAGTACCTCAAGGTTCAGTACTGGGTCCAAAAATGTTTATTATGTACTTAAATGATATCTGCAGAGTATCGGAGATTTTAAAGTTTGTAATATTTGCAGATGACACAAATATACTGTGTTCAGGTGTGGAGTTGCCACAGGTTTTGGAAATGATCACACAGGAATTAACGATATTAAAGAAGTGGTTTGATATAAATAAATTATCATTGAATCTCGATAAAACCAAATTTATGTTGTTTGGAAACCAAAAGAAAAACATCGAAGTAGAAATATGTGTTGACAATGTATATTTAGAAAGAGTAAATGAAATAAAATTTCTTGGGGTGATCATTGACCACAAGCTCTGTTGGAAGCCACACATTACTTATGTTCGGGGGAAATTGGCATGGGGCATTGCCGTCCTGGGAAAAGCAAAGCATATGTTGGATCAGAAAGCACTGCACATTTTATACTGTGCTTTACTACTGCCATATATGAGCTACTGTGTAGAGGTCTGGGGAAACACATACAAAAGTAACACACAAACAATAACTATAATACAGAAAAGGGCCATTAGATTAATAAATAATGTAGGGTACAGGGACCATACAAATGCACTCTTTGTCAAAATGCAAGCTATTAAATTCCAAGACTTGGTGAAGCTTAAAACAGCGCAAATAATGTATAAAGTAAGAAATAAATTGCTTCCCAAAGAAATCTGTAAATTGTTCATAGAAAGAGAAGGTGGGTATAACTTAAGAGGGAAATGGAATTTAAAAATACAAAGTGCTAGAACAACTTTAAGAACTATGTCAATCTCAATTGCAGGAGTTAAATTATGGAACAGTCTAACAGAAGAAATAAAAGACAGTCAAAACATAAAACAGTTTAAAGTAAAATATAAAAACCTAATTTTAAATAAGTATAAGAATGAAGAAAACGGGGTTAACCCAGGATGGTAATGTTGCTGGTAATGGTGTTGCGGTTCTTTTTTGGTTGTTTTTTTGTTTTTTTGTTTTGTTTTGGTTTGTTGTTTTTCCATAACTTGTGTATCTGCAAATATACACATTCTGTATTTTTCATATGAAAGAAACTATACTGTGGTGGGGCTTGCTAATTTCTTGTTTTTGATTTATGTATGTTATGTTTTGTTTTACTTCATATGTTTATATGTTTCATATGTTGTTTGTTTAATTTAAGACAAAAAAAAAATTTTAATGAATGAGAGGTAAAACTTGAGGGGGTAGGGACAAATAAGTAAATACTTCAGCCTACTCCTTTTCAAACAAATAATGGAATGATATTTTGTAATGATTGTGAAGGCACATGTTTGAAATGTTTGAAATAAAAATGAACTGAACTGAACTGAAAAGTATAATTTGTGTGATATTGTGGGAAAGGGAGACTCTAATCATAAAAAGTACCACACAGTAACTCTAATTTGTGTATAAAGTACAAACTAATGTTATAAACCAACCCGTTACAATGAATCAAGTGAAAGTACTTTTTTTTTCTTTAACATACTGTTTCTGGATATTGAGCTACTCTGGCTGCTGTTTGTGTGGAAAAAATATTGATGTGATTTTGATGCTGTTCCCTGAAATGCCATCTGCAGGCTAAATAAAAGCCTTGGATGTGAGTGCTGTTCTTCATTCAACACCATCGATGGCTTGACCTCTAGAAAAGAAAAACCTTTTAGTTGCTTCGTGGTAATACGTCGCAGAGTGGTGGTCAGACGATGTATTGAAGACAGTCTTTGCCGTAGCAATGACTTCCATAAATTGATGTTTTAGCATTAAGCTGTCATCACCTTAGTTTTCCAAGCATACGTGTATAATAGACACACATTTGCCAGTATGTGGTTATAGGGACCTTCAGCCAGGATTCTAAATATATAAGAAATTGACTGGATGTTAAAGGTTCTGTTCTTGTGTCCATGGGAAGCATTGATCATCTCCACGTGTCTCTATAAGTCTCACACTTTAGTAGCTGCTCTTCATATACCAGACGTCTTGATGCCATGTTTCCCTACAAGGAAGAGATTGTCATAAAGCCAATCTACTAAATGCGCTGATCAATAGCATTAATGAAGGAATCCCTTGTGGAACACTGCTGAAAAACGGCACCGATGTCCCTTGGTGTACATAAAGGCTTTCGGCTTCTGCTGGTATGTACTTAGGGTGATTACCCGCTGCTATCCGTGTATGGGTCTGATAGCTGTGACAGCATGGATCAACTAATGACCTCTCCTCCATCCACATCAATAGGCCAAAGTTTCACAGAAGGAGGAAAAGGAGGAGGGAGAACATAGAGGAAAAGAAAGTGTGAGAGTGCGTGATGGGACAGAGATGGAGGAAATCGAGCAGGAGAGGGAAGATGGAGTGAGGCTATTAGTGTGACCTTTCACCTCACAGCTCAATGTTTCAACAGGTAATGCTTGGTCAGAGGGCAGAAAGAAGAGAAGAGCGATACTCTGATCTATTTGGATGGATGCAGCCAGGTGGCCTCTGGAGCCAGAGAGCTCATCCGTCTTCATCCGCACGCTCTGTTAGAGGGAGCAAGAACATCTTTGCTTCAGTATTGTGGCATCGGTATCAACTCATAGGAATTTCAGAAACATGTGCAGAGAGATTGGCGTGGCTTTAGCAATGTAAAAGTGAATATGCAAACTGTTTAATTACCTTTCACCTTGGAGGTTATGTTTTTGGTAGCGTGTGCATGCATCTCAACTTTCTGTCTGTAAACAAGATAGCTCAGCAGGGGTGTAGAGTGGGGTCATGTTTAATAATGCTTTAAATTTTGGCTTACGTCCACCAAGGCCTGCAAGGTCAGCTTAATTATTTATTGGTCAAAAATTGACAAAAATCCTTAAAACTATGATTTTTGCAAGTGTGGTGTATATTGTAAACATGCAGAAGGTAGTGTATAAAGACTTAAAAAGTGATAATAATGTTATATAGAGCTGTTTACTGCTAATGTTTGTTTTGACAACATACAGGGAATGATACATCAGGATTTTAAATGTCACATTACTTCGGACCTCTGACATTTTCTTCAAGGTTAAATAAGGTCAAACTTTCATAAAATGTATTTTATCTTTAAAACTTGGTTAAAATTCTGCTGACTTAGTTTGTATTACTAACATTTAGTAAATGATACTGGATACTGACCACATCTGACATCTGACCTCTGACCTAACCTTTACGTTTCTCTGCCTTTCTTTCCGGTTGACCCCAAAATGTGTTATATCTTCATAAAAAGAATGAGAATGAGCTGCCTAGTTCATTAGAAATCTACAGTCATAATAATAAACAATGAACTCAAGTTATTCATATCCAATTATTTCCAAATCAGTGGCTATTATCCATGACCCACTCCTACATAATGTTGCATAATAAAAGTAAACATCTGTCATGCTGCCCTTTTCTGATTTTACATTTAAAATTGAATTTATACAAAATACAACACCGTTCCCTTAAAAACTACCAGAATGTGAGCTGCCTTGGCTGAGGCAACACTGAAAAGTCATTTTCTAACATTACAATTAACAGCCAGGGTGATCATGTTGGACTTCAATAGGTGTCAGCGATCCTGTTAATCCTTCACAATGCACTATTATTACTAGATGGCAAACCACACCAAACAAGCTGATTTATTTTTAGCAGAACAGAAGATGTAATGAGAGGGGTCCCAGGGTGTTGTCTTCTGTGAGCCTGCTTCTGTCAGTGTGACTCACATGAGGCTATCTTTAATCACAGTGTGAGAAAGGTCATGATGACATCATCAGATTGCCACAGGTCTCTTTCCTTAACCCCAAAGATGGTAAGCATCTATGTAACAATTACCTAATAGCCCCTTTGTAAAACATTAGCCTGCTGTGAACAATTACTCATTATCAGAGTAAAAATAGTCCCTTCACGACTCAGCATATGTATTTCTCAGATAAGTGAGTTGAAGTCCAGATAACTGCATGAAAAATTCCATAGTTTCTGTCGTTTTTTTTCTTTTTTACGTCATCACCTCAGGGTGCTTTATAATGTAAGGTAGAGACCATACAATAATGCAGAGAAAACCCCAACAATCAAACAACCGCCTGTGAGCAAGCACTTGGCGACAGTAGGAGGGAAAAACTCCTTTTTATCAGGAAGAAATGTCCAGTAGAACAAAATTTCAGAAGAGGGGCAGCCTTATGCTGCGACTGGTTGGGTGTGATGGGAGTAAAACGACGCTCAACAATTACAAAAGAAGGCCTTAAGAATATTCTTGCTCATTATTTCATCAGCACTTTGCATTAAGAATCACTTCTCCATAACAAACAGAAGTGACTTTCAAAATGCCTCCATCACTAGTTATTCCGAGTTCCAACACACATGACTGTTCACCGTGTCGATCTGGCTGGCTCGTCAGCTACTGTGAGGAGCTGATAAAAGACAATGGTGTTAAAGCAGTGAGTGAGCTGCTCCATCTGAGCCTCGCTGTTCCAAGTTGCTGAAAAGCGTCTGCCTCTATTCCCACTCCGCCCTTTGCTCAGCCAAGTTTTATGAACCACAGTGTGATTTAACTCGTATCAACATATTGTTCCCTGTGAGCCATTTTCTCTTTGTCTTCTCCAGCCAACCTTAGTCTCGTCTGTTTCATTGTCCCGGTTAGTCATGTTCAGAGTCAAGTATCATGAGTAGGCGGGCTGTGATTTCCCTCTATGCTGATTATGCTGACAGCTGCAGAAAAGCATTCGCTGCAGTTTCTAATTATATTTTCACCTTTGAAAGCATCGGCACGGCCCCGGTTTTTCCTGCGCACTCTTCATACAGTGCTGTAGTGCATGTGCACATAGGCACGGAAGTGGTAACTGTAACGACTTTTCTTCTGCAGTGGTGGTCACTTGTGTCAAGGGGTCTTGACTGGAAATATTTCATGAAGCTGGGAGAAAAGCCTGCAGACTTTCTAATTAAAGCAGTGTCCTCTAGCAAAGTGGACCGTGACACAAGTGTATGTAAGGTGATTATAGATGGTGTGTCGTCTTAAAGAGAGCATATTGTAAGTTTGAGCAAATGTTCTGTCCGTGTGTGGTGTAAGTGAACATGCACTAAAAGTTTTAAAGTTTTATTTTGGGTGGGTTTTTTTTGTTTTTTTTTTAGAAAGACATAGTTAATACTCTGTGTCTGTTCAGGGTTGCTGCTGCAGTCAAAGTCTCTGTTGCTGATGCAACCGAGAAGCAATTCCATCTACTTACTAAGGGAATGTAAATGCAGGTATAAGAAAAGCCCCCGTGGAAACACAACCGCAGGGCATCTTTTACTGACACTGTCGCACTTTTGCTAAACTGACTGTAAAGCGTGACATTTGAAATTTTGAAGGGAAAATGACTAAGTAGTGCTGTCATGACAGAAAAGGCTCAGAAAATAAGGTCACATATATATTCGTAGAATTCTACACGTATATTACTTATACAGATTTACAGAAGCAAAACCATATCTATTTATTCTCACTTTAATAGACTGTGCAGATTTTACTTACCTTCATTTCCCTTGATCCTAGACATTATTGAAAGAAACTATCATAATAACTTGAGAAATTACTTCAACCACTTTTATTAATAATCAAAATTCAACTATAAAATAACAGAATTTTCTTGGTCTGTCTACTGTGAGAATGATACATTTAGCTTAGCCTAATTGACTTCCTGGACTTATCACTGCCATTACTCCAATACTCCTGATTTACAGTACAGGGGGAATTCAATCACCTGCGGTTCTCTGTCAAGCTGTCTGAGTGAGAAATGGCCTTCATTTCACCTGTACAGTGTTGGTAGCCATCTTAACTGCTTTAGATTAGCAATCTAAAGACAAAAGGACTAGGCTCTCAGTAGAACCGGTTAACAGATGCAAAAGTATGGTCATGTGAAAAAGAAGGTTTCACATGACTTTGCAGTCACGGGTGTAGTTAGTAAAAAACTAAGTACCTCTATAAAAGCAGCCTTTGTAAGGAGCATTCAGTTTGCTGGTATGGTGCACTCAGATGTGTGTTAACACAATGCCACAATCTTCCCAGGAGTGTACATCCATGTAAATCCCCCCCAAGGTTTGACTGTGACTCTGCAGGTCTCAGTTAGAATGTTAAATATTAAAGTTTAAGTTGGTAGATTAGAAAATGACTGAACAAGTATGGCTTGTTTGGAAGTGTTCCCCCTTATCTTTTAAGAACAGCAGCACGGCTGTTCAATTGCATCTGAATGAATCAAATAGTGGAGTTGTTTGTTATGTAGTGTTACAACACAGCACAGCGCAAACACTTCATACCACCTCTGAAGGACAGTGATGGAGGGGGTCATGATTTGGGATTGTCTTGGAGCTACAGGACCTGGCCGTCTTGCTGTCTTCAAGTTGACCGTGAGGTCCTCTGAGACAAATGTTGGGCCAGCTGTTGGCTAAAGTTTGGCTGAAAATAGTTCATGCAACAGAACAAACACAGCAGCAAATCTACATCAGAATAGCTAAAGACGAATCAAAGTTGCAACAAGCCAGAGTCCTGACCTGAAACTGACTGAGATGCTGTGGCCAGACCTTAAAAGAGCCCATTTAAGACTTCCCACAAACCCCAATGAAATGAAACAACACTTTTTTAAAGAGCACTCCATGATTCCTCTGCAACGACACAAGACACTGAAAGCTGTACAGAAAACAATTACTCCAAGTTAAAGCTGTTAAAGCTGCAGTTACCAAACCTGACAGTTTCTTTTAATGACCACTTGAGCCTTGCTACACAAGCAAGTCAATCCCCATAGACTTTCAAAGTAAAATGTCAGCCTTCACAGCAATATGGTGGTACTACAAAAACTCTTTGGCCTCCATAGATAATTTCCCAGTTATAAGAACTGTACGGCGGAAAAGTTTTTTGGTGTTGTTTTGTGCTTCACTGGTTTGGATTGGACAAATCTCCTCTGTCACACGTCAACATGGCAAATCACCTAAAAAACGCACCTTTCCACATTGACTTTCATTGGCGCTGTGAGTGCTGGATAAGCGCGCCTTTATTTCTGTCCTCTCCCACGCAGCTCTGTTTTGTTTCTTTGTTTTTTTTTCTTCCCTTTTTTTTAATCTCCAAGTATCGAAACTAAACTATACCGCTCGCTGCTGCATTGATTGGTGCTGAGATTTACTTCCACAATGTGCATTTATCATTCGTCGGGCCCCAGTGAAATTAAATGACTCTCAGATTCACGTTGGGATCCTGCCAGAGTAAATATTGTTGTCTGCTGCTAGTGATTACACACAATTGTTCCTAAGCTATTAAATTTGCAAAATACCTCTGTGATAATGGAAACAAAAGCAACGACCACAGGAAGTCCAGAATCTCTGAAAGACTTTGTCTAATGGCAAGCAGGTGTGTGGCTGAATTCACGTCTCATCACTTGTCTCGCGTTCGGATCGGCCACGAAGAAGTCGTGCGCAGATCGGCTTTCAGAATGAAGCTTCCGCCTCTTCATTGTAATGCCACTTCTCATGCTGTTGAACAACCCTTCTGTTGCCCTTGGCGCTGAGTGCCAGCACATTCCCCATTGACTTTGACTCCTGAGGAGCAGCAAAAGAGCGATTCAAAGAAGTCCTCAGCGGGGAGGGTCAGGCGGGACAGAATACAGATCAGGGAGAGGCCTTTTTCTGCTTGTATTTGTCCTTGGAGGACAGTGAAGGAGAATAGCTAAAACTACCCGGGTCCAGAACTTTTGCCTGTGACATTAAGAGACTGGATAGACATTAGAGCACTTTGTGTTTGTCTTATGAGTCCTCATGGCCACTTAGACTTTCCATGAGTGAACTGTGCTATCATTTAGAAGATGTTTGTTATTTCCTTTCAGTACTGCTACTCCAGATAAGAGCAGAAATCCACTAGTTTTGCAAAATAACGTCCTCAGCATTATCTGTTTGCAGTGTCATGCTGTTAATTAGGAACGCAAGATAAAATTATATTTACACAAATATGTCTGCACATGGGGTGTGTGCGTTTAAAAAAAAAAGTTTAATAAATGGGTCTTGACACAGTTTTGTATTTTATAATTGAAATGAAGCTCAAATATACGCGGTCACACTCCATTTGCTAATCAGTCTCTCCTTGTCCTGGTTTTTCTCAGGTCGCTCCCAGCTCTCTCCGACTGTGAACATGCCACAGGACGACATAGTAATGATCGAAGACGACAGGCCACCCCTGCTCCCTTCCCACCTGTCTGACCAGTCGTCGTCCAGCTCCCATGATGACATGGGTTTTGTGGGAGAAAACCCAGTTCCCTGGATTCATGAGCTGCCCGGACAGAATGAATGGTAAGCTGCAGGTTGTTCTCACTTTGTGGGAGAGTCGGCTGAATTATTTATGGCTTGATGGACTTCAGACGGCCCCCTTTGTGGGAGAGAGTAGGACAGAGTTTATATGATGTGTAGGCTGGCTAGTTTGTTAGCACAGCCAAAGTCTCCACCGCTGAGGTGGGAGATTATGTTTACCCAGAACTGGTCCAGGAAAGAAGAGCATCACAGTTTTTGGATTGAAGATTTTGCAGAATGTCATACCAGTTAATTATGATTATTTATTTATTTTTTGACCGAATGTGCATGCATTTTCAGCAACTATTTCCCACATTTATTAGATAGTGTAATGGTTTTTCCTTGGTAGAAATTGGTAAACGGGACAGTCTTACTGCCGTAACGAACCAGGAAATAAAGTTTTCATATCGTACACCAAGTTCACTGTAGGACAGTAATGACATTCTGCTTTAGGGCTCTGCTTGGAATCCTAAAATATGAGTCTGGGTATAGGTGTGTGTGTGTGTGTCTGTGTGTGTGTGTCTGTGTGTGTGTCTGTGTGAGAGAGAGACTGTAATGGAATCAGCAGCAGTAGTCACACAGCAACACTCTTGGGGACCCATATTCTTCTTCCAGCACTCCAACCCTCACCACCTGTGGGATTTTGGCACCCCACTCAGTCTGCAGCCCGACTGGTGCCACCCTCCTGACATATTTCGGCATGTAAATGAGACTTGGATTCTTCAACATTTTCAGAACAACAAGCTCTTAAAGAGTTTAGCTAGATAAGAAGAGGAACCAGTAGACACAAAGGAAAGAAAAGGGGTGAGGGTGTAGAAAAAGGAAAGGCATTTCAACCCTTATATCTGCTTTAAAATAGCCAGTAGTTACTCTAAAATTTCCTGACATTTCCTGAATTGATTGCATTGTTCAGTTACCGGAAATGTATTTTCAAGACATCCAATCATCTTGTAATTCTTGTCGGAATGACAGAGACAAAAGAAATCAGCACCTGCATTTCCACTCACCACTCATTGTTTCTAATTCTTGCATTCTTTCTTTGTTGTTGCTGGTGGGTTTGTTATTTTTTTGTGATGATTGGCTGTTTGAGGCCACATGGATGGATGCAGCAAGTGGCTTGAAGATGTTGTTTTTGGCTGCCACAGATAGAGATGCTCTGTCTGTTTCTCTCCTTTTTATTGTTATTATTTTTATATCGTTTTCCCTGGAGACTCTCTACCCTCTCACTCTTCTTTTTCTCTCTCTCTGTCTCATTCATTATAAATGACTGGATTTGCTCAGCATGCCTGTTGTGCACGTGATGTCAGAGGTTTGTCACAGTGGATTAGGTCCACAGCGCATGGCTGAAATGCACTCAGGTTTCCTCACACGCTCCCCGTCTATAAACTCACACAAATGCACAACCGCACGCACATATGCACACGCACATGCATGATGTAAGCCCATAAGGCAGGAGTGCGCTATATAGCACTGCCTAGGGTTATTCTGAATAATTCATGTCTCTCTCTCACACACACACAAACACACATCATGCACACATTTTTTTATGCAAATGCTTACAGCTGCTTAAACGCATCAAGTGTGTATCATCATTCTGACTGACTTACACCCTTTCTCATTTCCCTTTTCAAGTGCCCCCAATATCCCACCAAACACACACGCACACACTTATACACAGAGTTAACAGGCGTATTGAGCCAGCAGGGGATGTGGGTCAGCCAGACTCCAATGTACCAGAACTGTTACTTTTTAATTAAGCTCTGCACCAGTGCTGCCAGGGGTCTATATGCACTGAATATGTATTGTACAGAACTGTGAAAGTCTCACCTTTGGCTTCCAGTATTATTCAGCCTTCCATCGTCTTGGGAGATGCCTTGCCAAGGCCATACACCTACAGTGAATGCACAAAGTGCAAAAAAGGCTGGTTGGCTGATAAAATCATTGTAATTCATGACCTTTCTGTTATTGGTCTTCACTTTTTTCACTTACTGGAATTGAACAAATTCACATTTGGTGTTTTCTGCTATTTAATTCCCTTTATTCATTTGTTGTTGTTGTTTTTAATCACTTTCACTCTATGTGACTCTGTTCACACACACTAATACATACCAGCTGCTTTGTGACATTCATTCAAGCTTAGTTTGTCTATCAGTCGTTTCTGTTGCTGATTTCAGCCTCTAGGATTTTATAAAAGTACATTCTCAGCTTTCAGTTCAATTCCATTCAGCTCAGTTCAATTCAGTTGTATACATGTTGTCTACATAGCACCCCGACAATCAGACGGCCCCCTTATAAACAAGCATTTGGCGACCATGGGAAGGCAGAACTCCGGCGTAACCAGAGGCAGGGCTGTGGCCCTCAAGATAAATGGTTGGTCATTAAGGAAGATACCCCATCTCATATTGTGATGAAATATTAGAACAACCTGTTATTTATTTTATTCTTAAAATCACTTGGTACTATTTCCCCATGGTGCATGTTTTGAGTATGTGTGCTTGTCTTTGTTCATATTTTACCGAGTGAAAACGTAAGCCTGTGTTTCCCTCCCTTCATACTTAGTGCTCCCTCAGCGTTTCATCACTTTTACAGGCCTGAAATGAACATAAAATGAGTTGTAAATATTACAACTCTGCGTTTGTAGATCTTAAAATGGTAATGCACAAAGAGCCAAGCTTTTATGTGTTGTTGCTATATTACAGACCGTTTTATTGCTATGGTTGTTACTACTGGCAGTGACGTGTTGCGCTTAGTCAAACTAGATTGGGACTTGAAGTCAGTCACTAGATAAAGTCTGCCCTAAAGTCTAGATAATCTACTGTAAAAGTTCCTTAGAGATGCACTTGACTGAAGCTGCAGCCAGCTGTAGAAATCGGTGTTTGCATTGCTTAAGTCCAAGATGTCAGTGAGCAGGGCTAAAGAGTGTGTGAGCATGATTCAAAGAGTTGATGGAAGCCAGCACGTCTGTCAGGTTCCACTGGGTAAACAAGTGGTTGTAAATTATTACTTTGAATATCTGTGGTCCTGACCTGAAGCAATAACTCCCTAAGCTGTGCCTCCTCCTTCCTTCATTGGTTTGAATCCAAAGCCAAACAGGAAAGGCCATGTCCAAATGATTTACAGCACAACAGATACAAAGAGAGGTTTGATATTACAGCTTTGCACAATAATTTGGATCAGTGCAAAGATGAAAGGTTTTTTTTCTTCCAAACATGGAACAGTGTCAGAGAAATTTAAAAAAAGAAAGTGTATTTTAACGTCAGGCTCTTTTAAAGATGCAAATGAATGTTTCTAGTTTCCACCTGGTTTTCATCCCACAAGTTGACAAAGTGCAGTTGCAGGGTGTGTCTGTAAAAAACGGTCCACTTCTAGTTGTTTTTAAGGGCGCCTTTATACTCCAAATAATGAGCTTGTTGTTGTATAATCTCAAGAACTCTGAAATAAGACATCCAAATTTGCAAAAAATCACATTTTAAGATGTTTACTTTCAGTCAGTTTCAAAACTAACTGCTTTCTAAAGTGTCCCTGAAAGGTCAAAGGTCACTGCAGCAAAGCCCCAGCAAATAGAAGAAATGCTGCAAAAGCTCACAAAAAAAACCCAAAGGTGAAAAACCTTCCAGAGAGACAATAATGTGACGGAACAGCTAACAGTAGGGGACAAGCTAACAGCTAAACGGCTAATAGCAACATGTATCTACAGTATTACATGACCCATGTGATTAAAACACACATTGCCTGCATCTTTTTCTCCCTCACAGCACAGAAGAATCCTCTGCTTCTTTTAAGTCTTAGTGCAATCCTTCGCATGTTTTGGTTTCTATCTCTTCGGAAGCTGTTCCCTAAAAACACTTCCATTGTGGGGTTTTTTTGCAAGATTTTTTTTTTTACTTCCTTTGTGTTTCATTCAGTTTCTGTTGTGTTTTATGTGCTTTTGCAGTGTTTTTCTTTGTTGCTGGTGTTTTCTTATGTTGCATTGTATTTGACCTCTTAGGGCCACCGTAGCTTAGAGACAATCACAAAGTTTTACTTTGATTCTGTCTGCTCAGCACCATGGGCTACATCTGTGTAAATCTGTATGAATACTGCTCCTTCACAGTAATCCTTCCCTTCGGTCCTTCGTGAAATCCTCACTGAGGATGCATTCAGCTGCGTCCTTCAGAAGCAAAAGTACCAGTTCTTAAAAGTACTCACATGTTCATATTGCAGTGTAGCATGGGAAGAAATCAAAATAAAAGACTGTGCTTGGGAGAAGACAAGTGCTCAAATCATCTTCTTGAAGATGAGTCTCTGTGAGAGAATGCAAATTTCTCTCCTCCTAACAATAAAAGCTTCCTGTTTCCACAGTGATTTGGTTTTTAGTTATTTAGCTCCTCATTAACCCACCTCTATTTCTCACACTAAATGTAACTGACTCTAATAATAAATCAAAGTTTAATAAAGTATTCATGACAAGTATTCAACTTGTCAAGAAATGAAATGTAACAGGTGGCAAAAGTAATGCTTGTAACAGCTTATAAACACCTTTGCCTTTAATTACAAGATATTATAGTATATACTGCATTTTATGTTTAAAATTTAACTTTTCCCCATAAAGGCCGTTGTGTGTTAAATGCCCAACTTTGAAAGATAACCATTTTTACACGGTAGTGCAGTGTTTTGGTCTCTGTGGCTAGTTCCACTTGGATACCCTGTAACTGTTCTGCTACTTTAAACTGTTGAACTGTAACCCTTGACAGTGTTTACAGTTTAAGAGCTGTTATAATATTATAATTGCCTGGGAAAAATATGACCAACTGTTTGTCATAGTTTGTCCAAGAAGTTCATTCAGCAGTTTTTACCACTCAACCTCAAAGGCTTGGGGTGTTGTCATCACCCCGGCGGGTGGGTGGCTAGGTGGGCGATGTGGACACCAAAATTCATGAATATGATAACTTGAGAACCTAAGTGATGTATGATTTTCAAAGTGACACCACAATTGCATCTCCTTGCATCTTTTTTATTTGAATACCGGTGATATTAGACATTATAAGGTCAGAGGTCAGATTTTCTGAACATCTTGCGAACACGTTAACTCAAGAAGGTCACCAGTACAAGTCACGTAGGATTTTCAAATTTATAGGTGTACTTACTAAGAGCTACTAAGTGGTGGCACTGGCAGCCAACAGTTTTTGGCAATTGAAATCTTAGCATTTAAATTTGTGTGTTACTAATAATCTGATATCTCAGTCTCTTCATTGCCCCCGTTAAACCTTCTTATCTAAATAACATAATTTTGTCTCATTTCTGTGCCCAGATGCCAGTAAAGATTCAAAATAAAGCTACTGGAGTTCAAAAACTAATGACTGATGTTACAGTGCTTACGTCCATTTTCTATATACAACTTGGAATTAAATATTAAACCCTGGGTTTCATGGAACACCAAGTTGCGGGGTTACCTGCCAATACAAGTTATTTTAAAATAATATAAGTATCACAGATGAAGACTTATTCAAAATTACCCATCATTTTCTCACTTGGACCGTTAGGGGCACTGTCACAACACTAATCTACACAAGACTACCGTGTCTGCCCTCGTCCTGCTTTGGACCTCAGCCTGGGTAAGGCTGACAGAGTGGAAGATGGGTGTCAATTCTCATTAAGCGGAGAGAGAAGAGAAACGGACAGCAAGAGCGACGGAGAGGAAGCATGAGAGCGAGAGAGAGACAACTAGACTGTGTCCTTCTCTGTCTTTGTGAGATGTCACAGGTGGAAACATCATTTCCCAGGCAGCTCCGAAACACTCTGTCAAGCAGCAAGGATGGAGAAGGACTCCAGACAAGCGTACCCACACATCCATTTTTCACACCCGCAAATACACACAGCCGTGCCGGTGCTCTCAGTCTCACGAGTGTTTAGATACACATTGGCTGGTAAACAATTTCGCAAATTAACATATAAAGTGGAAACGGTTCGCGCGGACACGAACAAACAAACTTTGCAGGCGGACTGCCTACTTCGGTTGACTCCCTAATAGTCTCTGTCATCAGCAGTGTAACTAAGGATCACAAGTGCTCTGTTAAGCACATGTTTTTCCCATCAAACTATCAGCATAACTACATATAAATGCAAACAGCCCTGCAGCACAGGCGTGGATGCATTCACACACAATTTCACTAATCTCAAATTTCCATTTAAGTTGGTAGTGACTTAAAGGCCAGACGGCTCACACACTCACACAGCTTCACAGCATATTTGGACCTTTTTTTCTTTAAATGCTATCATTCCCTTCTAGATTTATGAATACGGTGAATATGTCTCATTTCTGTGCCCTCCCTTCACCGACTTCCTGCATCGCACACTCTGTGTCTGTGTGCGACCTGCTCTGTGTCACTGTGACAGGAGTGCAGCTAACCTAGCCTGCGCACGCACCAAAATATATCTTTGCCCGGTCCTTGTCAGTCGTCGTCGTGTACGAGCAGACCGGAGCAGTCCATCTAGCCAAACTCAATTAAAAGCTTCGTAAACCAGGCAGGGAAAGAATGAGAGGGTCGGCACAGGAGGGAGCAGACGGACAAAGAGGTCTTAATTGATCTTGTTCTCTCTCTCTCTGCCTCTCTCAGCAACTTCATCACAATTAAAAGGGAATTACGGCAAATCGCAGGTGCAGCTGCTCCGCTGTGTGGCACTGATCGAACCGCGCTGTCTTACAGTTTTTATATCCGCGTTTAAAGTCTGATGATTTATGTGTGCAATTAAGCGAGTGAAGCAAAAGCAGCTATATGAGACATCCCTTGTTAAAATCCACTTGCGTTTAAGAAATAAACAAAATAAAAGTAATCTCGTATTTCACCTTTCTTTTCTACTAGCCAGTATTTGGACTGTCTGGTGTCCACTGGTGCACATGCTAGGAAAACAAACCTCTGCACCAACTTCTCATGCAGGACTTCATACAGTGATTGAAGGCAGCTCCAAGCTCCCCGACTCAGCTATGCATCCAAGCAGTCAACTGAATCGCCCTCCTCAAACCTCAGAATAACCATTTCAGAAGCACCTTGCTGGGCATTGCTCTCCACCTCTTGCCCCCTCTCCAAGGCGCTGAAACTAATACAAAGAACCCCACTCGGTCAGACTTAGCTGCACTAAGAAGTAGTAGAGACTTAACTCTTTGGGGTCAGTTTGAAACACAAGTGAAAAAGGTTTGAGTAAAAGAAAGAGAGGAAGTTTGAAAAGAAACAGTGTCACCAGGGTAATTGTGAGCGCAGAGGGCTTTTAACACACGCCGCTTAGCAACGAGGCCAATGTGCAGTTTGACACGTTCAACTTCCTGCGAGGAAGTAAGGAGTGATGTAAAATGTAAGTTAAAGCTGTGGATTTGCCTGTGAGCAATCCTCAGCGCTGTTTAATTTTAGATGATGGGAGCACTTTGAATGGGAGGAAAGCAGTAAGTAATGTTCTTACTATAGTGATCATAGCATGTGTATGCATATAATTCTGTATGTACCCTATTTCCCCCATTAACGGATGGACCAAATGAAATGAACATCGACAGGCAAAAAAAACATTCATTATGGATCCCATTATAATTTTTTTGAATTCTGTGACTGGAATTTTGTTTGAGTCACTGCTAAATACAAAATAAAGAATCTGAAAAACCACTAATGTATCATGTAACATCTGTCTAAATACAGTCCAGAGACGTGGACTGGCTCTATGGTCTGAAGAAGGAAGTGTGCCATTCTTTAGACGACCGAATTCATCTTCTAATTGGCCACGCTGTATTTTTCACTTTCAAATCCTGTTTAATATTGAATATCTAAGGTAGCTTTTCCAGTGGGAATGCTGTATGGGTCTCAGCTTCACAGGCTCAACCAGTCAGAGCTGACTAAACTAGAGTTTTGAGCTTAAGAAGCATCTTAAACAAGGACATAGTTTTTGAAAGCCACATCTCATTGATGACCACTCTGTAATTCATACATGTACAGATGAGGACTGATTAGCCTCCCTATGAAAGCCTTATTCTTAAAACCATTTCCAAACTGCTCTTAACCAAAACAAGGAGTCTGAAACACAGCTTTGGTTCTTCACCAGGTGCGCCGTATGTCTTAGATCGTTATCGGTTGGAAGACAAAACGATGACCTAGACCCAGTTTTACTGCTGACTACTTTGATTTCTTTCAAAATCTTCACATATCCATCTTTCATCATAATCCTTCTACCTTGATGAGATTCCCAGTTCCAGTCACACTGAAGCGTTCCCCCAGCATAATCCTCCCACCGCCATGTTTCGCTATGGGGACGATGTCAGGCCAGTTTTTCTGGGTTGATAATAATATTGACACTTGCCATTTTTGCTAATAATTTTGTCCCCATCTTTATACTTTCATTAGCAGCTGTAAACCTTTGTGTTAGTTTACAGTGAAAAAAACAAAACATGTTCTGGCGAGAATGACGCGTGAGGTTTTAGATGCTTTAATTGGCTCTGAATAGAGTATATATAAAAAGATGTGAAGTCTACACGTGCCTTCAGCCCAAGATAGTTTAAACCTGTGATGAAGATTCAAACTCAGGAACTGCTTGGCTGCTGGTCATCGCCACCTCTTTAAATAGTTATGGCTTCTGAGACCTGAGGTGCAGGTTCCAACAGCAGGTACCCTTAGCTTAAAAAGCAGTTCAGAGCAGCACAGTTGCCGTTTCTCTTCAGGTTACCCTAGACCAGGGGTGGGCAAACTTTTTGATTCGTGGGCCACATTGAGTTCTAACATTTGACAAAGGGGCCGGAACAGGAGTAGATAGATGGCATGCTTTGAAAACATCACCTCATTGGGGGAAAAATACACATCTTGAGATATGGAGAAAACATGTGCTTTAATTTCCAATGAAAATGAAGAAAAGCATTACAATAAAATCTCTGACTTCGAAATGAGCCTTTAAACACTGAAAATCAAATAAATGAACATTTTATTTTAAAGCACTGAAAGTTCTGTTATCCTTCAGGATATCACATCACTCTCCTCCTAACTCTTTTTTTTTTCTTCCAAAAACGGTAGGAGATGCAGCTGTACTTGTCCTGTTCCTTTTATTCAATTTGTTTCCCCGGTGCCAAAAGTCAACAACGACCAGTGCAAGAACGAAACAGTTGCAGCAAGTCAGTCTGTGAAGCGTTATATTTGATCTGCGCGCACTGTTCATTTTAACAACGTGCGTATCACGGAGACACACATTTTAATGGGAGCAGTGTTGTTGGTCTCCTTTTTTAGCCAGCGCATCAAAGTCTGGAGTTAGTTTTGTTGTGGCGATTCTCAGGATTGATCTGAGGTGTAGGTCTGTTAACTTGGATCTGTGGCTGGCTTTGTTGATGTTCATGACGCTGAATGTCTGTTCACACACGAAGGTAGAGCCGAACAAAGCCAACATCATCTGCGCTTTTCGTCTTAGATTTGGAAACGCGGCATCATTGAGTGAAGCATAGAAGTCATTTAGTTTCAGAGAGCTGAATTTCTCTTTTAAGGCAGGGTCGGACTGAAGGTCGATGAGTTCGAGCTGAAGCTCCTCTGGAGCTGTTTCGGGGTCTTGTGACAGAGGAAAGGCCACCAATTGAAGTGACTTGTCAATTTTATCGAAATCCAAAAACCGACGGCAGAATTCTCCGTGCAGTGCATCCAGTGACTCACTGTATTTCTTTACTTTTGCTCCGGCCTCTTTCAGCGTGGCTAGTGTAGGAAAATGAGTGAATGACTTGTTCAAAATCTGCCTGGAGAATAAAGCCAGCTTGGATTTGAAGGCTTTCACGTTTGTGTACATGTCATGCACAAACTGCTCCTTCCCCTGCAGTTTCACATTGAGCTCATTCAAGTGTGAAAATACGTCCGTAGCAAACGCGAAGTCACACATCCAGCTCTTGTTGCTCAGCTCAGGAAATTCCTCAGTCTTGCCCTGTCGCTCCAAAAACACGCCAATCTCCTCTTTGAGCTCCCACACTCGTTGAAACACTTTGCCCAAACTCAACCAGCGGACACGGGAGTGATAAAGCAGGTCCTGGTGATCCGCATCAGTTTCCTACAGGAACGCAATGAACTGACGGTGCTGAAGTCCCCGTGCGCGTATGAAGTTGACGAGTTTCACCACAGGATTCACAACATGATTCAGCTGTAACACCGATTTACATAGAGATTCCTGGTGGATGATGCAGTGGAGGAAAATGACATCCTGGTCAGGGTTTTCATCTTTCACTTTATTCTGGATTCTCCTCAGCAGGCCAACGTTTTTTCCCGTTAAATTTGGAGATCCATCTGTGGTGACGTTAACAAGCTTACTCCAGGGAAGCTTCATGTTTTCGATGGCAGCAGACACCCGTTCAAACAAGTCCTCTCCTCGTGTTTGTCCTTTCAGAGACTCCATTGTCAAAAACTCCTCCGTTATTTCAAAGGTTTCGTTGATTCCTCGGATAAAAATGAGGAGCTGAGCAGTGTCTTTGACATCGTTGCTTTCATCCAGTGCTACAGAATAAAAAGTGAATGACTTCGCCTTTTTGTTTAATATGCTGGTGATATCTTCATCTATTAGTTCTACACGGCGAGTCACTGTCCGCCGTGATAAACTGATTTTCTCAAATTTGTCTTTGGTCTCTGGGCACAAAATACCTGCTGTCTCTACCATACATTCTTTTAAAAACTCACCCTCAGACAGTGGTTTGCTGGCCTTTGCTATTTTGAATGAAAGCATAAAACTGGCCTTGGTACTTGACTCTTGAATGGCAGTTTGACGGTGAAAAAAACTTTGCTGAGCCTTCAAATTAGCTGCCAACTTCTCAGCAGCAGCTTCCCGTTCTTTTGTTGAGAGCTTGCTAGCATAATTAGCGTGCTTTGTGGCAAAGTGACGGCTAATATTATACTCTTTAAAAACCGCCACAGTTTCTTGGCATATCAGGCAAACAGCAGATGATCGGTGTTCAGTGAAAAAATATTTAGTTGTCCACTCCTTTTTGAACACTCGACATTCTCTGTCCACTTTCCTTTTCTTGGGTCCGCTCATCTTCATAGATGGTAGGTCACAGGGTAAAGTGCAAACGTGGAGTAATAAGCCTATGCCGCTTCACCTCAACAAAGCCAATATATCTAGAGTGCGCCATCTAGTGAGGAAACATCAGAATTGCAGGGGAAATAAAACATTAACAAGGTTAATTTATTACATTTTTTTCAAGTTTGGCGGGCCGGATCAAAACGTTTAACGGGCCGCACGTGGCCCCCGGGCCGTAGTTCGCCCATGCCTGCCCTAGACCCACATGCTAGGCATTTAGTCACTGCTCCGTATGTGCCAAAGTAAATCAGAGATGGTGCTAAAATGGGCAGCAGCTTAAACCAACAGCTTTGGCCTCCAGCTAAGTGAATTTACACCACCCGCTCAGCTGCTCCCTCTTAACTTCGCTCTTTCTTCGCGCAGATTTCTCACTATTTTTGCTCCAAAAAAGCTGCGTGCCCTTTTTGTCCCAGCTGCTAGTTTCTTTAATTGCTCTCACAAATCTTAGTGTGGTCGTCAGTTCTCTGTACCTGAGTGACGGCCCCTGTGTGATTCCCACCTGCTGGTTTCTCACTTTCACCTATGTTGCCTCCATTTGCAACTCAGCTCCATAACCCAATACCAGTGAGAGTAAATGAAATCTAAATTCAGGCTGAAAATGCATCCTTTCCCATCTGCACAGCCTCAGTCACGCTCTGACACATGACATTTGCAGAGACAGAAAAATACAGGCCATGCTCGCCCTTTTTTTTTTCTTCTTTTTTTTGCGGGGCTCAGAATGATGAGAGGAGGAAAAAGCGAGGGATGATGTATAAATGAATAATACATCTGTGCTGTCATTCTTCTGTTCCTGCTCCACCTCCCTCTCTTCCTGTGTCATCTGGAGATGGTCCTGCGAGACAGTCTGATCTTAGTTGGGATTGTCAGGTATGGTTGACGGTAAAGCAACACATTGACGCCAGCCCCCTCTGCGACACATTGAAGCAGCTCTCTTGTTAAGTGGGGTTGACGACCTAAATAAGAATTGTTTACATGGAAACGAGTGCAGGCACGCCTGCAGTTAGCTGATATTCCAAATACCGAGGACTGCTTGAAGTAGCATCTGCTCCAAGAGGATACGTTTACAAATAGTTACGGCTTTCGATTTTGCATAAAAGCTCCACAAATCCAAAGAAATGTGATTATTTGATGAAAATTCTGCTGTTATTTAAACGTTCGTGTACGAGCACCATGTGAACAAAAGAAATGGCTGCATGTAGCATTTATTAGATTAGATTTATTAGATTGGGCAGCACGGTGGCACGGTGGTTAGCACTGTTGCCGCACAGCAAGAAGGTCCTGAGTTCAATTCCAACATCAGGCCGGGGTCTTTCTGTGTGGAGTTTGCATGTTCTCCCCGTGTCTGCGTGGGTTCTCTCCGGGTACTCCGGCTTCCTCCCACCGTCCAAAGACATGCAGTATGTGGGGATAGGTTAATTGGATAATCCAAATTGCCACTAGGTGTGAATGTGCGAGTGAATGTGAGTATGAATGGTTGTCTGTCCTTGTGTGTTAGCCCTGTGACAGACTGGCGACCTGTCCAGGGTGTACCCCGCCTCTCGCCCTATGACAGCTGGGATTGGCACCAGCACCCCCCGCGACCCTGAAAAGGATAAGCGGTAGCGAATGGATGGATGGATGGATGATGCTGCATCCCTACCTTCCATCTGCCCTGAAATTGCAAAGCGCTTCTCACCTAATTGTAAATGCACATCCCTGCATGCAAATGCCAGTGTCCGCCTCTCTCGACCTCCTTTCCCTGCTCCCATCCGATTTTCAATTAAGATCCAGACAAAGATAGAGGATCTCAAACGGAGTGTGCTGCAGTGGGATGGGCCTTGCTTCTGCTCCAGACGTCCTGGAGGAGGGCGTTATTTGAGTGGCCGTGACCCCAGAGAACCCTCACATTACCTGGGGTATTATACGCATCTAGGCCAAGGCCCTGCCTCCCACTTGTGGTGTGTCCTGAACCCACTAAGCATACGTGTAGGTGTCCTTGATGAGGAAAGGCTTTGAAATGAAAGGTGTGTGTGTGTGTGTGCATATTGAATGTCGATGGTCATTATCTGATAGCAAAGGGGTATTTTAGGCTGAGGTCTGGGGTTGTGTGAATATTAATAGGACGATTTTATTTCTCAGTCTTATCATCAGGATGTCTCTTGGCCATGTAAGTGCAACTTAATGAACTGTGTAGATGACTGAAAAAATATGTCTTCAATAGAATTATCTCCAGATGAAAAGAGTGACTCTACACTTGCCAGTATCTAATACTTCTACCTCTTTTTGTCCCTCTGTCTTTTTTTCCTATCAAACTGTAGTTCGCTCAGTCCGGACGCAGACCCTGGCACTTCATTCCAGAGGGAGGGGTATGGTCGCCAGAGTATGTCGGAAAAGCGCACGAAGCAGTACGAGAATCCTGCACATCTGGAGATCATCAAGTCTCGCAAGTCCAAGAGCATGGATTTAGGCAAGTGCTAAGCCTGAACCATCACACAAACACACATCTACAGGGAAAAGTTTGACAACTTGGGGAATGGACTACACTTACTGTATTTCCTGCCTTCTTGTCTTAGCAGTTTCCCTTTTTGCACATCTTCTCTCTCTTACACACACACCAGGGCCACCAGAGCTGACTTGGATCATGTTTCAAATTTATTGTCTTGCCCATGGACTCTTTGGCAAAAGGACAGGAGAAAGCAGGACTGCTGTGTTCATGTACAAAGGGCCGATTTGTCCATCACCAGAAACCTGTATTTTCCTGAGCCTGTGGCGGTTACCTGTCAGTGTCCTGCTAAATGACAAAATATTATTTTCCTTTCTTTTGCATGATTTAGTCCAACAGCATGCATGTCAGTATATGCTAGAAAATACTGGTAGCTTAATAGTTAGTGTGCAGATATGATCATATGTTCAATCTTGTCTCTGCAACAAGTTAATGGATTTTTTTCTAAGCTTAATTTCAGGCAGATTACTGATATTACACAAAAGTAAATTCACCTCATGTACTACTTTTTTCTTTCGAGCAAGAAGTGTTTTTCTGGTTTGGCATCCTAAGCTTGGCCGTACAAAGAAAACAATCCTCTACCTTGTGATGACTGCGTGTCTCCTTTCAATTTTTTTCCCACTCAGCACGGCTAATCTGGAGGTTTGTTTGCAGTAAACAAACCTCCAGATTGTTCATTGTCACTCAGTGCTCCTTTCACCTGCTGGACACCTCAAACGCATCTTGAACTTGTGACTCCTCAAACACTTGCTGCTCACTTTATCCTGCTTACCTCAGTAAATGCACTTTCAAAAACAGTAATACACACACAGTCACTTCAGTCCTGTCCAGCCACCACCTCTCCTCTTTTGGCCTCCATTTCCCATGGCCCTTTGTCCAGTGGACCATGGATAAAAACACAAGCGCAAGTGCACAATGCTTAGTGATGGGAGAGCCAGTCAGATGCAGGCCTACACAAACACGCACTGGGCAAGCACACTCTCAAACAGACAAACTGTATCCAGGGAAGACGATGGTGTGAACTCCAAGCTTCTCCCGCTGAGACTGAAGCAGACGCTGCCTTCTCTCGGATCACTGACTAATCACAACAGATAACAGCCAACTCTTTTCCACATGGAGCCCAGAGACCTGTAGAAATCTTTGACTCGCCCACAGACTGGTGCAGGTCTGGGCCACTGCACCGAGCTCTGTGGGGTCTAGATCCTTTGTAATACCTTCTGTCCACCATTGAAACTTTTCTACAAACACAAAGTTCGGGAGAAGAAAACCTTCAGCCATCGGATGGGTTTTGTTCAGCAGTTAGTTGGCCTGAAATGGTTTCCATTAAGTTCTCAGTGTTTAAAATATAATTGGATATTACTGAGGACAGGAAGCGAGTAGAACGGAAGGGATGCTAAGATAAGGCTTTGATGGTGTTCTCATCATTGCAAATGCACATGTTATCAATGAGTTTAATCAAAAAAGCTTCTTAATTGTTTCAAAGTGGAGTCTTTGCGTGTTTGTTTGTGCATTGGATTAGCTGCAAACTACAGCTTTTCTTTCTTTCTTTTTTTTTTAACAAAGATCCTGATTAATGTACTCATAAGACGGCGCCTCACACATTCGAGATAACCAGTGTAATTGATCTTTTACAAATCTCTGTTACTGCTGCATTATTTCTTTATCAAGATCCCTCTGTGTCTGTGCGCGGGCGTGCCTGTGGTTTTTATTAAATGAAATTCAAAAAAACTACCCCCCCCCCCCCCCTCCCAAAAAAAAAAAAAAAATCACCCCCTTCCCCTTTCACTGGGCCCAATTGAGTTTGTGAAATATCCAGCTGACAGAAATCCTTGCCAATACAAAATCATAATCCATCGATGAGAATATCACAGTGTTCAGATGGTTCAGGGAAATAACAAACTTATTCCAGTCATAATAACTCTTGTAGCTGACGTGGTTTCCCCACAAGAAAAATTCAGTCCTCTTTCAGTCAATAGATGAAACACAAGCGCTAGACTTAACGTTTGAAATGAAATACACATGGTTTGTGATTTGGCACGTGCCCAGTCACCGCACTTCCATTTATCTCCGAGGAAGACGCTGCTATGCTATCATGCTTATTCTTTTTCTGAAATAATTACATGAAAGCTGCCCAATGCAAAAACGACCTCGGGGTATTGTGCGAGTAGATCTGAAAATGAAGTGAGCCAAAGAAAGTAGTGCCAGCGCTCTCCCTTAAGCCGTGCCTTCGCCACACAGCTGGACATTAGAACTTAGCTCAGCTAGCAGGTGTAAGAATACCGCTCTGCTTTCCCAATAGCGCACTAATAAAGCCGCTCTCTGCTTTCAAATTACTCAGAGGAATAAAAAAAGTAGTTAACACGCTCAAGAACGCTATTCCCTACTGACTTACATTTTATTCCGTCACTAGGTATTTTTCCCTCCTTTTAATCATGTTCCAGCTGCTCCTAAATCTCATCAGCAGATGGATTTCATGACTTTGAAACCCATTGAAATATGCTAAAGGGGTCGGACACCCTGCAGTTCAATCCCATTTAAATGGGGAATAAAATTGAGTGAGAGAAGAAAAGGGAAGAAAGCGACGTGAGGTGTCGGCGCTGGCAGTGAGACGTTAGCACATGCCGGACACTTTACCTCGTGATGGACGGCTCCTTCATGAAGTGTAAGACCTGCTCCTCTTGCTTTGTGTCTGCGCTTCACTTTCTTATTTCTTTGTGTGCGTTTCATGACGTTGTGCAGACTGCACTAATGTTTGTTTGGTCCTTTTAAGAGTAGCACAGTGCGACAAGAACTTGAGCAGAAATAAGCTCTGAGCCCTGCCGCCGCTAATGAGGTCAACCGATATGATGTTCGGTTCCATCCACGGGTCAGTAATAGAGATCGGAAGAGCAGTCCCACTCTTATTCCATAACTAGCTCATAACCAGCCATTATTGGATTTGTGATCTCAGCCCCCTTCAGATGCATATAACCGAGGGTGCTGTTTGAGCTAATTTCAGCGTGATCAAAAGGGTTTTTTTCTGGTGCTGAAAGGGAGTTGAATGGCAGTGAATAGAGGCTTGGTAACTAATTTGGGAACCTGTGCCATTGTGCTCGTTCTGCAGTGCAAATGACTGAAGAAAACACTCATTACTCCATGTGAAGGGCTGCATGGAGCCTGGCAATGCAGTAGCATTTGCAATAGAAAGATGTTCATTTGCAGGTTGGCCTCTTCAGCTTCTGCAATTGATCCATCACAGCCAGGTTGGTTTGAATGAGGCTGAATAAAACAGAGTGCAGTCACTCCATTAAACTGACATAGGATGAAATGACTGAATCTTGACCACTAATTAACATAGTTGTTGTTTTTAGGGAGTATTTGAACAAAACAAGAATCTAATGTGTGCCTAAACTGGGTATTTCAAATTAAATTAAATTCAGTAATTCAGTTTTATTTTTATGCATTAGCACAAATCACAACAATAATTACTTCAATGTTTATAGTTAGGTCAGGTGAGCCTGATCCAGCCCTAACTATAAACTTTATCAGAAAGGAAACACTTTAAATCTTTAAAGGAGAGAAAGTGTCTGTCTGTCTCCTGAATCCTAATTTGGAGCTTTCATAGAGGAGCCTGAAAGCTGAAGGTCTCTGCCTCCCATTCTACTTTTAAATACCAGAGGAACCACAAGTAAACTAGCAGTCTGAGGTCAAAGCGCTCTCGATAAGCCACATCTCATAGACTACCAAACACATGAGTGGAGACTTTCCTTGTAGAAAGCTGGTAGCCGATCCAGTCGCAGATAGGCCAGTGGTAGTAAATGACAACCTGGCAGATGTTTTTATGCTTACTGTAATTGTGAATATATGTTCCAGCCAAGTCTACCACTAATCCAGTGAATTTCCAGTCTTGCCAGTAGAGTTGTCAGCTTCTTTAAATGTAGGAAAAGTACTCTACACTGAACGATGATAAACAAACCCCCCCAAAAAATTCACTGGATTTCTTTGAAGCCTGAAAAGTGCACATCAAAATATCCAGCATCCTTAATTGAGATGTTAACCAAGTCCGGTTCATAATGATTTCCTGTGACATATGCTGAGCGTGTGGAGGACGTCCTCTGTCGGGCTAATGGTCCACAACTGGCAGAGACATAATAGCGCAGCTGACCCAGCGACGCCTCACTTCCACTGGGATACCTGGACGTGGCCTTCCTCTGACCATCTTGGAGGTTATTTTTAACATAATTACCCTTTTACCACCCTCCTTAAAGCCCCGACACTCTGAATAAATTATGTGTAATGGAGCCCCTGTCTGTACACAGATCTTTACATGCAAGGGTCCGTGGTGAATAATGGCTGCAAAGCATAGTTTTTAGCTGCTCTAATTATACCATGGGCTTCTGTCCCTGTAATAACCACCACTGATTTATTCATGAAGTTTGCCACACTGCCCCTTTAACGTTTAATGGCAATGGATCTTCTCCAATTAACTGTCCTTGCCCTTAATCTGGCTAAAGTACGCAGCACGCGGGCCAGGTTTGTTTGCAACCAGGTGCACTTTCACCCCATTTAGTCTGATTGTCTTTCTCTTTGTGTATTTCATTTTGATGATTTTCATTTCTCCTCCAGACGTGCAGGGAGTGGCAAACTCGTGTCTGTATGCAGTTGGGGAAATATGTATTTTCATTCCTCTGAATAAGAAGGAGATGAGGAGCAGAGCACCAAGGTTTCTGTTGTGTGATAGGAATCACATAATAGATTGGCACACAGAGAGCTGTCCGTCAAACCCTCCCAGGAGAGAGCCGGGGCTGCTTCTGATGAAAACAAAGGCAGGTTTGAGGCAGTTGGGTCGGTGGGCAAAAACCGTCTCTTTGCCTCGCTCTCCCGTTCTCTTTGTCTCCGCGCTTTTCTCAGTTAACCGCCGCGCCGACGAGAAACAATGGCGAGCAGGACTGCGGCGCGGAATACCAAGCAGGAGGATAATTCCCTGTTTCCGAGTACAGCAGATGTCATTTTTGTTCCCTTGAACTGTTGCATCCCGTGCAGGTCTAACTTGCAATCCCATTGTGTCAGCCATGCACCCTGGCATCTGTGTGTCCGTCGTTGGCAGGCTTTAATGCTTAAGCCTCAAAAAAAGAAAAAAAATCCAACTTTACATGGCATTTGTACTGGATTGATTGAGTTTTATCCTCAAAGGATGAAACACTCCATCATTTTTCTGTCATGCTGTTTCTGTGCCTATGCTTTCTTATAATGAATTTTTTACTTCAGGCCGTCCTCTCTTGTCCTTTGCAGGATGAAATTGCTTCTTCAAACGAATTAGATGATTTTTTTTTTTTTACTTGCATTCAGTTGGTCTTGTAAGTCTGTTTATGCTTTCCTGGCATTGATATTTGTCATGCTAATAAAATGGACCCACCTCCACTGAGAAACTAAAAAGTAAAATGAATCTTTGGCTGCTGCTACCAGAGAACGTTTGACCTCCTAGACATTTGTAGCGCGCAGTAAAGTTTCATTTTACTGTCCTATGCAGCATAAAAGACAGGCATATGAGATCTCCTCACTAAGTAGGATGCAAAATTATATGATTGATGCTTGAGTGAGTGTAGGCTCTCATGGGACTGAGCACTTTCATTAAATTTGGCAAGGAGAGAGGAGAAATGGTATGGTCACTGGTTTGGAAGCCACCATTGGCAAACAGATGAGCTTTTAGCCTGTGTGTCTTGTCTGACTTTAGATCTATAGCTGCTACGGATGAGGGGGAAGCACTCATACTCTCACTAAGGGTTCATTGGTAGCAAATGCAGCAGAAACAGGGATGACTCTTAGACCCAAAAGATACTACATGTAACATAACTTCTTTTAAAACAAGTCCCATGCAACTAGTACGCTATACTAACAAAAGTATTCACTTGTCTGCCTTCGCATGGATATGAACTTCAGTGACCTCCCATTATTAATCCATAGGGTTTAATGTAATGTTGACCCACCCTTTACAGCTATAACAGCCTCAAGTCTTCTGGGAACAACCTCCAAAAGGTTTTGGAGTGTTTATAGGAATTTTTGACCACTCTTCCAGAAGAGCATTTTTGAGGTCTGTAATAATGTTGGATTCAAAGGCCTGGCTCAGAGTCTCCGCTCAAATGCTTCTCAAAGGTGTTCTATCTTGTTGAGATCAGGAGTCTGTGCAGCCCAGTCAAGTTCTTCCACACCAGGCTCGCTCATCCATGTCTTTATGGAACTTTCTTTGTGCACTGGTGCACAGTCATGCTGGAGCATGAAGGGGCCATCCCCAAACTGTTCCCCCAAAATTGTGACCATGAAATTGTCCAAAATGTCTTGGTATGCTGAAGCATTAATAGTTCCTTTCACCTTTAAACAGCCGAGCCCAACTCCTGAAACAACCCCACACTTAACTTCACACTGTTCTCATGGCAACCTCCAAACCCAGACTCATCCATCGGATTGCCAGGCAGAGAAGCGTGATTCTTCACTGCAGAGAATACGTCTCCACTCTTCCCCACTGGACTCCTGGAGTCCAGTGGGGAAGAGTGCATCCAACACTTTGCATTGCACTTGGTGATATAAGGCTTGGATGCAGCTGCATGGCCATGGAAACCCATTCCATGAAGCTCTCTACACACTGTTGTCTGTCTTGAGCAAAGCTGAGTTGTTGTCATTCCCAGTTGCTTCCACTTTATGATATGATACCACTAACAGACCATTTAGTAGTGAGGAAATTTCACAACTGGACTTGCTGCACAAGTCGCATCCTATCACAGTACCGTACTGGAATTCACTGAACACCCGAGAGCGACTTATTCTTTCCTGAATGTTTGTAGAAGCAGTCTGCATGCGTAGGTGCTTGTTTTTATATACCTGTGCCAGTGGAAGTGACAATGATACAATGATTTGGATGGGTGAGTGAATTCTTTTGGCAATATCTTCTTTAGTTGTGTAGCTTAAATGGTATGTACTAGTAAAAGTAGTTGATAGTCATTGTAGGTTTGTAATATGATTGGTACAATGATTGTAAGTAGCTGCAGGGTGTGCATTTTTGCACTGCAGGGAAAGTGTTCCCTTTTTCCTGAGCTCTTATTTGTTCTTCTGCAACTTTTGTGCATTAACACACTCATCCTGTCTGGAGGTTGCATGGGGGGAAGTGTTAGAGGGATTTATTTTCTTTGCCTAAAGATCCACTGGGATCACCCAGCAGCAGTGGGATATGCCTCATTTAGGCCACTTTAAACACGTCGAAAATCCTTGATTGTATAGACGTGCGAGTTGGTGAATTTTGTTTCTGTGCTTGTTAGGGAGTCCCTGCGTGGGACCCACACATGCAAATAAACTCAGGGTGTTCTGTTCAGTGGGGCTGACGACAGAACAACATGTGCTGTTGAAAACCAACAGGAAGAGCTGCAGAAGACATTTATTTACACCACCTGAAGCCACAGAGGAAACACTATTTGTGACATGTGTGGTCCAGGGGGAGTCATAAAGACACAATGCCACTCTGTCCCCGAGTCCACAGACATTTGCTACACCCTCAGAGAGCCTTTGGGGCTAATAAAATAATTGAATTAACAGCTTAATCCTTATTACTGATTGCTTCCTCTGCATAGCCTCACAACAAGGCTTCACTGGCACATAGTCAGAAATCCATCTTGTTAAGTTTGACAGCGTCTTACTGTATTCTGAATCAAAGCACAACAAAGGGGACGGGAAAAGTCAACCGGGTTGCTTGTTTAACAACTGGTGGGTGAGGTAAGAGCTCCAGGGACCTGATGGACGCTCCCCAGCAAAATGAAATACCAATACCTGAGTCGCGCTCCACTTACATACCCTAAACAAACCCCCGGCAAGCATTGGAAAAATAATTACAGATGTGTGGGCCTGGCTCAAATATCAGAGAGGGTGGCTGTTTAACATTTGCTCTGCTTACCACGCAGTATCAATCAGCTCCACGCCCTTTTAAGGAGATATTTTGCCTTAGGTTTGATACCATTTACATTAGCATCTCTGATAATTTTGAAACTCTAGCTAATGTCCCAGCGTTTGTATCATGTGTTGCAGTAAAAACTGCATTTCTTGCTGTATAGTTTGTAAATAATATATAGGGAATGATATATGGGGATTCTAAATATTACATTATAGTTTGCATTCAAATATTATGTTACATTTGACCTCTGACCTCACTTTTACGTCTCACATCTGCCAAAGAGAGTATCGTGGAGATACGTGCCTGGTTATTTAGAAACATACTGTTATTCATGTCAAGTTATTTACAAATCAACACCTATTATACATGACCTCCTGCTACATAATGTTTGTCTGATCAAACCAAACATCCATCATACTGCTCTTATCTGATTTTGTTGATGATGTCACAGTTAGACATTAACAGTATAGTTAAAGGTATTTAAGTGCTTGGGCAGCTACTGCCCATACCTACAGTGACAGTCTTTCCATTGTCACCAGTTGGGCTTTTGTGAACTGCGCTATAAACTTCTTAAAATAAAATTTCAAGAGAAGAAGAGTAAATGAATGTATAGAAAATCCAGTACTATCCTTTTAAAAGAGAGTGAGCTCCCTTGGCGGAGGTCTGCGCTCTCTGAGTGTCTCTTGTTAAACGTATGTACCCTTTATGATATTACTCTCCGTCACTGCACAGAAAGCCTTAGAAATGAAGCCAAGTACTACAGTTGTGCGATGTTGTTTGTGCTTCTGAACACTGCAATACGACCTGCACTGAAGATTAATGGATGTAAAATCTGTTCAGCCTACATGTCCTCGTCTTTTTCCCCTCACCTTGTTTTATCTAATCTCTCTTGGAGAAATTGAGTTAAAAAAGAAAATTAAGTGAGAACTACTGATGGAAATTTTTTTCTTTTTTTTCAGAGATACAGTTCATCTCAGCAATTTGTGAATATGCTGTATTAGAAATTTCTTATATTTTAACATTACTCTATAATCACTCCGCTGCTGTGCTACATTTGTGTCTTTGATAGCGGGCCCATTTATATGCATTATGTTTCAGCCTCTTAATTTAACTGTGCAGACACAAAGACAAAGGTTGAATTATAATTCCCAACAGGAAAATGTCTCGCTGGAGATGTAATACTCTGTTCTCATTTCACACACTTCATTGGCCGGGCAATGGCATCATTTGTTTTTCATGTTAATTGCTAGACTCGCACCTTCTCGTAACTCACCATAATGACAGCTTTTAGCTTTTTTTTTTCTTTTTCAGAGGAGTTCTAATCATATGCCAGGTCTAAGTGACTTTATTTAATCTTTCCATAGGTTCTGCAGAACAGCAGGTCGGGCCTTCCCTGGGCCTGAAAAAATCCAGCTCCTTGGAAAGCCTCCAGACGGCTGTTGCTGGGACAGTGCAGAATGGCGAGATCAATGTTCGCAGGTCGCGCTCGAGGATCGTCAGGAGCCGAGGCTGCAATGAGAGTTTCCGCGCTGCGATTGACAAATCGTACGAGAAGCCTGCTGTTACTGCGCCAGAAGAGGAGAACAGCGTGGACACATGTGAGTGTTTGAAACGCCGTTTAGGTAGAGTTTCAGTGTTGATGCAGAATACTGTGCCCAAGTTTGTGGTGCTAAAATAATGAACAATATAAGATATCAGTAGGTTATTACAAAGCAGTTCAGAATCACACATAAATGTAGGCCAGTTTAGTGATACTTTCACAGATCCACTGCACAAAGCACATCAGCAATAGGTGTCTAGGTTATGGACTTATGATTATTCACATAGTGTGGAATTGCTTTGGACTGTTCCAACATGTTAATGTTGGTTCTGATAGAAAGGTGTCAGGATAGACAGTGCATCACAGTTTATTGCGTATGGGGCTGCATAGGTGCAGACCAGTGAGGGTGCCCATGCTGATACCTGTCTGCCAACGAAAGTGCCAACAACAGGGACATATGCATATCAGAATATATCAGATCTGGACCACGTAGAAATAGAAGAGCGTGCCCTGGTCTGATGAGTCAAACTTTCTTTTACATCAGATAGCTGTGTGTGTGTGCATCGCTTATCATGCACTGTGCGAAGAAACAGTATGATTCTTTGGGCAATGTTCTGCTGGGAAACCTTGGGTCCTGCCATCTATGTTACTTTGACACGTACCACCTACCTAAACATTGTTGCAGGCCATGTAACCCTTTTATGGAAATACAGTTTGGAAATACAGGATAATGCACTCTGCCTCAAAGCATAAAAGATTCAGGAATGGTTTGAGGAGCGCAACAATGAGTTTGAGGTGTTGACTTGGCCTCCAAATTCTCCAGATCTCAATCCAATCAAGCATCTGTAGGATGTGCTGGATAAACAAGTCCAAACCATGGAGGCCCCACCTCACAACTCACAGCTAACATCTTGGTGCAGATACCACAGCACACCTTTAGGGGTCTAGTGGAGTCTATGCCTCGATGGGTCATGGCTGTATTAACAGCAAAAGGGGGACCAACAACAATATTAGGCAGGTGGTCATAATGTTATATGCAGGGGTGCACATAAGTGGTCCGCAGGTGCGCATTCGCTGTCAAAATTAAAGACGCCCACCAGATAAGAAGTTGCAACGCACGTTCATGTACATATAAAGGCAGTGTTTTTGTCCTCTAGAGTGGGATTTTCACGGCATATTCTGCACCACATCTCTGTGCGTTCATCATTTGTTTGAAGCCAGCTCACCTCCTGCAACCACTTTTCTGAGAATACGCGCTTCTTTTGCGGTTCGGACTACGCCTGACATTTCTTTGGAGGTGGAGGAACACCAAAGTCATTGCTTAAAGGAGCTTTCTTCTTCGAAATCTTCAAGAGTTCTAAACAAATGTCTGTCCTCCTCCAGAAAATCTTATGTACGCAAACGTTGTAACTTCTTATCTGGTGCACGTCTTTTATTTTGACAGCGAATGCGCACCTGTGGACCACTTATGTGCACCCCTGGTTATATGTATGTGTTTGCTCCTCTTGGTTTTGGCACATATACGACAGAACTTTGTCCGGTATTTCTTCCATCTGTTTGTTTACTTGTGTACCTGACAGGGCCTAAAAACCACAATTACTTTAATTCATTTAAAATATGAAGAGAGAAAAAGAAGAACTAGAAAGACACCCTACCTTCTCTTTCAAGGCATGTATCCTTCACTACTTAGTGTTTGATAACAAAAAGACATGCAGCGCATACGGAGAGACAGCCGTCTTACGTTTTCCGACAGGTAATAACACCACAACACCACAAGAGTAATCACTCGATATAAATTTCCATTCACCATTAAAGGATTCCATTAAACGAGCTGGGGGGACATTTGAAAAAAGAAGGAATTATTTGCCTGAAATGCTTTGTTCTCATAAGCTCTGTCGGCAAGCCACTAAATACAGTCTTATCTCGGCAAAGAAAAATGGGGAAAGCAACCGATTTCCCCTGCCGCTGTATATTGCATTCTCCCCATGATATTCAAATAACTCTGTTTTTCAATTTAGATAAAAGCAGCCAGTCTGTGCTCGTCACCGAGGTTAATAGTCAAAGTTGACAGATAAGCCTCTGCCTTCCCCTGCTCCCAGACTTTTATTTACATAAAATAAGAATGTGGCATCACCTAAAGAAAATGTGTCCCCACAAGATATCCCGCTGGGCAAAAATGCACTTTCCCTTGTGCTACTTTGTGTTGCGTGGTTCGAGCAAAGAAAAAAAAAAGAAAACGGAAAAAAAAATCGTCTGTTCTGTGCAAAAATCCCTTCTTTCATTTTTTTTTCCCAGAATAAGACTGGCAATTTTACTTACGTCTGTCATAACCTTTGCTGACAGACCGGCTTAGACGTCCTTGATTATTAAAGCAAGAAAGTTCACTTGTAGACTTTCATGAAGGTGACGAAATGTTTCTTGCTCGTCTATCTCTGTGAAATGATCTTTCGCTGTCCCGACGCTTTCATCAGAACCTCTGACGTCAGCCTTTTGCTTCTGAGCTCCATTAAATTGCTGCAGACGGCCTCACCTTTTGATAACCGGTATTAAAGGCTTTTGTGTATTTTTCGCTTCTTTCTCTCAACTTTGTAATATTTAAAATTGATTGCCTTTTTTTCTTTTTAAATCAGCCTTCACTTTCCCTTTAAATGAGTCTTCCTGCTAAGTCAATAAGACAAATTAACCTTGGTGCAAAAGCATGCAGATATATCTACATTCACACATGGATGCATTTGCACACATGCGTAAGCACTCATGGCTGTAACTGCTCTCTGGGAGGCTCTGGATTACATTGTTTTGGGTGTTATCTGCAGCTTGGCATCACTAAGCAGTAGCAGCATTAGCACCACTGCTAATCTCTGTCATTTAAATAGCCAGATACAGCTCACAGCTGCTATTCACTCTTAAGTGGATGATAAGCGGGCCACCAGATTGAGCGATAGAATCGGCGCCCATCCAGAGCCCGCGACCGAATTTGGGGAGGTGGGGAGGGGAGGGAGGGGCTCCGTGTAGAGATGAGTTGTAAGAGTGTGCAGGTTTAATCTGCCCCGCTTCGTTCTCTTGTTTCGGCTATACACAGTGGCTCGCGCTCAGATTCCATTTCAGTAATTTCCTCCGAGATGACAGCGGAAAGAAATAGCTGATAGCTCCTCAGATCACAAGAGAAAACAAACCCCACTGTTCATCCTTGAAATGTGAATCCAGCCGCTCCTCCTTCTCCTCAGTCTGCCTCATCCCGTATTCCAAAAATCCATCACGCACCCCCCCTCCACCCCCTTCCCCTTCTCTCCCTGCGATAAGCGCTTTTCGCTCCTCCATCAAAGGAAGAAGTTGGACAACGACGCGCAAGACTGTAATAAGTTGTAATCTGAAGGACATCTACCTCATGTCTCCGCGCCAGAGATGGAGCGCTGACAGGAGCGACGCCGACCGCGGAGCACACCGTATTTGCAATTAAGATCCCCGGGAGCCTTTTTCGAGATGATTTAAATGTATAATTACTGACAGATTAATTACATTTTTGCACATCGGCTCTGATTAGGTGTGATGGAAACTTTGAGTTTAATCAACCTTGCATCACCTAAGGAGTGTGGTTTCAGTTTGATGTCTGGGCTGAAATGAGTTCAAATGTAATTAAGAAGCATGAGACATGAGACATCGCAGCGCGCTCTGTTTTCACAAGTGTTTTTTTTTTTTTTTTGTGGGGGTTGGCAAAATGAAGTTCTCTTGTGATCTTTGAGAAATGTACACAGACGAAATAACTTGAGGCTTTCAGCTAAAGTAAAAATGTGTTCAGCCCCAACACTAGTCCCAACTAGTCTACAATGTAAATATATTCTGCTCTAATGAGGCAAATGTATTCAGTGTGTTTTATTCAAAGCTGTTATACCTTGTGGGACACAGTTTTAGTTTTTTTATAGTTCCTCTGATGTTACTAAGAGGAAAAAAACCCAAAGTGATGCTTTTTCACAATAAAAGAAAAAGCAGTGTTGTTGAGTACTCATTTCAATTATGACACCGGTGATCTGTGGGGAATCAAGTCAAAGTTTAATAACTTTTTCTTTTTCTTTGTCTTTCTCTTTCTGTGTTTGCATGAATGTTTCCGGCATTTAACTCCCACTCCTTGTTGCTTTTATCTTTTCACTCCAGTGGATGATGACACAAGCTCCCGATCGGGTCAAGAGTCCATGTCCACCAGCGGTGACCTGACTTCGGGCCCCTGGCTGAATGGCAGAGACGACAGACAGAAAGATCAGGAGAAGTCTGGGGTGAAGGAGAAGAAGAAGCCAGAAAGGGAGAAAGAAAAAGACAAGGACAAGAATAAATCCAAGAAAGGCGTGCTGAAGGGCTTGTTCAGGTAGGAACCAGACGGAGCTCAGCTCAAACCCCTAAACAGCTCCACCGTCCACTGCCACGAGCATTAATCACTATCTGCTTTATTTAATTCCACTCACCACATCCGCCACTGGATCATACGGAATTTGAATGCATTCTGTGGATGTTGCCGGCGCTAATCAGGGACCCCTCTCCTTGAACCCTGCAAGGGGAGGAGAGTTATCGACCTCAAGGGCCTCTGGCACTTTTGAGCCAGATTATTTTTAATAAGGGCGCCATGTTTTATTCATAATCCCGTGCACGTGTGCCTACTATCCAAACACACTCATCATTTGTGAACCAGAGGAAAATGTTCTGTGCTCATGCCGGAGCTAACGGGGGGGGGTTGGCTTTGAGAATAAAAGACGATAAAATCGACTGCAGGTCGGAGTTGTTGTTGCCCGTGGCTGGTGTTCTCAGCGGCCGCCTCATCATGCGGTAGCGAGATTTCAGGAGCAGGCTGTCTGGGGTGGTATGATTTTGTTCTTAACATCTACAGATATTCATCGGTATAAAAAAAACCCAAAACTATTTGAAGCAAAAGTAATTTAATTAGCACTCATCACAACTGCTGTAGGTCCTTCAGTGTTGTCATTACCACATCATGCCGCCTAATAACTTAGAGGCTGGGAGATGTTGTGGGCTGTGAGGTTCCTCTCCCAGTCTGGGAAATAGTTTCCCTGGCAGAGTTCTTCATCCTGAGAAGACAGTCACTTTGAACTGTGGACAATGCAGTTGGACAGTGTGAGGAGAAACACGCAAAGGGAAGTTGATGGAAAATAAACATCCCGTGGTGGTTTCTACCGAGCACGTCTGTCTGCCACAAGCAAAATTAGGAGTCACGTTAATTATTTCAACTCCACGCACATTTAAATATGGCATAAATTAACGGCGGAGGTGGTGCGGGCCGTTATCGTGCCGTGAGTCGTTTTCATGTGGATTGCTTTAATGGGATTAGTTAGCATATCACGGCGCACGCCTCAGTAATGAACAATAAAGATGACAAGTGTGCTTTGAGGTGATGATTGAGGAATGTAGGAAGCTGTCTTATCTCCCATTATTTTTACTTTTCTGATTTATTTACTTACCCGCCTCTTATTGCGTAATGTAGTGTGAAAAGCTCATGCGTCCCAGTGTCGTGGACGCGTAAGTCTTCGTGGGAGGACAGAGAAAAAAGCGAACTGCAATCCAAATTGACAGGTGAAATTTGAGCCACGGGTTTGACACCATGACATGCAATCAGCACCGTTGGCAAACCGTTATGAGTGGCTGTGTGCTGGGCTTCATAGGTGTCTTCTGGGTGATTTTTTTTTTTTTTTTTGAAGTGCATGTTGGCCCTTGGCATGCCCTCCTTGGCCTCATCATCGTTCTTCATTATCTTTGAGTGCCACAGCCACTTAAGAGTTGGCACGCGACAGGCCTCGCTGACACTCCCCCCATGCTCTGTGCATTTAACGCCAGCCCCCGTGCCTCCTGAATATTAAAACCGCGACTCCATGACTCCGAAACCTCGTCGTCTATTTGCTACTTCTCTACCTCGAACTGCATTTTCTATTTAAAGCTCTCAGACCTGCACATCAACAATGTCCTCTTCTATCCCCTCCCTGTTCTTCCTCGTTCGAAAACATCATCGTTTCAGAAAGTTAGAAATGGCAAAGAGTTGAGGTGAGAATGAACGAGTCCCACTGGATACAACAGCAAACTCTTTCTATAAAGAACAGTCTGGAGTGATGTGAAATGCCTAGCAGTCAAAAGGGAGGAGAGGGAAAGAAAGCGAAAAAGATCTAACTATTGTGTGTCTCACTTTTAGCAGTTCCAAAAGTTTTCCCTGATTTCAGAGTGAAAAGTTTAACTTTGCATGACAAAAAGGTTTGGCTGACAGTTACTCGAACACCCGGGCTTGCGTGCCACAGAATTTATATTAGCGAGCTTCACGTGCGAGTGTCTCGCCATTAAATCGCTGCATCGTGGAGACATCCTCGTTGGGTTAATCCTTTGTGCTGCTTGTCTCGGCGGGTTTCATCTGCATAAAATGGATTGCCAGGCAGCCACTTTTTCCTGCATTTCTCACAGATGCATGTTATAGCACTCCCTCTAAGGAGATTTCAAGGAGTTTGCAGTGCGATGCAATTTGAGCTCATTTGCATGCAGGACTTTGGACGGCCTGATGAACGTGTAGCGCACGTCCACTTAATGGACAGCCTGATTGGAAGTGCATTAACATTGGAGCCAGGGGGAAGGAAGATGGCCTAATATAGGGTGGGAGAGGAGGGGGAAGAGTGGGAGATAAATACAGCGAGTGCAAGAATGGCTGAACGTGTGCAAGAGGGTGATGGAAAGAAAATTGACTGCCTAAAGCTCAAAGCAGGAAAAAAACCCCACTGCAGTGCACAGCCTTGGCTTCCAAGCCCTTCATACTGTACAGACTGTAGGCTGGGAGGCTTCCTGGTATACAGTCCTGTAACATCCAGTAATGGATAGCCCATAATCTCATGAATGGATAGCAGTACGCATCTATGCATGCTTCCACAGAACAAAAAACAAGCCCCAGGCAGTTTGACATCGCTGTTATTTCTTGAATGTCTGCTGGACGCATGCATAGCTTGTCCACTGATGCATCATATAGGGAAGAGCACAGGGGAACGCATCATCCACCCCCCAAAACCATTGTATGTGATTATTCATGTCCTTTCTAGTGGATAACATGTGATCATTACTTTCCACTCCTATCAGTTTTGTTTAGATGTTGGAAGCGTTGCCCACGGCTCTGTTAGCATGCTAGCAGACAATGATGTCTGGGCCAGCCTGGGAGATTCCCCTCGATGTACCTAATGAGGTGCTGTTTATCTGCCGTGTGACTGACTGACCGCCTCCATCAAAGCCCCATCTCCATTACTGTGGTGGAAAGGAGGAAAAAAAATTGTTTTTTTTACATTGTATATGTATATATATTAATTTAGACAGTAGGCATTATTAGTGTGGGTGTGCCTGTGAAAATGTATTTCTGTGTATTCAACCCCAACTCTTATTGCAATTCAGTTAACAGTTTTTTGTTGTTTTGAAATGCAACAGACTATTTAAAAACGTAGGCTAGCATTATCACTGGGGTGAGGGTTGCAAAAAAAAAAAAAAAAAAGCTGGGATGGGAAATGGGGAGCAGAGAAAGGTGGGGGTGGGGTGGGTTAGGGTGGAACGAGAGAGGGAGCGTGTGCACTGGAGTGAACTGGGGCACCAAAGAAGAGTGGGAAAGACGGATGAAAAGGAAACGGGAGAGGCAGAATGAGGGAAGAAGGGAGCACTTCAGAGCGACAGTCACGGCATCATACTACTGTCCGCCTGGGGGGGGGAGACCGGGGATCTTTGGCGATGCGTGGCTGCGCTCGTGCATGTGCGCACGCGTGCATGCTCAAGCTTCTTCAAGGTGCATGTAAGATTTGCACGTTTGCATGTGTGTAATGTGCGTTTGCCTTGTGCACGTTAGATGAAAAGACTCTGTTAATGGGATGTGGCACCCTTCCTCCCCAGAGCTCCCTCAGCCATGCACACTTACTCCTTTTTTTTTTCTTTCTTTTCCCTCCACCCATCCTCCCCACTGATCCACCAATCTGATCAGCGGCATGTGTCTCGCTAAGCCATCCCACACTGGAGCTCAGTATGACAGCCATGCACCCTCCACCCCTTTCCATTCTCACCCCAGGGAGCTCATCTGCCTGCTCCGCCCCATAAATGCAATCCCACTCGAGGCTACACAGACAGAGATGAGGGAGAACCGGGAGCTGGAACGGAGGGTTGCTTTCCATCCCTCAATCTTTATTATTCTTAGGTAGCACGGGAGCGCACTCTCGGCACGTGGGGGCGGTGCCCGTGTGTTTGCATTTGTGAATATGCCGAGAATATGGATGCCATGCTGTATGACCATGATTGCCTTCTGTGAGGCATGAGAGTGGGTAGTCTGTGTTGCCATGCAGTTTTGTGTCTTTATGCCGTGTGATCCTTTCAGCTCATGTGGGTGTGAACGGCTGATGGCGGGTGAGCCAGTTTGATCATTAGTACGCTGACATGATATACACATGAACTTTTTTTTTTCTTCTTTTTTCTTTTTTTTTTTACACACACACACACACACATGCACACACAGAGCTAATGGAGCAACACAGACAAGAACACACACTTTCTCAAGCTAACACACCCCTCAGCACCTTCATTTTCCCCACACAGACACACACACATGCTCGCATATGCTTGTAGTATTATGCCACAGTTGATTTGGAGACAGCAATTAGCCGCCTCCACATGTGGGCCTTGACATCTGCTGAATGTAATCTGAGAGAAAATGATAATTGTTCTTCCTTTGCTCTGCCTAACTCATCATAATGTCGATGCTGAGCCGCTAAAGGGAAGGATGGGGTGCAGCGTTAAGCACGAGAACGGCGACATCTGAAGCCACGTGACAAATATTAACGCGGGAAAAACTAATTGTGTTAAAAGCAACTTATCTTGGATTGTGAATAGTGATGAGTGGCCAGTGTTTTGTCTTTTTGGGGGGTTTTTTCTTTCCGGATATTACCTCGGAGTGGAAGGGAAGGATAGGGAAGGAACTACAAATTTCTCCTGTCATGGATAAATATTTCAGAGGGGACTTAATGCTGAACTTGTCAGCTTTGCCAAGTGCAAAGTCATGCCTCAATATCACCTTCAAATGGTTGCTCGGCTAAAAGAAATATCATGTCACTGAGGGCGCTACAGAGAGAGCAGGTCGGCCTTTTCAACTTCTCAGGGGGAGAACACCTTTTTACAAAACTCCCTCCCTTCACAAGTCAGTACGTGATGCCCTAACTTTAAAGGTGTGTATATATATTTATAGATAGATAGATAGATAGATAGATAGATAGATAGATAGATAGATTGATATAATATGCACTCTGAGTGTGACATCCCATTACTCTCCTGCCAGTCATGTTACCAAAGAGGCCCAGCAGGAGACCAAACAGCTACCAACAGTCTCCCACTGAACATTAGCACCACTGTCACAGAATGCACTGACACGAGAAGGAAAGGGTGAAAAAACAAAACTCTTGTGCCTGACAGTTCAAAACCCTTGTGTTGTCCTCGAGATTCCCATACACTTGTTTCCCATACACCTAGGGGTCATTTTTGACTCGAGGACAACACAAGGGTTACGGGTGAACGTTGCTTTGCATCTTGTATCAAACCCTGAATGCCTCTGTTTTTTTCTGGAGGGTTGAAACATTTAGAAATGTGGAGGATGGGAATAAGGATGGAGGGAGGAGTGGTGAACTTTAATAACCGGCGGGGGTGGGAGTGGTGGGGGGGACAGCGGTTGTCCGGTTGCACTTCCTCTGCTATTGGCCACTCGATGCAAATGTGATTGGGCAGCGCTAGACCTCCATCAGACAGCCCTGAAGTAATTAGGTTTAGAATGATCATGCAGTGCTGCAAGATAGACCTTGAAGAATGGGGAGTAGTGGTGAGGCTAGTCTGTGTGTGTGTGTGTGTGTGTGTGTGTGTGTGTGTGTGTGTGTGTGTGTGTGTGTGTGTGTGTGTGTGTGTGGGAGGTGGTGTTGCATGATGGAGTTAATTGAATCTGAAATCTTGTCGGCCTGAAATGAGATCCACCGATGTCTCTCACACTGTGTCTCCTGCAGAGGGCTGCAAACATGACTGAATTCATAAAGTGTGTTATTAAAGAGCTCAAATTAAGTGTAGCAGCGCACCCCTCCATATTCTACCAGGCCTATGACTACTAATGATCCAACCCCAGCGGAATCTCAACCAGATGCATCAATGGACATGCGAGACTCTTCTTCTCTTCTCTTCTCTTCTCTTCTCTTCTCTTCTCTTCTCTTCTCTTCTCTTCTCTTCTCTTCTCTTCTGTCCTCTTCCCTTCTCTCCCCTCCTCTCCTACCTACCGCTCAGCTCTCTGATGTTCTCAAAGAACCCGCTTCATGTTTCTTAACTTCCTCCCTCTCTCTCTCTCTGCCTCTCACACTTGATTTTCTTGTTTTTCACACTTTGAGACACTTTGATGTTATTTTTTTCTCCTCCTTTGATCAATCAGAGAAAGGCTGTTCAATGCAACTGGAATCTCAGAGGACAGGCAGATTTAAAAATAATGAGAAAGCGTTAAGAACATGAATGTGGATCTGAGAAAGGCACAATCCCATTTTGTGTTTTTCTAAATAGTACAAATGAATCGCTAATGTCTCCTTTAATAAACCATATTAATATATGTCTCTGGTCTATAGGAGAAGGGAAAAAGATAACGCATACGTTGAATTAGAAATGCAAGGCATGCTTGATATTATGGAGACAGAGGTCTCCCCCCCCCGTGTCCTATGCAAATTAAGTGGGCTGCCTGCTACAGTTGCATTCATTGCTAGTCTCCTCACCCATCCACCAGGCTTAGCATGTAATGAAACTGAGGCCTTCGGCTGAAATGACCTTTCCCATTCACTGAGTTTCCACCTGCTGATTTGCGCTCACACCTTAACATATGAGTGAGAAGATGGGTAGTGGGAACAGGTCGATCACAGTGAAGACAACGGAGAAAAAAATAGAAGAGCTGGGAAAATAGCTTTTGAATTACAAAGGTAAAATCAATCGATGCTGGATTACACTTCTGATTTCCATCAAAGGCAGCCAGGTAAAGCCAGGAACCATATTCCTCTTGTTCTGGCAGCGTCTCTACATGCGTTCAGCATGTCGAGTGAAATTGTCTGTTATTTTTTTCTCTTTTTCTCTGATCATTTTTTAAAAAAATTCTTCACTAAGCGTGTCAGGGAGATGCAGATTCCTTTCATAGCTGGATTGATTGATTTCATTCCTCCCTGTGTTTTTCATGAAGGAATCTTAATTGGACTCTCACTGCCATACAAACATATGTGAGCGCCCCATCAACCCGCCACACACACAACAACCATTGCTTTGTGAGTGGGGGAGGTGGAGAGTGCAAAGCTATGAATGTGAGTTGGAGAGAGAGAGGGAGGATGTGGAGAGTATGTGATGATGGATGAAACGATCCACAGCAGCAGATAAAGGCCAGGTAATATTTTCACCTGCAGATCCACATCGTGTCAGGTTCAAGGCCCTTCAGAGCTAATTGAGTACAAGCAACGTTATATCTGTGGCTGAATAAGACGTTTTTCCAAAGTCTAAAGTTCGGCTACATCTACATTTTCCCAGGCAAGCGTGAGCGAGAGGACACATGGTCTCATGCCTTTATTTTTTAGGGCTGTGTCCACTTAATACTACACTATATAACTGAATAACACTTATTATTAATAAAAAGCATAGCATTATTGAGGCACTGCAAATTATTTAATCCCAACAATGTCATTTCTAAAGCTTTTAATTGGTCATACTTGTTGCCAGTGATGTAATTAACCATTATAAGTCCAGAGTGCACAGCCAGTCAGGAATGGGGCAGCAATAAACAGATGTAATGTGAGAGGCAGCGGAGGAGACCTGCATAGAGTCCTGTGTAATTCCATGTAACCGCAGACCATATGAAACGTAGAAAAAACAAAGAGTCTGAGAGTGCATTTGTCATACTGTTTACTCATGAAAGCTGCGTGCTCTGAACAATGTGCACTCGCCTTTTCTTGATGTACTGTGTAAGGAATGTTCAGTAGCATTTTATAAACTGGTTGTAAGCACAGGTAAAACGTCTGGTTTTGCCCAACTACACTGAAGTTTTGTGAATGTAGTTTGAAAACTGGATTAGAGTTTTGGCAAACTTTGACAACTTAAAACACATACAGTACGTGGGCAGTAGAGGCATATCTGATCCTATTAAGCATGTCTAATTTGTTTGTTTTCATAACGATTTCTCACTTAAAAAATGCTACATGCAGCTTTTTTGTAAGGGTCACGGTTCTGTCCTTCGCAGTGTTTTTACCATCAGCCTCATTCAGCTGTAGAAGAGGAGTGTCCAGGGTTAATTATCTAACCTTGCTTGTGATGTGCAGTCACTATCCCTGAGATTCCTCAGGATTCCTCGCTTGCTTATCCTCACTTTATTTACCATTACTGTCACTCCCTCACTCTTTATTTTCAAAAAAAAATTCTGTGTATCCTCACACATCCCTCCCTTCTTCCCTCCTCCTTCAATCTGCCCTGGAGATTCATTGTGGCATTGACAGAAAGACCTCTCCCGTCTCCCTCTGAATGCTGGGAGCGATGTATATCACGGATCAGCGGTTTTTGCTGTCTCCTTCCCCCAACTGGCTGAAAATGCAGCGCTTGAGCCGCCGTGCATCCATGCATGCATTTCAAAGTCTAACGTTTACAAGGCAGACAACCTGTCTCACTTCTCTCCTTTGCCCGTCCTTCAGGCGAGGGTCTCGCAAATCAGACATTTGAGCGTCACCGTATACATCTGTCTGCAGACTCATCGGCATGTAAATGAGTTGGCAAACAATTGCGAGAAGCGGGGATAATCAAAGCAGGGAAGACAAAAGGCCTGATGAATACAATTAATTTGAGATAATCTTCTATCATGACAATAATCATAAGCTGTTTTTCCCCCCGTCACCTACACGTTCTAATCGGTGTAAGTCATAGGAGGTGAAAGCAGCTGTAACTCCAGTCGCCAAACCAACAATCAGCAGAAATCTCCAGTTCTCATTAGTTTGTGCACATCTCCGGTAGTTTGCAGCGCTATTCCAAAAAATTCAGTCTTGACATCTGCGGTTGAAGTTTCCGTCATTAAAAGAGCTGAGCAGACTTTGGGTGTTGTGTTTGCCTAATGTCGAGGGTTTGTGTTGGAGGCATGCAGCAGAAGCCTGGCTGAGGACGCAGACAGTGGCAGTGATCAAAATGGCCCATTAGGAATGCAGCAGGCTGTACTGTATCTAGGTCACAGCCTGAGCCACCTACTGTAGCTCCTCTGCTGATAAAACCCTCTCCTCCTCCATCACTGTATCCCTGGGTGAGGGTGTATGGACAGCATACTGCGGTCAGGCACAGCATTATGAGCACTGTGAGGGGAAGCAAATAGCACAGATTATCTGTTCATCAGGGCACCTGTTAGTGGGTGGGATATTTTAGGGAGCAAGTGAACATTTTTTTCCTCAAAGCCACCTGAGCTACAGGGGTGGCTGTAGCTACAGGTGGTAGAGCACGTCAGCTACTAACCGGAAGGTTGGTGGTTCGATCCCAGGCTCCTCCAGTCTGCATGCCAAATATCCTTGGGCAATATACTAACCCCATCGGAGTGTGAATGTGTATGAATGTTAGTTAGTAAGCACTTAACAACTTAGAAAAAACGTGCTCGTGTGAATGGGTGTGATTGTGTGAATGAATTAGTTGTATAAAGTGCTTTGAGTGCTCAGAGTAGAAAAGTGCTATATAAGAACCATTTGCCATTTACACTGTGATGGCTAGAGGTTTGGGTCAGGGTGCACGTGTGTCGCTTACCTGGGGAGCACCTGGCCTCAGGATGCACTATGGGAAGAAAGCAAGCCGATGGAGGCAGTGTGCTGTTTTGGTTAAGGTCCTGCTGGGAAAACCTGGGTCCTACCATCCATGTAGATGTTACTTTGCCACATACCAACCTGCTTCAAAGCAAAAATGGTTCAGGAATGGTTTGAGGAGCACAACAAAGAGTTTGAGGTGTTGGCTCTGCCTCCAAATTCCCCAGATCTCAATCTAATCACGCATCTGTCCGACATGCCGGACAAACAAGTCTGATCAAAGGAGGCCCCACCTCACAGCTCACAGAACCACTTACATACCACAGCACACCCTCAGGGGTCAGGTGGGCTACACATTGAAAATCAAATGTGATTGTATGTGAACTTTTTGTCTCTCATCTACAATTTATGGCTCTTAGTAATTATATGTTTCTTTTTTTGTGCACCACAAGAGAAAGAAACTCTGCAAGATGAGCAATGAAAATAATAAATCAAACAGAACATCATCACAGGGAAATATGATCAGAAGCTACACACAACTACACGCATTCAAAGCCTCAATTCAATACCTGAACTTCCCTCCAAGCTGCTCAAGTGCCTCTGTGTAAATTGTCCTTCAGAAACTCCCTCCTCGCTGCACTCATACACTTTAACAAATGGATGTATGAATGTGTTTAGACTGTTTATTTGTGTTGTAATGAGAGGCTTTAATCAGGGGTGTCATGGGTTTGAATTGTTCCTCCGAGTGTGCACGGAAACTCCCCTCCCCTCCAAACATACACGCACGCACAACTCAGTGATTTATGCGAAACATTAAAGGCAATCATGTTGGGCTGGGCCTTGTCCTTTGTATTGCACAGGCTGCTTGAAATATGGAAAAGCCAAGCTGTTCCCTGATATACAGGCACACGCATAAACATAAAGACCATAAACACACACACATGCACGGGTGTTTGTGTGTATCCTGTTCTTCTTAAATATGAATAATTAGTGCAGAATAAATGAATAGATTGTGGGTTTTGTTTTCTTTTTTTCTTTCTTGTAAATATACAAAACACACAGGGAAACTTTTTGATTGTAAATAGATATGCAGACTCTCCCACACAGACATGCACGTGTGTTTAGTTCAACAGTTGCTTTAAATCTCATAGTTGGTAGTTTGGAGGCAGAGAAACAAGCCTCAGCCATTCACTGAGATGTACAGCCTCAATAAAAACATGTATAAAAAATATGTAAATAAAAACCGAACGCAACAATCCCAAAAAATCTCATAAACCCAGATTTTCTTCACAATAAAACACAAAAAACATCAAGTGTTGTAAATGGAAACATTTTACTGTTCCGAGAAGAATATTAGCTCATTTTGGATTTGATGATGGCAACATTGGGTCAATAAGAGGCTAAAAAAAGTAAGTGCTGCTAAAAGGGAACAGCTGGAGGAACATTTTACGGCTAATTAGGTTCATTGGCAGCACATCGCTAACATGACTGGGTATACAAAGAGCATCTTAGAGAGGCAGAGGTTCACCAATCTGCAAAAGAACTGCATCTACAAATTATGGAGAAGTTTCAGAATGATAATTTACCGTGCAAGACTTTTAATGTGTAATCTACAACATAGAATATCATAGATCATAATATCAAAAGGGTCAGAGAATGGTCTTTGGATAGTCAATCTTTTGGCTTCAATGTATTAAAAACGATTCTGTGATGGAAATCGCTGCACAGGATTCAGATCACTGTACCATCCACAAATGCAGATCCAAGCTCTTTCAAGTGGAAACGGCTGTGCGATCAGATGGATTTAAATTTGAAATTCTTATTGGGAAACATGAACGCCTCATCTCCCGGACTAAATAGACGAGGGAGCATCGTATCCGTGTGTTTTCTATGGTCTCTGCGACCAAAAAGAACATTTCTCAGTTAAAATCAGATTCTCACATGCTGGAATTTGAAAATCTAAAAGAAAAACTGAGTTAAGGATGTTGGATAAAGTCTGTAAAACAATAGTGAAGAGAGGGGGGAAAAACAGGAAGCTTGACTGACAGAGAACAGGAAATACTGTCTGAGATGGCAGGAAAAAGGGTGCATTTTAAGGCCAAAACCAATTTTCTACAGGTTGGTATGGCACCAATTTCAATGCACCTGTCAGCTCTTTATGGTAAATGTGTCGAGACAGTGATATTGGTTGAGAAATAGAACGTTTAAGCAAAATGATCCCAGATTGCGTATGGTTGTAAAATATTTTTCTTTGTCATTATTTTAGTGTGGGGAGAAAAAAACAGCTAAAAATACACAAAGCATTACTGAAACTGATCTATCCTCGACGTGACAGCTGTCTTTGCTGTTCAGCTGAAAGACCTAAGAGGTGTAAAACTTTCCGGAGAAAATATTATTTTTCCTGTGGCATTGTCCCCCTACTGGGGTGTGGTGCACTGATGTCATGAATAAATGCATGTCATGCCTCCACGGTGCAGAACCCATCACTGTCTCGCCTGGGATGAACCATTCTGACTCCCCTCCTCCTACGCCCCCGCTCCTGCTTTTTTCACACCATCACTGGAAGAATTAGGCCCGACTTCCCTCCAGAGCTGCAGCCAATCAACAACAGCTGTCCACAGCTTCTCTGAAGGAAATTGATTGGTTTAGTGTACACATGGGCTTATCCAATGAGGCGAAAGCTGTGACCTGTGGGAAGCAGTCTCTATAAAAGGCAAGAGGATGTGCAGAAGTATTAAAGGCTGTGTTATTCTGAAGGTGCATGCTATACCACCAAACCCAAGACACTATGAACTCAAAGATCTGACACACGGAGGGTTGCAGTCTTGCTCCTTAAGATATTAAGGAAAATGCTTTCCTGAGGAATTCCACATTCTACACATTCTAGTTCAAGAGGTCTGTTTGAGCAGGGAAGGAACTGACTGACATTACAGGTTGCAGATAATGAGTTCCACGGGGAGGGAGATAATCAGCCAGTGGCTGTTGGAGGCATCATCCCATACCACTGTGGGGTTGGTGTCCCAGGAAACCAGCGGTGGCAGCGTTACTCTGAGGCCACTCTACGATAACGAATGCGCCTTTAATGCCCGTTAACGATCGCTGGGTCACAGCGTGATTCCCAGGGAAGAGAAAAAAGTTCCTACTTTGTTTTTTCTATCTTATTGTTTTTATGAGACAGCTATGTGTCTCACCTCAGGTGGAGAGTGTTTACTCACCAAAGCTGCAACAACACTTATCCAGCGAAGACAAATGTATAAAAGTCTGGCCCTCCTAACAAGGCGCTATTAAAATTACATGCCACTGTCAGTATCTTGCGCCGGGTGCCGTGTTTAGAAATCGTGTACTGCTCCTTATTGCTTGCATTGGAGAGGAATAACTGAAGTTAGAGAGAGCATACTATATCTCTGCTTGTGTGTATATGTGTGCGTGTACTTGTCTTAACTTTGTTCTCCTTACTCCCCCCCCCAGGTCAATATGACGATAATCACAAGTCTTGATTTTTCTCTGAGAGAAAAGAGTATTTTAATGGTGCTTTATAGATTATCACCATGAAATGCAGGGGTGGAGGCATAAAAATTTATTTTCTTCCTGACTGCCACAAATACAGTCAGAGGCGATGGGGGGGGGGGCTCAGACACCACATCGGATGTCTGCCGGGGACTTCGCCCTGGGAGATTTGGATTAACTTTCAGGTTGGCTGAGCAGAAACCATAATGATTCTCTCTGTCTGCCCTTGAAATTATCTTCTCATCACTTACTCAAATTGATAGATGCAGTCATTTTTATTTTTCCCCCCTCCTTTCTCGCTCACCTAGTTCCATTTGCAGGTTTGAATAATGCCAGAAGATGTAACACCTCATATGATGAGCGCATCATCTGCAGGGTAAGCCGTGTGGTCCGTCATACCCTCGGGTTCACTTTTAAAAATCCCACAAATTTTCAAAGGAGGAATAGACAGCCATTTTTTCCCCTGTCTTTTCTTCCTAAGTCAGCAACAAACTGCGAAATTCCCCACAGAAGATGTCAAAACAGATTAGCTCCCTTCTAATCCACTCCCCAGATTAAATGATTGTAACAATCAAACTGGCTTCAAGGCTTTGCATAATTTACTCTTTCCCCCCTCATATCTTTTGAAATTCTGTCTTTGACTTTTTACTCCTCTGTTGCATCGCAGCCTTGAAGAATTATCACCCTGTAAATCGATGAAGATGATGTATGAGGCATCCACAGCCAGTGGTATAAACCCTTCTGCTTTCTGTGATGTATGATGATGTATCACGCTGAATGGAGTACCTATTTACTGACTCCTTTTCTAATGGAAGCAGACAAATCCAGGGAAGGCTGCTACTCAGTAATACGCCTAATGTGTGACAGCATTTTGAAAACATTTTATTTGATCAGTTGCTGTCTGCAGATGTCAAAGTCAGGACACGTGGATTGAATGCTTCAATTTTGCTTTCTACGTTTAATCAAATCTGCGGCCATTATAACATTAATAAAGCAGATTTTACTGATGCATGTCAGATTACGCATCATCCAAATGAGCTTTGATAGCCAATCAGTCATTATCAGGACTAAAAAGTGATAAATAGCCCAGAGTAGCTCAGGCTTTGAATGAATGAGTTGTGAATATTTTCTGAATTTGTCTAGATTCTGTTTGCATGCGACTACAGTGCTGATCGCATCTACGGAACGTCTCTGCACACATGATAGTTGTGCAATCTGCGTCTCATCTCGCCGTCTTCCTCTGTGTGTATTTGTGTATGCATCACTCTTACCTGCTGCTCGCCACAGTGAGGTAGGTGGCTGACAGTGGATCATTAAACACTGCTTCGGTCTGGTGGACTGATACTGGGTAGAAAAAAAACACATCATCGCTTTATGATGATGTAAGTTGCAACATTTCTGTGGCGGGGGCGTGGCCCCGGGCGCAGCTGCCGGGGAGGAGTGGAGCAGAAGGCTCAACAGGGCGGCGCTGCGAGGCCGGTAAGAACAGCTGATGGTGTTTATGTACTGATGATGGTCTCCCTCCGCTGTGTTTATAGTGAGACGGGGAGGAGCGGCGAGAGGAGATCAGCTGGGCTCGTGAGCTGTCAGGCTGTGCGACTGAGTCAGCTGTCAAACAAACAAACCAATAAATGTGGAAATTGGCAGTACATACCTGCGTGTGCGTGTATTTGTGCCTGGTGTATTCCACAAGTGGTGCCTAAACCCAGGAGAGTGCCGGTGGGGATATGTCCGACCCACAGGCCGCGCCACCCGCCCAGCCCCTGCAATACTTGGCGCAGATGCTGGCGGAGATGGCGGCGATGAGCCGGGATCAGGCGGCCGACCAGCGTGCCCACCTGGCCGCGCTGCGGGAGCAAACGGACCGACAGACACTAGTTCTGGAGCGGCTGGTCGGGGCCGCTGCCACGCCGAAGCCCTCGCCACTGTCGGTGACGGTGCCCCGGATGGGGGACGGGGACGACCCACAGATTTTTTTGGAGACCTTCCGTGCCACGGCGGAGGCTTGCCAATGGCCGCGGGAGGAGTGGGCTCCGCGGCTGCTCCCCCTGCTGTCTGGGGAGGCACAAACAGCGGCCCTGAGTCTGCCTCCGGCGTCAAGGAGCAGCTTCCCGGATGTGAGCCGGGCGGTGGTGGACAGGCTGGGGCTCACCGCCGAAGACCATCGCCGGCGGTTCCGGGCCTGTCGGCTGGCTACAACGGACCGACCATTCGCCTGGGCCCGACAGCTGCGCGACGCGGCGGTGCGCTGGCTGCAGCCGGGAACATCGGTGGGTGAGACGAAGCTGGTGGACAAGGTGGTGCTGGAGCAGTTCACGGAAGGATTACCAGCGGAGACGGCGAGATGGGTCCGGTGCCACCGGCCCGCAAGCTTGGAGGTAGCGGTGACGCTGGCGGAGGACCACCTTGCCGCTGGAGCAGGGGAATCCGGGGACGCCGGACGGAGGCTGGCCAAACAGGCCCCAGTGCCGGCCCCGAGGCGCCGTGTGCCGGCACCAGGGGACGCCGGCCCCGGAAGTGTCCCCCATGGGTGATTTCCCACTGGAGCAGTCTCGTGACGGCACCCTACGCTCAGCCTTTGACCAAGTGATGGCTATTGATGGTCACGTGGTGCGCCCTGAGGCCGCGCAGACCTACCCGCGTTTCGTCTTATTAAAGGACCGATTATATCGAGTGAGTCGTGACACTCAGACTGAGGAAACACACACCCAGTTGTTGGTGCCGCAGGGCCGCCGGGAAACGCTTTTCCAGGCGGCCCACTATAACCCCATGGCAGGGCATATGGGCTACGAGAAAACTCTGGAGCGAATAACGGCCCGATTTTATTGGCCTGGCATCCGAGCGGATGTGCGCCGCTGGTGCGCGTCCTGCCCGGACTGCCAACTTGTTAACCAGCCGGCCATACCGAGAGCGCCTCTGCGCCCTCTCCCCCTCATTGAGGTCCCGTTTGAGCGCATCGGCATGGACCTCATCGGGCCGTTTCACCGGAGTGCACGCGGTTACCGCTTTGTGTTAGTCCTGGTGGATTACGCAACGCGGTACCCGGAAGCAGTTCCGCTGCGCACCATCTCGGCTAAAAGTGTGGCGCAGGCACTGTTTCAGGTCATCTCCCGAGTCGGAATCCCGAAAGAGATACTGACTGACCAGGGCACGTCGTTTATGTCTCGTACACTGCGGGAACTGTACGAATTACTGGGCATTAAATCTATTCGGACCAGCGTCTACCACCCTCAGACTGACGGGCTGGTGGAGCGGCTGAATAAGACCTTAAAATCCATGATTCGGAAGTTCATTAACGAGGATGAACGCAATTGGGATCACTGGCTAGACCCTCTGTTATTCGCAGTGCGGGAGGTGCCCCAGGCCTCCACGGGATTTTCTCCCTTTGAACTGCTGCTCGGCAGGAGGCCACGTGGGGTGCTCGACCTGATTAAAGAAAGCTGGGAGGACGGTCCGAGCCCCGCCAAAAATGAGATTCAGTACGTGTTGGACCTGAGAGCAAAACTCCACACTTTGGGGAGGTTGTCACGGGAGAATTTGCTCCAGGCTCAGCAGCGTCAGCAACGCCTGTATAACAGAGGGGCTAGACTCAGGCAATTTTCACCGGGGGATAAAGTGCTTGTGTTACTCCCTTCTTCCTGCTCGAAGTTGCTCGCCAAGTGGCAAGGTCCCTTTGTGGTCACACGGCGTGTCGGGGACGTGGACTATGAGGTCGCTCGGTCGGACAGGGGAGGAGCCGCGCAGATTTATCACCTCAATCTCCTCAAACAGTGGAGAGAGGCTGAAACCGCTTCTCTGGTGAGCCTGGTGAAGGAGAGAGATGAGTTGGGGCCTGAGGTGCCAAATTCTATCATTTCCACCTCCCTCCCTTGTGATGACCATCTCACACAGGCCCAGAGAGCGGACGTTGTCGCGTTGCAACAGCGCTTTGCGGACGTGTTCTCCCCCCTGCCCGGCCGGACGTCCCTCATCGAGCACCATTTCGTGACGCAGCCCGGCGTGACGGTGCGTTCACGGCCCTACAGGCTCCCGGAGCATAAGCGAAAAATCGTGCAGAGGGAATTGGCGGAAATGCTGAGGATGGGAGTAATAGATGAGTCGCACAGCGCCTGGTGTAGCCCCATCGTTCTGGTGGCGAAGAAGGATGGGTCTATACGGTTCTGTGTCGACTATCGCAGGGTGAACGAAGTGTCACGCTTTGATGCCTACCCCATGCCTCGGGTCGACGAGCTCCTGGACCGGTTAGGCACGGCCCGCTTTTTCACGACGCTGGACTTAACCAAGGGCTATTGGCAGATTCCCTTGTCTGCCGAGGCCAGGGAGAAAACGGCCTTCTCCACTCCGTACGGTTTGTACCAGTTCGTGACACTCCCGTTCGGCCTGTTCGGGGCCCCGGCCACTTTCCAGCGTCTCATGGACCGGGTACTGCGTCCGCACGCGGCGTATGCTGCCGCCTACCTGGATGACGTGATCATCCACAGCGACACCTGGGCGGAGCATGTGCTGCGGGTGGCCGCGGTCCTGGAGTCCCTGAGGGGGGCGGGGCTCACGGCCAATCCGAAGAAGTGCGTGGTTGGATGGAGGGAGGTGCAGTATCTGGGGTACCACCTGGGGGGCGGGCAGGTGCGGCCACAGGTGGAGAAGACGGCGGCTATCGCATCCTGCCCGCGCCCCAGGACGAAAAAGGAGGTGAGACGGTTCTTGGGGTTGGCGGGTTACTATCGTCGCTTTGTGCCGGGGTTTGCGCAGCTAACCAGCCCCCTGACCGATCTCACTCGAAAGGGTGCCCCGGATCTGGTCCAGTGGACGGGGCCGTGCCAGGCGGCGTTTGTGCGAGTGAAAAACGCTCTCTGTGGGGAGCCGCTGCTTCACGCTCCTAACTTTTCCCTCCCGTTTGTTCTGCAGACTGACGCCTCGGACAGAGGGCTGGGAGCCGTTTTGTCTCAGCAGGTGAGGGGAGCTGACCGCCCTGTCCTGTACATCAGCCGGAAGCTAGCGGAGCGCAAGCGCCGGTACAGCACCGTGGAGAAGGAGTGCCTGGCCATCCGGTGGGCGGTCGGCTCCCTGCGCTATTACCTCCTGGGACGCTCATTCACCCTCTGTTCGGACCACGCCCCGCTGCAGTGGCTCCACCGCATGAAAGATGCCAACGCCCGGATCACCCGATGGTATCTGGCATTGCAGCCCTTTAAGTTCAAGGTGATCCATAGGCCGGGGGCACAGATGGCGGTGGCCGATTTCCTCTCTCGCTCGCGAGGGGGGGAGTTGGCTCGGCCGGACGGCTCCCCGGCCTCGAACGGGCGGTGGGGGTGTGTGGCGGGGGCGTGGCCCCGGGCGCAGCTGCCGGGGAGGAGTGGAGCAGAAGGCTCAACAGGGCGGCGCTGCGAGGCCGGTAAGAACAGCTGATGGTGTTTATGTACTGATGATGGTCTCCCTCCGCTGTGTTTATAGTGAGATGGGGAGGAGCGGCGAGGGGAGATCAGCTGGGCTCGTGAGCTGTCAGGCTGTGCGACTGAGTCAGCTGTCAAACAAACAAACCAATAAATGTGGAAATTGGCAGTACATACCTGCGTGTGCGTGTATTTGTGCCTGGTGTATTCCACAATTTCCTTTTTAGAATCATAGTTTTTAAGTTCTAGGCCTTTTTGTCAATTTTCAACCAATAAATCATTAAGTCGACCTTGAAGGTCTTGGTGTATGTGAGAAAAATTTTAATGGATTGTTAACATGACTCCACTCTACACCCCTACAAGGTTTTATCAGAATACATGTGCCAGTGCTGCCAAAAACAACCTCCTCGGCAGAGGTAATAAAATGAAGGTTGGAGTTGATGTTGAAGGATACGCTGGCATCATACCCCTACAAATATTACAGTTCTCTTTGATCAATAGTTGTTCTCTTCTGTGCACTGCAGCATAGTGATGTTAGGCTCATGACAGCATAGCCTTTTCCTAATCTGCACTGTTCAGGCAACACAGAGAACTGATCCAGAATCCGTAAAGGAATCAGAAGTTGGATCTGTAAGCATCAAGTATCAAGAATTCCTATCCTCCAGTTCAAAAGTTTCTGCTCTTAAAATCTTATGGCAGTTTCCAGATTCCGAATACACCGTAGTGCAGTCCAGTCTTTAGGAAGCTGGCCAGAGCTTTAGGGTAAAATCAGTTCTATGTATGCTACAGTTACACCATCGTCATTCTACTCCCGACTTGCAGCTGCCAGTCAATATCTTATTATCAAGCCTCATTGGCCTCGCTGTCAATATGACTGCTCTGCTGCCTGTGCCGATTAATGCCAAGGTGCCAATACCAGTTTGAGAGTTTTACGGAGAAATTCTCGAGTTTCCCCGTGCCAGCTGATGCTGATTAACTCCAAATCGTTACTGTTTTTTGTTAGATTCCTTTCAGGTCTCAAATGTGACACTTATCTTTCAGAGACAGGTATGAAAGTCAATATGTTTTGCCATTACACAGTACACACAACTGCTGATGCCAAGGAGCTTCATATTTTCCTTTGGGGAAAATAGCTAGTGTTAAATATAATACTGGCATTAGTGTAGTCCTCTGCTCTCCTGTGGTTCCCACTGGAGGGACCCAGACTGTTCATATAAAGAACAGAGCCACGCTGTAAGCCAGCAAGTGTCCCAGTAGCCTTCTAATAGCTCAGGCAGTGCAGAACCTTTACTTCACCTGTGCTTCACCTCTGCATCCTTCCTCCTCTGGCCACCAGCGATGGGAAAATAGTTTCTCATGTGGGAGTTGCTGCGTGTTCAGAGTCCTGCTTGGCTTAATCTGCACTATGTCATACTGTAAGACTCTGCTCACTGTACAGATGTCGATCCAGATGAAGGGAAAAAAAGTTGAGGGCCAAGGTTTGTCTCCCTTAAGGTTACTTTATGTTTTTAGTGGATGACTGGAAGAGATTGAGCAAAAACAAAAGGAGCGAGAGATAAACAGTTCGCTCTTCATAAACGCTACAAGTTGACTTAAACTAGTTCACTTTCATAGGTCACATTTTAGAATTAAAAGAGGTATTTTTTTATATACACTATGGGGTAATAGTATTTTACTACAGCTTAAGTAGTGCACAGGTATATTTGTCAATGTTCATACTGGGAATAACAACGTAACAATTGCACTCTACACATGAGTTACTGATCTGAACAGATCCAACTACAAAGATAAAATGGAGAAAAAAGGATTCAGTCAGTAGCTCTCTTGTGAATAATTTTGGATATTTCACTGCTGTTGTCTGAGTCATTGATGGCAGCATTCAACATTTTAAAACTACAGCTCATGTGACCGTAGTGTGAGCACAGTCTATTACTGGATTCTGAAAAGTAGCTAAAAAGTGAAGCATGCTCTTCTTTACCAGAAGTGAACAAACAAATCATTGAAGACGACTAAGCTGCTTCTTACTCCCCGGGAAAGCTCAGCCGAGCACAGTTTTCCACACAAGTATCACCTTACTGTGCCACTTTAAATTATACGTGAGCAGCAGGGAAAAAAAATCACCAGCATATTACTGACGCAAATGTCTACATGACTCTTAACTTTAGCCAAGTCAGAATGGAGTGTAGTAAGCATCCCAGTTACCTGGTGCATAGGCTGAAGCTCAGGAAAAGTTTGAGCTCTGGGCGTCCAACCAACCAATCAGCCAGCTTGATGAGACACGAGGTTAACTTTGGTTGGCACACAGCTCCACCACAGTGTTGAGAAGCCCACTAATCATGCAAATAACTGCACTTTACTGATGCTGCAGAAAATTTGTCGATGTGATCTCAAACAGATGTGGACACACCTGCAGCGTGACTTGTTCTCTCCAGCTGCGCACCCCGTTATCCACTTATAAACTAATAAAGATTGATGGTGGATCAGGGATCGACCTCTAAAACTTTGTAGCCCCAATGGAAAGTTTGGGCACTCCTGCACACAAATCACCTTCTTTTAGTTGCAGACAAATACATTTGGGTCACTGTTCACAGACAACACAAGCTTTTTTCCAGTGATCGTGCTTTTTAGCATATTTATGTGTTGAAAACAGAAAGGTCAACTTCTTTCAGGAAGTTAATGAAAGTCCTTGAAGGGAAGCCAGGGAAGCTGTCACCTGCCCTGATGATAGATAGCAGGTTCATTATTATTATCATTCCCAGCTCTAGCACAGAGTTTTATGCCTTCACTAGAGCCATTTGTTGATTAATTAATCAGGTAATGTATGCTATCTGTGCTACAAAAGAGCCCACATATCACTCCCTTTGCCTCTGGGCTCTTTACGAAGCCACAAACTCGGGTCTCCTGTAGCACATTCGAAAGATTGCAATTCCAAAACAGGTGCTACCAAAAGAGAAGCCATTTGCACAAAGGTCCAGGCTGCTTTTAATGTAAAGTAGAATAATAAACATCCTTGAGGGAACCAGTCTCCCATTTCATGAATATATTTCCTTTCACTGGCCCTAAGTGAACCCCGTCTGATGTAATCTTTTTTCAGCTTTTAGAGAAAGTTCTCAAACTGTCAAATAAAGAACAGCCATGGAAAAAAAAAAGTATAATAAACTTGGCACCATACCATCCCCAGCATCGTGGGGCTTGGAGCGCACAGAGCTTGATGTCTTCTCTGTCTGAAGTTAGAGGGGAGTGGTCAAAAAAACAAAAGCCCAGAGGGGACATCAGAAGCGATGTTGGTGTTTGTAATGCAAGAACGCAGAGTTTTGTTCCAATGGATCAATAAATTCCAGTCCTGTTTTTGTTAAATTTCTTCTCACGTCACACTTTTAAACTCCACTGAGCTTTGTGAAAGATGATTGACTGATGATTGGATTCATTTGTTTTATAGCTATTGTAAAAGTCTATACTGAGAAAACTATGACAAAAAAAACTGGCCAAATCACCAGCACAGCAACATGATGTCATGCCAGAGCAGACAGTGTGCCATGCATAGAGCTGCTGTGTGGTGTACAGATGTGCACTCCCTTGGTACCTTTCATCCTTCCATTGTGTACATGTTTTTCACTTCCTCCACGGCTTGCTGCACCACGGAGCAGGATATGACATCGTGCTCCCATAAAAACTGCATTTGCTGTTCCAGTCTCATCGTGAAGTTGCTCTTTTATCGTGTAATCCTGCGCAGTGATGAAGTCAGACGATGGAATCAGATATCAAAGCCATTTGAGACTGTGTGGTCCTGTAGATGTCCCCGTACTCCCCCGTCAGCTGTAAGCCTGCGATCTGTATCCTCTCCTCATCATTTTCTCACGCTCTGTCTTCAGACGCTCTCCACTCATTTGACTTGCCAAGTGCATAGCATATCTGACGAGAATCATGCTCTCAGCTTGTCCCTCACCTTGCCTCATATATGTCCAGACCAGTGTCTCACTCCTGTCATTAAATTGTAAAAGTTTGCATTGGCCAGAGTGTTAGAGATATCAGCCAGCTTTCCAGTTGTCCTGGTTGCACAGCTTTCAAACATCTAAACCACAGGTGTCAAACAGAAGGCTCTAAATATGTAGTTGAAGTTCTTTACACTGAGTGAAAGGGGAGCTTTCACTGGTCTGGCACACTTTTGATCACAGTGGGCCATATGTGTAATGTAATCAACTACAGAGGAAGAAAGTGGAAGCAGAGTTACTTTTTATACCATAGCTGAATCTTTTCTGCTGTGTTGTGTGGACAGTTGGTAGGGTGGGAATTGGTAAATGGTAAATGGCCTGCATTTGTATAGCGCTTTTCTAGTCCATAGGACCCCAAAGCGCTTTACACTACATTCAGTCATCCACCCATTCACACACACATTCACACACTGGCGATAGCTATCGCCAGTGTGTCGTCTTATCATTTGATATGTCTTGATGCACTCTGATTACATTCACATTATTCTTATTCTTCCAATAATGGATGGCTTCCCAAGGACTCTCCCTTTGAGCTGCTTCCCAAATATAAATCCAAACCTTTTCTCTTTTCCAGGTTTGGAAAGAACCGGAAGGACGAGCGGCTGGACGACAAGATGGAGAGGAGGAGCTCCACTAAATCCAAAGCAGAGGACATGCAGGCATCAGAAGAGGAGACCCAGCAGATGAGACTGGAACAAGAGAGGTGAGTACTCAAAGAGAGCTTCAGCACTGTAATGATTTCAGTCTAAACTGAACAAAGTGGGGAGGAAACCCCCCCCCCCCCCTCCCCACTGTGATTACTGGAAAATTAGCAAACTACCTAATTAACAAAATGGCAGAGGCACAGTTGGGAAATTCTGGGAAAGCACTCTGATGTCAATTTGTGAAATGCCCTCCTTTCTTTTATATCAGTACATTAAATAGATCATTTATAGATTGTTGTTGCCTGTGCCATTCGGAGGCGCTGACCTCCTAATGGTGCTCTTAGGCCCCTGTGGATTTAGCATGATTGAATAGTGCTCATTGTAATAGCGAAATCGATGTAGCGCACCATTTGTCTTCCCCTGCAGCACGCCCAGGTTGTTAATCGCTCAAGAATACACTGTTCCTTTTCATCCTCCTCTTTTGGCCCTCTGTCCTCTTGTCCTCTGGCACCGTGGACGCCGGGATGTCCAAACGAACCGAGGCGAGGCGTCGGTTTTGCTTGCGTGCGCCTCATCCCTCACAGACAAGCCCCGTTTCATTCTCTTCTGGGGCTAGACCAGGGGTGGGCAAACTTTTTGATTCGTGGGCCACATTGAGTTCTAACATTTGACAAAGGGGCCGGAACCGGAGCAGATAGATGGCATGCTTTGAAAACATCACCTCATTGGGGGAAAAATACACATCTTGGGATATGGAGAAAACATGTGCTTTAATTTCCAATGAAAATGAAGAAAAGCATTACAATAAAATCTCTGACTTCGAAATGAATCTTTAAAGACTGAAAATCTAATAAATGAACATTTTATTTTAAAGCACTGAAAGTTCTGTTATCCTTCAGGATATCACATCACTCTCCTCCTAACTCTTTTTTTTTTCTTCCAAAAACGGTAGGAGATGCAGATGTACTTGTCCTGTTCCTTTTATTCAATTTGTTTACCCGGTGCCAAAAGTCAACAACGACCAGTGCAAGAACAAAACAGTTGCAGCAAGTCAGTCTGTGAAGCGTTATATTTGATCTGCGCTCACTGTTCATTTTAACAACGTGCGTATCACGGAGACACACACATTTTAATGGGAGCAGTGTTGTTGGTCTCCTTTTTTAGCCAGCGCATCAAAGTCTGGAGTTAGTTTTGTTGTGGCGATTCTCAGGATTGATCTGAGGTGTAGGTCTGTTAACTTGGATCTGTGGCTGGCTTTGTTGATGTTCATGACGCTGAATGTCTGTTCACACACGAAGGTAGAGCCGGACAAAGCCAACATCATCTGCGCTTTTCGCCTTAGATTTGGAAACGCGGCATCATTGAGTGAAGCATAGAAGTCATTTAGTTTCAGAGAGCTGAATTTCTCTTTTAAGGCAGGGTCGGACTGAAGGTCGATGAGTTCGAGCTGAAGCTCCTCTGGAGCTGTTTCGGGGTCTTGTGACAGAGGAAAGGCCACCAATTGAAGTGACTTGTCAATTTTATCGAAATCCAAAAACCGACGGCAGAATTCTCCGTGCAGTGCATCCAGTGACTCACTGTATTTCTTTACTTTTGCTCCGGCCTCTTTCAGCATGGCTAGTGTAGGAAAATGAGTGAATGACTTGTTCAAAATCTGCCTGGAGAATAAAGCCAGCTTGGATTTGAAGGCTTTCACGTTTGTGTGCATGTCATGCACAAACTGCTCCTTCCCCTGCAGTTTCACGTTGAGCTCATTCAAGTGTGAAAATACGTCTGTAGCAAACGCAAAGTCACACATCCAGCTCTTGTTGCTCAGCTCAGGAAATTCCTCAGTCTTCCCCTGCTGCTCCAAAAACCACGCCAATCTCCTCTTTGAGCTCCCACATTCGTTGAAACACTTTGCCCAAACTCAACCAGCGGACACGGGAGTGATAAAGCAGGTCCTGGTGATCCGCATCAGTTTCCTCCAGGAACGCAATGAACTGACGGTGCTGAAGTCCCCGTGCGCGTATGAAGTTGACAAGTTTCACCACAGGATTCACAACATGATTCAGCTGTAACACCGATTTACATAGAGATTCCTGGTGGAGGATGCAGTGGAGGAAAATGACATCCTGGTCAGGGTTTTCATCTTTCACTTTATTCTGGATTCTCCTCAGCAGGCCAACGTTTTTTCCCGTTAAATTCGGAGATCCATCTGTGGTGACGTTAACAAGCTTACTCCAGGGAAGCTTCATATTTTCGATGGCTGCAGACACCCGTTCAAACAAGTCCTCTCCCCGTGTTTGTCCTTTCAGAGACTCCATTGTCAAAAACTCCTCCGTTATTTCAAAGGTTTCGTTGATTCCTCGGATAAAAATAAGGAGCTGAGTAGTGTCTTTGACATCGTTGCTTTCATCCAGTGCTAAAGAATAAAAAGTGAATGACTTTTTGTTTAATATGCTGGTGATATCTTCATCTATTAGTTTGGCAAGTCACTGTCCACCGTGATAAACTGATTTTCTCAAATTTGTCTTTGGTCTCCGGGCACAAAATACCTGCTGTCTCTACCATACATTCTTTTAAAAACTCGCCCTCTGACAGTGGTTTGCTGGCCTTTGCTATTTTGAATGAAAGCATAAAACTGGCCTTGGTACTTGACTCTTGAATGGCAGTTTGACGGTGAAAAAAACTTTGCTGAGCCTTCAAATTAGCTGCCAACTTCTCAGCAGCAGCTTCCCGTTCTTTTGTTGAGAGCTTGCTAGCATAATTAGCGTGCTTTGTGGCAAAGTGACGGCTAATATTATACTCTTTAAAAACCGCCACAGTTTCTTGGCATATCAAGCAAACAGCAGATGATCGATATTCAGTGAAAAAATATTTAGCTGTCCACTCCTTTTTGAACACTCGACATTCTCTGTCCACTTTCATTTTCTTGGGTCCGCTCATCTTCATAGAGGGGCGGTGGGTCACAGGGTAAAGTGCAAACGTGGAGTAATAGGCCTACGCTTCACCTCAAAAAAGGCAATATATCTAGAGTGCGCCATCTAGTGAGGAAACATCAGAATTGCAGGGGAAATAAAACATTAACAAGGTTAATTTATTAATTTTTTTTTCAAGTTTGGCGGGCCGGATCAAAATGTTTAACGGGCCGCATGTGGCCCCCGGGCCGTAGTTTGCCCATGCCTGGGCTAGACAGTATTGGTGAAGAAAAAGACAGCTTGCTGCCTCCATTGTTCCCCGCCAGCCAAATGAACTCAATAATCAAACTGCCGTTGGTAATGGCAGCTAATTGAATAGAAACAATAGGACTTGATAGCGCTCGCTGTTGCAGCGAAGGAAGAGAAGGACGGATGGCTGTCGAAAACACAAACAACTGCAAGCACACACACATGCACACACACACAAACACATACAAATGTCACAAAGGGCCCTCTTCTCAGCTGAAAGGAACATCTGGAGGCCTTGCTCAAAAAGCTGTAATGCATTTCTTGCTGGTATTCACCTATAAGTTGCAACGAAGGTCCTCTCTCCATTGAGGGTATGACCCCCCTCTGGCTGGTGGCCCAACACATTTCCATCAGCGTGCCCTGGAGACTGGTGGCTCTGGTGGTCCATCCAGATCTTTCTTCTTTGAGCAGCTCCCAGAGAGCTGTCATGCTAAGCATCAGAATCGACACAGACACAGTGGGCACGAGATATGTGGAGCACATGCACTCCCGCACCTCCATCCAAACGCGTCCACGTTATTTAAATCTCGTCTTTCACAGCTGACGTTCTTTCTCCGCCGCTTTGTCTCGCCGTACATCCTCATTCCCCATCTTGTTTGTGTCCGTTCTGCATGTGTGCGCTCCCAGCCCTGCTTCCTCTGCAGGCGAGCAGCCTAATTCTTTCCTTTTGTACCTGTTCCCAAATCCCATCACTCAGCCAGACCAGGATTGTCCCTCAGTTAATGGAAAGGGGATCCTGAGGGAAATTGTGGTGGGCAATAATAAACCAACCTGCCACGGAGCCAAGTCGATATTCAAAGCACCGGGGTTCAGCAGGGTGACGGCTCAGAAATCCATTACTTCTTGTATTTTCTGGTAGCGCTACTGTATTACACTCCTGAGGTGCTACATTTGATTGTCGTAGCTCTAACGTGTACAGCTCGTGCTGTGATTGATTGCTCTGCTGACACAGAGACGCGGCGTTCCAGAGGGCTTTTATGAAATTATGGATCAGAACTCACCGGGCTTCCCAAGCTGGCAATCGTCAACCGGCACAGCACGTCACCGCGACCCGGGATGGGCCGCGGCCAGACTCCCAGCTCAGCTGACATTCGCTGTCATTAATTGGAGCAGACAGTTGTGACAGGGGCTTTTAGTGATTCAAAATAGGAGTCATTGAAGAGGTGAAACAGATTAATTCATAAAGCCTGTCCCCTTTTTACCCTGCAGTAAGGTAGCCATGGTCATATATTTAAAACTCTGACCTTGATGTGATTCATGCAGTGTATTCTTGGCCCGTGCTTCCTCGCTGATACAATCCATTTATTTTGCATAAAGCCGTTCTCCTCCATTGATATCTTGTCAGCCACTTATAGACTGAAAATGATGGAGAAGAGAGTACATAAAATTTAGACTCCATTACATCCACAGTGCGCCGGACCCACTTGATGAAGAGCAGGATTTGTTTTGCAAAAAAAAATCTGGCAGATTGGATACAGCTCGTGTGATTGGCTGCTTCATGTCCCATCATTATAACCTGTGGTCCGGCTGATATAAATCCATGTTCAGCTCAGCAGAGGCGGCCATTATTCTTTTTTGCTTTGTTTTTTTGAGCCACTGGACAGCGCCTAAGACAGCTCTATCTGATTGGCTCCTATGGAGAGGACCGTGAAAATACCCAGCACTCTGATTGGATCCCGGGCGTCTGTGGTTCTCATTCATGGAGACAGCTGTGGGGGAGCGAGGCGTGACAGAGAAAGAAGCATGGTTGTGGTGGTGCTGATGGAGCTTCTATCAGTCTCTGTGTTATCGCTGCACGTGTTCGCCCCGAAACTATGTTTCCTTGGCCAAAGTGTGGGAAGTGCACAAAGCCAACCTGACAATGGTCTTCCTTCATTTTTCTCTTGGACTCAACTCCACTGTCGTCTGTCTTTCTCTGCAGCTGCTGATTATGATGTCCATTCTCTCTTATCTGCTTGGCTCCGCATGGCTTCTAATCAGCAGCCTGCACTCCAGCGCCACTCTCCTTGTTCCCGCTCCCCACAACACAGCAGAAACTATCTCTCTTTTTTCTTTCCTCTTCTTTTTTTTCTTTCCTGGACAATGACCTGCTTCCTGTTGTTTGTTGTTACACTTCCTGCTGAGTCTCACCAAACAAAAACCTGACCCGCGCTTCTGAAATAGTCAGCACAATTCACTTCTGACAGCAAACGGCAAATCCAAGTCTTTTATTTAACAAATGAAACGTCTTTTTATAATTTTGCTCAGCTTAAAGATACTTTGTCCCACTGAATGAAGATCCTAGACTTTAAAGTTCTTCTTTTCCTTCCCAGTGATCACAGTACCAGTGATATTGTTCCATTTTGTCGAACCACCTAATTATTTCAGTATCCTATTCGAGTCTCATTTGCATAGCGAGTTCAAAGGAAGCTCCAACCGGGTTGATTGGGATGGGTGATTACTTTTGTAATTATATTGATACCTACAGCAAGTTAATCCGATTATTAGCGCTGCGAATCAGGACCGCGGAACTCGAACAATTATCTCTGTGATTGCGCTACTATGTCGCGGGCCAAGTGTCAACAGAAAAGCTGCGCTATCAGAGCTTTGCGCTTCTGCGCAGGCAGCTGCGAGCAGAGTCACTTACCGCGCTTTGATTAGATTCAGATGTATGCTGCACTCCGTCTGCACTTTCAGAATAATAGAACACGTTTTTGATGAGGGAGTATTGAAAAAAAAATCTATTCAAGGCGGCTGGATGCGAAAGTAAGATGGCAAATACATTCTGTTTCATCCGCCGTGGTAACAATGCATATTGAAGAGGCATGGTTTCGAAACTTCCAAGCGTGCTGACTTCAAAATGAATGTAGGAGAGTAAAGACGCCCCCCACCACCAGCACCGCCGCCGCCGCCTCTTCCCATCTCCTCCTTGTGTCCTTTGGGGTAGATTAAAGATTGACAAACATATGGAGAAGGAGTCTGCTCGCTTTGTTGGTCCAAACAACAGCAAGTGCAGGATTAACAATGAGATTCACTCAGCTCGGAAGAGAAAGGACTCGAGCTGACATGTTGCCACCAGTTCACACCAGGACTCTCCTCCAGCGACACGAAGAGTTCAAGTAATTGCTTCACGCAGCCCTCTTTTCTCGCTGTTCAGCTAATAGTAACGGCGTCATTACAAATCCAGCTTTAGTTGGCGCGAGCATGCGGTTTGACAAGGAGAATAACAGAGAGAAAGCTGAAATGTTAAAGGGAGAGCGGCGTCATCTGGCTGACACATAATTTTGCTGAAGACACGGTCAGTCAGTGGATTAGGGGCTGAACTTTAACTGCCCTGAAAGCCTCCCCGCATTAGACTGTCTAGACTGTCTGTTCACCAGCAGGAAATGCCTTTCCACTCCACCGTTATGAAGTAAGCAGGCATCGCATTTAATTTAAGAGGTACAAAAATACAGAGGCACTCCTGGGATGGGCAAATTGTCGCTTCTTCTTTAGTTTCAACAGTATGCTTGGAATAAAAATCCAGCCGGAGAAGTAGAGCTTGAATCGTGTCCTTGGCGTGCCAACTATAAAAATGTAGTATGTGGAAAGAGGAGACGAGAGGAGATGGCCTGGTAATTGGGGCTGTAATAATGTGATAGTAATAATGTGTTTAGTGTGGCCAGCACTTTCCTCAGTGTTAACATGCCGGGCCATTAATTGGCTAATGGAGTATATACGGTGCAGTGCAGGGGTGGCCTCTGAGGAGAAGGCAGGGGGAATGAGAGGACCTGGAAGTGGAGCAGCAGTCACAGGTTGCCCACAAAGAATGCAGTTAGCAGGTGTGTGAGGTTTCGGGGCTAATGAGCATATTAGAGAGCAGAAAAACGGCTTCTAAATTCCAACACAGTTTCCTGTGGTTGTGGTTATATCAAGACTTGTTCAGCTTTCGACTTGCACCACGATGGCTCCCTGATCTTTATGTGACCTTTATGTGACCTTTATTGCAGTTATTTTTTGAATTGCTCAGCTATACTCTGAGCAAATAGTCTCTATGTCATGAGTTACAAAAAGCCAGTTTTTGTACTTCTGCAGTCGGCAGACGTTTACCGCAACTAAGCGTAGATTAGCGCAATTTCATGAACACAGCAGCTCAGAGTTGTTCACACTTGTTCAGGTTTGACACCAACAATAGATGGAAGCAATCTGAGAAACACAGGAGAGAAGAGAACAATCTAGAAGAGTATTTATAGATGCCATTTGAGCAGCTGCAGTATTGTACACCACGTTCTTGTACATGGAATGATAATTCACGAGAAGAGTTTACAGATAACAACTACAGCACAGGAGTTGTGTTCTTCGTTCTTGTTTCTACTCCATATTTTGGAGTTTTTGTAGAAATGAAACTTTTTCACGTACTGTGTGACGAATGCTCATTTTTATACTAATGGGTCGAATTATTTGAGACTTGTTCGGTTTTGAGTACCAATGGAAGTCCTCTGATGCGTCTGTGATGGTTTTGCCTGGAAAGTTAAAGGTTTTTGCGACTGTAGATTGAGAATTGTGTTTTCAGCCATTTTGCATGAAATATAAATAAACACAGGTGTTCCTCATTGCAGGAGGTTCTGTTTTGTTTAGTACAGAGCCTCAATTAGTGTGATTAGTAACAGCTGTGTATTTCTAATATATCATGTCAAAATGGCTCCGCTGTAATAGCGTTGGGGAAAATATTGTATTTTGCATGGTGATATTTTATCGATACAAGGATATCGATAAAATATCACCATGCATCTATTGATACAGACGCAATATATGGATACTTTACTAAATACATTAAAATAATAATATCCGGGAATGTTACAAACAAAAGGGCTCATCTCATCCACCACCACCCGAGAAAATGTTCGCTGACAAACATCCAAATCAGAAAATCCTAAAAGAGGACATGCTCTTCCACACATACACACATGCATACATACATCCCGACATATATACAAGCACCGGCTGTCAGCTGATTATTTTTAGTGATATTCCTATAGAACTGGAAATGTGCTTGACAATCTCATTTTGTAGCAAAAAAATAAAACTGAAGTGAGATAATTTTCTTTTATTAGATCAAACACATACTGACAAAGTTTAATCTCGAGGACATAATTTGATGTTGGGGAAAAAAGCAATAAATCACAATATATGTTAGCACAATACTCAGCATATCACAAAATGTCGCTGTAATGTCACATCGTGGGTGAAGTATTGTGATAGTATTATGTTGTGGGATGTCTCTATGGTAAAAGAGGTTTGCGTAAGACATTTCACTCGAAGCTTCAAATTTCAAACACACGCATGCGCGCGCACACACACACACACACACACACACACACACACACACACACACACACGCCTGTCAGTGTCTCGTTCCGGTTCATTCTCCTGGTTTTGCAAATATTTCCCAACATTTTTTGATGTTATTCCATCAAGTAGTTGTTGAAGTATTTGAGTGTTTTTGCAGTGCTGGATGACACTGCAGCAGCAGAAACTGGAGACACATCAGTGTGTTTAAAGTTCATAATTCAAAATGTATATTAACGCACATTTTACATCTGCTACATTTCCAGTAGTCACGTTTCAAATCTCAGCTTGGCACAGAGAAAAGCCGCTGCCACCTGGCCACAGATGAAAACTCAACACCGCGTCACAACCCAGCCTTTTTCTGTCTGACATCCAAAAGATAAGTCTTGCTTTGACAGCAGAGCAACAGGTTTGGATTGCTGATATGTTTTCTCCTAAAACACGCAAACAAATCTTTTCTACAACCAGACGAGCCGTGGCTTTGCTCATGAAAAATTAAGCATTAGATATGCTGAAATGAAAGCCTTTTTTTTTTTTTGAACACATTTTTATTACATAAAAGCAACAAAGTTACAACACAGAATGCAGATGTAATAAAGCCAGTGGCGGAAGCAGCATGACTCATAATTTTGCAGTTTTTTGCTTGTTAAGATCGTCTTATTGAAATGCACCTATTAGCCTTATCCATGCCGGACTCCTGAGGCCTGGAGGAGAAGTCTCTCTCTTTTAGCTTGATGTCGCCAGTCTAGCCCCGGCCATTATCTCATCCCAAATGTCAATATTGCCGTTTTCATGAATCTGATTAGTCCATAAAATGCCAGAGGGTCTTGAGATCCCAGTGGACTTCCGTGAACCTGTGGTAACATCATTGTCTGGTCCTTCCTGGCAGAGATCTGACATCACTTTAGCCAGATGGCAGGTGAAAAGGCTTCTGGGATTTAGTGTCTTTTTTTTCTTTCCCCCCCTTGTTGGACTTTCTGACAACTACACACAGCTAAGCCGATCATTTCCATTGTTTACCTCGTACAGAGCCATGCAAAAATACACCAAACTAGCTTCGGGGCTTTATAGATGACTGCACATCATGCAACATTGCATCAGGACTCCATCAAAATCTCATTCTGCAGATAATGCTGAGAAAATGGGATTTTGGACAGCTAAAAATAAACAAGGCGGTCTACGGGTTGGAAGAGGGAATTGGGTTAATTCAGCACTGAAAAATGGTGATTGTTTGAAATGTGATTAATGTTATTAAAATACACACACATGAGATGGAGACTTCTGTGGGGGGTGTGGGGGTTCTAGTTCCTTTCAAAACCTGCCAATCATCTGCGAGGAGCCGCAGTTGGGGATCAGAGGTCGGTTATGACCTGAGGTAAGAGGGAGATGTAGCACGGGTGGGAGGTAGCGTGCTTGTGTCCGTGCGTGTGTGGATGAGCGAGTTACCCTGCAGCACATACAACATCTGGAACCAGTGAGCAGTGCAGAGACTGCTGCCAGGGTCACCACAGTGGGAGGTGCCCCCCCTCCTTCCTCCTCCTCCTGCTGTCCTCACCCCTTTTCCTCTCTTCGCCTCACTGTACATCCCTCTTCTCCCACAAAGCAAGCTCTCCTCCCTCCCGTGCAGCACCCTGACTGAGCCTTGTTAGTTGCAGACAGACGGGCATTCACATGGAACCCCTCTCTGACACAGGAAAGCCCCGTGAAAGGGGTTGCTCTGTGGAAGTGATCCTGCGGAGAGCAGCCGCATGGAGGGGAAGGAAGGGGCAGGAAGGACGTAGATGAGGCCTAACTGTTTCCCTCCTACCTTATTTTGTTAGAGGGCCGAGAGAAGAAAGCCACGTTAGAGGTTTACCTCTGAGAATCTCCTCCTTATATATGATCAATATGTGAAAGTTTGCTGTAAGCTGCGTTGCTTTATCTCATTACTTCCTTATTATATATGTATGATACATTTCAGCTTCAGAAGCAGAATTAATTATTATTTCATATCTCGAAATAACCTTTTTAGATAACCCAAAACTACTGAATCCTTAAAATATTATACCATTAATCTGGCTTTTTTTTGTTGTGTTTGTGCACACTAATTCAGAACTCCTGCCTGACATTTCCCCTTCATTGTGTTCCTGACAGAATACAGGCCAAGACGCGGGAACTCCGTGAGAAGCAGGCAAAAGAGAGAGAGTACGCAGAGATCCAAGATGTCGTCAGCCGCACCTTCAGCTCAGACGAGGACCACACTTACGCCGGCATTGGATCGCTGTGCTCATCAATAGACAGCAGCACCATAGACCCCTACAGCCACCCCTACCATCTCCCCCAGAGTCCTCTGAACCCTCATCCTCCTTCCCTGAACCTTCAAGACAACGGTCCTCCCCTGGAGGCGCTGTACGCCCAGGTCAACAAGCCTCGCAATGGACGCCCCGCAGCTCCAGACAGGTAAAGGATGCCCCAAAAAGCAGTGCTTTTTTAAACTCTATACCTTTCTTGTTCATTCAAACGACACTAACTAGCATTGCGCCTTTGCATCAGTGTAGTTGCTTTACACCTCATCTATAATTTATACACAGTAATGTGATTGTATTTGTTCGCTTCTACTTGTCGTGGGTGACTCGTACTTTGCAGAAAAACAATGGATTTCACACGAGGTTTCACTGCACGCTCCGTCCCACAAGACATTCCTCCCGTGCAAGCACCTAGGTGAAAGAATAACAGCAGATTATCAGTAATTCTCCATGTGTTACAATTCCACATCAAGCAGTTGCACTTTTTTTTCTTTCCATTACTCTTGGATCACAGGTAATACTCCATGACTTCTCACATCCCTTTCCAGACAGGCACATTATACCGGCTTTCTAGACAAAGGAGGGAAGTCTGCTTTAATATAAATATTTGATGTGAAGACAATGCCATGTTTGATATTACTCTTTTAATAGGTGCCAAAAATCCAGTGTGAAGCCAGTGTTGCCCTCCCATCGTGTGTGTGTGTTTTAATTTGTTGCTGTGATTCAAAAGTAGAGTGCTTTTCTTTCTTTCTTTTCTGTTTATTTTTTAAATTTAAAGAAGAGAAGGCCTTGTGGGACAAAGCACGCAGTAAACCCCCCTGTGAAATTCATTGTAAATAAAAGTGGTTAAATATAGTTTGCCAGCTCAAAAAAATGCTCGTTTTTCAGCTCAGTTGTACTGTGTTTTTAGCAATCGAGAATTCTCACCAGTCAGTGTGGTCACATTAGGAGCCTGCTATTCTCATGGTCTCCCATAACCTTAGGGCGCTGGATAATTCCCACATCCTGTGATTGACAGCTGTCACTTGGGGGCACGTGACCTTTCACTTCTAGGCACGTATGTGTTAACAGGGGACGTATGTGTTAACTGGGGATCCAGCGTAATCACAAATCACTATGGCATATCATGGAAATGTAACTAGACGTAGCCTTAACACATCCTGCAACTACTGTGAGTATGTTACATTCCTCCTGTGTGTTTCAGGCTACTTTTGCACTGCGTTTTTTTGAATGGATCAATGGGATCAATTATTAGAGAGAATTGTCGTAGCTCACAAGTGGATAGTTTCAGAATAGATGTGAAGGAATGTACACAGAAGTAAAAAAAACTGCAACAAAGGGTGGCATCTCGGGAGGGGAAAAAACCCAGAAATCCCAGCATTTTATTTGATCCTCTGATGGCTAGCACTGCATATAAAACACTGGGACACGACCACAAGGTAGTTAACAAGAAAGCACAAAGCACAAGCATCGTTGCTCGCCTCATAGGCTCAACCAAGAGTTGCAGCTAAATCAGCTTTTAGTGTTGGAGGAGGCTGAACCAACTCCCTGTGTGTGTCTATGTGTTTAAGGAGGAAGATCCTCTGTCAGTAGAGATGATGAAGTTGTCTGTTTCCTGTGATCGCTGAATTAATCCATTTACCAAAACATCCATAGGTATGGATAAAAGCCACTGATTCATATTTTTAAAGTCAAGGTCATGTCTGCACGTTTCTACAGGTAGTGTTTTTGTAGTCATAGCAACTGCAAACTTCTTATGGAGGAACTGATGGTGAATAAAGAATGTTTGATTGGTTTTCAGCAGCTGTGTGTAGTCAGATCACAACATGCTGGTCAGTGATGCACTCCAGACGCTCTGTGCAGGGATACAGTGTGAAAGCCTTAGTGTGAGACAACCATGTGAACGACTTAACTGCCAGAAAAGGACATTTAACCATCAATCTGCTTATTGATCATCTCGGAGAAAGCAACAGTTTCCCTGTATGATGGGTCTGATTGTCAACTCTTCTGTCTTTTCTTCTTCCTTTCTCTTGTTATAGCTGTGTTTCGGACACATCTTTACATGTTTCTCTCAGCATCTAATGCCTACATAGTGGTGCATGTTAATCATAAATCCAAGCTTACAGTAAGTTTGGGGTCTGAGCCTTGAGTACTGATAGCACAGTATGGATTTTCTTCTATGTAGGGATGGGATTAGGCGTCGCAAATGTTGTGAATTGATTGGAAATGTGCACTCCATGTTCAACAGCGCGTTTGTGTTTTGCACCTCTTGCTGCTTTGCATATCTTGTGTATTCCAGCCAAAGCTTGAATGCATGTAATATTTGCCTTTCTGCCTTTGAGAATAATAATATTCTCTGGTTCTTATTTTGCTCAGAGGCTTTCTATTTGCAATTTGAAAGAAAAAAAAGAGCTAGCAACACATCTGCATTTCAAGACTCCTGTCACTTGTCTATCATAACAAACATAAACAGTAATTTGCATTTCTAAATTAAACTTAATGGAACTTTCATTGTCAAGAATAGGGCGCAGACACAACAGAATTTACAATCATTTCTGACTAATCCATGTATCGAGGCAGCGAGATTGGAGTGAGAACTTTTGATTTACCTTGCAGTTATATGACTTACACTTTCTTTCTTCACTTTTTAATCCTGACACTTGCTTCTTATTTTGGAGCATCGGCAGCGATGACATGAAGTTCGTGTATGAGGTGAAGAAAAAAAAAAGGAAAGAAAAGTTGAATATTGTTCATTGAGCTCGGCTCATTCGCGGATGTCAGTTTTCAGTATGAAAGAGAAGAATGAGCAGCATTTAACCCTGACCTGGATACTGTTACTTCCTTCTGAGGAGGCCCAGGAGAAACACTGTGATCAAAGCGACAGATTAAGGATCCTGTTTTACTCGGTTGTTTGAGTGATACTCTGACAGAGTTGAGGTCTGCGGTTAGAACTGCTATATAAAAAAACGTGTCATTGCCTTTTAACCTGATCAATTTCTACCACATGACCCTGTGCACTTCATAACAAAAAGCATCTGTAGTGTGCAACAGTATACACTGTCTAAAAAGTAAACACATTTATTGCATGTCATGCCAAAAATGCATGTTGCATAAGAACATTTTAAAACAAGCAGTTTATTTGTGACCAGCAAATAAATACCGGCAAGTAAATAATATTATATGTGATTAATACGATGTCAGAACTCCTGATTTTCATATGATCACTAGAAGCAAGGCACGGTTGCATAAATCTTGTCAGGAACCAAGAAAAGAGAATTAGGTTAATATTAGCTAAGACCATATGTGCCAATCAAAATAAAGCCTACAAAACAAAACATATTAAATACTCAACAGAGACAGAGAACTTGTATATGAACCTGCCTTAGCCGATTAGTTTTCTTTCTTCCTTCACTCATTTGCGTAGCTTTGAAACAATCCTCATGCGTCCAGCAGTCGAAGTTCCCACTTGTCTGTTTAACATCATCTCAGAACTTTCGTTAATCAAATTCAGTTCCATTCAGTTTTATTCATATAGCACACAATCAAAACAACAGGCCTCAAGGCTCTTGCAATGTAAAGACCCTACAGTAATACAGAGAAAACCCCAACAATCTGAGAGCACATGCCCAAGAGCAAGCACTCGGTGACAAAGGGAATGAAGAACTCCCTATTAACAGGAAGAAACCTTCAGCATAACCAGGTTCAGGGAGGGGTGGCTATCCACTGCAATCTGTTGGAGGTGAGCGGAGGGAGACGAGAAAAAGTGGTGTATAAATACACAAAGATTCAAAAGAGGTGAATGGAGAAGAAACACTCATTACAGCAAAATACGTTTAATTAGATGGAAAATCTTTCTTTAGCTTCAGTAAACTAAGCAGAGCTGCTTAGTGGCCCTTTGGTTTGGTTTTGGGCGGTGGTCCTTTTCAGAGGAGGTGGGGTCCAGCTGCTTGCAGATCAGATCCTGTTTTCTGTAGATTTTGGTTTTGCATCTGTGACTCACTTTTACTTCTTGTTTTTACATACAAGTGCTTTCATTTAATGCCTTAATTCACCCGTGACTCTGGGCAGCTAACAAAGCTGCATACTTGTTTATCTACTACAGTTCATAAGACGAGGCCACAGCTGGAAAAATAGCCTGGGTATGCTCCCCTCTCTCTAATAGACCTTTGGTAATGGAGCTCTAATAGGAAGGTCACTGTGACTGTAAAGCTGGAATGAGTCAGACCTGAGCCTATAAAACCCTTAGAGATACGAGGACCCCTGGTCGGTGTGGGCGTCCAGAGATCCCGCCCGTGCTGTCGTATCAAGTTTTACTGTTCCTCCGTGAGATCACCGTACAACAAGAGCTCATTTGACAATTTATTACTTACCTCCATGTTATTAGAACTGGCAGCTCCAGTGCTGTTTTGACAATGCTGTCAGACTCAGTAAAACTGAAGGGCACCAATAGACAGCTGGGATTTAATTATGTTCAGTTTTGTTAACGCCTTATATAAAGTAAAGGTAAATATCATTTGTCACACTGCACACAGAGTAAATTGCACTTGCTCTGTTACGGAGCTTACATGAGAGTGAGGCAGACGTAAACACCCGAACAGCGTTTCCTTTTAAGTTTGTTTCGTTTCACCTTATTAAAAAAAAAAAAAGGTAAGACCTAGCAAAATGGAGTGACCTCATTTCTTGACAGGCGGTTGACAAGTCAACCCTTCCATCTGCCAAAAATGGTTTGGGTGACTGGGACTGGATGCCGCGTTTCAGAACGACAACCTGACAGGTGCCAGGCTCCACGGGGTTTTTGGGAAGCGGGCGTGAAACAAAGCATCACCTTTGAGAGTGCAATTTGATTGACTGCTGCTCCGATTACCCAGTTGACTTTCTAAAGCCTCTTAGAGCACGGGCAAGACAGAGTCAGGGAGACACAGAAGAAGAGGTGGTGGCGGTGGCGGTGGCGGTGGCAGCGACGGCGGGTGGAGAAACGATACGGAGCTCACGGCGCTCAGCTGTGCAAAGCCCTTGAAGTCCTCTGCAACTCAGCAGCTCTGCAGAGTTTGGCAAGCAAGCAGCGAAGAGAGGAAAACAACCCAAAGAAACACTCAGCGCCGTGTTTTTCTCCTCGCTCTCGCCGCACTGAAACTCAGTCAAATCCTCCACTTTGCATGGTCGTGAAATTGAATTATGAGGCTGCTAATGCATTTTCTGCTGCTGATAAAAAGGTCAGGCTTTTCATCTCAAAGGAACATTTTCTGAGCATCCCCCCATCATCGCCTCGTGATTCTGCCCAAAGATGTTGACTTTTAAGGTGGGAAACGTTGAGACACAGATGCACAATCTTCAGTTGTGTTACGTGCTGTAATGTCTGAATGGACCGCTGGATGACTCTATTACAGTAATGCAGATGAAGAGTAAGTTCTCATTGAACGGCAAAGCCCCCCCACCCCACAATGATCGCTGAATCAGTCTGAAGTAATCACTTTTTTATTGTTTGCTCTCTTATTTTGGCGACTGTAATTAACTCTACAATCTGCAATCAGTCTCTGTGATTTTTATAGTCTATATTTTCATTTGGACGCAATCAAAGCGAGATTAACAACACTTTCTGACTGCAACATCTGTAGCTTTGATTAAATCCTACCTCTCAATAATTCATTGGTAAACAAATGAATCTTTTACGACCCTTGTAACAGCGTTAAGGCTTTAATAACGGCTCGTGAGCCGCTAATAACATTTTCTTCATGTCCCCGAGGGAGTCGGATTGATATGTCTAGCATCAAGGAACAGTTTTGCTTTAATGAGACACATACATTAGCTGTAACGAATTACGCTTTACTGACTTGCTGTTAAAGCAGTTAGTCACATAACTGTGTTTGGTTTCTTTTTGTCAGTCCAGTTTGAGTCCCAGAGCCTTGGAAGCATTTAGTCTCTGAGAAAAAATCCTTGTGAGTTTTCCATTCTTTTCCCTGAGTGTCTGTGTGTAGCTTTGATATTAGTGCCTCAGTAATTGTAAGGCGTATTCCCTGTTCCTTAATCTGGAATGTTAGGTATTGTTAAGAGCACTGAGGATGAAATGGATGAGTCCTCGGGTGAATCCTCAAGGCGCTCAGCTAGCTGTACCCACAGGAAAATCTGTGCACACAGCTTTTTAGACGTTTCAGTCCCTGTATGGCTTTGGAAAAGCCCTACGTAATATCTGTAGATAGGTTACAAATGAGGGGACAGCTCCAACACAAAGACACACATTTGCGCACAGACTTTTGCCCTTTTCTCCCAGCCCGCTCTGTGCAGCGGCGATAGTGCAGGAGGCCTAATGCACCAAATGCACATCAGCCTTATCGCAGGGGTTTCCACACAGATAGCAATGAGTATCTCCCAGGCAAGGCAAGTGAATTATTTTCCTGGTCTGCTTTCATTCTTTTTTTTTCTTCTTCTTCTTTTTTTTCTCTCTTTTGTTTTTAACCTACCACTTTGGAAAGGGCCCTGTGGGATGGATGTGATGAGATGGAGCGCACAGAAAGGCAATTTATCCTCCGTTTGTACCATTACATTCATTTAAGAAAGCAAACAGCCTGAAAGCATATCGAGAGAGAGAGAAAGAAGGAAGACGCGAGCGTGAGAGAGATATAGACCCACCTCACTTCAGCTCTACATCAAGTGGATCAAGCTGATTAAGGTTGCGCATGCAGTGTTTTATCAACGGCCTTTGAAGCCTGGAAGACATGCGTACAGTACCTAATGAATTTTCACAAGAAGATGAAAGGAAAAGAGGGGAGTGTGAGGCATACAGGGCAGACATACCCCAGCAGAGAATATGGAAAGGAAAGACTTAGGGGGGGGGGCTTGTATATGGCTGGAGGATGCTGAAGCCTTGTTTGTTGATCAGTTCTAGAGGACCTTCCATTTCTGGCAATCACCAGCTCTAAATAGAGATTTAATCCACTGCTCCAAACTCCCTTGAAGACATCTAATTCCCGACACTGCAACCGACTGTACGGCACAGAGGAGATATTCACAAACTAACAAACTAGACGGGCATTTGTCAGGCCTGGCAAGTTTCCCTCTACAGTTTGGTATGAAGGTGATGATTTGTTTTGAAAATGTCACAGCGACTAATTGGGAGAAAGCTCTGAGAGAACACGCTGTTAGCAAACGTGGAATATATTTCTCCTGGAATTCAATCACTTAGAAATCCATGTTGATTAAATAACACGCGTCGCTGTGTGTGCCTGTTATGGAGATCTCCGTGAGAAATTCTGCTTTTCATGTGATAGATAACACAATTTTGCAAACTGATTGTGGGTCCTCTCCACTAACATGCACTCCAGAGCACTCCAGAAATAGATCAGGTGAGGAATGTGACGGAGAGGCAAGTGACTGCCGAGCGGGTTTGCACTGTGGACCGTGTCAGCAAGCTCCCATGCCTCTTCATCCTCCTTCAGCCTTATTTCGATCTCTGCCTGTCACTACAAGAATAGCATTCAAATAGATGCACACAGAAGTGACCCCAGTGTCAGCCACGGCAAGACATTGAAGTTGTTCCAGGTTGCTTAAGGCTTGAACTCTTACTGTAAATATAACTCGTGAAAGAAAGGGAAGCAAAACTGCCAGGTTGTGGAAACGAGTAGTTAATAGCTTTCTTTTACTGCTGTGTATTCATCAAAATCCATTCGAATAACAGCTGCAACTTAAATACTGACTAATAAGTGTGGTGTGTATTGTTAACATGTTGGTAATCTACAAGATTAAATCCATAGTACCAACACTGTGTCCTCTGTAAAATCTTTATATCAAAGCTTACCTTTACCTTGTCGTCTCTTTGTAATGTGTGACATTATAAAGAGACCACTACATGAACATGAGAAAAAACATATGTTTAGTTGTCTCCTACATCAAAAGCCAGACTGTGACCTACATGCTGTTTTCCAAGTGATTCCGGTGTTGCAGCTGTGCCAAGAAGTCAGTCCGTTCTAATCAAAAGCCGGTCAGTGTGTACAGGGGCACGTAATTAAATTTACCTTACCACATCTGAGCCACTGAGCAAGTGCTCTCAGCACAGAGCAGCATAAGTTCCCTCTATTTTAAGAGCAGTATCCATATTCCTTTATCATACTACGGCATTGTCATTCCAATCCCCGTGCCTTGAACAAGCTTCCAGTGGCAAATCGGATCTCAGCAAAACCCTTTGTAATTACAGGGAGCTGAATGGGTGAGTACGTCCCAAATCCACAAGACCAGCCAGCGACACATTCCATCTGTCTTAAGCCTTCTTCCAATATTTGAGATTGACTCATGAGGAGGTACTGAAATAGTGCGCAGGACCATTCTTCTTCTTCTTTTTAATGTCTGTATGAACATTCGGTTAAGTTCTGTGAAAGTTTTGGACAGAATTTGTGATCACAGTGTGGGCCTTCACATTCAGTCTTTATAACTAATTGTGAATGGTGCATCATTTTAATTAAGAGTGTTTGTGTGTTTAAGTAATAATATGAAAATGTTGGACAGACAACTTAAGTGTAGTTTTATTTACTTATGAAATCAATTATTTGCTTTGTTTTGATAACACTTGTTGGGTAGCTTACACCATCTTTTCTAACGTAGGTATCAGGTTTTCGTATGTGTTAGCAGAGTGTATATCCTGTGGTTATCGAGTGAACATGGGACTCATTTCCTGACTGTTACTCTGTGGTCCCATATGTGCAGAATTTAAAAAAAATAAATTTACTAGGGAAAGCCTGGAGGCTTCCCTGTATATGTTACAGGGCACTGATAGGGCCCAGACTGGACTTTAGGGCCCCTTTAGCAAAAAGGGACAAATGCTTCATTACCTGAGCTGGACATGTTTGAGCTCACTGTGGGACCCGATAAAGCCCTGTGGAGGCCACCACACATTTCTAATGCCATCAGCGTGCCTGTAAAAATGCTCTTAGTCCCATTCAACAGAGTAATGGCAGCACACAGCTTTGTCGGACCACGGTAATGGGCTCATGATGTCATTGCGGATCATCGCAGACCTAAAGGTCTTAGAGCCCGGCTTGTTTTCAAAGAAAAGCGGGCTGTTTCAAGGGAATCGCATTAGCATCCCTCCGTTTCCACTGTACCAACTGTGGTGGGGTGGGGTTTGTTTGTGCCAAAAGAGATTACTTGGGAAGTTAATAAGCAAAGGCATTTTAACCTAGTCAGACTTATTGAATTGGTTCACTGATTGGACCAAATGCCATGTCGGTCCTAAGCAATAAGCTCTGTTATTCCTCTCCATTGTCCTCTTGTCTGGAACAGTAAAAGTAAGAGTAAAAATACAAGGAGACTTTGATTTCACTCATTAAGTACCACTTACATCTAGCTTTTTAGGAAACAAACAAATATTTTTGCTTTCAAATTTCAATTTTGTCACAATGGGCATTTTCGCTCTCCCGTCTCTGTCTTAGAGTTTGATATTGTGGTGTTATTACCACTTAGAAACATGTGCAACTGTGGCCTCTCATCGCTCCACTATCTTTTAGCTTTACAGCTTTTATGGCTGATGGTCTGTAAGCGTCCCAGTGAGATGTCATCCTAGAAACACTTGTCTTCTCTGCCATGGTTAAACATAAAGAATAATCCCCATCCTGCAGTTATACAGCTATCATTAAAGGCTCACCGCCAGGCCGACCTGCAGTTAGTTTCACCACGGATAATGGCCGTGTTTTAGTGGTAGTCAGGGACGTCAATTAAAATCCACAGCTTTTCTTTATGACCTTTTGTAGGAAGTTGTGATTTATCTCTTGCATCTCAGCGAAGGTTGACTACCTAACTACTTTATAGTTTTCTGTAATGTTTCTATATAATGTTACTCTCATAATCATTGCTATAAACAGATGTCTGTGTATTAATATTTAGATTTATTATTTCTGTCTGCTCTGTACCAGGACTTTCCTTTTTCATTTGTAGATTGCTTGTAGTGTGAGAAGTCCAAACCAATAATGCTTGAGCAGACAAACAATCCTTGATTCTAGTGGAAGGGCAAGCTGACACATCACATGTAGAAAGGAGGGACTTGTTTTGAAAGGAACTAATTTCCTGGTCAATAAAATACCTTGAGTTGCTGTATAAAACTTTAAAATTAGTGACAATTTCTTGGATTGAGACAGAAAAACTTTGTTTGCTGGAAATGTAGTGTGTAAGTGATTTATAAAAAACAAACATTATTCAGCCTCTACACTATGGGTGTCAAACATAAGGCACAGGGGCCAAAATTGGCCCGCCACTGGTTGGCTTTGGCAAATGTGAAGGAAGGCACAAATTTTAACCTTGTTTCTGTATTTTCAGTCCTACGGTATGAGTAAGTAATAGATAGACAATAAAATTAGAGAACGTTGCTATATTTTCACTGTCTACTATAGAAATGTATATATTGGACTGTCTGCTCAATGAGCTAACAGAACTTTTTCTGTCATTTTACACATTTATTTCTTGTAGTTTAAGACCAAAGCAGCATTTCTTCATGTTGAAAATACTGAAAAACTGAGACGTGTTGCTGAAATTTCAGTTGTTTCCTTTATGTTAAAATATCTCCGGTATTAGACGTGCAGTTAAACTTCTTTACACCAACAAAAAGATCCTCTGATCCGGCCCACTTTGGATCAAAGCTAGTTGTTTGCGGCCCACAGTGTAAAATGCGTTTGCATACAGGGTTTTAAAAGTCTTTATGGCAATAATTTCACAGTTTTGCTATTTTGAGGGAAATTTTACATTCATGCGATGAATAAAAAACAGTTCCTAAATTATGCTATTCAGAGGTGCACAAACAGGCCAGATAAACAATTTAAAAAACCTGCATCTGTTGTAGGATCACATTTACACTATGGTTATGTTATTTGTCTCACTGTGTATCTACATAATCACATTATATCTCAGCTGACATCTGTTTCACAGCAGAATCGTGTTAACCTGTCATCTGAACCATGGAATCATCCTGGCATCCACTGAGATCATAAACTGTGAGACAAAGAGGTTAGACGTGTGTCATCGGTCATGGTCGAGTATTTCTAGCTCTTTTACATTACTATCAGGAGACAGATTCAGGTTAGTCAGGAGTTTTTTCATCTCTTTTGCAAGTTTTCTTTGTAAAGAATAAAAAAAACTTTCTACATGACATTTTCAGAACGAATAAGAATCTATAGTGTTGCTATTATCAGCAATACCTTTGAATGTTATCTGTAATTTTCATTTTTTAGAGGACTCGGTGCATTTCCACAAGGAGATGGAGCAACATAAATTGATAGCGAAATGTCCAACCCTGAAGCTCAAGTGGTTTATTTAAGTGATTTAAAGCAAGCGAATGTCTCTTGTCTCTTGAAAATAACATTTCGTACATGGAGCAAGACAAAGATGTTCTAAATATGATGGTGATTTTTTTTTTTTTAAGTGTGGCGAAAGGGAAAAAGGCAGAAAATTTGAATTGAACAAATTTTCCTTCCCCTTCATTTCACCTGCGCTCCATCATTGCAGAATCCTTTCTGCTTCGTTAATGTTCCTTTTTTCCAACCTTCATTCATTCTTATTCTTTTTCTCCCACTTTCCTGATGTACGCTTCCACTCCCTACACTACAGTCGGGGGGGACTGTAGTGTAGGGAGGGGCCCTCCCCACACACACACTACGTCTGTCTTTATCTGTCTTTCGCCCCCATTTTAAACCAATGCCAGGGATAGTGCACAAGCCCCAGCTATCAAGCTGTAATGAGCATGTTCACTAAAGCACTGATTCATCAGAACAAAGAGAGGCAGAGAGAGCGAAGGAGGAGGATGGATGACAAGGGGGAGAGAGAGACTCTGGAGTGTATCCTTGAATGGCTTTGGACTGTAAACCCCTACTGCTTCCTCCTCCTCCTCTGGCTCTATTTTTCCTAATAGCCTCTTGGGCTATTTCTGGGCCCCTTTTTAAATGGGAGGTGGGTGGGAGTGAATACAGTAAAGCAAGGGTGTAGGGGAGCATTTGTGCAAGTGTGTGTGTGTGGGGAGGGGGTGCTTGGCCCTGCTGAGGCACTGAATAAGCACTCTGACTCGCAGCAGGATCAGTGGTAGCGGTGGTTGGGTTGTGTGTGTGTTTGTGTGTGTAGGGGCTCTCTGTTTCCACTGGAGACGAGAGAAGAGACGTATATGCACGCTCGCACGCACACTCACTCACACACAAACCCCGCAATGTGGAACCTCCAAAGCTGATTAGTCAAACTTGTGATTTCCAATTTCAAACCCGCGACACAAATCCCGCACTTAATATTCATGCAGAAAGTGGTTAGGGCTCCTTGCCGTCCCACGCTGCCGTTGGGCTGTGGGTTAGGTGGCAGCTGGGTGGGTGGGTGAGTGTGTGTGTGTGGAGGGGTGGGGGGCGGTGTTTGAGTAAATAGAGAGAGGGAGTTGCCTTTTAATCAGCTTAGTTAAAAGGAAGGAGATGATGAAAAAAGAGGATGACAGGAGAAGAGAAAGTAATGGTTTTTTGTGGCTTGATTAGGTAGGTGGGCCATTGGTGAAAGCAAGCAGCCCACACACACACAGACAGGGTGGACCATGTTATCAGGGGGTGCAGAGTGACAGAATGAAACCCCTGTCTAAACAACCACCCATGTCTCGTTTTGTTTATTGTTTATTGTTTTTTAATCTTTTTGACCAATGCAGACAGCCGGCACAATTTCATCTTTATTGGGGCGCTTTACAGCACGTCTTTCTCATCTTTTCCTGTGCGTGCGTGTGTGTACGTGCAGTTTCTTTGTCAGGGTACACATTCAAACATTAACACGATTACAGCCGACGTCTGACAGATGCCATTTCTATTTTAGCGAGGATGATTTCAGTGGTGCAACTGTTTGTTCGACTCCCCTGCCTGTGTCTTTTAACCTTGTAATCAGAATGGCGTGCTGCGTCATCGTTGCTCCCAAAACACAGGCATTGGTGGCTAGAAAGAAGGCGAAGTGTAGAAAGAAAGAGTGAGAGTGGTTAAATTGTGAGCACGGGATGCTGAAGTGGAAAGTAACTAATAATCCCTTATGATTTGATTTCTGCTGTTTCTTGAAATCGAATTTTAACCTTTGTTGGAGAAAGAGTAACTGGTTACATCACCGGGTGGTGGAAAAAAGCAAAGACAAAGAGAGGTAGAAGACAAAATTCAAAGGCAGATACAGTGGGGCAAAAAAGTATTTAGTCAGCCACCGATTGTGCAAGTTCCCCCACCTAAAATGATGACAGAGGTCAGTAATTTGCACCAGAGGTACACTTCAACTGTGAGAGACAGAATGTGAAAAAAAAATCCATGAATCCACATGGTAGGATTTGTAAAGAATTTATTCGTAAATCAGGGTGGAAAATAAGTATTTGGTCAATAACAAAAATACAACTCAATACTTTGTAACATAACCTTTGTTGGCAATAACAGAGGTCAAACGTTTACTATAGGTCTTTACCAGGTTTGCACACACAGTAGCTGGTATTTTGGCCCATTCCTCCATGCAGATCTTCTCGAGAGCAGTGACGTTTTAGGGCTGTCGCCGAGCAACACGGACTTTCAACTCCCGCCACAGATTTTCTATGGGGTTGAGGTCTGGAGACTGGCTAGACCACTCCAGGACTTTCAAATGCTTCTTACGGAGCCACTCCTTTGTTGCCCGGGCGGTGTGTTTTGGATCATTGTCATGTTGGAAGACCCAGCCTCGTTTCATCTTCAAAGTTCTCACTGATGGAAGGAGGTTTTGGCTCAAAATCTCACGATACATGGCCCCATTCATTCTGTCCTTAACACGGATCAGTCGTCCTGTCCCCTTGGCAGAAAAACAGCCCCATAGCATGATGTTTCCACCCCCATGCTTCACAGTAGGTATGGTGTTCTTGGGATGCAACTCAGTATTCGTCTTCCTCCAAACACGACGAGTTGAGTTTATACCAAAAAGTTCTACTTTGGTTTCATCTGACCACATGACATTCTCCCAATCCTCTGCTGTATCATCCATGTGCTCTCTGGCAAACTTCAGACGGGCCTGGACATGCACTGGCTTCAGCAGCGGAACACGTCTGGCACTGCGGGATTTGATTCCCTGCCGTTGTAGTGTGTTACTGATGGTGACCTTTGTTACTTTGGTCCCAGCTCTCTGCAGGTCATTCACCAGGTCCCCCCGTGTGGTTCTGGGATCTTTGCTCACCGTTCTCATGATCATTTTGACCCCACGGGATGAGATCTTGCGTGGAGCCCCAGATCGAGGGAGATTATCAGTGGTCTTGTATGTCTTCCATTTTCTGATGATTGCTCCCACAGTTGATTTTTTCACACCAAGCTGCTTGCCTATTGTAGATTCACTCTTCCCAGTCTGGTGCAGGTCTACAATACTTTTCCTGGTGTCCTTCGAAAGCTCTTTGGTCTTGGCCATGGCGGAGTTTGGAGTCTGACTGTTTGAGGCTGTGGACAGGTGTCTTTTATACAGATGATGAGTTCAAACAGGTGCCATTCATACAGGTAACGAGTGGGGGACAGAAAAGCTTCTTACAGAAGACGTTACAGGTCTGTGAGAGCCAGAGATTTTCCTTGTTTGAGGTGACCAAATACTTATTTTTCACCCTGATTTACGAATAAATTCTTTACAAATCCTACCATGTGAATTCATGGATTTTTTTTTCACATTCTGTCTCTCACAGTTGAAGTGTACCTCTGGTGCAAATTACTGACCTCTGTCATCATTTTAAGTGGGGGAACTTGCACAATCGGTGGCTGACTAAATACTTTTTTGCCCCACTGTAGATCACCAGTGAGTCCCAGCTCCTGGAGAGAGAAAAAGATTGTGGTATAGAAGAGCGTTTTGATCTCCCACGCCTCGCCGTCGAGGCCACAGTTGTAGATTTCCATCCCATCATTTATCCGCCCATCGTGGAGAGGTGCAAGCTGTATCCAGTCCCCACCACACTCCATAACTCAACCGCTTTTCTCCAGAGAGGTGTTCGCTAAACACCGCCTCCCTCCACGTCTCCTCCTCCCCAGCTCTCATCGCACCCATCGGTCTGTCTTTAAAACAACCGTTAGAGACATAAAAGGCAAGCAGTCCGCAACCCTCTGCTGTAACTCTCCACATATCTGCGAGCCTCCTCCTCCTCCTCGTCTTCCGCGCTGGCCTTGGGGAGAAGAATGCAGCCGACGAGGATGCTCCTCGGGGAGGCTTTAGGAAAAATGGCAGCGATAGAGTCTACAGGGGCTATAATTCACCAGGCAGGCTCCATGATGCTGTGACACGGTTATTAGCCATATAAATTGGAGCTGTCAGTGTGTCATTATTGCTCACATTCATGTGAGACCATCCCTCTTTTTTTGTCTACTTATTTGTTTTTAACCAGCTTTGGCCTCAGATGCTGAGAATACTTCCTTTTTTTTTCTTTTTTGTATCATGGCAGAGCGATTGATGCCTCTGGCCAAAATACTTTCCTTTTGTTGTTAGTTTGCTTTGTTTCCCCCACTATCGGAATGAGAATAAAACACACACACATTGGCACAGTTACAGGACATAGATGTTAATTAGGTGGCTGTGCGCCTGCAGTGTGTTGACAGCAAGTAAACACAATGGCAAAGCCTTCATGTGTCAACGTTGTTTTCTGGAGGTTTACTGGAACAGCGTTTCCAGCGTTACATCACTGGCTGATAAACAGATAATTAGCATTTGTGTTATTAGTTTTTATAGATAAGCATCTTATTATACCTGTTAACACGCCTGAGGAGCGAAGGTTAATGAATTTGCCTTTGTTAGATTCCAAATTACATTTTTAAAACATTCAAAACATATATTTTTAATAGAATTGTTTCTTTTTTTCCCCCAATATCTTTACTGAGAAGAGAGAAAACGCCACACTTGCTTGTTTATTTGGCTTGCTGGTGATTCTTAAACAACACAAAAAGGACTAACAGAAACAGAGGAAATGATGTAATAACAGATAAGACTTTTTTAAAGGGGCTCTCAATTGAATTTTAATTGGCTGATGAGTCAGGAAGAATACAGTTTGACTCTTCCTATATTTGCCACATTACGGGTTTAGGACATTTACCTGACAGAGATACAGGTGCAAAATTACAAGAGTAGAAACATTTGTCCTCATTTACAAATGCCCGTGTGGAAATTTAAATAGTAGTGTCGAGGGGGAAGACAGTAAAAGGGGCATCTTTCCATAGTGTTTTCCACGTGCTTCCATGTTTCACACCTACTAGCTGAAGAAGATGACAACACTCCATGAGCATTTTGCAGCACAAATGAACCAGCTGCTCGATGAGAGGCTAACTTAAGGCTGGACAGTCCTGATCCCCAAGGATTCCCAGAATCCCATCCAACTGCCGTCTAATAACCTGGCCACAAGTGACCATGTGGTTAGTGCCTCAGGCAGCAGAAACTCTTGAAGCGAAGATGGCCATAGGGATAGCAACATCAGAAAGAAGGGCCATATGAAACTTCAAGTACCGAGGACTCAGAGAAGAGCTTGAGAAGATGTGAATGTAACAGTGGTCCCAGTTGTAACCGGAGAACTCAGTGCGGTGACCCCAAAGTTATGGGAGTGGCTCCAGGAAAACCCAGGAACAAGATCTGAGATCTCTGTCCAGAAGAGCGCAGTCCTAGAACACAGCAAAGACAGCACAGGTCCTTCAGGCTCCCACGGCTCTGGTCGAGGACCCGAGCTTGAAGGATAAAGACCTCTGGGGCGACAAAGGAATTTATTTATCTAAGAGAACGAGAGAAACTTATCTAAATTGATACGTAAGTGGCACACAGGCTAAAATTAAGGGGATATTGAATATCGATTCCCCTAAGAGTTTTTTTTTTGTTGTTTTTTTTTTTTAAAAAGCTTTTTGAGTCAAAGTTGATAAAGACTAGCAGGCTATGAGAAAAAGAAGAGAGCTGGTGGAGGATAGGGAACAGCTGATCTTTCAGCCCCAGATAAACAAAAAGAGAAAGAGAAAAATCCAGATTCTACTAAGTCTGCTAGCTGATCTCAAAAATAATGGCAACATTGCATCTACGCTACATCATACAACATGTATGTTGTTGTATCTTGTACATTACCTTTACATTCTTGTTTGTTCATACATTTTGCTAAACAGTCATTGTCATGCAAATCTGTAAATAAGCATTCATAAAACAGTGACACTGTTGATTCTGTTCTCTTATACAACAAACATGTAGCTACCTTGAATATGTGCAATTTGCACACAGATTAACACACTGTAGGTAAATGAGGGCCATTCTTCCTGATTTAACAAAAGTAACACAGCACTTAATTGCTCCCATTTACACACGGAGCACAGTTCTCACTTCAGTAAAATATCAGCTCAGATACTGCGCCTTAAACAATTAATGCTAATGTTTCCTTCACTTGTGTGAAAATGTTTGCTTGATGATGACGGGTTTTGTATTGTGACTCTTCTGGATAATTGTAACAATGCTGACGACATTGCAGTGCAGTTATAATTCTGTCACTTTTGATTCCTATCAACAGGAATTTTGGTTAGGACTTCAGAATCAAGGCTGAGAGTCTGTCTTTAGAATTACCAATTATCCAAAGTCAGTCAATAAACAAGTTGGATGTGCAGGTGTCTGAGCTGTCAGCAGTTCTTTCTTCTGTTGCAGTGCCAGTCTTTGTACCAGACAGGATTATTATTTTTAGCTCAGAATCTTTCTTGTTCTATTCAGTGTCCTGTGTCGTGACAGTATCTAAGCACTACACATCAGGTACACGTCCCCCCCCTCTGGGTTTGGGAGTCTGTTTTATGAGCTGGGAAGCAGTGAGGTCAGGGTCTCTCTGGATTGTGAGATAAATAGACTGTTAGTCAGTGTTTACACCTGGGTCGGAGTGATATATCTCCTCCTGTTTAAGACGGACATAAAATCTCATTCCCCTATCTTTGTCTGGCAGTCAAACGCCACAGCCCAACAGACCACAGACATGATGAGAGTTATGGGCTGCAGGTCTGATCGGTACAGTGTGCACAAGAAGAGAGACGATTTATTGGCAGGCTAACTTAAGGCTGTAACTTAAACTGACTGCATAAAATAAACTTGGTTCATATGCATCGTGTTTCAACAAGACGAGTAAAGCTGAAGTTCTTAGAGCACACTGTAACATAATGAAGCCAAATCCATTGAGTCGATACCTAAAGGCTTTGCTAATAACACATATCTGAAAAAAATCATTAGTCACAGGTTTGTCGTCCAAAGACCAGAATATAAAGGTAAAACAATATACTATACCCAAATAGATATTCTAGAATTCTAATTTATTTATTTGTTTATTTTTAAAATCACCTTATGTCATGTCCCAAAAAAAAATAACTGAAAAACAATTAAATCCCATAATCTATTTTTTCCTGGTCGAAAACAGCAAAGTTTTGTAACTTTTTTATTAGCTCTTAAGGGGGAATAGGAAGCCCATTCCACCTTAACTTCATTAAATGATAGCTCTTCCATAAATTGTGGGGGGGGGGGAAAAGTCAGCTGCATCTTCAAATACTGCTGTTTTGTCAGATGCTGATGGCATCGCTGGGATATGCAAAGGTGCCCTTTAGCACTGGCGCTTTGGTGCATCGCACAAAGGAAGCATAGCAAGAGCGATGAAGTCCATATTTAGAAGATGGAGGGGGTGGTGGCAGGACAAACCAGAAGTTGTTTGCTGTTAAGGTGTGCTTTAAACTTTGTTTTGCTTCATTTTCGGTCGCTTCCTTTTTAATTTTGCTTCCACTTGCCTGCTTGGTTAGCTTTAAGCACTAAAATAAATGGTTAGGTTTAGGAAGAGAAAGTATGATTCTTTACAGCATTAACCCTGCACAGTGAAAAATGTACCTATTCCTTTCAAATGTCACGCTGAGCAGCCCATTACAAGCATCCATGTGTATATATCTGTGAGACACTGAACCAGCTCTGTGTCCTGGGAATGAGAACGTGCTGGGGAGTCATGTCTATATGTAAACTGAAGAGTTTTTGATACAATATAACAAACAAATGATCGAGAACAAGGGGGATGTGCAGAGCTGTAATAACTACAAAAGCACAAAGCTGATGAACCGTGCCACGAAGCTTTATGCGAAAGAGTTCTTTAAGATAGAAGAAGTTGGCTTCTTGCTGAGAAAGAACACTACAGATGGGAGGAGAGTGTTCATGGAGAAGTATAGAGAAGGTTGGAAGTTGGAGTTGCACTGCGTCATTGTGGATCTAGAGAAAACATATGGCAGAGTGCCAGAAGAGGAGCCGTTGTACCGCATGAGGGAGTCAGCAGTAACAGAGAAGTTTGTCAGGGTGGAACAGGACACGTGAAGTGTGCATTAGGTGTGGCAGGTGATGGGTTCAAGGTGGATTTAGAATTACTTTGGGCATTGGCTGTGAACCGCTTGTTCTTTGCGATGGTGATGGACAGGCTAACAGAAGAGGTCAGGTAGGAGTCTCCATAGACTGTGATGCAGGTGGAAGAGAATCTGGAGAGGTGGAGTTATGCCCTGGAGAGAAGAGGAATGAAAGTCAGTCAAAGCAAGACTGAATATGTGTGTGAATAAGAAGGAGATAGGTGTAACAGTGAGTAGAGATAGTGGAGGTGGACAGATTTAAATATCTGTGGTCAACCATCCAAAGTAATGGGCATGAGAAGTGAAGAAAAGAGTGGAGACAGGGTGGAGTGGGGGGATATGAGTGTCAAGGGGGATTTGTGATAGACGACATGCAGAGGGCTGGTATATAGAGGAGGCTGCTATGGATAGGGAGACAGAGATAACCTGCAAAGATGACCCCTAAAGGGAGCAGCTGGAAGAAGAATTACTAAATTATATCATTCGCTTGACTTCAAGGGTGTGAAATTCTGTGACTGACCTTAATCTAAAGTTCAAAAAAACAAAAACAAATTATGAGTAAAAAGTGTTTCAAAGTACTGAATAGATGGAACACAGATTAAAATTTAAATAAGCAAAAAAAAAATCATTTTTGCTTATTCATTTCTTAATAACCTTCACCCGTCCTTCTGGGAACACAACCCCTAGAAATTTCTGAGCACACAAACGCACTCGAGCATTTTCAGAGGACAGCTATCAACAAGCAGGCAGAGCATATTTAATGTCCAATAATGTAGTGAGACAGCTCAACACATGAACAGCAACACAAGTGTGCACACATGAACACACGCACATATGCCTCAGTGCCCGCACCAATATCGAATTATCCTGTCTGGTAAACACTTTCTTTCCAGACCACTTTGTCGTTTGAACCTAAAATTCTAATTTGGTTCTGCATTAAATTACCCACAATTACCTTTTCAGGGCTGCTTTAGTACTTTTTTTCTCTTCGTCGCTGTCAGCCCCTTGCCACATCATCCACTCTCTCTCTTTCACTCCACCTCGCTGTCTCTTTCCTTCTCCGTAAGGCGGACTCCTCCTTCACATGCGAACACGCGCACATGCCGGGCAGCTTAGGCACCCTGAGGAGTAGCTGTCAATCACCTGTCAGGCTCCCAGGTCAATTTGCCTGACTGCCAAATGTGTCGTATCAGTGTGCTCCCCGGTGTCAAGAGCCCTCATTATGGGCCAAAGGCTAAACCAAGGAAGTGAATGAGGCTTTCCTCTTCATTATTTTCAGTCCCTCGTGACCTCCTAACCTTCTTGCACTCTCTACAACTAAAAACTTCAACCCCCCAGTCCCCAACCCCACCCACCCATACCTGGCTGTAACAATACTCAAACAACCCATACTGTTATAACCATGTTTACTTGTTGCAGTCCTTTTTCTTAGTGGCATGCTTCTAGCACCTTTCTTTCTTTGCTTGTTTTATTCCCTGTCTTAGAACATTCAGTTTCCCCTCAGAAGATCCCTGAAGGGCTAGGCACAAGAAAAATGTTTCACAAGTGGCCTTGGAGATGTGTTTTCCCATAATGCACTCCAAATGGTGCCCACTGCTTCCTCCCTTTAATTGTCAGATTAAAAAAAAGAGACTGGCTTGATGCTTTTTAGATATCAAAAGCTCAGCCAACAAGCAACTGGGCATTCTTTCTTCCAACGGATGCCAATTGGGAAACTTTATCTTTATGCTCACTTGGGGTGAGGATAGTCATGAGAAAGATGGTAGATCAGCCAAAGACTACACAGAAGGAGCTTGCTAATGATCTAAAGGCACCTGGGACCACAGTCACCATGTATACCATTGGTAACACAGAAACCTTACAATGCCTGCACGTGTGCCTGCTAAAGAAGGCACACGTACAGATCCGCCTTAAGCTTGCCAGTGAATATCTAAATGATTCAGTGAAGACTTGGAAGAAAGTGTTTTGATCAGCTGAAACCAAAATTGAGCTCTTTGACATCAAGTCAAGAGAAATACTGAGTAAGACCCACATAACACCATCTCCGTAAGCGAGCAAACTTGACAAAGTAATAATATATTAAATTGTAAGATAAAGTGTCTCATCTTTTGAACGGGTTTGTTTTTGAGGGGATCAATCTGATCAGTAGAACCACCCCGAAGCGTGTGGAGTGTCTCATCGTTGGCAAGCTACCGTGACAGTGGAGTCGCATTGGCAGCGAAATTATTTCACTCCCGGTTATTAATTCACGAATCAATTAACTGTCATTGCAGCATCTGTCTGATGAATCGCATGTAATTAGCCCGTAGGTGTAACAGAGCCATCTTCTGTTATCTGTCTCCCCGCCTGCTTGCTGGTCAGGCTGGCTGATGTGAGCAGAGATGGGCTTTCCTGTGCATTAGCCTAACACAATTAAACTAATTATTGATTTTTGTTTCACCTCCACGCTATTCACGGCCCAGATAGCACTGTGTAAAATGGAAAAGGCCCTGATTTCTGGATAGATTAGATGAGTAACCAGAATGAGCGAATGAGTAAAAGCGTTTACTGAAGGACGTCGGTAACTTTAGAGTACTGTTTAGTTTCAGTTCTGAGCTCCACACGACTATAAGGGCAGCAGTTTCCTATTATATGGGACATACATACAGAGCAGTAAACAAGGTTATCTGGAGACCTTGATGGCTTCACCTCACTAACACAAAGGCTTCTGTGTTTGTTTACCAGTCGATCTTATCAGAAAGTCAATGAATCACAAACAGCATCTGTGCATGTATTAAATATCATCCTTGGTGCAGGTCTACTCGCAAAATATACATAACCTGTAGCAAACACAGATTTTTTTTCCTGCTTAATACAGAAAAAGCACTGACTTGCTTCACATTTACGTACCAGACAAGCAAGCCAGCTTTCTAACGCTAATTGCACAAAGACAGCTAATTGTAACACAAAGCGATAATAATGTATGTTCTAACTTATCTGAGCTATCAAAAGTGTTTATAAATATAATATATTGATCTTAACCTTAATGATCTCCTGTGTATAGCTATTTTATGACATTAGAAAATGTCAGAAATAAGCATACAAGTCATGATGTTATTTCCTTGCATGAAAAGTAGGCTTATTTGGCCACACTACGGCTGAGCATGCCACTGTTGGCACCGTTGCAAGCAGTGGGGTTAGATTGACTGTGTACCATTTGGCCTGCCGTGTGTGAGAATGTCAAGTGGCTTAACCAAAGTCTCATTCATCTTTGCCCCCTCCTCAGTTCATGCCAGCATCGAGCTAAACAGCGCTGCATGTAAAGTCTGCCCCTCGTGGATAAGCCTCATTCAGTCTGGCATGTGGTGCTTGACCACGATGGGAGGAGAACAAAACAGGAAGTGTGGCAGGAGAGACTCGGAAAAGTAGGGAGCATTCTTAAACCGGTTAGGAGGTAGGATAATCCTTCCTCCCCTACCAGGTGCTGAGAGAGGAGATAACTTGGGAGACAATAGCAACAACTAGGTCTCTCCATATGGTCCTAAGTGTGAGTGCGTGTGAAAGCTGCTAAGCAGCAGAGAGGTGGGCAGGCTGAGTGACTGGCTCAGTGGGTGTAGGGGGAAAGGGACTGGCATAGAGAAGGATAACAAGAGTGAATGGGAGGGAGTGAGAGGTCTTTGTTTTTGCAGGCTCAAACAGAGATTAGTGGCTTGCTGATGTTTTCTGTCAGTAGCCACACTGTGACGGCTGCTTTGAGGGGCCACAGCTCAATGAAAGTGAACGTGATGAGATGGCCCCCTCAGCTTAAAGCCTTGATGACTGATCTGTTTCTGAGAGCTACTGGATTGACCCTTTGGGCTGCTGAAAACACTTAGATAGTGCACACACAGTGCTTCACTGATAAGGATACAATTAGTCAATTGTAGTTTTACAGGGACATAAAGGGACAAATTCCTTAATGTGAATACATTTTGCTTTTTATTTTCACTTACTGGGATATGAACACATCTTCACTAGCCTAACCACCTTTACATCAATGATTTTAAACACCAGTTTACAAACCTGCTTCTGCATCACTATCTTGCTAGTTAGCTTGCTAACATGCTAGCTAGAGGCATAAGTTATTACAATGTGCTACTCAAATTATTTAAACCACAACTTAGACCCCTCACACCCAACTGGTTGCAAGAGATGGCTGCCCCTCCCTGAGCCTGGTTTCTTCCTGGTAAAAGGGAGTTTTTCCTTCCCACTTTTACTGAAGGCTTGCTCATAGGGGGATTTTCTCTATTGTTGTAGGGTCTTTATCTTGCAATATAGTTCTTTGAGGTGACTGCTGTTGTGATTTAATGCTATATAAATAAAAGTGAGTTGAGCATAGTGTGGTATATTGTAGTACAGGATCATTGTCCTGTTAGGTGACATTAATTCAGCCAAGCTTTACAAATGGCCAAACATTTGACTCTAGAATACTTTGATATACAGAGGAGTTCATAGTCAACTTAATGGCTGCAAGGTCACCAGGTCCCCCGGCTGCAAAGCAGTTCATTACCTCTCAGTTTCCTTCAATTTTAAACCAGCATACACACATTTCACTTGGTGGTTAGTAAAATATTAAAGCGCTTAGAAAAAAATTTACACTGCTGTAGGTACTGCTTTGCTTGTTATGTTAAAATAACTAACTGTTCGAGAAAAAGAGCCAAAATGACCCCCTCTGTCACCCCAGGTCCCTTTGTATAGCCCCAGCCAGAAAAAAAAGGAAAGCTGGCTTATTGTGTCTTTGTAGGGTCCTGTCACATTTGATTGATTATAAAACCCTGATAAAAGTGCAGTACAGCAAGTTTCCCCAGTTACCTCACCGCCCACTCAGAGGCATTCTCATATCTGGCAGCCCCCATCGTGAATTCTGCGTTTCATGCTTCCACTGTTTGAAAAACTTTACGTCTGCAGAACTCTGTGCTCTACCTTTTATAAAAGCAAAAGTCTGCCAGACTGAGACCAAAGAGAATGAGGCCTCTTTGTTTCTTTTTGATTTTTATATTCATACCTGTATTGCCATCAGTAGTGTCAGATTACAGGCAAAATCACTTTTAGCTTTGACCTACATTTTTATATATTGCTTTTTTCTTTTCTCTCTTTGCCTTACCTGAAAATTCATCAGTCAGTTGACGGTCGACAACTTTTGCAGTAGGAAAGTTTTTTGCATAGATATGTATATATATTACACATGAAAAAAAAAATATGTGTGTGTGTGGGTGTATTATTTTTTATTCATTCAACATCTCTGTGACTCTGTGTGCTCAAAAGCGGGACATGCATGGGCATTTGAAAAGAAAATTGCAGGTGTTGTTTACCACACACTTTCCTCAGTCTGAGAGGGAGAGAGGGAGGTGATACGCTGATAAAATGCCATGCCGAGCGAGATAGGACATGACACAAAGTTGGCTGCCCCTTGACAGCCTTTCCACTTTTCACCCTCGCGCTGTGTGAATGTGTTTTTGTTTTTTCTTTTGGAGATATGCTCCATTCTCCACTGAGACTTTTTTTGCAACAGCAGAACCTGAATCAAGACCAAGTGATAAGATCTGGAATGTAAGACTCCCTGATAGTGCTCCCGCTTCTCACGTAACGTCTTCTCTTTTCCATACATCAACAAATGATGTTCCAGCGTTATCTCCTAATGGGCGAGGTTACTGTGTGCACGATGCACTTTATGTAGTCAGACGAACAGAATCCGCAGTGTTTCACAACTGACTGCAACACAAAGATTAGCTGTCTTAGCCATGCTTTGGTAAATTCTCTTTATTATATTTGTTTAATTGCAAACCACAAAAGCTGCCTCTGTGCTCGAGACCTTACTAAACATCTGACTGTGCCCGACATGTGAAACATCAGCGTATGCCATCCTGTTTTTTTTACTCTTTTTCTAATCAAGGGTAGCTTTGTTAGGCCAACTCAAAGAAGGAAGGCCATCAAATGCCAAGGTCTGGTTTTGGTGGTTATATATTTCCTCGGGCCTGTCCTCAGCACACAGTGAAGATAATCTCACAATGACCACCTTGTCTGGACATTGTGGGAAGAGGCGGGATTTAAAAAAAAAAAGTGTAGCCAGCGGTTTGAGCTCCAGATGCCCCGAGGTGTGTACCGGGCTTGTTTTTACAAAAAGCCACAAATAGGAGCTAAAAAACGCTGCAGAGCAAACTAGTTTATGAGATGCTGGTGCTTTATAAAACTAGATGCAGCTGATGTTCATGTTCGGCACAGAAATGTTTCGTAATGAGACGTGTTTACTTGTAGAAAAGAGGAGGAAAAAACACTGACGCAAACGGGTGAAAGGAGCTACGAAACCCTTAGCAACTGCCTCGTGCTGATGGGGCTGGTTTCAAAGCCAAAGCGCTTTTTTATTATTGTTTCCAGTTTAATTGTCAGCGAATTCACATTCATTCAGCATCTGATTCTTCCCCGCCGTATATTGCATCGCTGACAGTTTGAATGGTTTTGCTTTCATTACAGAGCGCATTATCTCTTCCCTTCATGGAAGACGCTGCCGTTTTATTGTAAATGGTTGTAGCTTTTCTTTTAAGACCTTCAGCCTATTTTTTTTTAACCACAGTCTCCTTGTTAACATTCCAAGGAAATGCCCTTCATAAATATTGATGTGCATTAAAACGCATCGTCACCTTTTGGAGAACACTCAACACACAAGTATCTAAATCCAGACTGGCTGCCTATGCTGCAGATAGCAAGATGTTCCCTCTCTGCTCCTATAAAGGGAAAAAAGTATCTTTTCCAGCTCCCAGTTCCTCTAAACCTAGCGCTCCTTCTTGCTTTTTTTTTAATCTTAGGTGACAAGTGAGGGCTTTTGCAGACAGGAGAAGAAGCAGGCAGCGTGGTGCACCCAGAAAAGTGGCTTTGATAGTTGAAATTAATGAGGCTGGATATGTTTGGCTCCGCTCATTATGCCTACACATAGACCCCCAAACCCTCGGGGGCCCTGGAGTTCTGTTTTTCGTCTTTGTACCATGATCTCTCTGTCTCCTGATTTAGCACATCCTCTACTCTTTTTTTCCTCTTTCTTCCCTTCGTTGCTTTTTCTGTCTCCATCCCCCCCTCACACCGCCCCTCTTTTCCACCCACATCTCACCTCCATCTCTCAAACTCTGTCTACTTGTGTGGTATGTGGAAGAAAGAGATAATATAATCAGCTGTGCATGGTGAGAACAATAAGTGTGTCGTGTCTGTGCTGACAAGAAGCAGACGCCTCTTCAAAGCCACCTTAACATTCCACTTCAGCCCTAACTGCATGCGGCTGGAGGAAGGCAAAGGGGTTGGGCAGCTGAAAAGGTTTCCTCTCTCTCAGTGCCGAAGGAAGCTGCCAGGACCTGTAAATGTTCGTGTTATTCAGCTCCGTTGTCATGGACGTGTGTGCATGCATTTCCCATGAATTAGGGTTTGTTAATAAAAGTAAAAAGTACTTCTGTCTGAGTTGCAATCCAGAATGAGACCCTAACAAAGACGGACAGTCTCACAATATAAGTGTTTTTGTTTCAGGGATTGTGCATGTGTGTGTGTGTGCGTGTGTGTGTTAAGGGGTTGATGGGCTTGAGGTTGGTCCTGAGATAAGGGGAACATCTGTTAGTCTGTCTTTATCTCTGGCAGAGCTCCTGGCACATCGTAGTAAGAAGCCCCATCTAATCAGAGCAGACAGAGTCGGGAGGGGCGGTGGGGGGTTAGCGTGTCTGCCAGCTCTGGGGTCTGCCTCAGCCCTGGCACCAGGATGCACACAGAGACACGCAAACCCACACTCATCTGCGAAGAGATCTTTTTTTCTTTTCCGTCTTCACACTTTGTCATTTTAGCATCACCCTACCATCGCACACAGCTCGCATCAGTCATTCTATCGGCCAACATTTTCAAAATTTTGGATTGAATGAATTTTGCCCAACGAAACCAGTTTCAGCTTTTTATTCGTTGGTGCTTTATAATTTTGTTTTGTTTTGTTTTTCCATCGAACTGCAGCAGTCCTCACCGCATCAGCTGCAGCCAACTTCCAGAAGCCAAACACAATACCTGTTCGACATGGACTGTCTGATATTGACTGCTTGGTGAACTCGCCGTGCATCAAGATCGATTTAGGTCGTCTTCCATGTTTTCCCCCAACCTGGAGAATTTTCTTTGTTGCAGTTATTGTGTGCGTGCATGCGTCTGTGCGCGTGTGCGGGTGTTTATGCATGTGTCAGAGTAACCAGCAGTGACACCAGCCTGCAGTGGAGCTGGTCCTGAGGAGCTCTAATAAATTTAGGTGGGCCTTGTCACCAAGCATGTCTGTGCGTCTCTTTGCCGATCATGAAAGCCGACAGGTTTATGCAGCTGTGGTTGGATCCCTGGGGAACGCAGAAGAAGCAAGCACCCCGGGGGCCTTCACACACACACACACACACACACACACACACACACACACACACACACACACACACACACACACGTCGGGTATTCATAACTTGTGAGGACATCTAATTGACTTAATGCTTTCCCTAACCCTAACCACAACCTAACTTTAACCCTGACACTAAAACCAAAGTTTGAGTCTCCAGTCTCCAGTATTTTGGTCCCTATAAGGACTGTTGGTCCCCACAAATATAGTAAACTTCCAATTTTTGGTCCCCACAAAGACATGGATGCATGCTCATACACACACACACACTTTTACCTTTTGGCCATAACTCTTGTACATGTACAGGTTTTGGACAAAGGGGCATTAATCACACTCTTCTTGCCATAGCAAAATCCCTTCAAGCTACAGGGCAGCCAGAATACTCTGTAGTAGTTCACTACATCAGAAAGTTAAAACGAAGCAGACTTCCAGCAAAGAACAATCTGCGATCAACTCACTCATGTCAGAAAGAGATTCCAGTTGCTATTTTTTCCTTATTGTTGTGTCTAATGGGGCCTTTTTGAAGACAAATGCTTTTTAGCAGCACAAACGCACTCTGCAGTAAATACTTCTGTTTTTATATTCACAAGCACTCGGGCTTTAATTTTCATTTTAATAACTGTGAAGAAAAACACAGGCACCGGGAGATACCATCTTTCATTTGCTCTAACTGGGAGTCAAAGATTATTATTTCCCACCTCATCTGTGCAATGAAAATTTATTTCAACTAGAGGAGGGCTGCTCGTATTTATGGGAATTAATTCACATGTGCACGGGTGACTGTGACGGAAACACTAGCTGACATCTGAGTTAAGTATTTCGCATGGACGGATGAGGGGAGATTGCGAATCAGGTACCTTACGACAGGAGAGAAAGTTTCTTGAATTTATGTTTGTTTCTGTTTGCCTTGACTTTTCAATCCAAGTTGCATTTTGTTGTAAGCTTGGGTTTGGCTTCAGTCCTTCCTGGAAAAATGACTCCCTTTCATTCTGCATTTGATCCCAGAAAATGACAAAAACCATTTGAACTAGCTGAATGACTCCCACCTGTAGCATACTTCTCTCCTGAGAATCTTACACATGGACATTTCCAAATATGGGCCCCTGATTCACCCCCTCCCTTTATAAAAGTCAAAAGTCACACACCAAACACCCTATAATGACTTAATAAATGCAATTTTCTTCTTCTTCTTCTTCTTCTTTTTTTTTAATCCTTACCATGACAACTCTCAGAGGGGGAGACCTTTGACTTGTCACCCACCCCCGAAGCTCTGCTGCCTTTTGTTATGCTGAGTCTTAACATGTGTCACTTTCACTGCTGCACTTTTCCACTGCCTGTTCAAGATAAATACCAATTGGGAGCCCAGCTTGTCAGGAGAAATTATGGCATCACGTCTCATGTTGGAGAAAAGACAGAAATCTTTTTGTTTACACACATGCCATTTAAAGCTGGACTTTAAAAGACAGACCCTCTTTCTCCTGAGCAAACACTCAGGGGTTTAAGAGATTGAGGGAGAACTGAAACCTCTCCAGCGACTCAAGGGGAGGGAAGTGAAGGGAAAGGTTATGGCAGCTCTGGTTTGTATCCATGTGACTGTCTGGGTTGCTCTACATTTAATCAACGCGTCTCTCAGTGTGTTCGTGAATTTTTTAGTTCCTGTCTGTAACTGAATGTTTACATTTCTGCACTTGTAATGAATGGTTTGAGGATCTGCTTTTCTCTTCCTTTTATTTGGAAAATTGTTGAAGAATTGTGCGATACAGGTTAGGAGCTGTCAAACGTCAGGATTTCAGTTTGTCGTGCATCAAGCGTGTCCTTTTGCTGTGATTTTAGCCCTCAGATTTAAATGAAATGGGACCACTCTTGGACTCGGGGCTCTCGACTACAATGCTGCACATGCACATTTTTCTGTCCGATAAACAAACGAACCCTTTTACAGACTTGCTTTAAAGTCTCTGACACATCTAGGTTCAGACAAACCCTGTGCCATGGCCTTGCCTTACAGGTCTATTCAAAGCACAGTGATGTAGCATCAAGAGCCAAACCCTGTCACTTTAAAACCTTCCAAGCTCATACCTCTGGAGGTAGGCAGGCATGGAGGAGATAAGGCTAAGCCCACACCTTTCTTTTTTCTCTCTCTCCCTCTCTCTTCCTTTTTCTCGATTGCTCTCTGGGGTTTTTTTCTCCACATTTTCCTTTACAGCAAGCTGAGGCATGGAGGGTGTTGCGATATCCACAGTTCAGATGTTCTATTGTAAGTCCACGTTGTGTCACCTCATAAAGAAAGAGTAGGGTGATCTATCAGTCACAGCACTATGTGATGTGGCTCTAATAACCTTGAAGCAGTTATGGGTCTTATAGAATTGTAGAAGATAGCTGTGACTATTGAACCTGTTCTGAATGGTTTAATGACAGTATCTTATAATACTCCATAAATGTTTTAACATGTTATAAAGATTCAATCACTGTTAGACAGAAATAGACAGAAATATCTCACAGAATGAGAGGGAAAAGAACATGTTTACTTTAAAAATGCAAGCTGTTGTATTCACCTCTACCACGTTGTTTCTACGGAAACCTAGTGCTAGCTAACTGATCGAGGTATTTTTGTCTTCTAAGCGAAGTAATGGCCTCTGGTAGGGACAAGCGGGTGTTATATTGCATCCATCAGCTACATCAGCTACATAGCTGTTGGATGTTAAATTGGTTCCTTAAAACGATTTTTTCCAGGTTTCTTCCTGTTAAAAAGGAGTTTTTCCTTCCTACTGTCGCCAATTGCTCATAAGTGGTTGTCTCATTCTGGCACCAAATAAATCAAGTAGAATTGAAAGTTTGCATTACACATGGAGAGTCCTCTGGTAGTTCTGTTCAGCTGAACCCAGCTGTGATTCTTGCAGCCCGTATGTGTCAGCTCTATGTAGCGCTAAGCATAATAGTGGGAAGGCAACCAAACAGCATGCTCCAACCCCTAAGAGCTTCCCTCCAGCTTACCACCAGAGTGTCAGGCTCCTGACTCGGGGTGAAGTAGCAGGAGGGATGGCCTTTGCACAGGAGCTTCTCCCTGCTGTGGAATACTTAGCAGATCATCATAGGAGCTACATCGACTTTCACCAGGGTAGTTCTCAGCAACATGGAATACTAAGGGAATGGTGGCATTGCCCTGTAAAATATCTGTAACATTTGTGCCCCCTAACATTTTAGGAATTTTTCAAACGTTTGCTAAATGTGCTCACTGTTCCCAGTACACCTGCAGTATGCATGTTCAAAAGGAGATACTCCACATCAGTAAAACTAATTTAGCTCTAATTTTCAAAAAAAAAAAAAGAAAACCATAAGATTTGTCATGTGTTGCAGTTGCACATCCAAGTAAAAGTAATTTCAGTAGATGCAAACTGTTGAATTTGCAGAGACTTCTGCATTTTAGTGCCCAGTAGGGTGCATACATTCTATAACTGATTGCTGCCATTACACTGCAAGCATAAGCATTTCATCATACATCCATTGACCTGACTGGAAGCATATTACACAGCATGTATACAAACTATATTTGATGGAATTATTAGAGGCAGGTGTGTTGTGCTTACTGTCATTACCTCTACCATCCGGCAAGGAGATAAACAAAAACTAGCATTTATGCATCACGCACGTCTGTTTGACATGTTTGTACACATACAATTTGCGCTTCACTGGGTTATATATTGCCACACAAATTGCACAACCCTCGCCTCTGCAACGTCGTCGGGCATCTATACAGTTTTTATCCAGACAATTTCCACTTCCTTGCACACAAGCAACAATGCACATTTGCCAGGGATGCACTAGATAAACACGCATTCACACACCTGACACATCAAGGAGTAGGCGCGCGCTCTTTCACCGTCCGGAGTGGCTTCATAGCCTGTAATTTAATGGTCATTTTGTCGGCTGCAATAGCATCCTTCCCCATCCCCTGGTGCCCACTGGTAAAATAACAGGCTCTGGGCTCATCCACAAAACCCACAGGACTACACTTGAATCATTGCTACAATTTGAGCTATCAAATCATAATGGGAGGATGAGATTGCCTTTCTTTCCTTGGTGCACAAGTGTGTGTATGTGTGCTTGAATGTGTATATGGTGAGTAGCTAAGCAGGTTTGTATTCTCCGGGCCTGTAGCCTTGGGTTAAAGTGTTGTTACAGCTCATATTTGTTCTCCTATTATCTTACTGCGAAGATGCCAGGTCTCCTTTGTTGTTTTACTGTTTTTTTAATTTTTATTTCAAAGCTCCTTGTTTTAATTATTAAAAGTGAGAAACGGCTCAATAGTTAGCTGTTGGTTTTTCTCTGAATGCATCTCTAGGTTAGGTTTTGTCTGTAATTGTGTTGTCTTGTACTACAGCCTTAGATTTTGCTCACACTGCTATGTTCTCAGACTGATACCTGGACATTTTTTGTCTGTCTAGTTGTTGTGCAGTCCATTTGTCTGGTCCGTGTAATGGGAAATGTAAGACACATATCAAACAGGGGTGAGGTCATCTTTTTTGCCTGCAAAGAAGCCTGAGCGGATATTTAAAGTGAATATATTTCTTATGACATCACACGGTGCAGACCATTAACAGTATCCTTTGCATCTGGCTGCTGTGGCTCTGATTCCTGATTTCTCTCTAATTCTTGCCTTGACATTGCAACCTTGATGCCCACTCGCTTTACGTCACCTCATTCTTATGTGTGTTCGTAGTTAGCGCTTAATATTATGGCATCTTCAACGCCTTCCCTTTTAGTTGACATCACACCGTGAGTGACAAGATATCAGTGGCACAGAAAACGCAGACAAAAGAGAAAAGGGCAGAAAGCGATGGATGATTGCCCTCAGCCCAGAGACACTGTTATTACATAGCAGTCTGTGCCACCACAAGAGCAGTGAGGTCAATTTTTCCTCTGTGAATGGAATGTAATTTACCGTCAGCTTTGTAAAGGCAAGTCTTGGTCATGGTGGAGGGAGCTCTCTCTTCTGCTCTGGGCTAATGATCGCCTTTGACAGAGGAATGGCTGCCGTGCTTTTCACCGCAATCCTTATTCCACTCGCATTGATCCCCCCTGCCTATTTTCACACAGTAATGGATGGCATTGTCCCTCCCTCGCCACTGTTAGTACAAATAATTACGAATCAATATGCACTCAAGGCCCCGCATCAGAATATCATTTTAACACATGATTTATTCCCGCTAATGCCGCGCAGTCCTTCCCATGTGTAGGAGTCAATGGTGGGCTGTACTGCGTCCAGATCCCTAACCCCCCTGTGAGATCAATCAAAGCAATCAGCTAAATATTCTCAAACAGAGCTGGTGCATGAAAGAAGAAGTGCTTTTTCTTTCATTCTTTTCACCTATGTGGGTATCCCTGTATGGAATGACAGGTGGATTTAGTTTTGGTGTTTTGTCTTGGTGAACACATAGAAATTGGCTTTTTTAAATTATGTTGAAATATGCCCTTGACTCATGCGAAGCCATCCAAACTTGATATGACTGCACACTTCAATGTTGGCTCTGCAGACCCTCAAACAGCTGCAGTAAGGTCTAATGTTGCTCTCTTAAGCCATCAAACTAACATTCTAAATATGACTTGGCAAGGAAATCATATCAGAATCATCTGTTTGCCCAGGCTTGGTGCTTTAAGGCTAGCACACTAATCTCTTCGCTCTCCAGCCCTGTCAAGACCGGTGAAATGTCATGCAGTGTTTGTGCTCTGATGATGTGTGTGTATGCATTTGTGTGTTAGGGCTTGTCATTTGACATTTTTGGCAGACAGCAGAGCCAGATTGCTTTGAATCGTAGTTCAAGTATTCCACCTAACCGAGCCCTTCAAATTCTAGCTCATCCACTGCCATAACTGTCACACAGAAATGGAAAAGGTCACACAAACCATGCCTCTGCTCTCAGCAGCCTATAGGTCTTGGTATAAATGACCCAAAATGATTCGAATGATTAGTGAGTGGTTTGAGTAGCACCACACACAAATGCTATCTAAAGCCTTTTGATTGATAATTGAGATATTTATATATAAACTCATGCTGGATATCTACACTGAGATAGAGTGGGATATCTGTTAGGAACAAAAGGGTGCCACATCTTTTTCGAATGAAAATGACCAGGTTGTACAGGGCTCAATTCAAAGACACCTTGAAAATCAAAGTGAAAAAAAATGATGTCGCAGGTTTGTCCATTGTGCTGAAATTTCATTGCAGCAACTCAAAGTGGTGATTCGGGCATGCTTCTAATGAGATGACAGAAGGTGTCTTGGGGATCTCACTGTGCAACCTGGTGGCATTAGATGGACAGAAACATAATGGGGGACCAGAGTGTGGCGGCCGGTCAATGTATCAATTCCTTCATCCTCCAGGCTGCATACTCTCGCCCCATGAGGCCAGAGATTGTCATACCCCAGGAGGACATCTGGGCTCACTGCACCAGCGTAGCATCTGACAGTGGGTCCAAAAACTTGGTCCTGGCAGTCAGGGTGCCGTTGCCTAGCCTGCAGAGGTCTGTGCATCCCTCCATGGATATGCCTCCCCAGACCATCACTGACCCACCACCAAACCTACCTCTCTACAGCTCCTCTAGACATGACACGTCTGTCACATGTGCTCAGGGCGAACCTGCTCCCATCTGTGAAAAGCACAAGGCGCCATTGGTGGAGCTGCTAATTCTGGTATTCTATGGCAAAAGCCAATCCGGCTCCACAGTGCCCGGGAGTGAGAACAGGACTCACTAGAGGACATCGGACCCTCAGGCCACCCTCATGAAGTCTGTTTCTGATTGCCGGGTCATTTTGTAGTTCTGGCAGAGCTCATCCTGTTCCTCTCCACATTCCTGCTAAGGACCTTCTGCAGCCCCAACCAGCTCTCCTAGAGTAACTGTCTCCTGGACTCTCCTCCCTGCTTTTGAGATTGTGCTGGGAGACACAGCAAACCTTCCGATTGTTGCCGTTCTAGTGCACCTGTTCTTCATTTCATTGTAACACCAAAGCAGCTGAAACTGATTAGCAACCCCCTCTGCTACTTGACCAGATCAATATTCCAGAAGTTTGACTGACTTGATGCTAAACTCTCAGTTTTATGATTGAAATTAGCTTTTATTTATTTTATTTATTTATTTGATATGAGGGGGTGAGGTGATCTCTGAGCTCTTTGTTATTGCATAAGCGCTCTGTTAATGTAGCTAAAATCTCAGTATAGTTCACATTCACATATCTTTATTATTTTTCTGATAAAAATAGAGGTTAATAACAGCAGCTGTGCCATGAGATTGGCTATATTACCACTTAAAATCAGACTTTTATTCCTGATGTCCACATGCACTGGCTTGAGTCATTGTCAGGATCACACTATGTTGTCCGAATCTGCTATAACTCTACAAACACCACTTCTGTCTCTACTTCATAGCTGTTCAGCCATTGTCTTTGAAGGTTTTTGTGGTGAGATCAAAATGTACTGATGTGCGCTGCCTCTCCGGGGTAGACAATCTGGTAGACACAATCAGGAAGATAGGGTCATACGAGCTCCATCTCAACTATATACGTGCCCTAAAGGCAGATCCTTGGCATACAGATACTGGGCATACACTCAGAGCAGAGTATTCATGTACTGTAGACAGACTGGGGCACTGTCTGTGGAGAATTCTATCAGAGATACAAAGACAAGAATGACTTAATATTCTTGTGTATGAGCAGACAGAAAGTAGGACAGCCAGCTGGCAGGGTCAAGTCAGGTCATGGATGTTCTTCTTGTGTCAAAAACACACCCACTCTCTCTCACACAGACAGAAATTCATCTTTGCACATTTCCTCTTGCAAGACGGAGTGCGACGATGCCTATTTCGGGCAAAAATAACAGTATTTGATTCTTAGCAGTTGAAACGAAAACAAATATGGCAGCAGCAACTCCCGACAAATGGAGGTCGGAATCTTGGGAAGTAATTTTTGTGCCACGGCTTTTAGAATGAACGCGGCCTGTGCAGACCCACGTCTACACGTATATCCACACACCATCGCCGAGTGTTAGCGCGCGTCAGCGCGCCGTCTCGTCAGCAAAGGGAGATGAGTGGTTTTGGGATTCTCTTTGATGGCTCTGCCTCCCCTGCTGAGACACCAAGTCATCTTCTTTTGCTGTCCATTCTTCCCAGATATAGTGATGCAGTGCAATTGCACATGTGGCTATCTTTGAACGCAGGAGACATTTTCAATCTTTTGTGGGGGTTGTAATGGCAAAGGGAAGGTCAGTGTTCCCATCATCTCCTGCACCAATGCTAGTCTGTCTTTCACTGGCACCAACACAAACATGCAGACACACACAGACAGGGAAAAAATGACAGTCCTGGCTAAGCAAGAGAGATGTAAGAAAACCTCAGTGAACACTCACCAAGGGTGGAAGTACACGGATATCAACAGGCCTCGTAGGAAATAGTTAGCAAATACGCTTTTTGTGTGCGTCTCGTTATTCCTCTAAAATTTGAACGCGGTATACTAGTTCAATTTAACTTCTTTTGTTCAGTCTGACCTTGAACCATAGTTATCACAAATCCTCTCCACCTTGCACCGCTTCATTAGAGTGACCTCGTACAGACATGTCATTGATTAAAAGTGGACCCTGTCAGCTTTCCCAGCTGGAAAGGATCACCCGCTTCAACTCCTCATCTGCCAACACAGGACAATCCTGTTCATCGCCGCTTGTTCCTATGCCATTACCCGAGCAACGTTAAGCTAATGAACACTGCCGAGTAGCGGGGAGGCACTTCATTTATCTGCTCCTTTTCTTTTTTCTTTCTCTCTACCTTTTTATTCACTCTATTGGAATAAGTGATGATGCGCCTTCCCAGCGGTGCCTTTGTACCTTGACGAAGGGGGCAGATTTAAATAACTCAAAGCTCCTTCGCTCAGACCTAATCCCCAACTCCACTCTAATCAACCCCACTGTTCCCTTCTTTGTCTCTCCACATTTTCTATGCGATGGAGGAAAGCAAGGCCAGATAGAGGCATTTAAATGTGAGCGGGCTAATCTCTTCAATTCCACCCTCCGCCGCTTTTATTAAGGTGCGCGTTGTTTTCTTTTCATTCAGGTCATTCTGTTTATGTAACAAGTCAAAGTGTTTTTCTCTTTTCTTCATGAAAGGCTGCCGTTTTATGGAATGTGACTTTCCTTTATGCTTCAAACACAAGGCTTCCTCTGCCGGGACAAAGTCGATAAAGACGCGGTATTTTCACCGGTTCTGATCGATACAATAATCTGCCCTCACTTTTCCTGCAATCACAGAGGTTTTCTTCATTATTTATTTATATGTGACCATTAGTAAGTAATACATTCACTCTGTTTATGACGTTTTGGGTTGTTTTTGCAAATATGATTTATATTTTTCCAACATGCATTGAGCACAGATGATGATTCGTCTTCACAAATGAAAAAGATCCTGCTTTGATGATGAAGACTTTTCCGCCTTACTCTCCGTCTTGGAGGAGCTTCCACTTGTGGTGCAAACGCGTCTCTCTGATGGGGCTTTTTCCACATGCAGTAAAGCCATCCATTAACTCTTCCTTGTCTTCCCACTTGAAGTTTTTTGTTGTGTTGTCTCGCCATCCATCTTTCACTGTGTCATGAAACGCTGGAACATCTGTGGGACGTTCCTGTTCAAATCCAGCTGTCCCAAGCTCCACTGCACATCAGGAACTAATTAGAGGAAGGTGGAAAGGTGAAAGTTTCAGCTCTTAACGGCTGGTGCTAACTTTATGAAACCTGTGTCACCATAGCAATTTTGGGATTTCCCTTTGAACAGTGTTTTTTTTTTTTAAATTTAATTTAATTTATGGACATCCCCTTTCTTTCACAGTTTCACTTGGTTCACTCAAATGTTGTGCAACTAAAATGAATTATTATGTAAAGGAGTGGAAAATAAAGCAAAACACATGGAACTTCAGTAACCTTTGAGCCTAACGTCCTCCTCTCTGGTGCTCCAGGTGCAAATAAGCAGTTATGAGCAGATTCTTTGTTTTATTTGTATTCAGACAGCGGTATCTGTTAGCGCTGGTTATTCACAAGTAAACTCTTTGGCATAAAATTGGACACAATGTTTAATTATGTCATTTTAGGTTAAGGTTTCCTGTTGCAAAATTAGAAAGAACTAAGTGATGTGAAACACCGCCTCGGTCCATTTTAAATGCACTTTGGCCCGGGGAAGAACCTGCATTTGTGGATGGCACGCTGAGCTGCGCTCCCTGAAACATTCCTGAGCCCGCGCAGTGATTTCCATGACAGACTCCCGCGCCTGTTTTTAATGCAGTGTTGGCTGAAGGCCTGAAGATCACATGCATCCAGTATCGATTTTTATCCCGGTCCCTTGCGTACAGATTGTGTACAGAGATTTCTCCAGATTCTCTGAACTTTGATGTTATGTACTGTTCTTGACAATTTTTACACCGGGAATCATGATGGTGAAAATGTTTCAGAGTTTGCAGACAGTGACAGTTTTTTTTTTCAGATGAATGAACATTATCTTGATTTTTGAGAAAGTCTTCTTCTCTAAGCTGCTCTTTTAACACCCTGTCATGTCACTGACCTGTTGCCAATGAACCGGACTTGGGGCAAAAAGTTTTTAGTATTACAGCCTTTTGTTGACCTCATCCCAAAGGTTTTTGAGATGTGCTGCTGTCATCAGATGCCATCAAAGTGACCTAGTATTTTTCATGACATAAAAAACTGTCTAAACAACAAGTTTAAACACATTAAGTTCTATTGTGAATAAAATATGAGTTTGTAAATATTGCCAAACATTGCAATGTGTTTTCATTTACATCTTACACAGCAACTTTTTTGGGATTGGGACAACTGTATGAGACAGTTAGAAAAAACAAAACATGGGATTCTGTTCTCCATGTCCATGTTTTGCTAGCAGTGGCTCTTTATTGCATCCACTTCAACAATTTTGAGAGCAAAGCCTGCTTTTGCCCTCCAGTTAGACATTCCTATAATAATGTGATGTCACAAGAAAGCCATGCGAGACTAGGAAGTCGTTTTTTATCATCCAGATCCGTAGTCTGAGCTGTGCTGTGTGCTGCGCAGGTCCTACCGACTAAATTTGTGATTTTGTTCTCAAAAGTGCTCAAATTTGTACTTTTACTGTGTTTTAATAATGTGCTCATAATGAAATCGCAAAAGTGTAAAAATCCCATCGTAAACCATCTGAGCACTTTATTGAAAAATGTGTTTAATCATTGTTTAGTGAGTCATTTAAGACCGAATAATGGAGTAGAATTACCCGATTGAAGATTTTATACCTTTTAAAATATTTAATTATGTCATTTAAATGCAAATTTATTGAGTCATCATTATCAAGTGGGGTTTTTTGTATCCATCTTTAAAATGTGTTATGATGAACTTCTTAAAAAGTACAGTGTAATTCAAGCAGAATTATGTAATGATGGGTTTGAAATGTTTAATGTTTGAACCCACATCGTCTGAATAAATGTGCTTTACGTTTGTGTTCCGACGTGGCATTAAGCACCACACTCTTGTAAGTCAGTAACAAAATATGGACTCATCACAAATGATTAATGAGACATCTATCAGCTCCTTACGCAAACAGACAAGCTAATATACAGTATTTGAGGCAGCGTGAGGCCGACCACTGACGTGTTCTTTTGTGTGAGATCTCCCACCGCAGCATCTCCCCTAGCACTTCATAGGACCCTCCCACCCCCTCTCAATTCACCCTCACTGCACAAAGAGGAGACAGAGTTGGCCTGGGTAATTTGGATAATAATTATTTCTGCATTTAGTGCCAGCTGGGTGCCTGAGAAGGTCAGGGAACAGCATGAGGACAGGCTTATCTCCGTGTTGGTGCTGGCTTCCATATGGCAGCAGACAATAGGAAAAGGGCCTTGGCCCTGGACACAGCAGCATGGCACAGGACAGCTCCCACAGACAAAACACAACACACTGATGCAGCAGCAGCTACGGCGGCTCTCGGAAGTGCCACGCAAGGCTGGGTGGGCTGAACGTCTCACTGCACTGATGGTAGAGGAAAGAAGAAGGAGAAGAGAGAACAACCACTAAGAAATAATAAAGCTCGAGTAAGAAAAGAACCATTTCAGCTAAGTTAAAATCATGAACTTGTCATCATTAAATCCGTGTTCTATTCAGGGCGCAAACAGTTGTGCCCCTGTCCTGGAAACTGTGAGAAAGGCTTTTTGTAATTTATGAAGAGGACTTTGACCCCCTCTATTGAAACTCAAGCTTCATGCGTTAGTCTGGTAAAGGTTCAGGGTTATAAGAAAAGATGTGAACATTGAGAGGTTAAAAGTTTCCTTTTCTTTCCTCGCCATTCTGCTGCTCTTTATTCAACCGCCCCTTCGACCTTACTGTTCATTGGGTTACCATGGCACCAAAGACCCTGTAGCAACTCAGCCTGAGCTTCATAAATCAGATTTTTACTGTGTAGCACTCCTTTTAATCTCCATCCACTGACGGCTTTATTTGATTCCTCCTCTTTGGAGGGCTTTCAGTGGTCAGTCCATCCTGAAAAGAATGCCTCTGTGTGTGTGTGTGTGTGTGTGTGTGTGTGTATTGGTTTGCATGCATGGGTCTGTATGCATGTGCACAGGCATGAGAAAAGGGCTATAGAAAAGCAATGTCCTCCGAGGCTCCTTTGAACAACCCCTCCCGCATGCTTTTCTTTCACTTTGAGTTCCCAAGTATCCCCTTCCCCTGTGTGGTGACTTTAAGATGGAGCCTGAGTGAGAATCGTCATTTTTAATGTTGAGCTGTTAATCCCCTACTGGAGTGCAATTGTAGCTCACTTTTATGTCTCACTGAGGAGGGTGGGGTCTTTCTTTTTTTTCTTTTTTTTAACACTCTGTAAAAGAAGAAAGTGACTTAATTGAATTAAATTGGCAGAAAGATTCATTACTTTTTTATAAAGCAACTTTGTTTCTGGCTCTCTGGTACTGGCCACGGTCTCACCCGTCTCACAAACAAACAGCTAAGGTGAGAGAGGATAGCCTCTGGTATGACAAAGACCAGCTCAGGTGAGCAAGAGAGGAGTGCATGGCAGGCCTATTTCAGCAACTGTCCCATTGATCTCTAAGTAAATCGATGAGATGACATTGTAATAGCAGGGACAGCTGCTGTCCATCTCAGCTATTATAGGCCGTGATCAATGAGGTGACCATGTGAAATCAGATGCTGGTAGCTCTCAGGTAGCTGTGAGTCTGCCTTGGAGTGTAAAATGTGTGTTTTTGTTCTGCGGTGGGTGAGCATTTCTCAGTGTTTCAAAGTAGCATAGATAATAGTTTCAAGGAGCCAGCTAGAGTGTTGTTGTGAATGCTGTTGTGCACAATGTCATTAACATTGTTAATGTTAAATATTCAGATGACTCACTGGAGGTTTACGTGGTTTCAAGTGTCCTTATTTGGAGACCGTGTGGTTTTGTGGGCTTGTCAAAAATGCTTTTTTGTTTGTTTTTAATTAAATCTTTGCAGATGTGAAGTGAGCGTGTTACGGAGATATGAGAGCCAGCGTGACTATGTGTAATGATAATTCTGTTGATGGGCTTGCCGCTCTCTCCCTCCCTCCCTCCCTCTTTCGCCCTGTCTGGGCTGCTGAGGAGCAACGTAAAGGTCTAGAGTTCATTATCAGAGATTTTCCTCTTGAAGGGGCACAGCGACCAAAGAACATGCCGATCTCTCATTACTCTCACCGCCGTCGCATAATCTTTGCCCACTTACATCACAGACGCAGGGACCTGACTTGTCTAGAGTGGGCCTTGCCGTGTGTATCTATTCCCTTTCAACACAGGAAATTAATCCAAAAGTGCCTGTAGAGAAATCACCATTTCAAGCCATTAGCACTTGTCGTGCAAAGCTGCCATTACTGAAATAACCCGGGTGACGGAGAATATTGGACTTACTGGAGCAACAGCCAATTCATGCTACATAAGTTTGGAAATCGCCCATTTGGGGAATATTGTAATGGCCTTGTGCAAATGTGGATTTATGCAGGGAAAGCTACCATAAGCCACCACTAGTGAAAGCACAAGGTTTGAGTTCTTAAACAGCCTGAAGAAAAATAAAATAAGCATAGCAGTCATAGAAGTATGGAAAAACTTCATCAGTCTCTCATAAGACAAATTCATGGTGGGCCACACACACCGATAAGTACATCAACATGCACATACTGAACCTGCAAAAGAGGAATGAAGCAAATCCATGCAGCGGTTTTTATGGTTTCTTTTTATTGGATGTGATTGGATTTTGAAGGATTTTCCAGTTGATTCCTTGACTTTTGACCATTTCACAGCACACATCTTCCAGTGACGTGTGCCTGTCGTTTTATTTAATTGGGCTTTCTATACTCAAAGGTAAAGCCAGTGAATTCCTAGACATGGAGCTGCCAGTTCTTTCTGTTCCTGTAAAATCTTCTAATTTGAGATCTGAAAGTAGAAGACTTTGCCCAGTCCACCTTGTCAATCAATGTTTTTTTTTTTATTCCCTCTCTTGTTCCATTTTTGGCACTACCACCACTCCCTGTTTTGGAGATTGGCGTTCTGTGAACAGCAGCCAATTGGCAGCCACTATTTACTGCCACCAGCTGCTTTTGCTCATTGAAGTTTCTGCCTCCCGTTTACACACCAATATCTCGCTCTCCTTTTTCTCCCCTCTCATTAATCTTTGCAAGATCCCAGAGTTATGGCACAAGTTAAGCTTTGCTATGTTAGCTGGCCTTTGAGGCCTGTTAAAGCTATTTTTGGGAATGCCTTGGTTTTAATCAACCACACAAAGGCACAGATAGCACTTGTTGAGTTAATTCCATTTTTTTAAGTCCTAGCGATGGTTGGTGAAGCTGAATTTGGGTGTGGAGATGGCTGATGGGGATGTTGGGTGGTGTTGGTGAAATATGGGCAGGGTCGGGCTTTGTCTCTTTTCTTTTTGAGGATGTTGGATTTTAAAGTTGTCTTTCCCATTTGACCCATTCACGTCCTTCAGAACCTGTCGTGCTGTCAGAACTTTCAAAAGCTGTCTTGTTCTTTTCCCCGTCTTTGTCGGGAGATCACCTTGCCATTGCTTTGTTGGAAAACGGGGAGTGCGTGGGACTATTTAAAAACGATAATGGTCTTTAATGTGCACCGATGATGATTTATCTGTCCCTTCCTGGCCTCCCTTCGCTTATCATGGACTTTAAAACATGAAAAGGAAGTTATTAGGAGGGAGACGGCCAAGGATTTGTCTGTTTTCCTTCCTTTGCAGAGGCAACAGAGCGCCAATCCAATTTGCCAGGCATGTGGAGTTATCCTTAAGCCTGTCAAATGCGCCGACTGGGAAAGCTGTCACTTTTCTTACGGTCATATGGTCACAATCGCCGCTCGAGTTATTTATAGGTCTCATACGTCACACATTCACTACTACAAGCACCCAGATATAATGAGACACCTCAACACACTGAGGGAATCATATGTGAGCCAGTTTATTTAAAGTATTTCATCTTTATCATCCTTCAGCCCTCTAACTGCATTTTACTACAGAGCTTACAGCTGGTTGCAATTCTGCTTTAGCAGAGCTTCTTTTTGTGAGGTGGTTTTGATCTTAAACAACTTATAGAAACTCACTCGGAGACACATGAAAGAGACAAAAAGACGCACAATCAACTAACTGTTGATCTTGATTGTTTTCAGCAGTCGCATCAAAAATATCAAAAATAAGTTGGCAAGGTGCAGCTTTAAACAGGAAATAATGCCAAATAATGAGAAATTAGCTTTTGCTTTGCGTGGAGGAGAAATCTAATTAAGTGTGCTTTAAATCTCCTTCCACCAGTCGAGCTGTTCTCGGCAACCAGCTCTGCACTTACTGCCTCATGTCCGTGACATGACCGCTGACTTTCTGCCTGTGTGTGTGTGTGTGTGAGATGTCATACCTTGAGGATATGTGTTAACTCAGCAGGTTGAGTATTATCAGAGCCCTCCATTGTTCTCAGCACCATTGAGAGTTCTCCAAACACTGGCCTGTAATTAAAGGGCTCACTCCTGCTTAATGCTTTTTTGTTCCCATGCCCCCTCACCCTCCACCCCCACACTGGGGGTTAAGGATAATGAGCATTTTATGTGGATGTGGATGCACATATGTGTGCATGCTTGTGTGTGTGTGAACAGGCAGATGTAGTGACAGTATCTTAATTTAGTTTTGATTCACTGGTGCATTCATTCACACATCAGCTACCACGTTTGCCATCTGTGGGCGAGCCCATGACTGCTTGGTCTTTTCTGTCAGCACTTGGGCTAAATCCCCCGTGGCTTGTCCTGAACTGCGGGTCTACCATCTCCCGTGTGTTCCCTGACACCCATTCCTTTAACCACCTGAAGGTGACAGTGTTTTGTCATCAGTGTCTCCTGGCTCCCTCTTAAAACGCAGTCTAAATCCCTGCCACCGAAGTGAGCCTTCACCCCTCCTAACCAGGCCTGAATAATTCTTTCGGACACCACTTTCGGAGTTTGGCTGAGTACTTTGCTGTGTCACATTTAAAATGTGGCCACTTATAGAGGGTTTTTTTTGTCCCTGAACACAGCCTTGCCAAAAATAGGGACGCTGTTAGGAGAAGTTTTCTCAACAAGCTGCAGTTTCCTATCATGACTGTTGTATTGGCAGACAGGGACTCGCTCAGTGGAAGAAGTTAAATAGATACATTTCCATTATTGAGGACACAAACTCTGCTTCTGTATAGTTGTTTTTCTGCTGCACTTCTTCTATCTGTCTCTCTCATCACAGCTCTGTATTTCTTTTTTTCCTTTTCTGACTCAGAAGTGTGTTAGTGTGGGGATTAGAAAGCAAAGATTACTCTGTGAATACACCTGCAGAGAAAAAGAAACGGAAACAGACAAAACTCCCAACACATTTGTGTGAAATGCTAACACTCTCGCCACATGACAGAATGTGATCCTTATTAGCTTTCTGTTGAAAGTCTTGGACAAACATTATCAGATATCTGTGTGCTCACTGAAGTCTAAAGCCCGTCTTAAGTTACACTGGTTGAAATCCCCGTGGCTGAGAAGAAACAACAGGGCGGCAATGATGTTAGCTTAAAGAAATAACCTGTGAGACCCGCTTCAGGTATGCTCGGTCCCACTCAGCAGGGGAAAAGCTTTCATGCACAGGAATGTTTGCAGTCTTGCGACGATGCCACAACTGCTGTCTTGTAGACTCGTAACAGCTAATTCAAGATTCTCTCTTGCATGGAACACGGACCCTTTAAGACACCTTAAGGTCACCTTTGATTTCCTCATGGTGTGAGCAGGTGCGCGTGTGGAATACTGGGTTGGTCCTTAAAAGAGACATGAAGTCGCTTCCTGTTTATTGCTCTGAGTTGACTTTGCTTTTCCCCAAACCATGTCATTTTGTAATAGGGTTCCAAGATTATTAATTTAAACCAATGGACTTTAAGTGATACAATTAAACTTGACCAAATCTTCACCCGGTGCCCTTTTCCATGGCTTGATTATTGACTGCCAGTGCTTCTTATTAGCATGTCGGTCACAGGAGAAGCGGCGGCCCGCGGTCATGACGATAATTGAGATCGTAATCACAACCAGTGAGTTTGTGTGTGTTTGCGCATACGTGTGTGTGTGTGTGGTGTGGTGGGGGTTAGGTTCGGGGGTCCCAGCTGTCACATGGGCTTTGATTGATGGATGGCTGATGTATGATGATGGATGCACACTCACATTAAGCCGATAGACGGTCGTACCCAGGTTCGTCGCGGCTTCGGTAGTTTAAGGCAGTGTTACAGCTTCATTAAGGCAGAGAGCCACTGTGGCCATAGATCATGGCGGTGACAGGCCAACATTATGTCTGGCTGGGTTGATAATGATGCCATGAATATGAGGGTCACAGGTTGAAGGGGCATTAACATATGTAAGGCTCCCGCAGGTTGATGTGAGATAGCAGTAATGGCAGGATTTCTTCACTGCTTTGAGTGTGTTTTTTTTGTTTTTGTTTTTTGGAGTCCTACAAATACCTTTCTAGCGCATTTCAGTTTTGTCAAGTTTTTTCTTCTATTTTTGTCCCTCTGGCAGGTGGCAAAATCATCAGCAAATGTTTGATATTCCAACACCGATTGGCCTTTTTTTTCTTTCATCTTCAGTTCTCTCATTTTCCTTCTTTCTTCTTTTTCTCATCTGCCCGTCTGTCATTATCTGCCAACCTCTTGACCTTCACATTGATCATTACACAATATTGATAGCCTAAATTGAAATTATCCTGCCAGTCTTGTTTTTCTCTTTCTTTCTTTGCTCATCTGTCTGCCTAACCATTGCTAAAGGTTATGACCCCTGACCTCCTCCGGCTTCCCTCTTTCCGAGACTTCGAGACTTAATCCAGTAATGGACGCAGCAGCAAAGGAGTTAGTACAGGACACCAGGGGCTGACAAGGAGGGGGAGGGTAAAAGGGCACATGTGCCTCCCTCCTCCTTTTTTAGTTTGTACTTCTATCCATTCCCAAGAAGCCCCCCTGCAAACCCCTTTCCCTCTCCTCACCACTTAAAGCTGGGAGCAGCTGCGCCAGGAGCACAAAAAAATCTTTAGAATCCATCTTTTTAATTCCGCTTTATTACACCCACTATCAATATTGTTATTGTTTAAAGTGGCCCTGGCTCTGACTGACGGGCATCCCACCGTGCCTCTCTCGTTAATTATGTATAGAGGAAGTAGTGGCGGCACAGGGGGTCGTAGCAGAAAAGACTTAGGTGGTGGTGGGGGGGATGCTGGTTGTGTATGGGATGGCGAGGAAAGCTACACCGGTCTGCTGTGAATTATTTACCACTGGCTCGTGGTTCACCTGCTGAGCGTCAGGCACTGACATTTGCAAAGGGAGCGATTGTCTGCATTCAGCACAGTGTGGCGTCTTGCTGAAGTAAATGAGATTCTTTACAGGTGTAATGCTTCTCGAATTAACCCGGGAGACCTAATAAAAGACAGGATATCGGCTCTGCTTGTTAGTCAGTTAAAAAAAAGGGGATTTTAAAAGTGGGTGTACGTGTAAAGAGAAATGCAACAGTGGTGAAGTAAACCCTCCAAACCAACCAGGTCCCTCTGAAAATGATGCACCAGATGTCAAATGATACACTTCTGAATGCATATGTAATATATGGCTGGTGCACCAGTGCTGCTGCTTGGGCCCATTTGAAATCTAATATTAGCCTTTCATTATAGGTAGCCAGTGAGAGCGTGTCACTTTGGCAACGTGCTAGAATAGCAAACGAGTTAGAGGGGTTCAGCTGCATGTGAATATCTGCTTCTGGAGTGGAATCATCTGCTCCTTCACATGGTGATAGGTTTGCATATATTTGTATTAAAGGACCGTGGCTGTCTTTTAATCCAACTGATTCTTTTCGGCACACGAGCGACTATATTTCAAAGTACGCAGCGATGTTGCTGCTGTCATGTTTACAGAGACCCTGTGGTAAAAATGCGCTTGATTTTAAAGGTGTTTTTGTGGATAGCCCTGTCATTCTTTCATAATAAAGTCCTTAATGATTTCTCTGTAATTTAAAGTGTCTCCAAGCAATTTCACAATAAGTCAACACCAAAGTTTCCCAAGTACAAAATGCAAAACGTTATTGTGTTAAAGTTTTGGCTATTCTCAGGAAGGGATGTGAATCTATCCGAAGTAAAAGCTCACTGAAAACCAATTTAACATCAAAGGAAATTTGAGACATTTTAAAAAAAGGTACACTGAATAGCATTCGATATTTGAAGTGACATTCCCAAATATCTCATTTGATTATTCTTCAATCCCCTCCTCTTTTTAAAACTCACTGAAATCTGTTTTTTTAATTGCCTCCCTCCGCTGTCTGTTTTCATACAGTGGATTGGAAAACTTGGGCCTCTCTAATAAGCTGCCCGTGTGCATTCCAGCATACGATAGCATCTGAAGGATGAGGCAGTTTGAGAATGCAAGTGGGAAAGGCAGAGCTTGGCACTGGGTTTTGGGTTCACACAGCTCTGTGAAGAGCGCAGTTGGACCTGGCCTAGCAGGTCGGCAATCTTTGTAAGAATGTTTCCGGGGAGTATAGCTGTGTCAAAACAGTGGAGAACAAAAGCATCCCCCTCCCCTTTTTTGTTTTTCCTGGTCCACTGTTCCAAAACTTGTTGTTTAAAACTTTCATGAAATAACTTTAATTTTGCAGCTTGTTCAACATCAGATGTTATTTTATACAAAGAACTTCTGACTGACTAAATTTGTCTCAAGATCAACTCGGCTCCTTCTTGTCTAAGTGCTGACGATCGTCTAGTCAGTGCTTCTGCCAAGCTCTGCAGCTCCCACTCAGTTTTAGAGTGGCCCTCCACAGAGAAACCTGCAAAGGTGACTTGTTGCTACAATGCACCAGTCTCCCTGGGAATTTATATTTGAGGTCCCCTAATGCAAAATACAGCAACACATTTCATATTCCATGGCGCCAACCTATACTTAGACAAAATATTATAGCGTCATAGTCGGGATACTGGAAGCCAAAGTCATATAGCTTCTCCACTGGCCTCTTAGTGTCAAGCAAGCTCATATCTCATAAGAGTTGTCTATAAAGATCCGATAGGCTCGTAAAAGCTGACTTAACCTGTTTAGATGGATACTGTAGCCCATGGCCTTCACACCTTATTTAAGGCTAATAAGGCTGACACTTCATTCTTCTTACCCTAAAGAGGAATTTTGTTTATGTGCAACATAAACAGCTGCAACACTGTACATATGTTTCAACTCTATATATATGCTGCTTTGAAAATAAAAGATTTACTGCATGTAGCATGATGCAGCCAAGTCATTTCGTGTGCAGTTACAAGTTTCGATCATGTGATGAGTTTTAAATCATTAGCATGCAACACATCTTTGTCTCATTACACAATGGCACGTTCATGTATGCACATAAGAGTAAGAGTGTATTTATTAGATTGTGCAGTCCTGACCATGCTCCCTCTCTCTCAGAGTGAGCACCCTTCGCTGAATCAATAGATTTGGATTATGGGCCTTAACTTCAAAGTTAATCTCTTTGGAGAATGCAGCCGTGCTTTGTTCTTCCTAGAAAACAATTTAAAGAGAAGTTGCCAGAAATGAGGACAAGTAAAGCTTTCAGGGAGCCTATCATCCACACAAATCTTAGCTTAGTTCCTGTACCTTCATAATATACAGCACATCATGCAGAAATAAAGGTTTCTTTGACTAGTTCCATTATAATGTTTAAGCAACCAAAGGTTTAAAAGTTGCTAGTAGAAAGATAGGATAGAAAGCAGAAAGGGGAAATTCATCACTTTGATCTGTTTAGAAATCATGCCAACTGAACAGAGAAGACAGAAAAATGATAATGACTAGAAGAGTTGATGTCTGTACAATAAAAAAAAAAAATTTAAGGGTGCTTTTAAAGTACACAGGACTACAGGTATTTAAAAGGAACAAAGAAAAAGCCAAAGATCATTGCCTTTTCTACTTTTCTTTGGAGTCGTGCTTTTCGTAGAGGAGAGCCTTCTGCCGCTCCTTTCGTACCGGACAGCCTGTTGGAGGGTTAATCAGAGCTCCGTGCTCCCGAGTCACGCCACTACCACATCCCAGGCAGGGATCCCACAAGATGGCCTCCTTAGGACCCCTAAGGACCATATATGTGGTGCTTTTGAGTCTGAAAGGAACCATGGATACAGATTCATGCGCACACAGTCACAGCACCACATTAGGGTGGGGATTTTAGCTGGCAAGGCGCCACTGTCGGTGCATCAGTCACAAGAGGACATGGGTGAAGTCAGAGCCTGACAAATCCAGGGTATTATCAGGCCTTTGTCCAGCCTGCAGCTGTCACTTACCAGGCTAGTGGGGAGAGGACGAGGGGGACAGAAGGGAATTCATGACCTATCCCTCATGTAGTAAGTAAAACATATGGGAAGAAGAAGAAGAAAGAAATGAAGAAGAGATGAGGCGAGAGAAAACTGGAAGAACTTTTTTATGAACATGGAAAAGAAAGTGGAAAGTGATATACGCTTCAAATGCTTCCATTTGATTGCTGGCAAAAATCATAGCAGAAGGGCCGATATATGTTGATTTCCTTCTGAAGACGCTAAAAAAAATGTTTTATCTTTGTCCCTCTCCCCTTCAAAAATGACCAGCAGTAATGCAGATCTAATCTCTTTCTATCATCGTGGTAGGTCCCAAAGGCTGTCCATTTCCCCCCAAATGCCTCATCTTTCTGTCTTTGAAATAAATGAAAGTCCACAGGGCGGTGGAATAAAGATGAGCTAAGCCTTTGACTTGATGCAAGATTGCCAAAGGGCCCAAACTTAAGAAGTCTGCCCCCCCCTCATCTGCTGCACAGAGATACTGCGGCCAGTAAGAAACCAGATAATCTGATAGAATTTCAATCAACAGCGATCAGATAAGAAATAACAGAATGTATGATTTTAAAGTCGCACGGAAGCTCCGGCAGTTCAACCCTTTTCCGCTTTTAGTTGGAAATGAACATTTCTGTAGCAACAGCCTGAACTCCAGTCAAACTTCATCTCTGAAATCTTATTCCGAGGATTATAACACTCTGCTGCTCTCATTCGAATACCCCTGAACTTAGGTATGCTCATATGACCCGTATTACACTCTTGGTGATTGGATTACTCATTTATTGGCCGGTGGCGGTGTTTACGGGGCATGTAGAGACTCAGCGCAGCTTTGATCCACCAACAGAAGCAAATATGAGGGCTGCTGCATAGTTTACATCCTGGGCCTAAGCCTTGTGGTGTGCGAGGCATCTGCTAAATCCTCCCGGATCAAAGGATGACTATTACACAGACAGGCATCCACATACCCCAAATGCAGCTTTAGAGTGTTCATGACCCCTGTCAACATGTCCATGTGAAAGCACAGGTGTGGATGGGTGTGGGGGTACACACAGACACATGCACACTACCGGTGCCTCAAAGTTTGCTGCTAAAGAGTGGCAAAGCTGTTTCTGTATAGGCTGATGTTTTGTAATGTGATTGGCTCATTGCTAGTTCTTCACAAGTTCGAGGAGCTCTAGGTTCTTTCTGAATTGTTGTTGTGATCCGACTTTGCAGGCCAGGAATTCGTATGTTCACTACTCTTGATAAGTCCTCAGAAAAAAGCTTTTACTCAGTAAATTCAGCATCGGTGTGTCTTTATTGGATACAGGCGTCCGTAATAGTCGAGAGAGGGGGGGAAAAAGACATGTTGGCTCTTTTGTCTCTTCCTCCATCTTTGTGTTGCCGACTGTGTCGCGCGGTGATGTTTGCATGCATCTGGGAGAGACACAGCCAACCCAGGAGGCCAAGTGCTGACATTTCAGCCCGCAAAGTCACAGATGAATTTGGAGCAAATCTCATTATACCGGACAGAATAAAGATGCTGCCTGTGAAAATGCTGTGGCATATGGACACTTTATCTCCCCCCATGTTTTTTAATAACTTTACACACACTATCTCGTTTCCCACTGATGCATATTTTAGCTGCAATCCTGCGCGGCGGTGATGCGGACAGCTCGCTTGCACCCCTGAGGACACTTATGCCACCTGTGACCTTTTCCCTTTTATGCACAAACACACTGCTTACAGCAAACTGATGAGCAGTGCTCATTCATACCATATTCCGTTGGCCTGGTCTTTCCTTATGGCGCATGTTCTACAGGCCAATTACAGACATTGATGTATTTGGAGGTGCATTTATAAGTGGTGACCTGATGCAGCGGCAACAATCATGCTGACTAATTACCCACCAAGGTGCCTGAGCGATGTGGGGCTCTTAGCAAAGGCAACTAAATCCATCTTCTTTATGCATGCAGACAGGCCTGCTGCTGGCTGTTACACTGACAGGGGACAGTTTCGGCTGGCTGTTTGGGCTTGATTCGTGCTCTCCCCCGATTTTGAGCTCCGTTTATTAACATATGAATATATTTACAGACCCTGAAAGTACTCCCAAGAATCCCATCACGGTGAAAGACAAAAAAAGATAAGGCCCTCCAGATCTAATCTAGATATGGCAAATGCCTCCTTTGAACACCTACGACAAATTTACCCCTTGGTAAATCAAGCCGTCATTCCCGGCCCACACTCGATGCAATTTCCATTTGTTGTAGTGCTTTAAAAAAGTGTATTAAAGAACTGCTAGTTCTTTAAATTGCCGGAGACCTTGTCTTCGCTCATGTTTTCCTACTCCACACCCCACAGCATCGTCTACCACACAGTGGAGCAGATCTTCACTGTCACATTGATACTTTCGTGAGTGAGAGAAGGGCAGAGGGGCTTTTTATGCAGTGAGTGTACATGGACTCTAGTTGTCTTGTTTATAACCTGTGCTTTCTGGATCACCAGTTGGTTCCTCTCGCCCAGTGGTACATGTTCAAGATACTCATGGTAGCACTGACCCTCCATGGAAGGTCGCACAGAAAAAAAATTATGAGCCTTTTATTTGGAGTTTGCTCACTCTTCTCTTTGAGCGGCAATTAAGCTCATTTGGAGTTTACAGATCTATTACAGTGTTGTGAAACCTTTTTTTCTCAACAAGCAGGGATGATGAAGAACATAAACCCACAGTTGCAAATGTGTTTTTTTTTTAATTTACACTTTTGCTCAAAATATCTATCTGCAAATGTAGTCAAACGATTGCACTGGTAATCACATGGAAGCACACAATTCTGAAGTTGAAGCCTCGATGCTTCTGTAGTTAAAGTAATGAAAACTTGTATGATAACAGGAAGAACATTTAGAGGAGTGCACATGTGCGGTTCTATTGACTAGAATTAAGTAATTTAATTTATTTAAAATTGCATTTGCTATTTAAGCAACCTCAAGTAAATAGAGAGGGAACATTGATTTTGTAATGAACAGTAATAAAGGGACTTCACCATTACTCCACACCCTAAAAGCATAAGCTACCTCACACCCCAGTGAGCCACTTAATTGCCCACATCCACATAAAAAGGCCTAATGTACGCTCCCTGCGCTCCCACACATATAAAGCTATAGGAATCAAATGGAGTATAACTAATACAATTGATTTTGATCGGGAAGTACGAATAACACGATAACTGTGTCTTGCCAAGTGCTACTAAGGGGCACGCTCCGAGAGCCGTGCATCCTTTATGAGCTGCTATTTATTGTGCTTTTAATGAAGCTTGATTGGCAGCATGTCCTAGTGCCCATTATCATCAGAAGGATGTGCTCATTCTAATCTGCAATTATCACCATAATTGTGCTCAGAATCCTCTGGGTCCAAATAAGCAATCACTTCCACTGCTGCTGTGCCACCTGTAAGTGCTGCTCAGGAGGACACCCTGACAGGCTGACAGGTCTTCATATCAAGGGTCCTTTTTTTTTGTCTTTGGCTTTTTGTCTCCCTGCTTTAAGTTTCACTGGAAATTTTGTCTGGGGTTTGTTTCTTTGTTTCTTTTCCTTTTCTCACATGCTCTTGATTAACCTTTCCCTTTTTTCCCACACGGCGCCATCCCCACACTCGTCCTCCTTCCTTTATCTCCCTCTCCTTTCCTCGCCCCATCCATCCCACTCCTCTCGCATCCCCTCCCAGCTCAAATTCCTAACCTTTGGTCACTTTCATCCCCGCGGTATGCATAAATGCAGGCCTATTATCAAGCCGGTTGTCTCATCATAGTTATGCATTTTGTCATGTGCTGCCTCTGTAGCTGGTGATAAAAGGAGAGCCTGATTAAGCTGAAGGAAAGCTATTGATTCCTATTGACAGGCTCCTCAAAGGCCTTTAATGAAGGAGATGTAAATGAGGGTTTTCCACAGCGTTTAATGACTGCGTACCATAAAAGGCCAACATTCTTCTGCAGTCTGAAAGAGACATGCATCACTGACAATGGTGCACGAGGGACACTTTCAGTTATAGTGATGTTCACAGGCAATAAAAGGATGAGAGTAAAAACACAAGAGTGTTGGAACACAAATCGCAACTGTTGGATTTAAAAATCATCTGCACCATTTATGTGGAGAGGTAAATTGCTGAAACGCAGAATTACCTGTAACAGCATGCTAGCAAAACCAATGTGTACCAAAGCATTAATGAGTCTAAATATCTAATTTCCTTTCTTTTTTTTTCTTTCCTAGCAGTCAGATGGCGCCTAGTAACCATGACCGGATACAGAGACTAAGGAATGAGTTCCAGCAGGCCAAGCAGGAGGACGACGTAGAGGACCATCAGCACACCTACAGCTTCAACCAGTCCTGGGTGAGTATCGAGTAGGAGCTGTATTCCAGGAGAGTGTACATACCTAAAAAATTCTTCGGGATCAATCCAGAGTTACTAGCTGAATGGATTCTTAGGCCTACACATATTTTTTTATTGCTTACTAACACTTCTATTCTGTTAACTTGAATGTATTTATATAGCGTCAAATTAAGGCACTTTATATATAAGGTAAACTCCCTTTTAACAAGTAGAAACCTCTGACAGAACCAGGTTCAGGGAGGGGCGGCCATCTGCAGGGACTGATTGGGCGTGAGAGGAGGGAGGCAGGACAAAAGAAACCAGGAGCCAGAGTTTAAAATGAATTTCTAATGATTAAAACCTACAGTGCTTTATAAACACGTGGAAAGCAAAAATGAGGTCTTGAACGCATTGTAGTAATATGAGTGTTTCTGCCACTCACTAATAAATCTTTGTTTTTCAGTCATTTTTACAAACAACCTCATTTTTTCACACTTTTTGTGCCTTAATCACCAGTCTGTATTTATTCTGTATTTAGTGGCGAGTCGAGTAAAATATCGTTATCGATATATCGTTGCTGAGGCAACGTGCATTGAACACGACACATGAATCAAACACAACTGGAGAATGTAGCATCGGGTTCACGTGGGGATGATGAAATGAACATATTATTATATAGGAAAATCCAAAAAAGTGGGTTTAATAATCATTAAAAAAAAAGACACATAGATGTTAATAATTGCTGAATGTGTAATGATTGGTCCACATGTTAAGGAAAAGATGGTCATTTAATTAAAATAGATTAAAAATATTAAAGTAATTTTTATTAATTCCAAATGATGTGGCATGAAGCAAAGAGCAAAAACAACAATATTACTAGTTTGTTATAACACAGCATGAAACTGTCACTGGTGCTGTCGTGTGATGCCATCAACCTTTTAGACAGCGAAACTGCCAAACTGCAAAAACATTAGTTTTCTCTATTACCTAAAGCTACATTTCGTAGACTAATTCTTAATTTCTGGATCCAACCTTTGACCTAGACATAATTTCTTATCTGCAGTAACTGCATTTGCCTTTTCAGTCTTGGAAATATGACACACTTATGGAAGGAAGGCGATGTTAGGGGACAGAAACTAAAGACACCTACCCGCACTGTTCATTCTAATTTTCATTAGACTTGATTAAAGGGATTTTTAAATTAAAACAAATTTAAATTAAAATTTGAGAATAGTTGCTTTAAGCCATTCTACTCTCCAACGCTTGATCTGTAACAACAATGGGATTTATTCTTCATAATTGGAAAAATGTAATCAAGTTAATTCCTTTGTTAATTCATTCACACTTGATCTCATATCCATCCCTGCTGTGCATTAAAAGTTCAGGAACTTTAAGTAAGGAATCATATCCTTTTCCAAACTCCCTGTCAGGTCACCGATAATCTAAACTGTTGTCCCGCTTTTTACTTAACTGGTGTTTTAGAGGCGTGTAACTCATTAAAAACCGTAACAAAAAAACACAGATAACCAAGTCACGGGACATGTGGGATGTCAAATACCTCCATGTTATTTATCAATAATAACTTACAGTGACTTCAGTTTTTTGGTTTCTTTTTTTACTCAGTAACTTTTTGACCTCGGAGAAAAGAATGCGGCTAATTGTTGCTCCTAGCAGAGCTATTTAGAAAATGACGGGCCAGAAAGTCAGACCTTGAAAGTTAAAACATTTTGCATGCAATTTTCTAGAGAATTATCAGTGTTGGTTTGTCAGTTAAATTGGTTTGGAGTGGCCAGCATCTTCTACTGTTATTTCCGCTGTCCAATTGAGTTTGGGTAAAACACAGCAGCATGCTTCCCACCGTGTTCCTACACAGATGAAGGCAGGCTGTATTTGCTCTAGATTTTCTTCAGTATTTGTCAAACTGATGTTTGAAAAAAAAAAACACAGAGTGGACGTCTATCTCTGTTTTCTTAATCTCTCTTTTCCCATCCGCCATTAGATGTGAACTGTTTGCTCACCACCAAGAGGTCTCAGTCTTTCTCTCTGAGCCGCTGAGCTCTTAATTGCGTCTGATCGTCGACACTATCGGGCACACCACTGCTCCACTGGTAATAAGATATAGGGCCAGCCCTTGAGTATTGAAGTCTGTTTTATTAGTCCTCTTTCATGTTATTTTAGTCATGTGAACAAGAATTCACAGTGGCAGAGCTTATTAGGAAAGGCAGACTTGCACCCGTGTTATGCGCTGACACTGATTAGCAGAACTCGAGGGAAATCCCGTCTTAGCGTCGTCTAGAAGCAGAATTGATATGGCTCTATTTAAAGTGAACAGGGTAAGGATTTTGCTTTGAAAACCAAAGATATTACAGAAAGATGAGACAAGTACAAAAATGTGAAGTGACATACTGACATTGACTATGCTGACAGGAATGGATAGTTAGCATCTTTACTGTATATTTACCTCTGCAAGGAGGTTAGGTTTTGGCATAGTGTGCGTCCATGACATTCTTTCTTTCTGTAAACACAATACCTCAAAAAATTTGGATGAATTTTGATCAAATTGGTCGGGTTGTAGAGGTCCATTATGCCAACCTTGAAAGACCAAATCCATCAAAAAAATAGCCAGAAAATTCAGATTTATGGGGGGAACTGAGATGTTTATTAACCCTTATAACAAAATCCACAATTTGTTTGCTATATCAAGTTGTGTATAATATATTTTTATTATATATTTATTACATATTTTTTGTATCGCATTTGATACATTGGACATTTTTGGCAACTTTTTGTTAACAACAATGTTAATTTTAGACAAAAAAAATTTTTTTCTCCATAACATTTTGATACTTATGTATCAAAATGTTATGGGAATTCTAGATATAACGTTACTTTGGACTAGAGATGGCACGATACCACTTTTTTATGTCCGATACCGATACCAATATCATAAATTTGGATATCGGCCGATACCGATATGAATCCGATATAGTGTGTTTTTTAATAAATAAAACTGTTTTTTTAATATCTTGCTGCTTTTTGTATAAGTTCAAACTCAAGTTTTAAAAAAATAAAACACTAAAGCTATTCTGTTATACCTGTATGCAAAAAATACACTGCAGCCAAAATATTTCATAGTTCAGCAATACTGATCAATCTAATAAACTTAAACCTAGTCTATCCTCCCTATTCTGGTATATTAAAGAGTAAGCAACCTAACTAATAGGGTTCCAAACTCCCAGCAAAAAAAGTAAAAAAAATAGGGAACCACCCTCCACCTCATGATGCTTAATTGACGTAATCAACTTTAATTTGATGCAGTGTGAAAAAAATGCACAGAAATCAATTATTTTTCAAGAATAATTAAAGAGATTCAACATCTTTCTTCAACAGAATTGCAGACTGCACAGATGGTACCTTCCCAAAGGAAAAAGTACTATGGCTTACTAGGGTATATTAGACTTAGTAGTTACTATATACAGTCATGGACTTCTATACATTTTACATCAGATTAGAACTTTGGGTGTAAGATTCAGATAATTATTTATTAAAAGCTCGACATTTTAAATGAGAATAAGAAAGAAAAGTATGTCTTTGTGCCCCCTTTTCCCTGTTAATGCCCTATCGGCCCCCCTGGCTAAACTTTGCTAGATCTGCCCCTGCACACTTACCAGCCGTCAGCTACGTAGAAAAAGATCGTGGTGTAGAAAGTAATATTAAATAAATTCTAACAACAGATTATCAAGCTTAAACGTGCTGCTGTTGTTCAGCCGCTGGTTTCCTCTTTCTGGCGCAAAGTGGGCAATAAACAAACAAGAGAGACGGACTCGCGACAGAAAAGCCGATCAGCTGATCATTAATCAGTTTCACGATTAAAGTAGCAGCAGGAGAGGGAGGGAGAGAGGCAGTCGCTCCATATATCGGTTGTTAAGCTTAACGCTAGAATGCTTTACAAACATTCAGAGATGAACTTACACACTTGCTTTACTTCTCTCTGGGATAACTTTCTCGGTAAATGCCGGTTTGGTAGCGAGGCTACAAATACACACAGCTGCTCTATCACGTGATGCATACTGCTCTGACATGCTACGGTTATGAGCTGAGTTACGCCATGTCGCAAGTTTTGTGAGGTGCTTTTTTCATATTTAATGGATCGGATTACATTTTTTATTTCTCTTCAATATCCGATCCAGTATTTTAGGTCAGTATCAGACCGATACCGATACGTAATATCGGATCGGTCCATTTCTACTTTGGACCTCTGACCTCTTCTTCAAGGTCAAATAAGGTTAAACCTTCGTAAAATCTAAAATTCTACTGTGTTTGTTTATATTGAAAACATTTAGGGAATGATACTTTTGTATGGGGAATTGAAATATTATCCCACATTGGACCTCTGACCTCACTTTTAAATTTCACATCTGCCTTTCTTTGAAGCCAACCCCAAAATGTGTTACATAATATCATACTGTAGTATGACATTATATAATAAGGTGAGGTTATTCATGTCCTGTTATTTACAAATCAGTAGCTATTATCCACTACCTGCTCCTACGTAATGTTACATACAAAATATAAAAGCAAATACTGCTCAGAGGGAACTGCCTCGGCGGAGGAAGATTTGTCACAACTTTCAGAAAGTGAACTTCTGGTGTGGGTTTAAAAACTGTGGGTGGAGGTAGTGATGACAAAAAACATTTATTTATTTATTTTCAGTGTTTTGACCCACACTGAAAAATGTAAAGTCATAGCTGAGTTCTGTTCAAAGCTATCGGAGCTATTTTTTTCTGCACTGAAACTGATATGTCCTTTTTTAACAGCATGTTTCACTCAGTTTCATTGCTGAAGATTGTTCACAATGATGAAAGTGAAACCTTTCTGACCTCTACTTTTATAAATCAAATCGTTCAGGGAATGTAACCATGAAAAGCAAGATGCTCCGGCAGGCAGTTAAATGCTTACCACATCAAAGTGTGCAGAACTGCACTTTGATGCCTGTTTCCCCTGAGCATGCGAGGCTCCTTTGTGATAGCCTCCACGCAAATATACTGTACACAAACAGGAACTGCTAGCATCTCAAAGTGTTACTCAAGAACAGCAGCAGTTCAGATTTCTGCAATCATTTATCCAGATTTAAGGATTTTAGGTTATTTTAGGGTGCAGTTCTGGGTCACAGCACATGATCTTCATCAGTGGTTTCACCACATGTGATGGATAAACAGACCCGTGAGGACTTAAGACCCTGCTCTTCCATGTTGGCTTAATGGTTTAGCTTTAAAATTCATTTTTAATTTGGAAAAAGCTGTTTATGAAACATTCTCACGTTAAGGCCTGTTAAGTAGCTGCTCTCAATTTTATAGCCTGATCGTCATTAGCAGATGTATTCTGCATGACTTACATTTGATCTGTAATCCATTCAAACTGTGACTATAATCTACACTACAAAACACAAAATATTCTCTGCTAAAACGAAAGCCAATGTAAATGTTTTGCTTTCGGAACTTTAGAAAAATGTGTAAAATGATAATAATAGGGTTCGGCTAAGATAAGGGTACATGCATCAGTATTAGGTGTGGGGCCTGGTCTCCATGGGTTTAACCTCAGCTTTTCACTCAGGTCTGCCTGCTGCTAACAGCTGTAATGATCAGGTCCATCGCTGAACCTAAGCTCCAACATAATGGAATAATGATCAAGATACAAAAACCTCATCTATCAATCAATCCACTTAGCCCAGCACACGCAATTAGAGCTGGTATGTTTTTTCTCCTGCCCGCCCTGCTTGTCTATAAGAGGGAATTTCCAGATGTTCATCATAAAGAACTGTTGTTAAGCAATGTTTTTCCTAGAGCCCACCCCCCAGCCTCACATACACACACTCTTTCTCAATAAAAACAATTTGTGCTGTTAGGCTAGAGCACCAGTAAGCATGACCACACAGAGGAGAGCACCACGCTGGTAACTTGGATCACACACATCAACAGCAACTTTTAAAGCCCACATTTATGTGAATTCTTTTGATTTTATTATTACTTTGAATTCTGCTACCAGGGTTCATGTGTGTGCACATATTAGCTCTGCTTATGCAACTACTAGTTTCCTTAAATATTGTACTTTCATGTTGATTAGTGTTGTGTGCCTCACAGTTAACTCTATTACTATGTGATTACTTGAAGAGTAAGCCCTGTTTAACTAGTCACTTGACTTCCTCAGAGCTAAACAGCCAGGGATTGAACCACCAGCCTTCTGATTAATAGATGAGTAACCCAGAAAACAAGCTTCCTGGATATGTCACGCAGGTTTGCGGTCTAACGTTTCACCCGAGCTCTGGCAGTCGTGTTTGTGTGTCCGAGACTCGGCAGTTGGCACACTAACACCCTTGCTATCTCTCTGGCCCTACACAACCCCCCTATTTAGAATTTAAGATAGCCCAGAACAATCTCACACCCAGCGAGGAGTTAACACGTTACAGGAAGGCCATATCATGCTGTGAAAAAATAAGGGAAAGCCTAAAACCAGCATTGCAAACCCGTGCTGAGATGTGTTTCTTTCAACCAGATCTCTGACATTGATTGATTGTCGCCTTTTAGGGCTTCTTAGTCATGCTACTGCATGACTTTGTAGGGATTAGTGCTGTGTAATGTTGTGCAAGTAGTGAAGCAAGGTTTAGTGGCAACATGGTTAAAGTAAATACCATAAGCAATGGGATTTGCCATTGTATTTGAACAATACCAACCTTAAAGTTATGTGGCTTGGTTGTTAATGTGGAATAGATTGATGCGTGATCTGATATTGTCACGTTGGTGTTGTTCCCATATCACAGTAATATAGGTCCAAGATCAACGTCGCACTGACCAAAGATGTTATCTGAGCATTCAGTTAGCATTAGCCAAGAAGCTAGCTAATACTAATACATTAGTAGCATAAATTTAGCTAACAGCAAACCTAAATAGACAATATTTTTTATTATATTCCATGAATTAATAAAGAAAACACTTGAAAGCTGCTACCGGTTACAGAAGAGTTTGATATAAATAAAGGCATGTTTTTCTTTTCTTCCCACATTGCAAAACAACGTGATTGGTCAGTTTCACTTAAAGATACAAAAAAGAAAAATGACTTTTGTGCTGCCTTATGTGCATGCTACAAAGTCTCTAAATGATATAGCGATAGCCACACCAACCTCCTATTCACTGTGGTTCCTTGGACCAGAGGCCGGGAAATGGCAGACCACACTGCTTGATCCAGATGGTTACACCGCCCGGAGCTACACACCCTGGTAACCGCAAATGGACTGAGCTTGCTTATAATAAATTGGCGGAATTGGGTCGGTGCAGTGACTTTAAGAGAGAATGATTATCCAACTGGGCTTTTGTCAGGATGTGGTGTTTCACTACCATTCTCTCACTTTCTTCTTGTTGTATTTGCCCATTAGCAATCTTAATGTCTTCCACATGTCTGTTTGTGTACAGCTCGACTGTTCTCTTAAAACGGTTCCCTATGTGGTGGCCTCCAAGCATACTATCAAGAGAAGCATGGGCGGTAAAGCCATATGTTAGTGCTGGCCCATCATCGCAACCTGCTTTGATATCTCAAAGGTTTGTGACCAGCTCTGAACCAAGAAATATTACACCTCGGCTGTCTTGCTCGACTCCCACCCAGCTGCTTTCCTCGTCCTAGTTTTTTTTTTTTTTTGATAGCTGCAAATAATTTTCATAATTACATCCCGCCGGCTCTCATGTTTTAACAGGTGGAGAATTTTTGTTTCCTCCTGCTTTGTCTGTGACACCACCAAGGAAGCAGGGGAAAGATAAAAACGTGCCATATTGACATCATTTTTCACATTATTGGATAAAAACAAACACGGACATCTCTTTGATTTGATTTCAACAAATGTCATGTTTTATATGGCATTATATTCCAGGTCTAACATGAAATAATCTGATTCCCCTTCCCTGGATAATGGCATTAGCCTGACTGATTTTCTCTCCTGGCTATTTCTCATGCATTTCTCTTGGCATGGCGTCATCCACGTCAACCCTTCGGTTTGAGACTGAAGAGTGTAGCACCGCAGGATTCCTCCTCACTTCCTTTCAAATCACATTAATAACTTTCAGAGTGCGTGACTAATTATTTTCTCACTACCACATTCGACTCCAGTAAAATTATTTTTCTTTTCCACCTCTCAGTTCATCTGATATTGGTTTATGTGCTCTACAGTTTCTGAGCCCAGGAAACATGTTGTTGCAGCGAAACCTGAAACATATGAGTCCAATTCACTTCGCCCACGTGGAATACTATTATGTTTTTAAGACTCGGAGGGCTTGAGAAAAAGACTTGCTGTTGACGCTGAGTGAAATGTAATTGCGCTGTTATTGCAGCTGTCCAAGTGAGGAGAAAAGCAGTCATTTCAGGAACAGAAGACGTTTCCAAGAAGACGTTTTTGCTGACAGCTTTTCATTCCACCAGCGCACCTTTACCCCATTGATTAATTCCAGAATTGTTCTCGTCGGTCAGATATTGCTGTATTATCAGAAGTGTTTGGCTTCACAGAGATACACTCGCAGCGTCTATTGATACCCCCCCAAAGGGCACCTTAATACCCCATATTTAGCATGTTTAGACACTTGCTTGTTACTGTAATGTACATATTTATAATACCCATATATCATTCTCTATATGTCTACATGCTGTCAATACAAATAAAGGCAGTAAGAAGAGCTGATTATACTACTATTAACACTTTGACCTTCAGATACCTCGAACTTGAAATAGAGGTCAAAGGTTATATGTGATATGATATTTTAAACCTTTATACAGTACTTAATATATGTTGATATTATGTTTGATAGTTTCAAGGTTTTGGTGATCTTTTGATCAATAAATCCTTCAGTTCACCTGGAAGACCTTGGTTAATGTAAGCCAAATTTTAATGAATTGTTAACATGACCGCACTCTACACCCTGACCAAGTTTGATCAGAAATCATTTGAGACTTTTTGTGACTGAATTGCAAGCACGCACGCAAATGCTACCAAAAACATAACCTCCTTGATGGAGATAACAATGGGAAGGTATCATTTTGTGGCAAATAGGGCTAATGTTGTAAATTGGGGAATTTTAAACTCAAACCCACAATCGTTTCTTCAGCCTAACCACACAGCGAAAAGTACGTAAAACGCAAGTGCAAACAAAATTAATCAGTGAATAGTTTTAATAATGACAAATCCCAAATGGGAGCCTTGCCGCAGTGTTCTGGCTGACAAATGTCACTACATCTTAGAGGTGGCTGTAGCTCAGGTCATCTGTTGGAAGGTTGGTTCAATTCCTGGCTTCCCCTAGTCTGCATGCCAAATATCCTTGGGCAAGATATTAACCCCAAATTGCTCTCCGATGCATCCATCGGAGTGTGAATGTGTGTGAATGTTACTTAGAAAGCACTTAGAACAATGTGCTTGTGCAAATGGGTGTGAATGGGTGAATGCACAAGTTGTGTAAAGCACTTTGAGTGCTCAGAAGAGTAGAAAAGCGCTATATAAGAACCAGTCCATTTACCATTTACATCCACATCTGGCTGTCTGCATCCACAGACACCCTTTCAACCATTAAATGCAGATTTCACATTAAATGCACATTACTGTAGCTGGTGTGTCAAAAGCATGGACACCAAAAGACACCTTGTACTGTATGTACCTTTGCAACACCACCATCTGATTGAATGGCAGTATTTGACATCCTGTGTTTACTGCAAATCAGAGGACAAAGTGCATTAAACTGTGAGTTTAGCTACGTTCTGCCAGCTCTACAAATCCAAAGACTGTGAAGAAGCTGCTCAGGTTTAGAAATCAAATTTGGGTAAATTGTGAGTTATTAAGTGGTTAATTTATTCACACAAGCCATCCACCACTACTTGCCTTCCACAATAAAGCCTGAGCCTTATGAATGCTGACAAGTGGTCAAGCCACGCCTGCAACACCTCTTCAGCTTGCTTCTGTGTAATTGGCTTGTCTCGTTCTTTCATAAGCCAGCTCGTTAGCAGCATGCTGGTGCTGAGGGAGATGATATCTCCATGTCAACCTCACAGATGATCAGACGGCAAACACACATGCACACTGGTACAGGTTAGCAGTGTGTTGTCATATGCATATGAGCGGAATGAAGCCATAGCTGGAAATGCTCGTCTATAATTTATCTCTTCAGCACACTAGTGGTGGGCTAAACTGATCCAAACTGTAGCTATCAAGACCTGCAGCTCACACAAATAAGCTCCATCGCAAAATGTTTAATGCATACTAAAGAGAAAAGTCATATCAACCATGTGGCCAGTGCAGTTTGTTTGAAAAGTTAAGAGAACAGGATTCTTTGTTTGTTTGTTTTAATCACAGCATTCTTTAAAAGCAGTTCTCCTTTCTTAATGTGTGGTTGATATGGACCACAGTTCATTTAGTACTTTATTATCTGTGTACCAGGCAACACAGATCCCTTAAACAAGCCATTCAAAAGGTACCTAGGGTTAAATGGACTAGCTAAACACACTTAGGGCTCTACTACCTTTAAGACTACAATATAAAATAAATCACTAGCCAAGAATCGCTGAAGCTGCAAACAACCAGCATGTGCCACTTTCCCACGAATAAGAACTCGTGTGAACAATTTAAGTTCAATTCATCTTTTATCAAAACAATAATTTTCTTTTCTCTTATATGGACTGGTTCTTATAATGCGCTTTTCTACTCTATCCTGAGCACTCAAAGTGCTTTACACAACACTTTTTTTCAACTGTTTCTGAGTGCTTCCTAACTAACATCCACACACTGTATGCATGCTATAGTCCGATGGATGCATTGGAGAGCAACATGGGGTTAGTACAACATGCACTGAAAGGCTTAAATGCTTGCCTTTGGTCCTCTCTTTGTTACTGTGTATTCACTGTGTCTGTGCTAACTGTATTTGTGGGTTTAACAGGCCAGCAATGGGACGGAGACATCAAGTGGACGCCATTCTGTAACGGTTGAGACTCAGGTCCAGAAACAGCAGCAAGAGGACAGAGATGATTTCCCACAAGCACAGAGACAGTACAATTCCCTGCCACGGTGAGACATCCTTCCTTCCTTTTCTTTCTTTCTTCAAACTGTCCATGCATCCATGCGGCTGCGTTCACCCCTTTGACTTATCACGTCCTCCCTGCCCTTTCTCAACCCCTTCATTTGACTTTTTTTGATTTCCATCAATTTCTTTTCCTCACATGTTTGCCTTCCCCCCCACCTCCCCCCTCCCTCACTTATCTCTTTGGCTTCCCTCAAAGTCAATCACCACAAAGCCACTTTCAACTAATCTCCAGACATTTGAACGATTCTTAGCAAACTCTTTGAATGAAATCATTTAATGTGATCGCTTAGAATTATTTGACTGATATTCAACTTCATTAAGTCAATGCTGACCTGAAGAAAGCGGTGACTTTGTCCCAAGCCCCCCTCTCCAATAACAGCTCCAATATCACATTATTTTTTCTAAAGGCTATTTTTTCCCCCTACAATCTCTTGCCTCGCACAGTTTGCCATTAGGAGCTACAAGCACTGCTCTTCATCTTCTCCATCTTCTTGTTTCGATTCTTTTTTGCATATTTGTCAAAGAGATGCCAATAAAGCTTACCATATCTTACATCTTGAGCCTTTTTTGTGGGAGGGGGTGGTTTAGTATCAATATTTGCCATTTCTGCCAGCAATCCGTTAAATGTCTTTACTGAAGTTTTTAATCTCATGGCAGTAGGTGCAAATTACAAAGTTAACCACTGCTGCTAGGGGAAAGAAAGTCGCATATGAAGCTTAATATCCTGGAAGAAAAGCTCCCCAAGGCAATAATTCTGTCATTTGACTGACTGACACATTATTGTTGAATATTTTCACACTGAAAACAATCCATTGTGAGGGTTTTTTTGCATTGTGAAATGTATTATATGTTCAAAAATGCTAAGAGCAAAGTCAAGATTTATTTCACTTTTGCAGCTTGCCAATTTAAACAAAGACGGAGCCCTTAATATATGTGTGTGTGTGTGTGTGTGTGTGTGTGTGTGTGTGTGTGTGTGCGTGCGTGGTCTTTTCATTTTCTTTGCCAGTTCTCGTCTATGCTGTAACGCACAAGCACCAATCACTTCTTCATATTCATCCCCTTTTGTGTTATGTTGCCTCAAAACACAGTTGGGTCGATGAAAACGTGTTCGTGTCTGTGGATATGGATTTGTGGTCCACACGGACACATAATCAATTTGGTCTGTATAAGGCAGACTGATCTATGCATTCCCCTCATATGTGTTATCTGCTTGCATCTCATGTGGTGTGACAGTTGAGCTGGGACCTTCTCTCCCAGTGAGTTGCTTCTCTTGGGAAAGTTCATGTCTCCGGCCAAGCAGCCAAGCGAGGATGGCCTTTGATATGCATTCCTTTCATAATCTCATAGTGGCTTCGGGCTAAGAGCCACATGAGCTCAGGCTTGATGCTTGACCCTGGCTGAGGCTTTTCGGGGCTTGGTGTGTCGGCATGGCTTCTCATTAAAGAGCTAGTCTTACATCCCCAGATTAATAATCACAATGCCTTCTAATGTCAGCCACCTCTCTTATTGGAACCTCTTCATCTTTTCCTCTTCCAAAGCAGGAAGTCTGAGCAGTCAGCCATTCAGCAGAAAAGGGAACATTCCCTCACCAAAAAACACCCCAGAAGCTTCCAGAGGAAACCATGGTAGCTGGTTATCTGATGACGGCCAGGCTTAGCTCGCTGTCTGGGATGTGAGGATTGGAAGAACACTAATGAAGGCTTGTTGTTGGAGCAGGATTAGCAGTGACAGGCAACGGAGGTCGAGAGTGACTGGGAGAGGAACGAGTGTTTTAGTAGGAAGGAGAGACCACTGATTAGCCCGAAAGAGATGTACACACACACACAAGCACACGCATGAATGCAGTGAATGTCGAGATAAGGTTCTTAACTGCGGGCTGAGTGAACTGCCAGTAGCTCTTTCATCTAGCCGTGCAACTATCGCATTCCCAGCCAAAAGAATATTGTTCCAAGTTAGAAAGAAAACATTATTCCAGGTTTGTAGACAATTTATTTATACAATATAGAAAATGATTGTTGCATTACACATTAGATGCTTTTGGGTGCATGTGTGCGTGCGTGCATGTGTGGAAGCTTTCTCCTACTTCTCATAAACTCTGATTCTTCCCAGCTGTTTTAAAGAAACACACAGCGGCCACAAATGTTCCTGCGAGCCAACTTCCTGGGTTTGTTTGTTATTTTCTGTCATTCTAAATTTACCCCACTCTTTGGCATGATGTATTTTCCCATCCCCTCCCGCTGTACATGTAACTAATCTACTTTGTGATATATTTTGGCAAAGGAGTAGAGGTGATAAGAGAAGTAGATCCCTTGACGCATCAATCACTATTACATTCCTGTGGAGCAACGCAATCTCTCTGCTCTCATCTCTCCGCTTCTGACTTCCCCCTAAAACTTCTGTGCTTTTAAAACCTAAAAGGTCATTCTGGAAACGCAGGTTGCTTCCTCGTGCAACAGGCGTTCCTGTGCTTCTAAACAAGCAACTCCCTCATGAGCGGTGCTGGCTGCTCTGTGAGCCAAGCCAGGGTGTAAGTGCGTGGCGGCTCGCCCAGACGGTGAGGTCCATGTATGGAGCATGTGGTGAGGCTCTCTGCAGTCTGTCCCTACATCTGCCCCTGTACTTGTGCATACTAGCAACCAAATGGCGGAACAAGAGGATGTGTTTGTGTTGCACATGTTCGTAACAGAAATGCATGCACAAAAAAACTCACAAGCTCACAAGAGCCCACATACCCCACGTTTACAGGGCCGTGTGCTTTAGCCCTTCCCCTCCCTTTAGTCATTGTGAACCGCAAGGGCTTTCATTAGAAATGCTGAAATTCTGGGATTCTCATAACAGTTTCACTATGATGATGATAGAAAGAAAATATTTCTAGCAATGGAAAGTTATCAAGAAAGAGGCACTGTGTTTTGTAGCATTTGCTTTAAATCTGTGTGCCCATGATGGCAGCCCTGGCATAGGAACAAACTGTATAGTGTTTCTACTTGCAGTGGAATTCCCTTATTGAAATCCCCACTTCAACATTTATTTTTAAAATGTTTATTATGAAACAGAATGGTATTTCAATAAAAGAAAGAAGAAATAGAAAAAAAAACACAACAGAAGGTCAAAAAACCCACAAAGGAAGTTGAATAAAATAGAACAGAAGTAGAAAAAAACAACTCTCACAAACACAACTGTAGTGTTTCTGGTGAGACATTAATGCACAAGTGACAAAAACATGTGAAGGATTGCACCGAGACATGTTTAAAAGGATTCATCAGTGCTATCAGAGAAAAAAATATCACATGATTCATGTAATACGTTTACTGTTAGCTTGTCAGTTCTGTAGCTGTTCTATCACGTTAATATCTCACCAAAAACACTTTCGTTGTGTTTTCTGTGTGTGTTTTGGTTTGTTTTTTTTTGGGGGGGGGGGTTTGCTGAAGTTTTCCTTTGTATTTTATTTTACTTCCTTTGTAGTTTTTTTTTTTTTATTGCTGTCACCCCTTGAGTCGGCACCCAAGCCGGTGAATGCATTAACCCAAGAAGGAAGTCACCTAGGATCAAATTGATACCATAGCTACATCGACTAAACCTCTCTGACAATTTTGAATTTTGAAAAGGAAAAACACAGCGTTTTGAAAACGCTCCCAAAAATGCATACATTTCAAAACAGAGCTGCCCCGTCGCAGTGTGGACACTCGAAAATGCAGACTTTCTAATAGCGGAGGGCATTATACAGCAGTTGTTTAGATTGCTCTCAATTTTGACAGCCCTAAAAATGATTAATATCAGTTTGTACATGCTCCAGATAGCTTTTCTTCAAATTCTTTAATTCTCACTCGCTTTTGCGCATGCGCAGGACTGTAACATTTTGGGTTGTTTCAATATGGACGCGCAACTCTGTGAAAACAACTGAAAACGCTAGTGTGGACACCGTTTTCTTTTTTTTTTCTTTTTTTTCCTTTAAGCGAAGGACAGTGCGTTTATTTACAGTGAACACATACACCAAGTGGCTATATACAACGTGCAGGGGAAACGGATCCGGGTCGCCAGGGTCCGTGGGAAACAGGGTTGGGAGAAGGGTGTTCCACACTTTCTGTACAAAAACGTTCCCCCTCAATCACTCCTCTCCGCATCGGGTTCCAAAAACGATACTGATAGCTCAACGATCCAGCGAAGACTAGTGCAGACTCGCCATCTAAGTAGTGCAGTAATCAGCTGGGATCAGCGGCCGGTGTGGTGATGAGCAGGTGTGTGGGCCAGCAGCGGGAGCCCGCAGTGAGCATCGCCGTGGCGAGAGAGAGAGAGAGTGAGAGAGAGAGAGAGCGAGAGAGAGAGAGCAAACAAACCACAAACATATTGCCCAATAGAGGATTGACCAGCGGGGCACAGGGACCATGACAGAATGTGTATTTTTTTTTATTTTACCGCAAGCAAAAAGTACTCCACCACAGATTTTCAAATTCTTATCCTACCTTATACTTTTCTTTGCAAATATTTCATTCATTAAACTGCAGTCATGCTTTGGGACCCTATCTGCGATGTTTAAGGGAGCTCTGAAGAAATGTTATGGTTGCAGCTTTTAGGCTTTTTGCATTTGATACATAGGGGCACAACAGTCCTATGTGAAAAGGTCAGTCCATCACAAACCATCATGTTCCCTGATGTTGTCTCCAAGACTTGAAAATATGCTGCCTGTTATTTATTTATTTATTTTTGTCCTGTGGCATTTTGGGATGATTTAAATATTAAGTACAAAAGTTGTCTAAATGGTGCTTAAAATAACATTTCACCATTTGATTTTTGTTTGATTGCAAGAGGAAAGAACAGACAGAGACTGCACAAGTAAATGCTATTTTAAATAAAGATATTAAAATACATACATACATATATATTTATAAATTCACCTGTTATGTTTATCATCCAAACTTGTTTATATTAAGTGTTTAATTACCCTTTTAAAGTCACACTGACAGCAGCAATCTAACATGATCCTAAACATTTTTCATTTAAAATTAAAATAACAAAATGCCATCAACAATCTTTTTTCTTAAATTGCTCCCTGATTTTTGTTATATGCAACTGTACCCAAGTCAGCATCTGACTACAATAAATGCTTAATTGAAAAGGGAATGCCACTATAATATATACACTCAACAAAAATATAAATGCAACACCTTTGTTACTGCTCCCATTCCCCATGGGATGGACGTAGAGACCTAAAATTCAGTCCAGATACACAATATAACCATCCCCCCCAAACAGTGGTCACAAATCAGTCCAAATGTGTGGTAGTGGGCACATCTGCTATATTGAGATAATCCATCCCACCTCACAGGTGTGCCACATCAGGATGCTGATCTGACATCATGAGTAGTGCACAGGTGTACCTCAGACTGCCCACAACAAAAGGCCACCCTGGAATGTGCAGTTTTGTCTCACAGCAAAATGCCACAGATGCCACAAGCAATGAGGGAGCGTGCAATTGGCATGCTGACAGCAGGAATGTCAACCAGATCTGTCGCCCGTGCATTGAATGTTCATTTCTCAACCATAAGCCGTCTCCACAGGCGTTTCAGAGAATATGGCAGCACATCCAACCGGCCTCACAACCGCAGACCTCGTGTAACCACACCAGCCCAGGACCTCCACATCCAGCAGGTTCACCTCCAAGATCGTCTGAGACCAGCCACCCAGACAGCTGCTGGAACAATTGGTTTGCACAACCAAACAATTTCTGCACAAACTGTCAGAAACCGTCTCAGGGACGCTCAACTGCATGCCCGTCGTCCTCATCGGGGTCTTGACCTGACTCCAGCTCGTCGCCGTAACAGACTTGTGTGGGCAAATGCTCACATTCGATGGCGTCTGGCACGTTGGAGAGGTGTGCGCTTCACGGATGAATCATGGTTCACATTGTTCAGGGCAGATGGCAGCTGAGAATGTCCCAGTTCTTGCATGGCCAGCATACTCACCGGACATGTCACCCATTGAGCATGTTCGGGATGTGCTTGACCGGCGTATACGACAGCGCGTACCAGTTCCCACGAATATCCAACAACCTCGCACAGCCATTGAAGTGGAGTGGACCAACATTCCACAGGCCACAATTGACAATCTGATAGACTCCATGTGACCATGTGTTGCACCGCATGAGGCAAATGGTGGTCACACCAGATACTGACCAGTTCTGGGTCCCCAGACCCCCAATAGCACAAAAAACTGCACATTCCAGGGTGGCCTTTTGTTGTGGGCAGTCTGAGGTACACCTGTGCACTACTGATGATGTCAGATCAGCATCCTGATGTGGCACACCTGTGAGGTGGGATGGATTATCTCAATATAGCAGATGTGCCCACTACCACACATTTGGACTGATTTGTGACCACTGTTTGGGAGGGATGGTTATATTGTGTATCTGGAATGAATTTTAGGTCTCTACGTCCATCCCATGGGGAATGGGAGCAGTAACAAAGGTGTTGCGTTTATATTTTTGTTGAGTGTATATATATATATATATATATATATATATATATATATAAAAAAACACCCAGCACGCCCCTGCGGGCGGTTTATCCTTCATGCTCGGGTCCTCTACCAGAGGCCTGGGAGCTTGAGGGTCCTGCGCAGTATCTTAGCTGTTCCCAGGACTGCGCTCTTCTGGACAGAGATCTCCGATGTTGTTCCCGGGATCTGCTGGAGCCACTCGCCTAGCTTGGGAGTCACCGCACCTAGTGCTCCGATTACCACGGGGACCACCATTACCTTCACCCTCCACATCCTCTCGAGCTCTTCTCTGAGCCCTTGGTATTTCACCAGCTTCTCGTGTTCCTTCTTCCTGATATTGCTGTCATTCGGAACCGCTACATCGATCACTACGGCCGTCTTCTTCTGTTTGTCTACCACCACTATGTCCGGTTGGTTAGCCACCACCATTTTGTCCGTCTGTATCTGGAAGTCCCACAGGATCTTAGCTCGGTCATTCTCCACCACCCTTGGGGGCATTTCCCATTTTGACCTCGGGACTTCCAGGTTATACTCGGCACAGATGTTCCTGTACACTATGCCGGCCACTTGGTTATGGCGTTCCATGTATGCCAAGTGGCCGGCATAGTGTACAGGAACATCTGTGTATATATATATATATATATATATATATATATATATATATATATACATATATTTTTATTTTTATTTATTTATTTATTTTTTTGGTGTCCCGTTTGGATTTTTAGCCATCAGAATTGTTGTCTTAAGGCCAAGAAAGATGCCTGGACACCGTTTTCAAATCTATCCGGGCTAGTGTGGACGTAGCCTCAGTTGCACTGCGTTTGAACACTCAGGGCCATCGTACATATTCCACTGCCAATATATCTGCCTATATATATTTACCATGCTTATATTCAAAAGTGCTTTCTTACCAAATGCTGGACTGACTTGGCTGGACATGTGTCACCACTTCCATCAAAACTTTAAATGGGCATATTTTTGAATGGAGTAAAATTCATCAGTTTCATCTAGTTGATTGTGCAATTAAAAACCATGGTTGTTGGGTTTTGTTTTGTTTTTTCAGTTTGTACAAATTGAGAAATGAGTCCCACTTCCCTCAATTGTAAAACCACACAGTTGTGTCTTCTGCCTGTTCCTCACAGCCTCCCTGGAATGCAGGTGTTCTGGCCTAAAAGCATACCGGGCCCCTGTCTCCCTCTGCAGTCTTGTGCCTTGTACTCAAAAGCCTTTTAAGCACACAATGGGTCAGTGAGGTGTGAATGGGATCTCTCTTAGCACCCCTGATGCAAAAGACACTGTCACAGATATTCCATCCCACGTCTGCTCTAATGGATTCTAATAGCCAAAGACCCTGCAGATTTCAATGACAGCTGTCCAGGTGAAAGGGGAGCACGTGTGGTGGGAAGCATGCATGGATGATAGCTCTTTTGTTTAAATTTTGTTTCTAACAAAAGATACGTCCATAAATCTTTGGCCGGCCTGTCAGTGCATGGGCTGACAGGCAAGTCGAAGATGAGTAGAAGCCAGATAACTCTCTGAGGCCTACCATTATTCTGTCTGGTCTGTAAGTGCACCCATCTGCATCCCCAATACCAAGTTAAATGGATGAAAGCCGGCATTTTCTCAGCGAGGTTTTAACATTTATGTTTGTTTACAATGTGGAAATAATAGTCCTGCACGCGTTTCATGCTTCCGATATTTATTTCCTGCCTCTTTCATGTCTCGTTTCTTTTTTCTTTTATGTTACTGGATTCAGTCTAATCACGCAGGAGCCTAAAACAGACCCCTCTGCACCATTGATGTTGCTTTCAGTATTTTAAGTGAATGCCACGTCCTGCTTTTAGCTCTCACACAAATGTGAAAATGATCCCGTTCTCCGCTGAAGTGCAGTTCCTTTTGAATTCCCCTTGAATACTGCTGACCCAGGGGGCTTTTTTTTTTAAACAGAATCAAATAAAATCCACCTCTGTTCGCTTTAGATTTAATTGCTGCTTAAGGTGACTGAGAAAACAGTGCAATTGACCCTCCTACCTGTTTCTGTGTGTTTAGGCAACCTCGCAAGAACAACAGTGCGGCGTCCCAGGACTCGTGGGATAAGATGTACGTGCCAGCAGAGGGATTTCAGCCATCCAAGGAAAATCCTCGCTACTCCGGGGGCCAGGGGTCACGTAACGGCTACCTGGGAACACCCAGTATTAACGCCCGCGTCTTCCTCGAGACCCAGGAGTTGCTGAGGCAGGAGGAAAGGCGTCGAGAGCAGGAGGCCAGCAAAACCAGGCCGCCTCCTGCACAGGAAACCCCCAGCGGCATCACCTTTGACCAGAACAGAGACAGCACTCAAGCCACTGGCTCTGCCATAGCTCGGGCCCTCTCAAAACCCAAGGGGCCCTACAGACAGGACGTGCCCCCATCACCGTCCCAAATTGCCAAGCTCAGCAGGCATCAGAGTTCAGTGAAGGGAAGGCTGTTTTATTCCTGAGAGGGTGAAAAGGAAGAATATGGATGTCTTTAAGGAGATGAGGACTGATCCTAACAAGCATTTACAGGGAAAAAAAAACAAAAACAAGATTTGTGGGATTTTTTTAAAATAAAAATATGAAATATAAAGATTTTTATAGGACTGCTGTAAAAAATGTTTATATTTAAAGAAAGATTTTTTTTTTAATTAAGAACCGTGATCCTTTTTAAGCTGTTTTATAGTCCAGCATTGTGATCATTCATACCTTGTATGTTTATCCTTTAAGTGCCTTTAACGTCATTTGATTGTTTGGTGTTTTTGACTCGTGATCTGCTGTTTTGACCCATCTAACACACCCGGAAAAAGCTGCCATCACAACAGAGCACTGTTTGAGGGGATCTCAGCAGCGCTGCACCTAAACAGTCGTAACCTAATGGGCAAGTCTCAGTCCAGACATGCTTTTTCTACCACGCATCTGCTAGACCTCAGTCGATACCACGCTTGTGTGAATGAGGCTTATTTTTGATGTTCATGGCGACTTTAACTGTGTGTGTGTGTGTGTGTGTGTGTGTGTATTTGAGAGAGAGAAGGTGACAGAGTGCTGGCAGGAGCTGACATGTAGTGGGAGAGTGTGGAGGTTAAAAAGCTTGTGTGAACTGTGGAGTCAGAGCTTGGGTTTTGGGCATGAGCACCCATCCCCCTCACTTCAGGGAAATGTCCCTTTTGGTTTCAGATACAGGACTTACTCAAAGTCTGTATCCTCTTTCCAACCCCCTCTTGTATTCAGTATGATAATCCTAAATTCTCTCTTCCCTTCTGCTGGCTGCTTTATCAGTCCCCCCTCCCCCCTCTCTCACATTGTCGCCATCAATATACAGCACTCTCAGTGGAGGAAAACGGCTTTAGATCTTCTTTATTTCTGCTCCGCTCCACCCACTCAGGGAATCCAGCAGTACAAATGGGGTCAGGTCTGGGTTATTAATTAATGTACGTCATTAAAAATAAATGCACACCTTCGTTTGTGTTTGTTCTCACGTACGGTGAGGAGATACAAAATGGCAACCTTGGCGGCGTGCCGCTTGGCCCCTGGCCTCGCCTGGAGTGATTTGGCCGTAACCGAAGCCTGCTGGCCTTTAGGTGTCTGAGCTGTTCTTCGCTGAATATTTCATCAGGGCAGTTACATGGGAAACTGCATCAGCTCTGCTGTGGGTGGCCTTGGTGTAGTGCTGCATATCCATGGGGCAGATACAATGGAGCTGATTTTGTTTACCTTCATGATTATTTCCATTATTTCCAAACAAGAATTCACTCTTCTGGAGTTGAGGACCTGATTTGCTATGTGAGGCCAATTTTTTTTTCTTAAGGAGAAAAGTGCAGATTACATTTGAGTTACAGTTTAGATTTAGATCAGGTTCGGAAAAATGACTTGGATATATGTTTATATGCACTAAAAAAAACAGGTTATGCTTTCAACTTGAAACTGAGGTGTAAATGTGATCAGGCTGGTGATCAGACTTCTCCTTTGCTACATTACACAACGGTCTTTTGTAACTGTTGTGGTATTACAATATGCTGTTTCATGGTGAATGTGCTCAACAAGCAGATCTCCAGCATTGTCATATGACACATGTAGACCTCTGGTGGTTTCTTTGTGTCAACTTCAGTCACGCTTGGATGGATTTATTTTGAACACCAAGGATGTATCTAACAAGCGAACTCCTTGATTCTCAACTCTGAGATCAGGCACATGTAATAAGAAACCCAGCGAGACATCTGCATGACCAAGAAGTCTGTTAAAAGCTAGCTTGACAAATCAGGTCTCTCTAATTCCATGTTCCAGCCATAGACAAATCAGCCTACCACAGACAGCAGGCCGAAGCTTTGTTGCTTAAAAAAAATGCATTCGATATAATACACTGACTGGAGTTCTCACAGAATGAATTGCACTTTTCTCTTTTGTCCCCTTTGTGATCATTCAAATGAATTTGCTTCGCTAAACCTCTGTTATTTCCTGAGCCCCGGGTTAAGCGCCGAGTCTGGGATTATACTTCTTTGGGAACACACACACGGACAGCTGCGGCCACCACCGAGGCCTTGTTCTTCCTATAACGCTGCTTTCTGGTCCGTACAGAGTTCTCTCGGAGGACACTGCAGTGCGCTGGCAGCACATACAGCAGATCTCTCCACCGTGGCCTACTTAAGCACGCTGAAAATATAACAGCATAAGACTAGAATTAGGATTAAGATAAAACTCCAGGCTACAGTTTCACAGTCGCTGGTGAGATTATCGATTACGGTCCTCACAAGCAGCAAAAAAAAAAAGTATCCTCACACATTGAAAGGAGAGCATGAGTAAGCTTGTTTCGCTACCAATTTTTGCATCGTGCTTGTATGTAGGTGGCCATGTGGTTAAGTGTCTGTGAATGCTGCCAGTAAATAGATTCTCCAATATGTCTCTGAATATGTCTTGGCAGCCATATGAACCACTCTGCTGCCGAGTGGGAGAAGAGCAGAGGAGTAGGAGGGAGAGAAGATGGGAGGCCTGACCTTGCAGATGATTCAGTCAATGGAGTAATCACAACTATTCCTCTGAGTCCGCACTACAAACGAGAGGTTACTGACGAGGCGGCGCTCACTTTTGCTGTCTCTTCTTCTTATTCTCCACATTTATCTCCTCCTTCTGTCTGTCAGTTTGCATCTTTTTTTTTTTTTTTTGCCTGGGCAGAATTGTTGGATCTGGTTGTGTAGATGAAAGTGGTGGTTGCTGTTGTTGTTGGTGGTGGTGTGTGTGTGTTTGCATGGGCGTGCATGTGTTTATGTAAAGGAACTTTGACACAGCAGCTGTTTTAACCAACGTGTCCGTGTTTCATGTCTCATGAACTGTAGAGGCGCCCGTGATATCTAATGATTTTATTCCCCATCTCTCCTATGCAAATTAGATGATATCCCATAATGCACATTTATTATTTGTGTTGTGTAATTAATGTTTGTTCTCCATCTCTGTGACATATGGATATTTTTTCCCCCCATAAAGCTATTATTTCGGGAGATTTTTTTAAAGTCCTGGGATAAATGAGAAAGATATTGCCATATTTTCATTGTGTTTTTACAGCCTTCCTTTATTGTGTTTTATTATCCACAACATGGTACTATGGTAGTGAAAAAAAAGAAAAAAAATTATTAATATGTAAGCACTGTGCAATTTTCCTTTATACAACAGTGTGTCATTAAGAAATGTTTCTGCTGTTCTCTGTACATATGATATGAACCATTTTTTCAGCGAATAAATTGAGGGTAGTTTCAGTCCTTGTAACAGTAATTTCCCTTGATTGCTTTGCTTTAACATTCACAAATTGTTCCTCTCCTTGATAACGCCAGCTAAGGGAAGTAATGAATAACTTATTCTTGCTGCTGCCATACCGGATATGTATTCAGGATTCAAGAATTCAAAATGAAACATTGTTGAACTTATGATAATTATCGGTTATGAAAGTAAAATTGGCTGTTCTCTTTCAGAGGTATGCACATGCATTTGAACTAGGAACGTTCACTTTACTCGTCATCTGGTTGCCATATCATTTCTCACTCTTTCAACATGAAGGCAAGAGAGACCTGAGTAAAGGCTGAACTTTCTAAACAGTTGCTCTTATCACTTTTTGACTGCTGAAACAAGTGGAACGTTTATGGTCTAACTGCAGCTATAAACTGGCGCTAGCTGAAAATGTGGTTTCCACATTTGTTAAAGTGGCAACAAATCCAAAGGTACAAAAAAAGCCCCACACTCGCACATTCTCTTTGTTTTTCATCTCTTTACACTCCAGCCTAGAGCCGGCTTTCCTTCTAACAACATCCTGTGATGACGCTGATGGTGATAAAGACAATAGTTACGTTTATGATGTTGAACTCCGGGGAAAAGGAAGGTTTTAGAAAGTGCAGGTTCTGGCCCTGCATTACAGAACTCCTGCCAAATCTGCCTCATCCTGAGGAAGGGAAAGGCTTTTGATAGAATCCGTCTGCTCAGAGAGGAAACATAGTATAGAGCACATGCACCAGGGGTAGAGACATCCACTACTCCGTATAGCGCCTTGCAGCAGTAAAATTAAGGTGAAGAGTGAGTGGAGTAAATTTGTCCAGCCTGTGAGAGGACAGAGGGTGACTTTAACCCTGAATAATACCTCGAGGGGAAATTTAAAAGCACCTCTGAAGTAACTCTTCTCTGAACATCCCTGCTGAGCCACAGTCCGTTGCTTTTTATATTGCCTTTGATTGAGGGTCAATAGAGCAAATGGGGAGGAAAGAGACTGCATTTGGTCATGTTCCAGCTCTGTTTCAGCTTTCACCTTTCCCAAAATTCAAAGAGCTTTAATAGAAATACATATCAATGCTTTTGTAGAGTATCACAAGACAAGTTTTTTTTTCTTTAACATTTTTTTGTGGCCAGTCTAAAACATTTCCTTCACATCTGAGTACAGCTGAGTACAGCTTTAAAAGTCTAGTTTAAGATAATGTAAAGTCTAACTTTGTTGATATTCAGTTTTTTTAGTAGTGATGTGTTTACAGTGCTATCCTAAATCTTGAGCCACATCTCATTTTTTAAATATTTCATGTCCAAGGAGCCTTTTTCTTTAGACATTTTTTTCACTCATTTTCAGTCCTGACCTTTTACTTGACCATTTTCAGACTGTTTTGTTTGAGCTGCACACTTTAAAAAATCTGAGGAAACTCAACAAGTGAAGGAGTGGCAGGACTAAAAAGTATCCACAGCAGGTGAACATTATCTGTTCATTCATCATTCTTTTGTTTTTAATTAATTTATTATTTTTAAATATGAGGAAAGATCTGAAACAGGACCTGAGAGATGACTTCATTCAGTTGATCCATCTACTGAACAAATGAGCCTAAGCAGCATCAGAAATGGTCTTAATGGGAGTTGTTAAGAAGTCATTCTTAAGAAAGGGAAACGGGGAGAAAAGGCAAATTACACAAGACCTGGTCTAAAACTCAGTGGCAACAGTCTTATGACATCTTTTGGATTTTTGGTTTAATATGTGCAGAGAAGACCATGAAAGAAGTGCGTGTCTAAAGCCATCTGTAAAACACAATCGAAGCTCTGTCGTGATTTAGAGCTGTATTTCAGCCAGTGCTGTTGGGGATCTTGTCAAAATTGATGGAATTATGAACGCTGAAAAGTACCAACAGATTTTGATTCATCATGAAATACCATCTGGAAAGCATCTGATTGGCAAAAGCTTTGTTTTTAGCATGACAATAATACCAAACACTGCCAATGAAGTAAAAGCATACCCAGATTAAAAAAAACATGCATTGGAAAACTATTGGTCATGCATTGGCCTTCCCAGAGCCTGGACATGAACATTATTAAAGCAGTGTGTGATCATTTTGAAGAATTTTGAGAATGAAACAAAAGGTAGAAATCGCCAAAGAAGAGCTTTGGATGTTCTTCAAGATGCCTGAAGAAATATTCCTAAAACTCATATACGTGCTCTATTTTTGTCCAACAATCAAATGTTTCTGTGTGTGTGCAAGCGCTTGAGGACAGTATGGCAGACAAAAACTTCATCGCTACAACATTCCAGACATAAATCCAGTTGACACATCCATAAAGGTAATCTAAAGCCATCAAAAGACAATCCGTTTCATCCCAGTGTGATACAAAACGCAGCATATAACCTACTTTGCTGTATCAGCTTGCACCCTTAACACTTTGAAGCCTGGGGGAACAGTAAAGCTGTCCTTGGCTCTCGTCTGCCTGATCATTACTCACGCTGAAAAAGCTCGGCTGAGACTTTAATATCACCCCTTTTGCATCTCCCCCATCAGATTACTCCATAATGAAAACCTTCAGCGATTTCCAATGATCAACAGCAGACGCTGTCATTCGGCCAGTTTGATTTCATTACTCCACTTTGTCCTCGTGACCCCTGCAGGCCAGACCAGTAGACCCCTGTGCTGGCAAGTGCGAGCATGTTGATATGAGAAGCAGATGGGGTTTGTGTGAACTGCCAGTAGATAAAAATGCTTGTGTCAAGTGACTGGAAGGGTAGGGGTCTTTTCAGCCTGGTGATAGTGGAGTCAGCGTCACCTGTTTTGGGTTGAAGAACCTGCTTCTCCATTCGAGCCATGATCTGCTGCACCGCTGGGATTTCAAAAGCGGAAGTCCACTCTGTAGCAGGAAAACTCACGGCCATAAATCTCAGCAGATGCACAAGAAAAAGCAGTTGTGGGGGGTTGACACAAATGCACACATGCACACACCTACCAAGAGGTTCTTCCCTAAAGGTTTGGGCAACATCTGGCGATTGCATGTTTCTGATGAGCAGATTGTATCTGTAATGGAGGCAGAGGAGGGAGGAATGCTAACGTTTGTTCGTATGTGTGTGTGTGTGCGGCCGAGACAGAGGAAGACTCAACCTAAGAGCAGGCTTACTGAAAAGATGACCAAATGAAGAACAGAGAAACAGAACAGATATCGTGTTTACCAGAACAGGCCTTGCCTCCCGCTTGGTGGGAGAAATTATGGTCTCAACCGGAATCCATGCACTTTGTGCTGCCAGATATTATGTGAAACTGGTGGAGAATCTTTGAGGCCTGCAGGCTCAATTTGTAGAATTTTAAAAGCAGCTAACACGGATGCTGTTGGCTTGTGTTGAGATAGTTTTAGTTTAATGGGTTATATGAATATGTACAGATAGGTGAATTTAAAATATTAAACTGATGCTACATCATTGCATTATAAACTAGAAATGACACTAATACACCAGAAGAAAAAAGAAAGTTGTTTTTTCATTCTTTTTTCAAGAAAATTGCTTCAGTACAGGAAATGTTCCTTATACCTCTTATGTAATGTTTTCTGATGTTGATATTAAATGATCACAAATGCAACAACAACTGACTGATCATAAAAAAATTGGCCCGTTATGAGTTTGCTTTTTTTTTTTTGCTTTAAAAAAAAAAAAAAAAAAAAAAAAAAATATATATATATATATATATATATATATATATATATATATATATATATATTAGGGGTGCAACGATATTCGTATCGATATTGAACCGTTCGATACAGTGCTTTCGGTTCGGTACGCATATGTATCGAACAATACAACATTTGTAATTTATTTTATCAACTTTCCTTCCGACGATGCTGTCTGTGTTGAGCACTCAGTGAATCTGCGTTCGACTACTCCGCCTAGGCTGCACTGTCGAGCGCAGATCCACTGAGCGCTCAACACAGACAGCATAGTCAGAAGGAAGAGCGCAGGGCAAGCTAGCAAGACACATGGACCTCCCCCACCCTCATTCAGATCTGGCGTTTGGAATTATTTTGGTTTTCATGTGACGTATGACCCTGAAGGTAAGCGAGTCATGGACTAAAGTAAAACAGTATGTTGGATGTGCCATGCAATGCTCAATTACATGGGTGGGAACTAGTGTGTTAGCGCAGTTAGCTCGTTAACGTGTTGGCCGTCTAGCCCCACACATGGGGCGATCGGCGGTAGCTCGTTAACGGACATTTGCCGTGTTGTGGCGTTAAGGTCATTTCAACGAGATGAACCTGAAAGCACTAGTGGGAACACAACGAATATGACTGCACATTTACGCCGACATCATCCTAGTGCAAAGACAAAAACAACAAGCATGCTACTAACTTTAGCCGAGTCATTTAGACAGCTGTTAGCACATGATTCTCCTTATGCTGCTGAGAATATAGCCCAGAAGAAGCGGATAGTATAGCTTTTATTTTGGAAAGAGACATTTCTCTGTAATAAACTCTCTTTTCCAAAGATGAGTGATTCCTCAATCAGATACAGGGCTTGCAATATCGCTAGCCCGACGTCCTGGAGCTAGCGATTTTTTTCAGTCGGGCTACCAAAATCTTTCTCTTCCCTGCCCGTCGGGCTATTGTAGGAAGGAAAAATATATGTCAATGCTTTTGCATTCTTTCAGAAATGTAGCTGGGTAATTATGTCATTGGCATCTGTGAGCCACTGTCAATATGTAACATATTGAAATCACGTTTGAATTTGCGCTTGTTTTTTTGCTTTCACTTTGCAATCGTGCGAACTGTGTATAGAGAGCGACAGCACTGATCTGTGAGTGATGATAATTTGTGCACCAATTCCTCTGACATCGTCTTATTAATCGTTAGCTTACTATGCAAACATGACAAGTGAAATCTCCCGCAGCAAGCTTAAACATGTGAGAGGTTGATCGCGCAGAGAATCGCTGAGCTTATGTGAGTGCGTGTGTAAAAGCAGCAGGATATATATTTTAGTTCTGCTGAGCCAAATAAGACAGGTCAGGGTGAAGAAGTGACAGCCAAAGAAAAGCTTACCACAAAACAGAGAAGTTATGACAAATCAGACTATAAGGCAAAAAGAAAGTGCAGCTTTATGGTTTCATGGACAAAATAATTTCTGTGGCTGCAATATGATGAGCTAAATAACCAGGGCTGCACATAAGTGGTCCGCAGGTGCGCATTTGCTGTCAAAATAAAAAAACGCGCACAAGGGTTAGGGTTAAATTTAAAAACTGTACTTTTGAGTTAAAATATATATTTATAATTTTAATAAATGACAAATTAAAAAGGCATGAACATTTTTTTGTATCGAAAAAATATCGAACCGTGACACCAAAGTATCGAACCGAACCGAACCGTGAATTTTGTGTATCGTTGCACCCCTAATATATATATATATATATATATATATATATATATATATATATATATATATATATATATATATACAAGCTAAATTTGTTTGTTTTCCGGAACCCACAGCAAAGCCTGTAAATTATGTAGACCTCATCTTGTAAAATACAAAACGTTTAATACATCTCTGTTAATTTGGACAGTTACAGCTAACTCAAAAGAAATAATTAAGTAATTTTTTTCTTAAATTTCTATTGGAGTGTAAGAGAAAACCCAAGCATCACAGAAGGTCTATTTACCTTCTGTGATGTAATGGTGTGAATATTGAATATTGTAATTCCTTATTTTGAATAAATTCAGAGTTATTATATAAATTTTTTATGTTTGTTTGTTGTTTTTTGATTTTCAGACGAGGTTTTAAGTAGTTATTATATTTTTTTGTGTACCCTGTCTTTAATTTTAGTTTTAACACCAGCAATTCTGCAGATTAACAGCCCACCCAAGAGAAAAGATCATTGGCCAGCACATATTCATCAACAAATGGAAGGTCATAGCTTAACCAACACACTATCAATTATCCCTGTGCACTCCATAAAATTAGGTCTCCCTGGGCCAAAACAGGGCCCAACCAGACAACAGTAGTCCCCTGACAGTTCCCCCTTTTTCTTTGCCAATTTAACCTGAGGCCCTTTCCCATCCCATACCACCCACTGAGCGTGACACGCCGCCTGTAAACAGCTACAGCCCTACAGGCGACGGGAGAAGAGGACTTCCCCACAAAAGAGGAGAAACAATCAAAAATAACAAGTCTACACTTGCGTGTGAGTCAGCACCCTGCGAAAGCTTGAGCTTGATGTTTTGCTTGAAGGTTTTTATTTGCGCTGTAGTGGGATCTGAGGTCACCGTGGAACCTGCAGCAAAGTACTCGAAACACTCTTTGGCTTAGCTTACGATCCGACTTGATTACACAGACTAATGTTTTATTTAACTGCGACTCTTCTGAAGCCTCAGAACTGCTCACGTGATAGCTGCCTCACTCCGGTGTGACTTTAGCCTGTAAAACTGCTGCTGCTGTTTGTTCCTGCTTGTATGACACACTGTTGGTTTGCTGCAAAGAGACAGACAGGCTGTCAGGAGCTCCTGGGTAACTGTGGGCTATTCCCTGATGGGCTCCGTGGAAGGTAATGGGCCTGCCATGTTTCACTCACTCACTCTCACACACACACTGAACAGAACATTCAGGACCCTTTGCTTTTAAAGCTGGATTGGAAACAGAAGGTGTTCTGTGAGGCTGTTTGATTGGCGACATGTGTTGGGAATGGCACAAGTTTCTTTTTCTAGCATGGGGAGCCTTTGATTCTTCACAAAGTGTCTTTGAGGCATCTGTCCTTCGTGAGGCATCTTCTCATGCAGCAACACCGTTTACCCCAGATTGCTTTATGGAAGCCATGAGAGAGTCAGCGGGAGTTCAACGCCGAGCTAAGCTGGGAAAACAAATGTGAGAATAAATAAAATCGACAAATGTAATTTCATCTTGTTTTCATGCGTGGACAAGGAATTACACGTACTTGACCGGCTTTGAAATGGTAATGCATTGTTTGAAGTGTTCTGGTAAACAAAGCAGCACAACATATGCAAATATGTGGTCGCCGGGTTTGATAATAATCTCTCCTCCCAAATTCGGGTTGTTTCAGTGTTTTCAACATCAAATAAGTGAATTATTCTACGGAGCATCTACTTGTGCAATAGCATTTATAATTAGTGTTTCCATCCCTCCTGCTGCCTTCTGCTTCGCCCCACCTTTAACTGCAGCGGTGATTACAGTTCTGAGAAGCGGCGTGTGCCCTCTGACACCGAACAAAAGGTTTGCTTTCCAGCTGCAAAACATCGAGTGAGCTGTTGTGCATCCCGTACAGCGAACCTATGCTGCGTTGTCATTTTTGACACATGCGCACTTGATCTATGTGTACTCGCTCTGCCTTCACTATCCTGGGTAGTAAAAGACACGACGCTCCGGTATTGCTCAATATTTATGGATTTATGGATTTATACAGAGCATCCCAGGCTGCACGTTCTGCTGGGTGGATGGAGGAGGTGAGGTGGCACCAGCAAAGCGTCTCAGTTGAAAATCTACATGGGAATAAATCCTATAATCTCTCCCCAGTTTGCACACTAGACTGGCTGAGAGCAATTACTCCGACAAAGAAAACATTTTTTCCCCCTTCTTCTTCTTTTTCTTCTTTCTCCTCCTTGCCTTCTATCATCCTCTCGGCCTTGTGTCAAATTAATCCTCTGAACTTTCCTAAAGATCTTCGTCTATTTCCGTTTTTCTTCTAAGAATGCAGGCAGTCTGTCTTTTTTTTCCTTCTTCTCCCCTATCTTTTTCAAATATGGCACCCGGGAGAGGAGATTGCCTTCCAAATGAAACAGCTGTCAAGAATTCCCAATGTCTCAGTGCGCTTTCTCCCCCTTTGTTCTACCTGACCCCCTCCCATCTCCCAACCCCTCTTGCGGAGAGAAAGCGAGACGGAGGTGAACGAAGGCCTTATCTCCTCTCTCCTCTCGGTGGGATCCTCACAGGTGCTGAGTGATGGGAGAACGGGAAGGTGGGGGTCCTCGAGAGGAAGTGGGAGGCGAGGAAAGAAAGAATGGTGGATTAAACAGAGGAAAGCTTCCCTCTTTTTGACAGGCAGCAGAAGGGAGAGGAGAGGTGGGACCACGGATTATTTAATGATGGAGGAAAGGGGGTGGTGGTGGGAGCCTGACACCTGTGGGGGAGTATTTAGGGAGGGGAGCCCTGCAAGAAAGAAGGTGACCATCTGTTGCAGTCACAGGCGATGGAGACGGGAGAGCCTTCAACCCGGTCCAAAAATGTTAATGGGTGCGCCGTGTATGCATATCAAACGCACATCTGCACGAGAAGCAGCATTCGCCTTCTGACTGCACATACATGGCCGGATGTTTGCTGTACGTCACTGATTAGCATCATCACTCAAGGCAGTTTCGGTCTCCCCTCCATGTAATGCCAAAGCTTCATTGTTGTTTCATTATTGTATTATTGATCCTACCTTTAATTGACCCGGTAGCATGAATGCCCCCAAACCAAACAATCCATACTCTAAGTGACTCTAATTTGATTTTTGTTTTGTTTCTGTTTTAAACATTAATCTGAATTTGATTGTGGATGCATCGGAGCGAGGATGATGAATTGTTTGTTTCATAATAGCTGCCATACGACAAGGTTACAGAACTTAACTTTTGAAGAGAACAAGCTAGTCCCGCATGCTGTACAGAGACATGTTGTTAGTTAGGAGTAGGGTTTGTGCAATGGTTTTACATTGACTCCAGAAAAAAAAGATCAAAGCATTAAAAGCATTGCTCATATGGGGATAATTATATAGTAATGATTAAGAGAAGCAGGAGGGGGGACATAAATATATCATACCTGCAATTTTGTATTCTCTAATATGGATAAAAAATAGATGTTTAAGCTCTCAGAGCAGAACTTTGATGGCATCACTGATGGCTGGAGGAAGGCAGTTGTTTGTAATAGTGGAAGAAACCATTTCGTCTCCTAATACTTTTCAGTATTTAGCCAAGGGCACCATCGCTCCATGTTCATGTGAAAAAGCCTGTGCTCTGTGCGAGTGGTGATGGGGGCAAATCATTGGTGTTCGCAGCTCACAAAGGAGACTCCTAATAAAATGGTTTTTTTTGTCATACACCAATAAACCACATGATATGAACCACTGCTGTTCATATCACACCAATACATGTTCTGCTGAGAAAATCATAGGTCCTGCCCTTTATGTGTACGCTTCTTAAACAGCATCAGCACAAACGCTGTTGCTGACCTAGCACACACTTGCACAATGCTTGCTGCCACAAAAACAAAGAAGGCCAGGAACAGCTCCATGAACAATGCAAAGAGCCCAAACCTTGCCCTGAAGGACCCATAGGATCCACTGCCAACATCCTGATGGCAGAGATCACAACCTCAGGGTCTACATCTATGACCGGATGAGGGGATTGGTTTGTCAGATGGTTTTATTGTCATAGTTTATGGGTTTGTTTATTACGAGTTGTAGATGTAAACATAATTTCTAGCCTAGCAGGGGTAAATGTTTTCAGACATTGCCGTTTAGAACATATATCCTTCAGATGTGGCCGGCGTGCACTGCCCTGTACATTTCTACAGCGCATGTGGACTCCATCGCAGTGACGACCTGTGCCTGGTTTCTTCTGCACTGACAGTGAGTATCTTTAATGGTGACGGTGTTTTGTTTTTCCTGTCTCTGGGGAGAGATAATTGGGGAGGGGGGGGGGCGCTCCCCCTCTGAGGTGAACGGGCCAGAAGAGGCTCTGTAAACATGGGGGAATGAAGATTAATCACACACTAGAGATGGTGTTCCCACTTTAATAATCAGTATTGATTACTGTCACCTTACATCTGCGCCAACAGCTGCTGCGAGGGGGGCCTGTCGCCCAAGGCTGGTCCACCTCACACTTCCCCTATTAAATCATTGTGTATTCACTGGAGAATAGTAGGATAAGCGTGGAATGCAAACCAATAGATATTCCTTATTGTCCATCAAACAATAATACTGCACAATACTACTTTAGCTTTGTTGCCTCACAGTGCAGACCAACCTTAATTTCAGGGATGTCAGTTTGTTTCACAGGTACAGGTTAAATCTGACTTCCTTCTTTTACATAAATATACTGCATTTGGCATTTTTCGACCACACTTTGTTACCCTCACCTCTGTGAACATGCAAATAGTAAAAGAACTTGAACTATAATTGAGTCGCGATATTAAAACAACCTATTAGATGCTGGTTGAGTCTTGTTTGTGTTCCCATTGGTTACTTCCTGCTTTATTCTGGTTATTGCCTTTCATTGTGCAGCTTTATTATTTGCTTCCTGTCCTTGTTCTCTTCCCACCTTTGTGATTCCTCAGTTGATTTCACCTCTTCCTTGTTATCCTGCTTTTCTTTGGGCATCTTGAGTTCAAAATCTGGGTCAACCTCATGAGTTCTTTGTCCTTGAGTCCACCTCCTTGCAGGGCACAATATCCTGCTAAGGGCCTATGGCGAAGGTGAGGGGGCTGTATATTCTGGAAAAATATTTAAGTACATCTCAAAGACACATCCCCAGAGATGCCTGGACAAAAGGTTTTCCAGCAGATACTGTTGGCTAATTGTTCGCCCAGTTCTTACTGGTCCCTTTAGACCTGAGTAATTGTAAAATCAATGTAACATTATCGAAATGTTGATTATTTACATGTGGCAAACCTGCACCGCCAGCACTAAGTTATCAAGTTTCTACTTGTGAAAAAGTTCAGTGGATTGCTGTTAACCGCGCCAAGTTTCCTTGATCCTTTGAATGTTAGTAGCAAGTGCAGGTGTCATAATCATGGTTGAATTCGGTGTCTTTGCACATCCCACACATGCTCGATTGGATTGAGATATTGGGAATTTGGAGGCCAAGTCAACACCTCAAACTTGTTGTTGTGCTCCTTAAACCATTCATGAACCATTTTTGCTTTGAAACAGGGTGCATTATCCTGCAGTAATAGTAATAGTAATAGGTTGTATGTCTCAAAGTAACATCCACATTGAATGCAGGGCCCAAGGTTTCAAATTCAAATTCAAATTCAAATTCAAATTTTATTTGTCACGTACACAGTCATACACAGTACGATATGCAGTGAAATGCTTAGACAACTGCTCGTGACCTAAAGAAAACAAAAGAAAAAAAAAGGCTATGAATAAGATAGGAAATAAATATGAAAAATTAAAAAGGGTAAATTTAACTAGGAGGGAATAAAATATAAATTAAGGTTAAAAATGAAATAACTGTACAACACAAATTAGAATGAAGGGTACATTTAACTGGGAAAGAATAAGATAAAATATATAAATTAAAGTTGAAAATAAAATAACTGTACAACAAAATACACAATACACAGTATAGAACTATATAAGAATGTATGAAGAAATATAAATAAATAAATAAATATATATATACTAAATAACAGCAGCTGTACAAGTATTAACTGGAAATGAAGAATATAGTGACCAGTGTTGTGCAATCCACATTATGTCTTGTGCAGTGCAAATATGCTTAAAGTGATTTAAGTGATGAAGTGAAAACAATGTCCAGAATGTCCAGTGTGTGTGTAAGAACCATATGTGTGGGTCAGTACTGTGTGGTGGTGTGATTGAGAGACCGTATCGCCTGCGGGAAGAAGCTTCTCCTCAGTCTCTCTGTGTTGGTCTTCAGGGAGCGGAATCGCTTTCCTGACCTCAACAGAGAGAACAGTCTGTTGTTGGGATGGCTGAGGTCCTTCACGATCTTCCTGGCCTTGGTCCAGCACCGCCTGCTGTAGATTGAGTGCAGGTCAGGGAGCTCGGAGCGGATGGTGCGCTCAGCTGACCGCACAACCCTCTGTAGAGCTCGTCTGTCCTGCATGGTGCTGTTCCCGAACCAGGTTAAGATGTTTCCCGTCATGTTTCCCATTGCCCAAAGCATCACATTGCTCTCTGCTCTCTTGATTTCTTCCCATAGTGCATCCAGTTGCCAGTGACGAACATCCACCAGGTAATCCACATGATGTAAAAGAAAACATGATTCATCAGACCAGGACACCTTCCATCTGTGGTCCAATTTTGATGCTAACATGCCCATAGGCAGTGGACAGGGGTGGGGCCATCATGGACATCCTGACTGGTCACAGGTATGCTGCCCCACATGCAACAAACTATTACAAATTTGACCACTTTTGATAGATACTGACCAATGCAGATTGGGAACAGACAACCTTAGGTTTAGAGATGCTCTGACCCAGTTGTCTAGCAACGACATTTTGATCTTTGTCAAAAGAACTCAAGTCCTTATGCTTTACCATTTTTCCTGCTTCTAACTCATGAACTCAGAGGACAGAATGTTCACTCACTCCCAAATATGTCCCACCCACTAACAGGTGCCATGATGAAGAGATAATCAGTGTTATTCACTTTGCCTGTCAGTGCTCATAATCTTACACCTGATCAGTGCATACAGTCCCGACTTTGCCTTTGTTAGAGCTCTATGTAGTTTTTCTTCTAATCTTTTTAATGCTTGTTTTGTTTGGCCCTATTTGGACTTTTTGATATTCTTCTTAGTACTTGTTTCTGCCATTAAAGAATTGTTCTTGTTTATTTTGTCTCTCTCCAGTGTCACTCTGGGTTTGCCACCACAATACACAATTTTTCATTCATTGTCACTGACCAGAATCCTGCGTAGCAGATGAATACTGCGAAAGAGAATTGCCAACCTCTTTCTTTTAATCATTTACATCATGGGTTGTACACCATGAGCTACTGCGCTGAAGTTAGAATGCTGAGGAAGACTACTCAGCACTTCCAGAGGAGATGACTGAACTGTAACACATGCTGCTGTGCTATTGCATCCTGGCACATAGTGTGCTGAAAATTCATCAGGCTTTCAACCACACAAACACAGTTATCATTTACCACCTGCCCTTGTTGCCAGATTTACCTTCCTACAGCTTCATCCACTTCTCTAAAATGACACTCAAATTTAAGGATGACCATTTTGGCACAGAGAGTAATACATAAATAGCAGCCACAACAAAAAGTGATGCATAGGTGTACAGAAAGAAATCGTAAAGGGCTAATGTGCCAGGATGAAATAGTATAGGCATAAACAAGACTGCACTACTAAATTAACCAAATACAGCACTTCAGATTCATCTCCTTAGGAGACAGACTCTTCCTTATCAGTAGCAAAACATATAAACAGTGATGCAAACACTGACTGTAAAGTGTTGCATAAATGTCATAATTCTGTCCCAGATTTCTAATGTGAAAGAAAATAAAAAAGGAGCAAGGAAAAAGCCCCGTTCTTCATAAATACAAGCTTTTATTTCCATCACTGGAATATGGGAGGAACTATTTAACTTTCCTGCAGATGTTAAGGAGGACCGAAGGCCTGACAAAAGGCTATTCATTCCCTCTCTGTGCTTGTTGCTATTAATCCCTCCTACTGCACAAATTTCGGTTTCCTGAATAAATAATACTTTTGTTTCAGGCAGTCACACAGGCAGTAACTGTTTGGTTAACAGTCTCCAGTTTCATACAAGATGTTCCATCAAATCCAAAATGCATGATCTCCTGAAGGTTTTTCCTGGAGCATCTCCCCACTGCCCCCCCAACTAAACCCCACTTCAACTCGCCCCTCCAAACTGCATTTTTCACAGTCACAGAGACAGAGAGTGTTGAAGATTGATAAATAAATAAAAACAACTTCAATAATTCCTGACCTCTGACCCGGAGCTGAGGCATGCTGTTGTAAAGGGGCTTTGCGCAGACATGGGGCTCGTGGGTAATGAGAACGGAACAGCAGTGGGGCTTCTCTGAATGAGAACATGGGGTGCCGTGACCCCAGGACGGCCTTCCTCCATCTCCAGAGCCTGGGGCAGGAAGGCTGGGAGATTGAAAGCCAGTAGGGACCGTTTGATTGGCATCTACACTGTATTGTTCTGAGCAACTGAGAAAAAGCCTAATTCAGGACTTTTAAACAATGTTACACTGTAGATAAAACAGACGAGTGACTGGAAATGTGTTTGAGAATGTTGCACCTTTGCAACCGCACGAGCCGGGTTTTGCGTCCAATTTATTTTACTGGAATAATTACACAGCCATGTTGTCATGTGTACATACGAGCCTGCCCACTTGGCCAAGGTCCATTAAAACTATTGAAACAGATTCCCCTCTCAGATAATTATGTGGCAAAACAACAGATCAATGAAAGCATTTATTCGGAATAGCTTTTAAAGTGGAGTTCATTCATGCATTTCTGTAAACATCAGGGGACAGAGAGCAAGGTGGAAGATGTGATGATTGTTACTTTGTGCGAACCGTAATAATGATGAACTCTCAGTCTATTCCTTCTGCACTTATTGAACAGGGCCGTTATTCAATTTGACGGGGTGCATTGCAGATGCATGTAAGTCAGAAAAATTTCAAAGTGTCGTCTGAATAGATGTGAATTAAACTTCCGAATGAGAGCACTGATTAATCTATTAAAAGTTAGCTTGAATTATTTTAAGTATTTCTCAAAAGCACAAGGGTGTGAAAGCAATGATAATAATAATAAAAAAAAACACAGGCATCTTGCAGTTTTCCACCGTAATGCTTCAGACTGACTGATTGATGACACTTGAGGGTGAATAGGTTCCTCTGAGAGCAACAAAGCACAGAAACTGAGCTTTCACATCCTGTGTTTACCGAATGGCAGAGAATCACGAAGAATGATAGAGATAACTGAAAACTCAGTAACATCTGTAATTTTCCTTCTGTTAGTTGTTTTCTTTGCCTCCCAAAAGACAATTTTTTTTGCTCTAAGGTAGTCAATAGTGACTGCCTTTTAGATCCCACTGTTTGATGAATTAGAAGTAAACAAACTGAGCTGCTGCCATGATTACAAGTGCTGCTCCCTTCTTATATTTACTGGGCGAGGGTACAAATAATGATGGGTTATGTTGCCTGACTAAGACTGCTATTATTCATATCGGAAATGTATCTCTGATTTTAGGTCAGCTCTCCTGACAGCGCTGGCTTGTCTGCTTGGTTTTCGAGGTGTGAAATGCTAGATGATTGCCATCAAAGAAGCGATGCGAGAGGAGGGGTTTTGGGGGAGGACATAATTGTGTGTCTTTTCACTCTGCTTATCTCTGTTAATAATCATCCCTGTGTGGATGTATGAAAATGTGCTCCTCAAGTGTCAGGAACATCTATCAGCATGTCTAATGGAGGTCCCGGTCAATAAAAAATGCATCAACTGATTCAGATGTGAGGGGGCAAAACACAAGCATTAGAATTATTTATGGCGGGAGCGAATCGGCCATTGTAACTCATTTTTTGCATTTTAAATGATTCGTGTCAGCTGTGTGACAGAGAAATGTGACTCCTCAATTCTAATGACCGGTAACTCAGCTAATTGCTCCACATACGAGCGATCACTTCAGTTATGGCAATGTGGAAAAAATTTAGATATGGTTGAAAATATTCCTAGGAGGGTTAGGACCCCAACGGAAAACACTGAGACCGATCTGACATTTCTTCTCTGGGAGTAAGTTAGGTCTACCTCACTTCAGGTAGAATCAAAGTTACAACTTACTGAAAGCATTTTGCATTTGTAGGGATCAGATTCTGCGTAGCAAATGGCAAGGGACTAAGTCACCCCCCTCCCTAATAACAGAAAGGTAGGCAAGGCATTCTTTGTATTCTAGGCAGCTTCTAGAATACTCAACTTAATGCCAATCTTCTTCTTTTGGGTATTTCCCTTAGAGTCACACCGACCCTCATGCCTGGCATCTGCATCTTCAACATCTTTCATCCAGCATATCCGCTATCCCTCCTCCTTATGTGTTCAAACTATCTCAACCCTAACTCTTTAACTTTATCTCCAAGCTGCTCAACCTGAGCTCGTTTCTAATCCCGCCCGTCCTGCTCACTCCCAACCTTCACACCTCCAGCTCTGCCTCCTGTTTTTGTTGGTGGCACCATCTCCAAACCACACATCAATAGCAGATCTCGCTATCATTTTGTAAACCTTCCCTTGCTCTCTTCCTGCTATCCTTCTGTCGCAAATCACTCCTGATACTCATTTCCACATGCTTTCTTGTAGAAAGTCCATTGCTTTGGTAGTAGGAACTTAAGTGCAGAGCGGTTAGACGTCTCCAAAAACAGTTTATTTACAGCACTAGTGCACGATATATACAGTGAAGGGAAATCCAAACTCCAGGGAATCACGGGGGAGCTCTCTCACACTCGCTCACGTCTTCTTGCCCAAACTCACACATGTTCACACGGCAGGGAGGTCACAGGTCCGGGGAGGAAAGTCTCTGTAGCAGAAGAAAGGGAAGTCACTCACAAATCACAGGTTCACAGGAGCTGGGAGAATCACTAACGTCTGTAGTACAATCATCCAGCGACGAGAGGATCTGTGTTCCAGCCTCAAATAGTGCTCCTAGGTGATCACAGCTGATTGTTGTCAGGTGTGTGGGCCAAGGGCGGGAGCCCACAGTGAGCTCCGCCCAGGCAGAGAGGGAGAGAGAGAGAGAGAAAACCAAACAACACATGTAGCCTTGTGGGGCCGGCCGGGCAGGCACGGAGACCATGACACTTTGGATGGTTGATCCAACGTATTTCATCCATCTTCAGTACTTCTACCTCTTGTATCTTCAATGCTATACTTGCCTGTCTTTGTATCACACTGATTTTCTTTGTTGCCTACACCACCTATCATATCTAGTTCCTCCAAAATATACCTTCAAGTCAAATGTATATCTACTAAATGAAACATAGTCCTGCATCATATCTTGTTTAGATGACCTGCCTGACTGAGCTAACCACTGTTCTTACACTTTAGTAACTGTTTGGTTAACCTTTGACACAAGCATCCAAACGCTGGAAGGAGGCAAACAGCTCACTAAAATCAATGTTAAACAACAATCTGACTGTATATCTAAAAATGCTTATATAACCTGGCCTTTCTGCTTCGGTGTGTACTGTGGTACACGCTCAAATAAACTATTGAAAGAGGGAAGGTTGTCTTACTCGACTAGCATCTGAAAATATAAGCAGATTGTCCTTATGGCTGTGGGCAGACAGTAGTGAGTCAGTTTTTAATGAAATACTTACATAATTTAAAGCAGGAGAAATGTTTTAACCAATGTCAACATGATTAAAAGCTCAATTGTCCTCTCTAGCCACTTCAAGACCAAGGCTAGCCATAATGGCTAAAACCCTTTAAAGAAGAAGGACAATTAGCATTTTTCTCCTTCTGTACACTGACTATCTCCTCCTATTGCTCATCACAACCAACGTGCCTTATGCTACCAAAAGGACCCAAGATGGAATAAACCAGAATTATCCTTTAATTGAAAGTCGGAAGGTTTCATTAGTAAATGATCTTAAAATAAAGGCAGACCCTAATCATGGCTGTGGGCAAGGCATTAGTAAGTTAGTCACTCCTGATGAGATACTTAAATAAATTAAATGTACAAGTTATCTTAAGGCTAGAATTATTAGAATAATTATACATTTACAGTACAGTGATTAAAAAGTTCCAGTGTCCTGCTGCTGCTTTCAGTGCAAGCTCTGAGCCATTAAAGCAAGATGAGGATGGGCATCTGTCCCCATCTTTTCTCAGAGTAATCCAGTCACATGGAAGGGAGATCAGATTGTATCACTTTTGGCAGAGTAATCCACTTCATATGTTCCTTGTAATAATTTTAAACAGGTAATCAGCCATTTGCAATGGATTATCCTTTGGGAGCAACCCTGCCGACCCTGTTAATCTATTATGATTCACCCTGATGTAATTTCATATTAAACTGGGTGACAATTCATTAAGTGGGTGCAGCAGCGCTCAAGTGCACAAACCACTGCAATTACAGCCCATAGTGAAGGGCCCTGACCCTGGAATGGCCCTGCAGTCACAACGACCAGTAATGCTAATGGAAGCAGAGGAGTGAGGGGGAAAGATGACTGTCATGCTTTCAGCAAAGGTCCTGACCGTTCTTACAGGTGAAGATGGGCTTCTCGTAATTATTCAGCGAGGACACGGACTGGAACATTAGGAATGACCAGAGGAAATGGAGATGAGATGGATAGTGAAATAGAAACAGAAGCAATGAGGATGAGTGCTTGCTGTGGAAATGTGGTTTAGAGGGTACAGCTTATGTAAGAGAGCTTTTTAATTGCTCGTCTTTTTATTTTATCTTTTATTTTCTTCGGTTGGTTCTGAGCAGTGTTTAGAAAAAGAAAGATATTTGAAATGACTTTCTGGGTAGTTGTCAAATCACTTGAAATCCAAGAGTAATGAGGCCAATCCAAGTTTTGTAGCCCCAGATGAATAAGACATTTACCGCCTTACATGTGATAATTTAGTTTTAAGTATAGCAATATTCCATGAAACCTACATGTCAAGGTTATTTTATGAGAATAGCTGCCTTTAATTTCAGCAGCTGAATCTCTCTGTTTTCACAGCTGCGTGGCCACACACTATGTCGCTCCAGCAAATTAAATGAGATCAGTGTTTGGAATACAGAATCCAAGTCTTCAGACATTACTGCATACTTGCTTTTAAGGAAGGGAGGGTTTTATAATTGATAACCAAAGGGATATTAATTTAGAAGATTAGAACTGTCATACTACGAGAGGCTCGGCCAGATCTTTCTGGTTCGCTGTTTTCACACAGGACTTATGGTTAAAATAAATCCTCTGAGAATGTTTATGCATCCGTAGACACAGATTCCCAGACATGTTGCTCAAGATCGAGCCTGGCTGGGCTGCTGCATAAGCGCAGCAGTGAATGTAGGCGCAAAAGAGCCTGCAGAGTGTTTTGAATTGTGTCTTGTGAAGAGAATGCAGATGACATCCTTGGAATCTCTCCAATGACATAACTCAGGCAGACATAAGGAACCCCACTGAGGTGGAAGGAAATGGCTGCATGCATGCTCTGTGTCTCGCATTGCTTTGATCTGAGTGTTTTTTCTCTATATGGAAGTCAGAATGATCCGGTGTCTTTCTGTTCCTTCCCTCACCCTCAGTCAGTCACAGCAGATGGCTGTCCCTCCCCAAGCCTGGTTCTACCGGAGGTTTCGTCCTGTTAAAAGGGAGTTTTTCCTTCCCACTGTCGCCAAGTGCTTGCTCATAAGGGGTCATGTGATTGGTGGGGCCTTCTCTGTATTATTGTAGGGTCTTATGCTCACAATAAAAAAGCATACTGAGACAAGTGCCATTTAAATAAAATTGAATTGAACTGAATAAATTAGCTTAATCTTTTCTATGAATAACACACATAACAGTTAATTGGTCTCGCAAGCATAGGCAAAAAGTGAAAGCGATGTGTTGCATCAGAAATAACAGACATAAGAATAAAAAAAAAGTTAACAGAAATTTGATTACAGTTACTGAAAAAGTCTAAAAAAATTTGTTCATTTTGCACATTATTAAAAAGAAGCTTTGTGTGCAGAGAAAGTGCAGCTTGAGCAGCGCGTTAAGAGCTGCAATCGCACCTTCAGCTCTCCATCTGGGCCTGCTCAGGAGGTGCTCAGGCACAGTGTAGAAGCTGAAAAGTTGTAGGTTTACAAACCCTTAGGGCCAGTACACAATCCCTGTAGTTATATGCATAAAAGATTGGTAAATCACACTTAAAAATGCTCATGCAAACACACACACATATTCCACAGGTATCGCTAAAGGCAAATTATTTTACCTGTGTCTATAGCTGGACAGATTCAAATTTAAATAGTTTTTATTCCATGTCAGACAAACAACTGTTAACCCACTAACAATAATATTCAGTTCATATGCACTCAATTTTGTGCAAAATCAAATTAATTTCAGTTGCAACATTTCTCTCATCAGTGACACAAATATCTTTTTATCCACTTAAAATGAATTCTGATACTTTTTCTGCAGCATTATGAAATTCCTTTTATGTTTTTATGAAAAGCACTATAGGGTCCTGCTATAGTTTATAAGTTCTGTAGCCAAGTAAAAACAAAACAAAAGACAACAAAATCTAAGAAAATGTTATGCCCCAATGTTAAGAGAGTAACAAAAGAACAGAAGAGCTGACTTCAGTCACATCGCTGATGGCAGCAGTTACTGACACAAGTTTAGTTTTTTTTTCCACCAAAGTTTAATTATACTCAAGCAGGCACCCATTGGGAGAGACGTGTCACACCACCTCAGGGGGTGTCGAATCTCGCAGGTTAAACATAGAGCGAGAAGCGTGGGCCGCAAATCCACCTGCTATTCTCCATTACAGTCTGCTGAACGCATCAGAGAGAGAGAGATGGACAGACACAGACAAGCAAGTGTGTGTACTGTATACAGAAACATTTACATAGACATATGAAGGCGAGGATTTGTATGGAAACAGGTGGGAGGCTGCTTTCATTTCGCTCTAGGATTTTGAGTTTAGCATACAGCGATAGAAAGGACGGGAAGTAATTGTTTTCCCTGAAGATACCGCAGACTCCTCAGGCTGTCATGACTGCGAGATTTACTGCGGTATAAGAGCAGAGAGAAAGAAGGTGGGAGAGAAACACAATGTGACAGTGACACAGATAAGACACAGCACAGCCATATTTCCATCTGCTGTCAAACAGATGCTACGTCGCAGAAAAACACATCCAAGCAAAAAAATGTAAAGTCTCCAGAACTCATTGTGATATCGCTGTCACTATTTATCACAGCCAGCGTGCTGGCCATACTTTATGTTTTTGTTTTTATCCAAGCACAGATTAACTGTGCCTGAATTGTGATTCCTGCTGCAGATAATGAGATTATACTAGGAAAAAACAAACGCACACATCAACACAAGGTTAGAGTTTTGGGTGAGTAAACAAATATTTGTGTCAGGGGCACAGTTTATGTCAGAGAACCGGTAAGGACACAGAGTAGTCAACGGGTGTTTAATATGTATGCTATATACAGTATTAATTAAATAAGAGGCCTATAGAATCAACTGCAAGATATCCCTATTACAGCTGATTTACTGTGTGCTGTCAGATTTTTTTTAGCTTCTCAAGTCACACAATCCAGGTTTTGACAGCGGGGTGTAACCTGCAGGAGCTAAAACAGGATAAGTATGTGGCAACTGCCTTGTCTTGTAATGTTCATGAGTGAGCCAAGACAGAAATCCCACAAATGTAAGACTTTAAACCTCAAGCCTTAATGAGAAAAACAGTTTCCATGTAATTGTTATACAACTTCTAGATCAAGAATGTTAGGAGAAAGCACACTTAGAATAACAAGAGAAATAGACATGCTAGTCAGCTAGTTAGCGTGAAGCTGTGTAGTGATGCAATGCTAATGTCAGAATTCCAGCGTCCACTAAACAATAATCCAAACACTGAACAGAAACTCACTAACATATTGTTTTGCCTTTAACAGAAAGAGGTCCAAGTGACCAATGCTGAGGTTGTTACTCAAAGAAAGTAATGTATTACACATTACTCACTACTTTTCTTAAAAGTAATGCTGTTGGTTACTTAATTATTACATTACTATCCTGTTGCTCTGCAAATGACCTAAAACACATTGTCTCACAATTACCATTTAACAATATAAACCTGAGGCTCTCCTAAAAAGGACTCATGATCTACAATCTTTCTTTTAGAGTTTATGTATGTACATAAAGCCGACAACCCAAAGCAAAGATGAAAACCACCCCCAAAGAAACCTTAAAGTGATCGGCACAGACTGTAGAAACATGAACAGGTAGAAATGAAGGCTGCAATGCTGAAAGTCTGAATGCTCATCACTGCTTTTGTTACGTGCTTGAGATCTGGCTCTGGCTGCTTGGCTGGGCTCAGCATATACTCAGCTTTAACATCACTTTAGGTTCTTGGCTTGCTTTGTGTTAGCATGTCGTACAGATGCTTGCAAAGAGCTGAAGTTGTGCTAGCTGTATAATACAGTTTTTTCTGTCCTGGAGGTAGCTTTCATTTCACCATTGCACCCTTGTCCTTTGATGCAATAACAATAAAAGTAATGTCCTTATCTCTACTGTGCACCGTGCCACCATTTTTCACCTTCTGCACACAAACTGAAAGCTAATAGTAGTGTAAGCATGCAGGAAGGAAAAAAATGAAATGTTTTTGATGCAAGCTATTCAAAAAGATGAATCAATTCACGACTCTAACTTTCTGCCTCACAATTTCACAACAATAGTTCTTGAGATATTTTAGTCTGGAAATGATTGTCAGGTAGACAGTGTTATTCCCAGGCTCGGTGTGCTAGTGTGGCTAATAAAACATACGTATGCTTATTCCAAGGAAGAGCTGGCAATAGTTTTACCTACTAAAAAGGCTAATATGCATTTATCATTTTAGTCACTAAAAATGATTTTAGTTGTCTCATTGGCTTGCCAGGACAGCTATTGAATGTGTAGCACCTCCAGCAAAAAAACAGTGACATCACACTCAGGAAATTATGGGAGACAGCAGGAAGGAGCTGGCATAATTGGGTATACTTACACCTTTGGACACAGTTCGATTGGCTGTGTCGACTCTATTACAGGTCAGAGATGGAATACCAGCTGGTGGGACAGATAGGAAAATTTCCAGGAAGTGTATAACTATGTGTCTGGGGCAGTTTAACTGTCAAACTTTAACTCCTCCACTTGAGTTTGTATGCACAGGTGACACTCTGATGGCAGCCAATAAGTGCATCAGCACTGGTTAAATGCCAAATAGGTCTGTCGTGTAGTTGCCAATGGAATGAAATAACCCTAAAACAAGGTTTTATTAGTTAAGAAGACATCTGTGCGCTAGCAGATACTGGGTTACATGGAAATCCTACTCAAGCAAAAGGGAAAGTAACAGAGGTGTCTTTACTGATGTTTAGTTTCAGCTATTTCTGCAGAAAATGTAAATTAAAGCAAGAATGCAGCTCAGTCCATCATACTTATAATCCTGTGAGCATGAGACTGGCTGAGGCTGATCGTGGGAGACACCAGAGCTGATGAAACTCCTCCACAAGTGATGCTGCACACCACTTCGTCCAGACTAGGAGTCATGTGGAGAGCTTAAGGCTAGTTGCGCTGCTGCTGTTGCTAAGCTTCCACCGCTGTTGAACTGTGTAAGAGCAAAAAGACAGCTGCACAGAAAAAAAAGAGAGTGGAGTGGGAGACAGAGAGGTGGCAGCAATGGGGAGCGAGGCAGGATTAGGAGGATGGATTTGGATGCTGGCTGAGAGTAGCCAAATGATGAAAATTAAGGGAAAACAGTGAGCAGTAAGGCTTATCGAGGCAACTGAGATTTAGCAATGCCTGAAAGCTGTCTTCCACTGGATAGTGGGCAGCAAAACCCGAGTGCTGCTCCAGCTGATGCCCAGTATGCCTCAGTGAGAAAGATCCAGAAGTAACCTCCCACTATGCACAATATGCCTTAATATTTTTAAATCATGTCAAAGCCTCTACTTGTTAAATTAGCAATAGAAGATATGTCATTGTTATTTTAATAAGTATTTGAAAAGATGCTGAATAATGCACATTGTATTGTAAAGTTGACAATACTTACTTACTTTACCCCAAGTTCCTCTACAAGCAAGTTTTGCCACTCTCCAGCTATTTAGGTAATATTTATGGACATTAATTTGGGCAGTTATGTCGAAGCCCTATTCAAACAAATGAGGAGAGGGCCATAACTCTAATTTCCGTGACCACCTGGACATAGAGATTGCAGGTATATCATCATCGATCATCTGTTCATCCATTTTCAGCTGCTTGGTTCGGGTCATGGGGGCAACTGAGTACTGACACAATCAGTCTCTGCTCAGTTCGACAGTGCACTCTAACCAATGGCATGCTAATCCATGTCATAGGTACAAAAAGAAAAAAAGCAATTAGTGTCATTCCCTGCAGTTTTACTACAATAACAGCATGCAATATAACTAAAATTACCATTAATTTTAGTGTCATGTCCCCTTTTCTCCTATGCTCCTGGTTTAAATCACTATTAAAATCACTAAGCTAGAGGAGGCGTGTTATTTCCTTAGACTTTAATTGTACTTAAAAAAAACTGCTGATATCTTCTGAATTAATGTCTTGCAAAGAGACTGCAGTGTCTTTCAGTTTCATTTGTGATTCTATTAAAGTCTGCATCAAGAGCATGCAGCTCTCATTCATTTGAGCTCCATCTCATGTGGAGCGTTTATGATTACTGCGAAGAGAAAATAATTGAACCTGTGATTATATCATCATATCTGCTTACTGAGCACATTCTGGGTTGATTTCTCATATAAACAAACCAGAATTAAGGGAATATGTTTCTGAATGCACTTGCATGCATAGAGCTTATACAAAAAGCGAAAAAAAACAACAACTCCAGAAACTAAACAAAACTGGTACACTTTTATCTTTACATCTCGCTTCAAACTCACAGCCCTCTCGGACTTAACAAAAGATTTGCCTATTTCCCAGACACAGCTGTCAACCTTTGGGTATTAGTGTCAGGGCAGCACGATGCGGAACACTGACCCATTCTTTCGTCTGGCATAGCAAATGGCGATGAGGGCTCTTCAAACATGCAGGATTTGATTCATTTTAATATTAAGCACATGCCCTGCTTCCTCAGTGGCTGCTGTCAAAACAAATGTTTTCCATAATTCAATCAAGTGTAGCTAACAAATGATCCATGACCATGTTTTTTTTGTTGTTGTTTGTTTATGAATCACCCTAGAAAGTGGATGATTTTTCAAAGTCCAAACAAAGCCTGCAACAAAGACTGCTTCCTCAGCTGCAGCCCGTTTAGCGAACATCTCCTCTCGTCCTCGTTACATTTGAGGCACTCCTTGCGAGTGAGCTCTGAATGCAGCGTGCCTGTTGTCTGTCAGAAAGTTCAGGAAATCTGAAGACATTTGAATATCAAAGGTTAGCAACCAACTTGAGCTGTCAGACGCAACATTCTTTTCACGCAAACTAGCTTGTCTTGCTAAAAGAACTTTAATTTTCACCTCGCCTCTTCACTAAATCAAGAGTGTTAGCGAATACCTAGAGGCATGCAGTAGAATAATTTACACTAGTGAGATGAAAAGGGTGTCAGGGAATTAATTACAGCATTAAAGGTGCAGATAGCAACGGTTTCAATGCCTATGAGAGTGAGACAGAGGGGAAAAACAGGCAGAGAAGAAGAAAGAGGGAAATAAAAGAGAGATCGGTGTGTCGAAAGTTATCTCTACCCTGCAGCATAATGGGAGTGTTAAACACAGCTAAACACTTCAAAGTGCGATTCGGTACAGGGAGAGGCGCTCAGTGGAACGACCTCTACTTTAAGTCTGGATGTGAGCAGGGTTACAGATCACCTCTGCTCTCTCCCCGTCTTTATTTCTTTTAGCTCCAACTTAGTGACTGTTGCAGAGTTTGAATTCTTTTTTTCCCCATTTTTTCCAGACTGACGTGCAAGTAAACAGGAAGCCATCGCTCTTTCATCTCCAGCTGATTGCTGGGACGTTATTGCTTTGACTGAGGGTGACAGTAGCTGTCACGGCTGTCAAACGGCTCAGCCTGCAGCATATCAAACTGCAGGTTATACTGCGACTGGTGACATGCTCAATCAGCCATTAAAGAGTAATCACTGTCAGCCGTACATGGCCGCTGACAATCAGTCATCACGGGGACGGCGCTCATAGGGCCCGAATGGACTCAAGGTGATTCCAAAGAAAGTTTATGGTTTGAGGTTAGACCAACATATGAGTTTTCTGTTCATTAAATAAAGGATATTAGCCAATCATTCGGACCAGTGCCAAGGTCTGGAGTGTGACAGCCTTCACTCTCTTCAAATAAGTATGCTTGAGCTGTCTCTCTCTGAAAGATGTATAAAGGCTTATACAGAGCAGTTTAGGGTATCAGTGCCAGTACGTGACACAGTGTTTGCTTGCGCAATATTATATGACTGTCGACAGAGCGTGAACAGAATAAGGAAAAAAAAAAGGTTTTAAATATGATCCCCCTGTTTCCTTTAAGAATCTACAGTTAGAATCTTCCTATCATTTTGAAGCAGTTGACCTCTGGCATCAACAGGGCATTTTCACCCAGGGAATCACCGCTCACAGGATAGTTTTTTATTTTTCGACCATTCTCTGTTAACTGCAGAGATGGGCGTGTGGGGAAAAATCCCAGTAGATCAGCAGTTTCTACCTGTCTGGCTCCAAAAACCAGTCACTTTTCTTGCACATTTGATCCTCTTTGAACTTCAGCAGGTTGTTCTGACCACGCCCACATGCCTAAATATACTGAAGTGATGCCGTGTGATTGGCTGATTAGATATTTGGGTTATTAAACAATTGTACCCCAGGAAAGTGAGCGTGAAGAAATATGAAAACTTTAATAACATTTAAACAAGTAATATTTTGATAAACGTGTTTTTTCTTCTGCATTTGACTTAGAAAACATGACGAGGTACAATTGAATTACTTACATCATTTAACCTAAAAAGTTTAATGTGCCACAATTTTAGATAACAAACAAACACCCCCCCCCCCCCCCCCCCCCCCCCAAAAAAGCATGTAAAGTGAAAATCATACATTTAAAATTTAGCTTAGTGTCTTGTTAACATGAACAGCATGGCTATTATTTAAATAATATTGATTGGTTTATTCTTTATAATTTTTTTTAATAGTTTTTAAATCTAAGTATTCAGTGTGATACTTCCTCTCTTCCTTCCTCATCAGTGGTTTCTTATGCTTCCTCCCTATAACAAGAACAGCAGAAGTTGTTGATTTTTGTTTATTTGTTGAGGTCAGAGACGGATGGAAACTAAAATTTGGATCAATTTATGTCGTAAAGGTTTTGTCACTTTGTCCACCAACTTTTTGATAGCCATCATTACAGCTAACCCCCTTGGGATTCTTAACTGCAATGAGGACATAAAAATTTATGTAAAAATGTCAGCCGATCACATTGAACACCTCAAATAAGATCAAATACTAAATTCCTGTATCGACATCAAATCTGCATTCAATCCTGTGCTTGTCCACTCTTGTTGTGGGAATAATAAACAAACCAGTAAACTTTTCCATAATCACTCCATAAAACTTTTGCATTGGAGAACAAATGAAGGATTTGGGGTTGCATAAATTCCAACCAGTGTGCATGAGACTGAGGTAAGCGAGTGAAACGTTACCCAAGAGAAATACCTTCAAATGCCAGGAGATGCAGTCCTGGCCTGTCTACAGTGAAACAGTACAGGTTTGCTGTACTGTAACTGCACGCAAGGGCCTTGCTTCTCGTAAAACATAAGTTGAAGCTTTCCGAATCACCCAAGGCTTACCCAGTAGGTCAAATATAAACTAGCAGAGATGGGCCTTTGAAACCGTGGGGCTGGTGTTTCAAACTTAAGCTTTAAATCAGGGAAAGGGGTTTTGGATGGAAAAGGTCGACAGGCTGTCACGTTCTGAAGCGTTGCCAATATTCAGTGTAACACGAAGGTCGAGAAGTAACGGAAGAACAACACCATGGTAGTCATAATGACAAAGAAAGCTGGAGTTCTAACTGAAGGCCAAAAATACAAGGCGTCAATAAAATCTATTGCAGAGTCCATAAAAGCTCATTCCAGAGGTCAACATGTGGCTGGAGACGGAGCAACGATGAAGTAAGGTGGGGATGAGGCGCTGATGGAGCAGAGGAAAAAACCAACTAACCTTTAATCCCTTAAACTTTTTCCTGAAGGAAGCACTTTTTTAATTCCCGACTCATCTTTCCCTGGGGAGGGACTGTTATCAGCTGATTCTTTTCCCCCTCCTGCCCCCGTTTTCCTTTACCTCCTCCCTCTCTGCGATGCATCTGCCAGGTGTGATAAGGCTGACAAACGTTACCTTTACAGGGCTATTAAAACCATTTCGCCCCGCAGTTTTGAAATGATTATCGCCTTAGGCCCATGGTTACAGGTTAGCTGATAGCTCACCTCCATCTGCCCATATCTGGGTGACTCTTTGAGGCTTAGGGCTGGCTGGGTGGTTGAAGATTATATGCGTTGCTCAAACCGCTTGAATACCGGGGGATAGCGGCAAAGGTGGGAGGGAAGAGAGAGGAAGAAAGGGGTGGAAGAAATGAAAAGAGCAGGAGTCCTGACACCCACAATGCTGCAGCGGATGATAAGGGATACACTGACAGCTCTTCCTCCTTCTGTCTGGGTCTTGGAATGACTTTTGTGTGACACACTGTAAGGCAAAGGGCAATTGCAGTCACTCTTAAAGGAAGGCAGCTTACTTGTTTTGGCTTTTTTAAATACTGCTAAAAAAGCAACTTGAGCAGCAGTTGCTAGGTAGAAGAGCAGATTCTGAGAATACAAAAATCAAAAGAAATTCCCCAAAAGACCAAAGCTGTTTCACTTACAAACACTTAAAAATTGCTTACAGTAGACATCTGTTAGCAGCTGAGGCAGCTACAGTATGTGCCCTGCAGTGTGGAGGCTTCCTTCCAGCTAGCACCGTCTCCCAAATCCTCTCAAGCATCATGTCTGCTCCATAGAGATATCACCACCAACGCCAGCCACTGCTGGCTTCCTCCCATTACCTGCTCCTTACTTATCTGTCTGTGGCTGACTGATGGTCTTCTTTAGTTCTCCCGGTTTCCTGCTTCCCATTAGGACATATCACTTATTGGCTCTCAATCTAGGTCAAATTTGATCTTTTTTCTTTCTTCCTCTTTCTGTTAACAAAAATGGAAACAGAGCAGAAAAAGACAATGCTAGTTGATGTTAGAAATAAAGTGTTTTTCTTTTGAGCAATTAAGAGGAAATGCTAAGTGACTGAATGTGCTGCAGTGTTCATTAGCTCCGTAAAGGTGAAAACAGCTCGTCTGTGGCCACTCTCAACCCTTCCTAACAGAATAATCTGACAGCTGAGGCACTTAATTGAGGTAGCAACGAATATGTATTAACATTAATTTAATTGCGCTGAGAGCATTTCCTCTCTAATTGACCTTGGCCCCTTTACAGCATAATAACTAACACTGTCACTTTTGCTCACCACAGCCAGACACATCCTGTAAGGTCACTGACCTTGCAATCTGCATAAGGAATTAAACAGGCGATAAAGCAGGGCTTACAACAGCCTAATGATGAATTATCAGCAAGTATAACCTGCAAATTCATTTTTAATGTAAACCCTGATAAGTCATGTGGGAACCAGTAAAGTATGTGGTTAATAAGACCAACTGGGAGGCATAAAGGTTACTGAAATAAAAACCAGCTGTCTTTTTGTCTTGGTACTGGAGCTCACACACAGGAACTACCTAGAGCTAAGGCTGACATTTTTATAGTTGATGGCGAATGCCAAAATTACTTGTTATTCTAGCAATAAAGAACAAAATAATCACTCCTTTGGGACAGCTAGATTGTATATTTTCAGGTATTTAACATGTATAAGATGTGGCTATGATCAAGTCTCCAAGTGTGAAAACAATGGTAAATGGACTGATTCTTAAAAAGTGCTTTTCTACTCTACTTGAGCAGTCGAAGCAGTTTATACAGCATGTTTGTGCTGTGACATTCTGCAAATCCTGGTGTCAGTCTGATACCAAGTAAACGCAGTGATACCATTACTGATACTTTTAAACTCTAAAGGCAGCTTATGTAGGGAAGTATATTATAATTTATGAGATGAATCATCATCAGTTCGTATCAATATGAATACATTTTAATGAATTTGGGTCTGTTGTTAAACTCTGCTATAGGCTATGAATAAAATAGACGTGACAGTCAACACAAAAAGCTTCAGACCTTCTTCATAGTCCATGTTTGAGATAAATTTTGTCATTTCCAGAAAACAATATTTAATTGAATACAGTTATTTGGACTACGTACTGAACTTAGATGATAGAAACTAAGTATTGATCCTATCATGCTGGTATCAATTTAATATCACTACCAGCATCAATATTGATACTATCGATATTTGGATCGATCTGCCCAGCTTTACAAAATATCTGATCCACCCATTCATACACATATTCATTTTCTATCTAAATGGTTTCCATCTAGCATTCACACTCTGATAAACATTGGGAAACATATTGGGAAAAAAAATCGGGTTTATTATCGGAGTGGAGCAGACAGAGAGTGAACCACCAACCTTTCTGTCAGTAGATGACCTGCTCTACCTCACTGTGCCACAGCAAAACAAAGGAAAAGAAAACCAGTCTGCTGCATTCACATCAAGACAAAAATTCCATTCTTCAATCCATCAAAAGAGTGATTTGCCACTAGACATGTCCACAGCTGTTCCACAGAGCTTCCATACAATAACAAAACAAAGCACCTTTGACTTGAGTAGTTCCCTTAACCACGGCTTCTACCCAGCGGTTCACCAGAGTTGATTGGCATTGCTCAGCCATGCGTTCGAGAGCCTGCCGAGAGCTTTTCACCCCAGTGTTTAATGAGCTATGTTCAGGTCCACTCCACATTCATCCCAGTCCATTATTGGCTCCAAAAAGCTTTTAAAATGTATTTTGAGCACTCATTCTACTTAACCAATAGCTTATTCATGAGCATGCCAATGGTCCCTCTCAAAAAAGGAGCCATTTAAATTGTGAATTCAGATTAAATTATATAAGAAAAAACAATAACGGCATGTTAATTCACAAGGGCTTCTGTGCTGAAATCTTGAACAATAGTATCAATGTGCTCACCTCAAAAACAAAAAAAATGCTTCTAGACGTGTAGCACATTGTTATGCCTGATCTGATGTGTAATAACTAAAAGAGTGTGGCTGTAAATCCAGCTTCCATTGTCTTTCACAGTGACGCACTTTTAACATGAAGAACTTTTTATAGCGAGACCGAGAACTGAATCAGTACCACGCTCTCAGGATTAATTCGAAGGCCTCCTAGTTGTTTTAAAACATCCGTTCTCGGGTGTCTGAGCCCCCAGGAGGGTTGTTTTCTCTGCAACGGTGTTATGAGGAAAATTCTAGTAATGAAAAAAAACAACAACAACAACCGCAGTGTGAACCTAGCCTGCAGTGTTGTGCTGGCACCCCAGGGAGATGAGAACATCTTATGAGTGAGGCCTTTCAATAATGGAGTTCACTATTAATCATCTCTCTCACATGTCCACTGTGTCTCCTTTCTATTTCAGTGAGGCGCCGTTCTTCTCAACCAGAAAAAAAAGAACCCCAACCCTCTGCTACTACCATTCTAGTAATTCTCCTTCCTCCATCCTCGTAATAAGGGATTATTGGCAAATGTATCTTTGCCCTGACGGTGAATGCCTTGAATACACCGAGTCCATCATCAATTAAGCACCAACATGGCACAAATTGGCTCTGTGGCCAAGCTCTGATGCTCGCCTTGATATAATTATTTCATTTTGAAGAACAGACGCAATTAGATTTGGATGAGGGTTTTTCATGAAAATGGGAGAAATCAATGGTCTGGCCAAATGTTGGCACTGAATCAGCTTGTTTCACTGAGTCCAATTATGTACATCTTCATCGGCATGTTATTACACCGTGCGCTTTAAAGCAAACCAGAAGAATTAGTGGTGAATGTGAAGTCGGGCTTTACACAAATCACTAAAACATTTACATAAAAAAAGGGGGGAGGCTGAGACACACTAATAATGACACTGCCTAATTGGTTAAAGAGGTTTTAGCTAGAGCTATTTGTGCCTTCTTCCAAATGTGAACATGTGGAGTCATCGGGATTAAATGTACTGATTTACTGTGCATCCAGTCTAATCAAATTTAGACTGGCATTGTAGATGTGAGCAATCATAATGTGTCGAGGCAGATCTATAGATCAGACATGACATTAGATCCCAACCGACCAGTGCCTCTACGAATGATGTCCTATTAGACAAGAACCCACAGTTTCCTTAACCCCGAAACCAACCACAGTCAGCACGCGCATATGTAGCAGTGATACGGATGACTAGAGTATGTGCTGAACATAAAAACAAAACCCTGCCATTGGAAAATGGTCAGCGCGTTTGCAAAAGTGTGAGAGAATGGGTTGGTTTAAGCCATTAAATGCAAGATATTTAATCAGATACTTTTCTTATTAATCTGTGTTATTTAGCAAAGCACAATCTGGCGGCACTTGAGTGGCAGCTTCATAATTGGCCTTGCTGTATAAACGAACCCAGAGGAAATATATCAACTCGTTCTCCGGAATATGATTGGAAAATGAAACATATTGGATACACATATCCAGCACGAGAAATTACTTCCATGAGCACTACAGTCATGTTGAACATGGGCTCTGGTTAATATTTGCACATTTTCAACTTGTTTGGAAAAGCTTCAGTGATAAATGTCCAAATATTTTTAGCTGAAATTGGCTTTAAAGTGTTAAGCTCTATAAAAAGTAAGACAGCCCACTACTGTCTGCTGATCCAAAAAGAGCCCATTTCTCCCATTTTTGCTTCTCTTCACTGGCTCCCTGTTAAATCCAGAATCAAATTTAAAATTCTTCTCCTCACATACAAGGCCCCATCTTATCTTAAAGACCTCATAAAACCATATCACCCCAATTGAGCACTTCACTCTCAGACTGTTGGATCACATGTGGTTCCTAGGATATGTAAAAGTAGAATGAGAAGTTTTTTTGACCTGGCCTGGACCAGGAGACCCTGAGTCCTCCTTTAGTTGCGATCGGTCTGGGCTTCTCGAACTTCACATGATGCAAGTTTCTTCTGCGATCACCTCATTGTGTGTTTTACACCACTGTGATTTAATTATTGCTTATTATTAATTTCTGGCTCTCTTCCACAGTGTGTCTTCTGTCCTGTCTCCCTCCCATCACCTCCATCAGATTGCTGCCGTCCTGATCCTATCCTGATTCTGTTTTGTCCTGTTAAAAGGGAGTTTTTCCTTCCCACTTTCACCAAGTGCTTGCTCTTATAGGGGGCTGTCTGATTGATGGTGTTTTCTCTCTATTATTGTAGTGTATTTACTTTACAATTAAAAGCGCTTTGAGGAAACTGTTGTTGTGATTTGAAGATCGATAAATAAAACGGACTTGAATTGAACTGAATTGTCGGTCCACACACACATACACAATGATAGAGCCATTAATTCTGTGGAGGCTATCCCAGCTGACACAGGCTGAGAGGCAGGATACAAAGTGGACAGGTTGGCAGTCCCTTTCAATGTCCTTTATATTCTTAAACAAACAAAATAAGGTCATCAAAGTAACTGTTGTGTTGGCAAGAAATGTCTAAATCACAGCATTTGTTATCAGGCAACTCTAAAATGCTAACATTCACTAAAGGAGAAGAGAGCACTGTTGCAAGTTGTGTTAGTGTGTGCCAACAAGTCCTAGTCATCATGACTTATTTACATTGTTTACTCTGGCTGTTCCCCAAAGAGGCCAGAGGGGCACCATTGCAGGAAGGAGGGGTGGCTGAATGTTTCAGAGACCAAGAGCTGAACAAGAGCTCTGGAACATGCCAGGGATTTTACATATTTATAGAGTCAGAGGTGTTGCCGAGCTGTTTGCGCTGCCCCAGAGGTCAGGTTACAGTAACATCACTGCATCTTGTGTCACCTTGTGTGTGTGCTTTGTTACTCTGTACAAGCGCTGAGAAGCAGAACCATATTAGCAGCTTGTTGTTTTAATCATACAAAAAAGGTACTATCAGCATGCGCATGGATAACATTTAAATTATTTAAGGGGGTTGGTTTGGGCAATGACAGTGGAAAGTCATAATTATAACCATTGGTTGGGGAGACAGATTCTAAAATGGATCTACATGAGCTCAAACCATATTTGTGTTGCCAAAATCTGAAAGTATAGTGCTATCACATTTAGTGATACAGCCGGTTCACATATGCTCTTTATGTGTACAGTGCGTGCCCGCAGTTAATCGGCCCATTTCCTGTAATTCCAGTCCCCTGATGTGCACATGACTGATGCCCAATGCAAATATCCTCAGCTTCACTGATGAAGAGCACATTTTCAGAAAGATTGATCTTAGGAAGAGCAGTCAAGATCAAAAGGCTTTCGTAATATATTAGGAAGGAGGGGATATATATATATATATATATGTATATATATATATATATATATATATCTTCTCAGCATCCAAAAAACTGGATTTGATCAGAGATCATTTTGCCAGAGCTGCTTGGTTCAGCCCTTCTCAATAGCTTCCCTCATAAGTGGAGTCAGTGCTGATTGTCTCTGCATTCTTTTGCAGGCTTGGAAATGAAAACAAGAGAAGCCACAACTGAAGCTGGTTTCTTAAATTAGATAACTTCATTTGCTCCTTGACAAGATGTATCGTCTTGATGCTGGTTATGTGTTGTAGAAAAAGTCATTTTAATGTCATGTGTTTTTTTTTTACTGCGTTTTTATTGTAAACCATGTCTGTGAGGCATTTTCTGTACGGGAAAATAAATTTTGAATCAAATTGACTTGAAATGTTTCGTTTCAGAGGCCTGTCAATGTCGGAAGCTAAATGTTTATTACTCGATTTGTACAATGAGGAGGCGAGTTGAACAGACCTTTCCAGGCAAGGTCTATTCAGATCATATTTCCCAATTATCCTGACATACTTCAGACTACTTGGTGCTAATCAGAAGTCGAGAGTGTTCGGGGGCATGAAAGAGGAGGGAAAAGAAGCATGCTGGATAATGCTCACCTCCTTAACCAAAGGTTTATTCTCAGCCGTGGTTGCCTTGGTGAGCAGGACCCGTGCTGCGAGCAAAAGCGCGCAGCATTATCAGTTCACCAGGCTTTGAGAAGCTGCAGCATCACACAGAGCTCAATGGGCTCCCCTCTCAGTGTACAGATGGCTGTGACGGGGCCCTGGTGGAAATAACACTAAATAACATTCTCTGAAAATTCTCTCTTAGGATGTGACAAAAGAAAGTGGGGCTACCTTGCCACCTGCAACGTCTGGCACCTCTCTCTCTTCTCTGCCAATTAAAAGGCTGAAAAAAAAATAGCCAAGCCTCCAGGCTTAGTTTTGCATAATAACATTTGCATAAAATGAGACCATCTGTTTTGAAACCTTTAATTTTTTGACTGTGACTTTAATGTGTTAATGCTGTAAGCTCTGATTTGCTACGCCGCTGATTTCCTTGTGGGCAAGGCTACTGACAAAATACGAAAGAGGTCTAGATCCCTATTAAATACAACACAGCCAAAGCCATGACTCAGTATGCAACAGTGTGTCAGTTTGGCATATAATCCTAATAAGACACTGCCCTGATTACGTATATGCAAATTCTGTTAGTCAATATTGGCTTACAGAGCTGACATGCAAGTCAAGGTACGAGTTTTTTTTATCTACAGCATCTTTAAATTACACTTTTCTTAGCGTTGGCTGCAGTTTCTGTGGCATCAGATGAAAGCATTCTGAACTAAGATCTTTGACAGTGTAATCCAAGCCCAGTGGAAACATGAAACAGTCGGATCAACCAGAATTTATTTATAATTCAAAGTCAAAATAAGATTGCGTGGTTACATCAGGGGAGAAAAAAAATGTATTACTGAAACTCTCTGCCTTTTACTTACTTTTACTAATGTTCCCCTTCTGTCGTTTTATGATCAGTAATTCTAAAATTCACTAAATAAACAATAATTCAACACAAATTACTCATGGGGAAATTGTTCTTTGATGCAGTACTTCAAAATGTTTCAGTGGTATTGTTTGGAACCCCAGCAAACAAGTAAAAAGCTTACTGGTAAAAAGCCATAGTCTGACTGTTATACCCATCTACACATGCAATATGGATGTAACCTCTGCATAACTTTTTTGATTTTAGCTAATCGAACTTACCATCTCATTTACACGGTGAATTAGCTTATTTAAGTCCCTAGGACTACTTTATGATCTAAACATGACTACTTCTGTTTTAAAAATAAATCAAGATGCAAAACTTGAGACTTGTAGTCCATAAATGAATGAGTTATGTAATGGTGGCTTAAGTCCCTCTTTTATGTACAGTCAATGTACACAAACTTTCAAGCACATTTTAACACAAAACACCCTGAATTTAGAATTTACAAAAGTTTCCCATGATATAGAAAAATTCTGGAAAATGTGAGTCATGTTGCGTGAATAACTGGTTTGCAGCATCTGGGGAGTACGGCATAAAGAAGGTCAAAACCAAAACCAACAATTTTAAACTGATAGCTTATTTTTTACACACATTACACTCAGTTATTTACTTATTAGTTTATTAGTTTATTTTAGACAAATATATAAACTTTGAACGTTTTACAGCATGTAAAGTTTTTTTTTTTTTTTAAAGGAAAAGGGCCTGAAGTAATGTAAGTGTCACAGCTTACTGATACTTCCAGCAGCAAACGATTGTTTTTCTTTTCCCTTCCTCTTTCAACAAAAGTTCTTTCAGAGTTTGGGGCCTTCCTGCTTGCACTGCTGTGAGATTTATTCACTGATTTCTCCCCCCCCCCCCCCCCCCCCCCCCCCCCCATCAGTTTAGATTCAGACTCTAAGGGCCAAATCGAAACCTTCAATTTTTGCCCTTTGAGGCACAATACTGTGATTTTGAAGTGTTTGTAGAATCATAGTCTGGATGGTGTAGTAGCAGTAGTCTCTTTTTTCTTCCTCAGCTTTTCACCAATGCTGGGTGTCAGGCTACTGTACTCTTATTAGAAAACATCTGAAGCTGGATCAGAAAAATTCTGTTGACGATTCTGTGAGGGTCAGATTTGTCCAGATGTCACTGTAGAGCAGTGGAGCACTACTTCATAGTCTGCAAATCTTCCTGAAGGTCGATTTGCACTAAAACAGGAGTTATGATTAGCCTTTCCAACAAAAGTGTCTGCCTGTGGCGCTGCTCCAAAGAAAAAGAAGACCTTAAGACACTGCTATCATCTTACAGGCTTTATCCAGCTTCATGGACATCATTAGTTCTGTTCTCAGACTCTAACACAGAGGATCAACACTCGTGTTTCAAAATTCTGAGATTGGACATTTGTATCCATTCTCCTCCCTGTGACTGTAACTAAGCCATAGCTAAGCCATAACTCTAATAATCTAATTAAGAGACACTGGTTTAAATTGCTCACTGAGGCTAATCTAGGTGTTCCCAGTGCACGGTAGATTTTTAATGTTTGTATGCCAGTGTGAAGTGTTGCTGTGTCATTGTAGTCGTGTTGGCACATGCACAAACCTCAACAGTGCAAAGCAGTTACTAGCAGGACTTGAAATACAGTTTCAATGTGTCAGCAACAGTATTAGGTCAGCTTCCACACTGCGAATCATTTGCAGCGTTTGTTGTTATTGATAAGAAGTGCATCCCTACATCCACAGTGTGCCACACAGTCTGCTTCAGAGAGCGCGCCTCCTGTCTCCTCGCCTCGTCAGAGCTGCATTTAAGATGGGCCAGCATGCTGCCGATGCAGAAGGGACGATGAGAAATTACGAAAACGCCAGAGCACGAGCGCTTCCAGAGGGGCTCAATAGGAGCCGATGACCACTCAGCAGAGGCTCGCTGCCATGCATGTATCTGGAACTGTCATATGGTATCTAAATGAGCCTTATAGGGATCCAACAGATGGTGGACATGTGGGACAAGTGTGGCTCAGAATATGCTCTGGTTTGCAGAACAACAACGCTTGCACAAATGCACAAATCGCTTTTTATAAGTGATGACTCCCTGTTGTCATGAGTTCAGTGGTTATTAAATGAAAGAGGGCTGTAACTCCCATTGTGTAAAACATAGGCGAGACTCATCTAATTAAGAGGAAAAAATAAAATGACCATCTTCTTCTTCTTCTTCAGAGGGATCAGGCCAGCCGCCTTCTTGGTGACTCCCTGTCTACAAAGCCTGCTTTCAGATTTAAGTTTGCATTTTTTTTTTCATCACCACAAAAGCTTAACTTAAGCTCTTTACTCAAGAAGAGGCGTGACTCTAAATAACTGGCCGTTGTCTTCGCCATATTTCCAAATCAATCAGTTTGCTTTTATCTTTTATAAGACTGCATACCCCTTATAGGATTATAGCCCCATATATTTGAACAGTAAACAGTCAGTCAGGATATGTTTAATCTAATCCCCCCTTCACACCGACACCTCCTGTTACCAGCCCCAACAATGAGCCTGGAAGTGTGTGCCTGTGTGTCTGTCTGTCTGTGTGTGTTTTTCCATATTTGGACAGGAGTGATCAAGAGGTTTAAGACCCCAAAGTCTGATCTATATACTGTGTGTATTTCTTATGAGACTTGACTTTTTTCCTCTTCTTGTACACATCCTGTTCGCTTTCTATGCAACTGCTATTTTTAGATGCTTTTATCATTTTGCAAAAGTGTAAAATTTTGCAGCCAACTGGCAATCAGTGGCTGAGTCCATGTGGCCAAAAAACTCATTTTCAATGCCATGTGTGCCAGCATGGACAAGTCAGGTTTCCATTGAACATTCTTATTCAGCTGCCTCTGGATGCTACAACAGAGCTCCGCATTAACAGCCTCACACCGGGGTACAAATTCACGGTGCACATCTCGATGATTGTTGACCTTGAATGTGAAAACAACAAAATTAAAATGGAGCATTTTGTAAAAATTTTGTTGTGTACAATCATAAAAGAGACAGTCCAGGACAGGCATGAAGATGAGTGTTTTCTAACCCTTCCAACCCTGCCAATTCTTGGCAAAGGGTGCTAGGAATTTACTTCAACTTATGTACTGCCAAATCACAACAACAGTCGACTCAAGGCAATTTGTAAGGAAAAAACCCGACAGTAATAGGTCAGGGTTTTCAATTAGATGACCCCCTGATGAGTAAGAACTTGGTGACAGTGGGAAGAAAAAGCTCCCTTTCAACAGGAAGAGAACTGTGGCAGAACCAGGCTCAAGGAGGCGCAGTCATCTCCTACGACTGAGTGGAGGTGAGGGGAGGAAAACAAGATAAAAGACACCATGCGGAAGAGAGCCAGAGATGAATAACTAACATAACATCTTTGCCACATTTATTCAAATGTCCAAGAATCCCCATATGACTTTCCTTTATCTGTATTTACCTGCTGCTTTTGGGTTGTTTTTAACTTGCAACTGCCTGTGTGTCACTTTTCCATGACTTTATTGTGATTAACATTACTTTTAGACACTTTTTTTGTATAACTGGTGGCATGCGATGTAATAATTAGGAAATCAAGTGAATTTAAACACTAGACTTCACAGTTCGTAATCAGTTCCACTCTGTAGATAAAGGCTCTATTAGTAAGCCTATTTACTACTGAGTTGTTTGAAAGTTAAATTCAGTGGTCTTAAACCAGATACCCTGCATTCCTCGCAGTCCTCTGCAAAACAATTGCTACTATACGGGTAATTGTAATACTGGCTTGGTTAAAGTGTACAGAAAGTGTACAGAAAATAAGGATGGGGGCCATACGGGGAGAATTCATCAAAAATTCTGAATATTAGATTGACTTATCAGGTGGGCTGTTGGGTGCAATTCAATTATCTCTTTGTTTTGCTGCAGGGAATGAGGGGAGTAGATGGAAATGCAACACACAGTGAAATAGCAGGAGACTGCTGGTACAGATAAAAGGTCAATAAAAGCAACAGCGTGAAAGAGAAAAGTGATTAGCAGTAAAACTAATAGATTGTGGAAAATTGTACTAAGGGAGGCATTTTAGTTGTTTTGTTTGAGTTTGAAATGGGAGTTTTTAGGGTATTTCTTTACGAGTGTCTTTTAGAAACCAACGTATCAATTTCTTAATGCAGAAGTGCGATTTCCCTGCACATCACATGCCTGCACTGTACGTTTCCCCTTCTTTCTTTGAGTTCTGCATTGAAAAATGATCCTCAAATTGCGTTGCCTGTGTTGCTTCTTTTCCATAATGGGAACAAACCTCACATTTTCTGCCATGTCAGAAGGAAGCTGGATGAAGAGTAGAAGTTGTTTTTTTTCTTTTTTTCTTTACACTTCCCAGAACCCAGGTCGTCTTCTAAGAACCTCTGATGTTATCACTCTCCAAATGCAGATCTCATTCAATCACCCTGCGATCGTCTCCTTCCTCTTTATCTCCCAAAGCTTTTCTCTTAGAAAGCCCACAGGAGCCCATTCTGCACTGCTCGCAGTGATAACAGGGGATCGAAAGAGACGAGGTGAATTTAAGGGAGCTGCATTTAGCCGCTGTGAGATCATTCCAGTTCATGCTTTGTCGGCGACTGGAAAAGGTGGGCATATGGGACGTACTCCTCTGCAATGCAATATTCAAAGAGATCTTACATAATTCATCTTTTTTCTCCTCTGTTTCTGGAGAGCCATCCTCAAAGTGTCACTGGCAGACCCTTTTAATTTGACAAGCCTGTGAAGCTGGAGTGCAAAATCTTGACTGCCTGGCTTTGCAACTTCTCACGGGACGGGTTGATATTGGGATGATAATGAGGCACTCTTTTCAAAAGAATGGATGAATTAATAACCAGTCGTTCGGTCTGGGAGGAATAGTTCAAAGGCCGTCATAAACCAGTGACTGCTTCCAAACGAGAGGAACCATGATTTATTTAGGTCATGGACAGTGAAAAAAAATGATATTTTTGACGTCTGGAAACAAACAGAAAACAATGTAATTGAGATTAAGTTCAGATGGGAGTCAGCATGCAGTGGCAACTCAATAGCAAAATATTTATGACCTCCGTGGGGAATCTGTACATTCATGATTGTTTCTGTGTACAACATACACATACACATAGTTTTTGTGGCGTGGGCATAATCAGACGTGTTTGGGCAGGTGATGAAAAGGCAAAAACAATAAGAAAAAGCATGTGACTAGTCATAGGAGCTTTGAAAAAGAAGGCAGCTGAACTTGTTTAAGTCCAGACTATCATGACCTGGATGACTGAGAACCCACACATGCATTACGACTCAATTTTGTTTCTCCTCTTTTGAGTCAAGATCATCTGCTCGTACTCAATTGTTCTTTCTTTCTCTCTTCTTCTCCATCTTCTTTTTTTTTTAGAATATTAACATGACACCAAACATACAACAGGATGAAACATGGAGACAAAGCAATGACAGAAACTGACAGAAACAGAAAAGTAAAAAAAACAAACAAAAAAAACAAACATATTAGCATATTTCATCACATTAAAAGCGTTGATGTGTAAGGCTCTATTTAGTACAGAAAGTGATCTTATTTAGAGGAGATATAGATAAATACACAGACAGACAGATGACAGTAACAATCCTAATAATAATACCACCAATATAAATAATAATTGGATTAAGGAGAAATAGGAGGAATAAGAGAAAGAGATGAATTAGTTTATTCATAATTATAGAATAGAATGTATACAGTGAGAATAATGAAGTGGGGTGTTACATCTGTACTACATCTGTGGCGACCTTTGACATGAGGAGTGGTTCAGGATGATCTTCAGATACTCACCGTGATTTGGTGATTCAATTTATTCCCGTAGCAGTTTGGTGGTTGGAGGCAATGAGGAAGGCTGCAAGTAATATGTTGCTCTGTACTGATGCAAACCAAATAAGACCAAATAAGAACTGTTTCTTGCTACATAGCAGTAAGACAAAGCAGATGCTTTAATTCTCTGCTGTCACTGTGCCAAGTGGGTTTTATCATGCTGTGGTCTTTCACTGTAGATCACTGAATGTCAGTGTCAAGCCAGTCCAGGCTTTTTTCATTGCTCTGATTCTGTTAATGATGGCTGCAGATTACTTTTTCATTCAACACAAATATATCATTTTCATTTTCATTCCCGTCATCCACATGCTTCCTCCTTTCCTCCTTCCAGATATATAATATCTAGATCACATTCTGTTGAATCACTTATAACTGGAGTAAATATATCTTCACCTCACCCCAACTTTTCAATCACGCAGCTGCGTGATGGAGCAACCTCGGCACACTGGAAATACATCGCATGTTTGTTAGCCAACGCCCAGCTGGATCCCGCTCCTTCCCAAGCGGTCCGAAATTAATTTGTTGTGGACAAATAGTGTTCAAGGGAAAAATGTGAGCTGTTGTCTAGATGCCGTGTTCCCCATGTGAGCCACCTCTATTTGTCTCAGCAACCCCAGACATCTGCAGCCCTCACAGCTGGGAGAGAGAGGTCGTTACCAGGCAATTTCACCCCTGCGATCCCTCACGTCTTTCTTCCATTTAGCCAGCATCTTTCTACCCTTCATGCTTTCTTGATAGACTGTTTTTATTTTATTTTTTTACTTCTAAATCCACTTTTTGCATACCAGTGCATGGAGGCTAAAGACATGGAGGATCCCAGGTGTGGAGAGCTTTGAGCTGTTTGTTTTTCAGGTCAAGTGGTCCATTGCAAAGAAAAAGGGAGGTGATTAATACTGGGTGTGTGTAAAGGGATTTAGTCCATAATCCATTGACTCACTTGGAATTACTTCAGCTGTATGAAGACATACTGTGGGACTGTTTTTGAAGCTCGGAGAAGAATGGCTTCTTGCTTATTAGACCACTTTAACAATTTACTGGCTTGGCAGCAAACAATAAGCCAAAAATAAACAACCCAATAGGGAAGAGCGAGCGCACTAAGCCGTCATTCAGTCCATCATAATTGAATATCTGCAATATCAAGCGCATTCATCCCACTTTCTCATTGTTTGCTTATTGTGAAGCTCAGTGAATAAATATTGTTGATACTGCTGAATTTTAATTCGGGGCCGCGATCACACATAGCTTGTGGAGAAAATGAAAACGGACACAGGTTTGTGAGTTTTAAAGTTTGGCTCGAGGCTTAATGGTAATCACTGGGCCTCTCCTGGTTAATCATTTCCTTGGGTGTGAGGCAGGGTAGTAGGCAACGTGAATGGCTAACGGGGAGATAAGCTGGAAACGCAGTTCCTCTGCCACTGTGTACAATAATCTGAGCGCTGCATCGATCATGTCTGCTATTGAAATGAACAGATGGACTTGCACATATGAAGCACAGAGGGAATAGATAAAGCATTTCTCTACGTGCTGTGGCAGTCATTTATTGACTGTTGGGCAGACAGGAAGTGCTTTGTACAAACATGCAATAACTCTGCGTATTGTTTTAAATCAGAATCAGAATCAGAATACTTTATTGATTCCTATGGGAAATTATTTAATATGTTATAAAACATGGTTAAGTATTATGTTAACTGTGTCATTTTGGGCTGTATATTTTCTTTGTAATCACAATCAGATTATAAATGTACAGCTGCATGAAATACATGAATAATAATTAATTATATCAAGTTCATAATTCTCATTTTAAAAAAATATTTTAATTTAAAATCCCCCAAATAATCAGTTTATTGTTAATTTGTTACAGTTTTCTTTGTAAAATCGACTTTTTCTTTTAAAGTATACCCCGACTTCTGCCAGCTCTCCACCCCCATGCTGCTTCTCAAACAAAATGAATCATCGTGTAGTAAAAGTTAATACACTAATCTGTGTCAGTATGTTCATAAAACTCATCCTGTGTTCAATTCAGTAACAACAAGTTGCTGTATGTTGTCAGGTAACGATCTTACAATAACTGTGTTCATATGTGCAGTATTGTCCCCAGCAGAACCTCTAATAGCTACAGTCTGTGAAACATCATTAGTACCCATGCTAACAAGCTGTGTCATTGTTTAGTGTGCATCACATTCACAGAACACATTCACTCTTGTGAGAAAAAGTGTTGCTCGCCTCACGTTCTTCAGTAACAAACTCATTTAATTCATGTCCGTGTGCAACACTGCAGCTGTTTCTGTGGTATGCTCTAAAACCTTTATCCTCCTCGCTCTGTTTATTCAAAGCATGAGTGTTATTTTACCACATTCACTCATCTCTTTCTATATAGAACGTCTTATTAGTAAGAGCACTAAAAACCAAGGGCCGACAGCCACTCAGCTTTTAGATTTTTATCACTTTTATTAATATGTTTTGTAAATAAAAGACTCTATTGCTTTCACTCACACCTGGAAAAGTGGAAGTGAAAGAGCAATGCATTTTGGCCTGCTCAAGTCTGAAATGGTAAAAGTAATGAGTAACATCTCCTTGCCATTTCAGTACCTGCTCCAGTGAGTGAAGGTTCCTTTCACAGCTGTGCTTTTACAGGTGATATGATATCACAGCGTGAAAGGCATCTTGCTAAATGTAGTTCCCCTCCAGGTAGGCATTTCAATGGATAGAGTAAGCAACCTTTAACCACTGTGCCACTTTATGCCACTCTGTATAGATCTCTTGAGAAAATTCACATGCATTAGGTGCTATTATTGGAATACATCTCATTTAATGTTAGGACTGTGAGCTCTTGCAGTATGCTGTGTAGAGAGAGGCAATCTTTTTCTTATAATAACAAATGGGCATAATCTGTTTAAAAGAAGCTGAAATTACAAAGAGATAGATTTCACACTTTAAGGTGTTTGACAGAAAGATACAAGAATTCTAGTCCTCACCTTAATCATAATATTAAAAAAACCACATATAGTGATAACTTAAGGCATTGTTTTTATACATTCATAATGCTCACAAAACCAAAGGCTCTTATTTTCTGGTGATTAACAACATATGCACACAGTAAAACCTAAAGTAATAATGTTTTCGCTCAGAGGACGAACCTGTTCACTGCAGCCCAATCCACTGGGTAAAACACTTTGTTTGTTTCCCCTATTCCTGTTAGGAGCAATATGACACTGACACTAACTCAGACTTACACTAACAATGCTGCCACACTGGTAACCTTTGTAAATGCTTGACAAGCACAAATGTTCAGTGCTACCTACATATTCTCAAAGTTTGTAAATTCATCCTATTTATCCATTTTCCTCTGCTTATCCAACACAGGTGGGTCTGGAGCCCATCCCAGCTGCCGTGGGGAAGGCACCCTGCACAGGTTGCGTGGTTAACACAGAGAAAGAGACAACAATTTTCCTTTACATTACCATCTATAGTAAGAATCACCAGTTAACCTAAACCCACTAACTGCATGTCTTTGGGCTGTGGGATAACCACCAAGAGAACATCCAAGTCTCCACACAGGATGGCGCCAACCTAGATGGTGGATTCAAACCCATAACCTTCTTGCTGTGAGGCAACAGTGCTAACCACCATGCTTCTGATGCAAAATCATTACCACAGCTTATTCAATTCTGGACTTGAGGTCGATTGAGTCCAGAAGTCTTTTCTTCCAGCTCCTATTAACCATAATGTGATTAACTTTGACACAACTCCACTGAAATTGAACCTGTTTCTTCTCTCTGTGAGCCAAGTTATAAAAGATAGACTGTTTTTGAAATTGTCAGTGTACAGAGATTACATCAAAATGCTATTACTGTAGTAGATAAACTGTGACGTTAAAAAAACACATTTGACTGGGATTCAAAGCTTTGCTGATGCTGTGATGTGACAGCAGGAAGATCCTGCACTGAAAATAATTTGTCATAGATTTCATTAATTAAGTTTCAGCATTTGCACACCACCTGACCCTGTAGTAAGGTCATGTGTCAGTGTTGCTTCCTTTTTCTTAAAAGTATCCCTCCAAAGTGCTACCCATGCTTAAAATTAAGGGTCTCTCAGTCTGTGTCGCAGTATGTTTTTTATGTTTAGATCAAGAAAAAGAACTGTTTTTTAGAGATGAAAGTGAATGAAAGAAGTATGTGAATGGCTGCTTGTTGTCCCCTATCAGCTTTTAGATTATAGCTAGCAGTTTGGTATCAAACATTTTGCCACAGCCTATTAGCGTAATTAGCTCGTCTCTCTGCAAGATAGGTCTTCAATGGAGCCATTGACCTAGAATAATGGGAATCTGCTGCAACATAATGAAGCTGAAAAACACATTCAAAGACTTCCAACGCAGTGAATTTAAAGTAGGATGTTTTTGCTTTTTTTCTCTGCATATAGCAGAAAGAGAGAAAAAAGATAACATCATGTTTTTATTTTATACAATTTTCTTTCTTTCTCTCTTGGTCCACATTCACGAGTTTAATAATCACACTCAATAGGTCATTGAAACAAAGTTATTATGGAAACGTTTTTGTATGATGTTGGCAACAAGATGTCATTGATCACACAGTGAGATATATTTCCTTTTCTGAATAAACAAGACTTGGAAGCAGACACTCCACTGAAATAGCACAAGTCCTCACTTCCCTCTGGAGGAAACACATGCCTTATAATCAGCAACCAGAACACAATCCAGACATATGGGGCTTTCATTGCTCTGCTCTTGTGTCAGCAGTCATGCGATTGCTGATTTCATTGTTGCATTTGTCTTTTTTCCCCCTTCTTCTCTTTGCAAGGGAGTGTGGCTTATAACACGAATAATTAGTGGCTGTGATAAACTGCAGCGAGTCTCATCCCAAGAGGCCAAACTAGAAGTCTTACTCAAAGAAGACAGCCTTCTACTGTCTTTAAATGAGCTATTTTTACTCTACTAGTCAACAGGCAGTTGGGGGATTTCACTGTGTTCTGCTTAGTCTTTGGAAAATACTGTATAATTACTTTGTGGTACATCTGTGTGCAAATTAAGATATCATGTCTAATTAAACCTCTCAAAAGGCAGATGTAACAGTACAAGGGTTGGCAGTATGGCTCCATACTGCATAAATGTACATTCTCTCCTCTAATATTTCTGCTTCTTCTCCGTATTCACACTGTACCCACTCCATGATTTATTCATTCTCTAAACGAGCTACTCTTGACTTAATGTACATAAGTGATGCAACAGATCAGCAGACACTGAACACTAATGGGGAGTGCAAGGTTACAGATGATCACGATGGAATGCAGAAATCTGAAAATGGGGCTCAAAGGCTCCAAGTTCCTGTTGAGTCTGCCTGTTTTTTTCTTTATGTAGCTCATAAATGTATCTCAGTTGTGAGGAAAGTGTACCTTGAGCCAAGTGCTCGATGAAGATGAATGATACTGAAATATACAAGCTGAAAGTCAACGCATTTGGCTTCCAGTTAATTTCAGCAACAATGCCGCCTTCTTTTTAGGGGTGGGTTGTGATTCAGCAGTCACATTGATACATTGATATAAGACTTTATCCCATGACCAATTACAAATCATCCGGACAATGCTGACCTTTAAAGGAATGGAAAGAAACCCACAGACCAAAACAAAACATGCAGTTGTGGAACTGCCCAAAGTCATTTCTTTCACTGAGAAACAGCTGCTCACAGCAATTTCTTAACTACTTTTCTTTTTTTCTTTTTTAACTAAACTGTTTGGATAGATTCTAAGGAAATGCATTTTTTTTTATTTTTTAAAGACATTTGGAAGATATTAAGCAATCTCCTTTCTGGACTAAACAACTGGACCAAGACGTCTTAAAAAAAGCCTTGGGACAGATTCCAAGTGTACACTGGTGTGGTTTTGTTGTGGTATGAAAGAAGAAAAAACAGACAGGCGAGGTTTTATCATGAATTATAAAAAATAAACTCTTAAATTAAATTTGTACTCTAATGCCAAGGGGTTAGAGAATATTTCACGATTCCCAGCTAGCCGGACTATTCCCTGGACTTCATATTTCCTGTTTTACTAAATGTCTAAACATCCCCAAAAAGTAATCTTTCAAAAATATGCCTTTTGATTCTAAGCTATCCATGAAATAAATATTTATAAGAACCTTGCAGTGATGGTTAAAAGAAAGTGCAATCTTTTTTAGTTTAAAGCCAACTGAATGACACCGTCTACAAAAAGTAGAGACGAAATCCTGATGCCACTGAACCATGCAACCGCCACACCATCACTGCCCCTAGAAATTCTGTCTATAAAAATTATTAACCAAATCGGTGACAGAGAGCAGCCCTCACTGAGTCCAGTGCTCACTGAGAACGTGTTTGACTTATTATTGAGCTCTGGCAATGACTGTTCAGGGACCAGAAGAATCGCAACAAAAATCCAAATACCTTGTACTCCCAAAGCACCCCTTCAGGACAACAGGATCATTTGAATGGCTTTGTCAGATCCACAAAGCACATGTACATAGGTTAGTTGGGCAAACTCCCGCTCACCCTTTAGTATCTTTGAGAGGATGAAGAGTTAGTCCAGTGCTCCGCAATCATGACAAAAACTGCATTGTTCCTCCAGAATCTGAGGTTCAAATAATAGATGCATTCTCCTCTCCAGTACTCTGGCATAGGGAGGCTGAGAAATGTGATCCCCCTAGAACGTGTTGCCTGAAGATAGAACACACATACATATATATCAGGACGTAATAAAAATCATCTGGTCCTTAGCAGGTTCTACAATTGGGTAAACATCTCATATGAACAACAAAACAGGACATATTCAACAAAAACTAAACTGTGTGGAAATGAAAGTAGGCTTACATCCTTACTGCTTCCATAGGAACTAAGAGTGATCACCAGCAAGTTTTAAACAGGAGAAGGGCTTGCCAGATAATTTTGTTTTACTGGGCAACAAACAAAAAACAACAGGCCTACTGCATCCATATTAAAAGTTGCACATTCAAGAGTGATTGAACTGTAACAATCTGACAGCAGCATCACATTAAAGTGTTTCTGTGTATATCCATTTTGCCACAAACCAACTTCATGACCCGGAGTTTTTGCACCAGTCTCACTGCATCGTGATTTCGTGAGAGTGGGAGAATTCATTTGGCCAGACTGCTTCGCTTAATGTCATATCCAAACACTGTGCTGCCCCGTCTGCTCTCTACTGTGTAATGTGTTCCTTATACAGTATTTCATGTTTAGCATGCACGATTCATTTCTTTTTTAAAAAAGCCCAAAAGTTACTCAACGATTCACTGTCTCAGTGAATGTTACTCCTAAGGATGATCAGCTACAAATGTCAGATGGACCACCTAATTCTGTTAATTCCTTCTTTGAAGTACTCTGAGTGAAACTCCAAGGTTGCTCATCAGAAAGCCAAGGCCTTTTAATTAGCTCAGCCCTTGATGGCCGAACCCCCCGAGTGAAAAACAGAGGGTAGGGAGGGGGGTAGGGGTGGCGAAGTGCACTATGTAAAAAATATTTGTGAGAACTTGTTTTGACTTAACATTTGATGTGGACAGCGGAATTAGTCGACCTGTTGCTGATCTGAGGTTACGCAAGGTTTAGTTTTGCTGTAATGGCAGGGCGGAGGCCGGATCAGATGTTTTCTAACCTTGCTCCTCTGTGTCTAAGCCTGCACATTTGGGGGGATTTAGTGTAATTACAGGTGTGTTGCACCGATTTAGATGTGACAGATAAAAACCAAAAGAGCGAACACAAACCTCACTGTGGCATGGGCATGCGAAGACCTGACTCTGTTGCCATTAATCGCTTTGGCCCTCAAACAAAGGAAACAAAGCAACAACAAGGTTTATGCATGTGTTAGAGAGAGAGAAACGTCAAGCTAATGTGTCAGTGGCTTCGGGCTTTGTTTTGATTACTGCAATTATTTTTTATCCTTTTGTAATTTACCATGGTCCCCCCCCCCCCCCCCCCCACACACACACACACACACACACACACACATTAGTCGATTACAGGCCAAGATTTCCTGGGTGACTTATTAATCATGTAAGTATTTACAGACTGAGTATTATATTTGCTGCAGCATGTCTGCAAATTTAATTCAGAACATAATTGTATGCTAACAACATATTAATCAGTGTGTGTGTGTGTTTTCTGTATTACCTGACTTCATTTTGTTATCACTACAATTCACTGATAAGCTGCACATAAGAGATAAATCAGCCCAATCTCATTCACACCTGGGAACAGCGAGAAAGAAGAATAGGAGGCAGAAAAAGAGCCCAGCTAGTGCCACCTGACTGATGAATATGCTCATGCATGTGGACACTTGGCTGGCGCGCAGAGAATAACAGGGAGGGGATCTGGCACTTCATCAAGTAGACCTACTACTGGGAAATCGCTGCGCGAGAGCGATGAGGATGATGCGTTTATCTAGCTTCCTTTGTGATGCATAACTGACTCTGCTGGCCTCACTCTCGCAGCGCACCGTATGCTTTCAAACCAGAAGCTCAACAACACCAAACATTAGATACTTTATTCACTTGACATGCTGCAGGAGTTTGTTTTATGTTTAGTTTAAGCAAACGACTTCGACTCTTTTCTTTATTCATCTTCAGGACGGATATGTTTTTTTGCACATGTGTTATAAGCGTCCCCCTCACTTAATAAATGCTGTCAGCATAAGCCGCCTCAGGTGTAGTGTGACAGCTCCCTACAATCACAGTCAGATCTGTGTTTGTGAAATGCTGTGGAAATGAGAGGGCGGACCATTAGAAGATGCGCAGAAATGAAGCTCGTACATTGCAATCTGTAATGAGATTACAGCTCAGGGCGCATTGCAAGACCATTTGTGCGTGTGTGAGTTAATTGGCAGCCAAAGAGCCTAAGAGGGAATGTTCTGTGAGCCCAGCAAACAGTAACTCAGACCCAGGGCAACACTAATTATTCCAGGCTGCCCGCCAAATTTACAATATTACAGCTTCACAAAGCCATCTTAGTGCATGTGCTCTCTCTATTAGATGGTGTGGCACACAATCTGTTTTCAGGCTCAAATGTCCAATAGGAAAGTCTGCCCCGAGTTCCAGGTGTACAAATACAGATGTTCGGATGCATTTGTTGTGTTAATTTTTTTGTTTTTCTTGCAATTGCTTTTAGATATTTTTCTTGCTAAGTCTGCATGGGACAATGTCCATGTGAGCACAAAGATTACTCAGAGATGTACGTTCAGACCAGCTGCCTTCTGTCTTGTAAAACTAAAAGTTGGATGGAACAGAATTCCAAAGCACATGAGCTAAAATATTGAAACCTAAAATGTGACTCCATTTTGATGTTTAGCACATGACATCAACTTAATGTTTGACACAATTATATAAGACTTTGCTGCTTTTGATTGATGACAAATGGTGAGAAATCTCGATCGCCCCCACTCACTTACTACAGCATAAAGCCATCTGAGTGTAGAGACAATCATTTCGGAAAGAAATCATAAAAAGTGGCATGAATATGGAAGTTGGGGGGCAGGGGGTGAAAATAAAGTGAGAAAAATTGAAAACCCCATTTCTGCTGATGGCTGTCAGAGCAACTGACGCTACGGCAGCAACCTCTGGGTGTGTGTCATTTATTTGTGTGGTGTACTCACATGCTTCGGTTTGTGTGTGGCAGTGACTAATTATTACAAAAAAGGAACAGAGGCCAGGGTGGGGCATGGGTGTGTGGGGGGAGGTATCTGTTTTTCAGGTATCTGAGTAAGAAGGGAAGGACTGGGACACCAAACCGATGTCCCACCATCGCCGCCCCGCACGCAATGCACCTCAGTTTGACATGCCTGCCTTGCTAATAGAACGGCAGTGGTGCATGCTTGAAAAAGGGGGTGTTGGGGGGGCTGCTTAGAAAGCTTTTGATCAGCAGTCCCCTGTGACATCAATTAACTATTAATGTGCAGCCCTAGAGCTGGATGATGGAGAGCTGTCCAGGGTCACCTCCATTCTAAAGCCACGCGGCCTGATAATGACAGCTATTTAACCTAACTGGCCTTAAAATATGTGTGTGAGGGATATTAAATATGCTTTTTTTATATTTGATGTGCTGATATTTGATACACTTTTGTGATATTTTAAAATGACTGCATGTGAGGAAAGAAGAAAATAATGTTAATCTGTTCGCCGTCACCCACAACAGGCTCTATCCTGCAGCTCTTTGTTGCTCAACGACTGGAGCTGTGTTCTGCAGCTAGCACGCTGTCAGGGAACAATCATGACATTTTCTGTGTCACCGCTTGCTAAACCACTGATGCATGTTCTGCTTTTGCCCTCATCATTTTGCCTCAGTCTGCAGCACCAACCGCGACTGCACATGTGAGAGACATTAAAATGCGAGTGTTCCATGATGTGACCAAACTCACATGTCGAGAACTTTGTTTTTCTTTTTTCCCCTGTGATTCATGTTTACATCCCCAGCACTCCTCCCCCATCAGACTAATGAGCATTTCTTTTTCTTTGTTTCTAATTACCCTCCTTTCTGTCATCCATCTTACTCCTTTACCATTGCTGTGTGACATCTGCCGCTGGCCAGACATTCCCAAGTCAATGACCAATGTCCTCCCGTAACAAGGATATATGGCTCCATTAGCCTGCAGCTGATTATTTAATCATTTTTTAGATGGCTTTAATTGAAATGATGTGATGAATGGTGCTGAGGTTCATTCCCTACAGAGAGGTCTAATTGTGACTCTGTCCTCAGCACCCCACCTTGGATCTGCCACATGCTGGCCACCTCTCTCTCAGGAAGCAGGTAGTGTAGTATGTGGCTGCTGCAGAGCAAACAGGGTTTTTTTTTTGACTTACCCTAAGAAAAGCAAGAGGAACCTTCACTTAGTTGGATACTTTGGATGCATGTTGTTGCATTCGTGTGGATCATGACATTACATAAATACATATTTGCTTTCTGCCAGTTGGCCTTTCAGAGGTCTATGTAATTAATGTTAGACATAACTTGTGCTAGAATGTTTCTCTCTTGAGAAGACAAAGTTAGGGAGTGATTGTCCAATCAGGTACAGTGTATTTTGCAATATTTAGCAAAGCTGTTGTCACCGTTTATCTTTTTAAAATTAAACTGACTTCACAGCCTTTTCTTTCCTAATTGTAACCAAAAACACAAGCATAGTGTATACATAGTGTAAACTTTGCAGTGTGTACTAGTCTGAGTGTGGTATACTGAGGTAACAGCATCCATCATGCTAATCTTGACACTCTTCTGAACCACTTATTAGACAGGCAGCGGAACACCATCTTTAACAGACTGATTCAGCTCAGATGCTGCAAGGACCGATATATGTAGTCTTTCATACCACATATACTGAAATTACATAAATGTCTGGCAAAGAATCGTCTGCAGATATTCATCCATCTTCTTCCACTTCCTCTAGCTTGTCTGGGGAAACATCAAGGCGTTCCTTCCTTTTTCACAAATTGTAGATTTCTAAATTGGATTTCCTTCATGACACAACCAAAATATCTTCTCTTTTCTCCCAGAAGGAGAGACGAATATCATTGTCATTCCTGGTAATCTCTCCAGCATGTCCTGGGTCTGCCCCAGGGCCTCTTCCTGGTCGGACATGCCTGGGACACCTTTCCCAAGAGGCACCCAGCTACCAAAGCTTGTGTCCATTGGTGAGGGTAGGGACATAGACTGACCAGTAAATTGAGAGCTTCGTGGGTCTGATGGGACTCCACTCTTTTCCGGCTGAGGACTATGGCCTCAGATTTGGAGGTGCTGATTCTCATTACCACTGCACTCGGCTGTGAAACATTCCTGTGCAACCTGAAGGCCGTCACCTGATGAAGCCAACAGAGCCCCATCATCTGCGAAAGGAGAGATGAGATTCTGCCTTCCTCTACTTGCCTACACCTAGAAATTCTGTCCATAAAAATTACAAACAGAATTGGTGACAAAGGGCAGCCCTGGCGGAGTCCATCACCTATGGGAAACGAGTCTGACTTATTGCTGGCTATGCCAACCAAGCTCTTGCAACGGTTGTATAAAGATTGAGTGGCCTGTAGCAATGGGCCAGACACCGCATACTCCTGAAGCACCTCCCACAGGACACTCCTAGGGACACAGTTGATTGCCTTCTGTCCACAAAGTACATGTAGACTGGTTGGGCAAACTCCCATGCACCCTCAAGTATCTTTGAGAGGATAAAGACCTCTCAGTCCAGTGTTCCACGACCAGGAGGTCTGCAGATACGGTTTATTTATTTATTTATGAATTTAAATTTGCTATGACAAATTATATTATATTATATATATTATTAAGTGTTTGTCATGATCTCATCTGAAATTAGTAATATTTGTTTTTAGCCATCCATTCTCATTCACTTTTCCAATTCAGGGTCGTGGGGGGTGGAGCCTATCCCAGCTGCAATAAGGTGAGAGCTGGGGTACACCCTGGACATTTCACCACTCTGTCGCAGGCCTAACACAGAGACAGAGACAACGATTCGCACTCACATTTACGCCTATGGACAATTTAAAACCACCAAGTAACCTAATCCATTAACTGCATGTTTGTAGACTGTGACTCATGGTGGGTTTGGACCCAGGATCTTCTTGTTGTGAGGATGGCTTTTTTTTTACAAGGAAAAAATGTAACTAGTTATAAGTTATTTAAAAAAATGTTGCTGTTACATACATATTGCGTGACTAATATATATTGTATGACTGTTTTGATAGTCTTTTTTATTAAAATGTGTCCAAAACTAAAAACTGTACCCTGACTAGTGAAGTTTATTATAGCTACACATTTTAAAAAGACACCCAGCAAGACGTCAAAATTAGGACAAAGGTATAAAAGGCAATGAGAAAAAAGTACACATGCAACGTGCCCACGTCATCACTCTGTCCCAGTGTGGTAACAAAGCACACGGAAAACAAAAGACGCTCTTACTTGTACTCACTAGTTCATGACCCATATTAGAGGGAAGAATAATTACAGTTTCAGGGCAGAGAGGAGTGATGGCGCACCATATGTTACTGATATGACTGTCATTTTGCCTTATGAGAGCTGCTATCTAGCTCCCTAAGATTAGTTGGAGCTCTAATCTATTGATCCCATGGGAACATTTCTCCATAAGTCTCTCAATGGCTTCCTACTTAAACCCTCATCAAAGGCTGAGGCAATGCGCCCGGCGAGCTGTTTATGTCAATACAGTTAATGTGATGCACTTCACGGCTCCCCTCTCAGACACCAATGCCGGCACAAATGAAGATATAAATATTCAGCCAGAGACCCAAATAAAAGTGAAATAAATAGAAAATAAATTCTTCCCTGTGAGGATGATAAGGCGGAGCGCTCGGGGACAGCGCCAGGGAAATGTAAGACAAATCCCAGCACTGAGCTTCAATTCTCTTGCTGTCATTTCATGATCCCCCCCCCCCCCTCCTTCTCCTCTCCGTAGACACATTGCAATCTCACCATTCAGACTGCCTCGTCTTTGTTGTCTGTCGTCTCTGTGTCTTCCATTAACAGTATGGGCAACCTATCATGGCATTGTGCACGTATGATCCTAACTGACAGTAAAAAGGATAAACGTCATGAATAAGCACTCCTCCGAGCATCAGCCATGACCTTTGACACAAAAGAGTTGATATGCATCAGTAAAGGCAAACCATCATCAAACACATATATCACGAGGTCCATCAGAGATGGAAGCATGAAAATGAGACAAAAGTCGAACTCCAGGCCTCAAGGGCCGGTGTCCTGCAGGTTTTAGATATATCACCCTGTTTCAACACACCTGAATCAAATGATTAGTTCATTACCAGGCTTCTGGAGAACTTCAAGACATGTTGAGGAGGCAATTTAGCCATTTAAATCAGCTGTGATGGATCAAGGACACATCTAAAACCTGCAGGCCCTCGAGGCCTGGAGTTCGACACCTGTGCTGTAGATGCTTGTGAATATGATCTTAATGGAGGACAGAAAGTTGACACTACGTCTATTGCTATTGAAAGTATATTTCTATTGAAAGTAAACATTACATTACTGCTAAATCTGCAGTAATGTAATGTTTATTACATTACTGCAGATTTAGCTAAACAAATAGTCTCCAACATAAATTAGCACATTGCAATATTGAAGGTAATTGTTTGATTTAAAGAACAACCACAGAGCCAGTTCAGGCTTTTTCTTTTCTTTTTTTCTTTTTTCTTTTTTTTGCCTGTCCTGATTGGTTCTTTTGCCATCAGAATTATTGTCTAAAGGCAAAGAAAGATGCCCAATGGATTTACCTTACCAAATGGACCATCCCAGCCTTGCCGTATTGGTCTATTTGATTCAACTTTGCTTTTATTGTGTATTTTATTTTATTTTCACTTGCTACACGCAGGACAGACATGACTGGGGGAAAGAAAAGGGAGAAAGAAAGAGGGAAAGAAAAACAGCGGGGATGAGGAATGGTGATAAAGGGCAAAAAACAAAAACCAACAAAACAAACAGACACAAAATACATATATCGATCACCTGTTGAGAAAGAAAAAAGAGAAAAAGCAAAATAGAGAGCAATATAATAAACAACATCATCATGATGATCTATGTGAATATAACAGTAAATACTAAATATTGAATATTATTGTGCAGCATGTAGGATCAACAGCGCACAGTGTGCTTTGAGGTAGGAGCCAAAAAGGGTGTAATTTGTGTGTGAGCACCCGTGTGTACACCTGTGAGCATGAGCGCGCTTGTATTTAAAAGGTTCCTTCATGTAATGATCTGCTAGAGGGTGTGGGGGAGCCACAGCCCCGTCCTCCAGGGCATGAAGCAGGTATGGAGGAGATCCAGGCTCCAGACATCCAGAGGCCCTCAGAGCACAAGAGACCAAGGAAGACCAACAGAGGGGCAGCTGTGCCACTCTCCCGGAAAGAGCTGAGAATCCCAGGCTTTTGCTTTTCACTGTATGGTTAGTAATAGGTGCCCTTCACTACTTAGACTGGGGCAAATTATTATTTGATCCCCTGCTGAATTTTTAATTACTGTATACTCACCAACAGGCAACAACTGTTGCTACGATTAACTGGAAATGGGAGAAATGATCATAAATCGCCCTTGGTCTGGAGCTCCATGCAAGATCTTTCCTCATGGGATGAGGATGATCATGAGATCGATGGCCGATCAGCCCAAAACTACATGTGAGGTGCTTGATATGAAGGCAGCTGGGACCATGGTCACCAAAAACACCACTGTAATCACACGACGCTATAATGCCCTCCTCCAGGTCTGTCTTAAGGTTGCCAGTGAACATTTATGCAATTCAAAGAAGGTTTGGGAGAAACCAAAGTCAAGCTCTTTGGATTCAACGCAACCTGCTGTGTTTGGAGGAAGAGAAATGCTGAATATGACCCAAACAATGCCATCCCCACCATCAAGCACAGAGGTGGAAACATTATGCTTTGGGGCAAGTTTTCTGGGGAATGAATGGGCTGTACACTGTAAAATCTTAGATGAGAACCTCCTTCACTCAGTAAGAAGACTGAAAATGGCTCATGGATGGATCATCCAGCATTACAATGATCCAAACCACATCACAAGACAACAAAGGTGTGGATAAAGAAGAATTACAATAAGATCACGCAGTGGCCTCGCCAGTCTCAAGACATCAGTACTATATGAAATCTGTTGAGTAAGCTGAAGCAAACTAAAGGGTTTAAAGTTCCTGTAAAGAAGAGTGGGCAAAAATCCCTCCTGAGATGTGTGCAAACCTGGTGACCAGCTCCAAGAAACATCTTACCAAGGGCGTAGATTTGGCATGGACGGAAGGGACACGTCCCACCAATATCCACCTAGCACTGCAGAAAGAGTTAAATTACGTTCTCTACTGGAGTCCTACCTCATGTGACAAATATGGCCAATGTGATTGGCTGTGCCTTTCAGGGAGCTCTGTTTAGTTTTAGCAGGGGCAAGCTCCTCTCCTCCTTGCAGGACCTGCAAGGAGGAGAGGAGGATGGCAGCAAAGAGGAAGAACCTGGATATAAGAAAGTATTTTTCAAAGAAACCTGTAAGTCACTTAAAGCCAAGTTAACTCATAAAATGTGTCCGTCATAATAATGTTACAGGCTATGCTAGGCTTTGGCCCACATCAGCCTAAAATAGTATGTAACCATGAATAACGTGTTTTGGAAACTAACTGCACAACAGGCAGCACTATCAATTATCTCAGTCTCCCAGAGTAGCATTTCTAATTTTGATTGAAACTGTCAGAGAAAACGGCAGCCTCGAGTAAGCCAGGATATTAGTTTACAGAGGCTGTTAAAATTAATCCGTCCCCATTAATGCCAATACCAAATCAACGCCCTTGCATCTTACTGCTGTTCTTGCCAACAATGGTTTTTCCACCAAGTACTAAGTCACCTTTTGTGTGGCATAACAATTTATAACTTTCATGTAAAGTGATGTTCTGGATTTTTTTGTTTTATTTATTTATTAGTTTCATCCTGTCTCTCCCCATGAAAATTAAACTAACATAAAAATAGAAATTGTTAATTTCCTTCGAAATGAGTAAACTGACAAATTCAGCAGGGCATCAAAGAATTACTTCTCCTGCTGTAATTAGGTCTTAAAAAGTCTTAGGAGCCAGTCTAAATGTTTCATTGTCATGGCTCATGGCACTGATACCAAAGGGTACCTTGTGCATATTTCTGAAATGCCAGCAGGTTTTATGAAACAGACGTATTAGATGGGAATAAGAACAGGTTTGATTTCTTTCCCTGACTTTAAGTTTGTCTGCAGTTTGTGTATCAAATGTTTGCCACATGTGTTTATTTCTTAACAGTTTTTGTTATTTTGTCATTTTTACTTAATTTCTATCGAAACAATATTTGTACTTCTAAGCTTCTTGTTCAGTATGAACTACCAGCTATCATGCATTATATTCTACCCAGTGTTTTAATGGAATACTGAGTAGAGCTGTAGCTCTATGTTTGAGTGATATGGGTCAGAGACTGACTGCAGGGGGTTCTTGCACCAGGGGGGCAGTGTTGCAAGAAGTTATTATTCTCAGTGGTTACAGGAGGCCAGAGTTTAGAAATGAGAACCACTAGGGAACGTAGCAAGTGATAGAGAGAAATATAATGCATATTGGACAAAGCAGTACAGTGTATTTTATTGTGACACTTGTACCACATAATATGTGATGAGAACAGTGGGCTCTCTGATGCCTTGTGAAAAATCTACTTAAAGCCATTGAACCATGAGCTCCAGTGTCAGAATGTCTCACAGGTAGGAGGAACAACAGATTTTGATTTAAAGGACAATCCTAACAAGTTAAATGAAAAAATGGGGATGGGGGTGGGCACTGGAAAAAAAGCATCCTTTTTGAAATGCATTTATTCTTTTGCTTTTCAGTGATATACTTAAGATTTTTAGCCCTAACAAAATCATGCTTTATTGTCAGGGACACAACCATTTGTCTTGATCTTGTCATGCTGACAGAGAGAAAACAGATAAGAGAAGATGATTGGAGAGACAGGACTGAGTAAATTGCCTGACTTGCCTGAATCAAGTGTGAAGGTTTGGACAATTTCAAATGTTTGGTCAAGTGGAAAATCGAAGGTTAGACGTAACCCAGACATTTATATCTTTGTGAATTTAGCTGTGCCTTTTTTTTTTACTTAACAGTGTATTTACTTGTAAGACATTTCCCCCATTCTTTGTCTACTAACCTAAAACACGCTAAAAAAAACCCTGTACTTGTCCTAACACTAGTTCTTGGTGCTGCAGTACTATTGATATTTATGTTTCTTTGTTCACTAAATGGTTGTTCACAGAATTTACTGCTCACTCGAATCCCCCCCCCCCCCCAAAACACTCAAATCACAATATAGCAACAATAAGGAGTTTGTGTAAGTCTTTAAACTGTTCAGCATTATACTGAGCAAAAAACTCTCACACTGTTATCAAGTTGGAGGGTGTTGTCTGTTTTATCACAGGAATTATGAATGCTTAAACCAAGCTGTAACCTTAGAGGCGGAAAAATTGAGACTGGCTCCTAAAGCAAGCCTCAAGCATTTTAAAAATGACTAATGTGCAACTTCTCAATTTGATATTGTTGTTTTGGTGTTGCTCCTGTATCAACACAACTAATGTTGGTTCAGGTTCAACACTGCAAGTGACCAGTAACATTATAGTGATGTCATATTTTTGCAATGTAGAAATTCTGTTACACACACACCAAACCTTATCCCTAACCCTACCTGTATGCCCATAACCGTAACCCTAACCATGATCACATTCTAAATCTGAACTCCAATTTTGGATCGCAAAGCTATAACATCATACCAGTGTAATTTGGCCAGATGCAATGTTGATCCTGGACAAGCATTATTATGTTGATCCAGGAACAATACCAACACGAGGATATCAGATAGAGCTATGCAACTTTAGAGTAGACTGTACCAGGAAAAAATAAAAGACAGCTCTGTGGGTGATAAACTTTTATGGAGCTCATCTAAAATTTGCTTTACTTTGAGCATGGTTGCTTTCATCAACAATACCTCATGTTAATATCCTGCTTCTTGTGGCCTCTTGCCGTCATTACTAGGTGCTTATGCTACCTACAAGACTTGAAATCTACAAATTCTAACACTCTTTTAACCAAACCGAATTAATCAGAAATGTCCAAAGCAACAGGCCTCTCCAAATAACATATAACTAGAAAGCAAAGTTAGATTGTGTATATGGAATCACAAATACCAGGTCCAGTTCACAGCACACAGGAGCACTAGCACCGTTCCATTAGTTTGAGTGGATAAGAAACACACTTAAGACATTAAATGTCAAGTCAAAGCTAAATAATAATCATTATACTGTGTACGCAGCGCTGACCTACATTGTAATCTTTGCGCAAACACAATAATGATTACTTTGTGATAAGCATCCGAGTGGACACATTAAGCAGCGTTGTTATTTTGCAGAAAGGAGTTTACGGCCCATTTATCAGAATGTTTGGTTTCTCCAGGTTATCTCAGATGGAGAAAATGGTTCAATGGAGCCAGAAAACGATATCATTAATTGGGTTTGTTGTTCTTGCGAGTTAGATAATCAAAAGAGTGAGTGCTAGGGTTTTGCTTGCATTGTGAAGCCTCACCATCAAATTTAAGCTTTCTTATTCTGAATGTTTTTCAGGAGACGATTTCTGTTTTTATATCTATGCGGGTGTCTGAAAGCTATCGTATAATTAATCAGGCTAATCACGGGCTGATGCCTGAGGCTGTTGTGAAGGGTCAGCTATTGTCTTTCTAAGGATTGCCATTTTCTCTGCCTTTCTGTGCATATAGGCATGTGTAATATAGCATAGAGATGGCACGATACCACTTTTTTATGTCCGATACCGATACCGATATCATAAATTTGGATATCTGCCGATACCGATATGAATCCGATATAGTGTTTTTTAATCAACAAAACTGTTTTTAAATATCTTGCTGCATTTTGTATAAGTTCATACTCAAAACAACAACTACACTAAAGCTATTCTGTTATACCTGTATGCAAAAAAAAATATTTCATAGTTCAGCAATACTGATCAATCTAATAAACTTAAACCTACACCATCCTCCCTATTCTGGTATTTTAAAGAGTACTTAGCATAAATATTAAGCAACCTAACTAATAGGGTTCCAACTCCCAGCAACAACAAAAATAAATAAATAAAAAATAGGGAACCACCCCTCACGCTCCACCTCATGATGCTTAATCGACGTAATCAACCTTAATTTGATGCAGTGTGAAAAAAAATGCACAGAAATCAATTATTTTTCAAGAAATATTAAATAGATTCAACATCTTTCTTCAACAAAATTGCAGACTGCACAGATGGTACCTTCCCAAAGGAAAAAGTACTATAGCTTACTAGGGTATATATATTAGACTTAATAGTTACTATATACAGTAATTGACTTCTATTCATTTTACATCAAATTAAAACTTTGGGTGTCAGATAATTATTTATTAAAAGCTAGACATTTTAAATGAGAATAAGAAAGAAAAGTATGTCTTTGTGCCCCCTTTTCCCTGTTAATGCCCTATCGGCCCCCCTGGCTAAACTTTGCTAGATCCGCCCCTGCACAGTTACCAGCGTCAGCTACGCAGAAAGAGATCCTGGTGTAGAAAGAAATATTAAATAAATTCTAACAACAGCTTATCAAGCTTAAACGTGCTGCTGTTGTTCAGCCGCTGGTTTCCTCTTTCTGGTGCAAAGTGGGCCAAAAGCAAACTAGAGACACGGACTCGCGACAGAAAAGCCGATCAGCTGATCGTTAAGCAGTTTCATGATTGAAGTAGCAGCAAGAAGAGGCAGTCGCTTGTTAAGCTTAACGCAGGAATGCTTTACAAACATTCAGAGATGGACTTACACACTTGCTTTACTTCTCTCGGGGATAACTTTATCGGAGATGAAATGCCAGGTTGCTAGCGAAGCTCCAAATGCTATCCAGACCACCACAGGTCCCGCATGCCACAGCCGCTCTATCACGTGATGCATACTGCTCCAACGTGCTAACGTTCTGAGGTGAGTTACGGCGTGTTGCAAGTTTTGTGAGGTGCTTTCGTGATATTTAATGGATCGGATTACATTTTTTATTTTTCTCCGATATCCGATCCAGTAATTTAGGTCAGTATCGGACCGATACCGATACGTAATATCGGATCGGTCCATTTCTAATATAGCATATAGCATGTTGTGCTGCAAGTGTTTGGGAGCAAAGGCAAGTGGAGCAGAAAGCCTGCTGAAATTCAAAAATGTAAAAGTCATCTTTCAAAAAAATAAATAAAAATCACACTTTATCTTCAGTCCTCAACAGGAATTGGTATCAAAGGTATTTCTGAGCTCTGGGATGAAAGTTGCCATGTATCAAAGTTATTACCATGGAAACACTCGATTACTCTTGCCTTGCATAAATGAGTCAGGATAAATTAGAAATCCAATTTGTATTGTTTGCCATGCTCAGAATAGATTACAAATGTATCAGCCAGCTGATGCTAATTCGTTTGGCAGCCTGTGTTGTTCTGATGAGAAACGAGAGGAGCGAGGAGGCGGTATTGGTAGTATGTGCAGTGTTGTTTGTCACCAGCTTTATTTACCTTGCAGCCGCTCCACAGGCTGCAGGCATATGGCTTATGATAATGAAAGTCCACATTAGGTCTCTCTCTCTCACACACACTGACTCATTCCCACATCATCTGCGATCCACTGCTCCTCTTTATTCACTCCACTTTCAGCATGCATGCACTTCCAAATCTGATACTAGTTAGATCATTTAAATTAGCATATAGCCCAAAGGTGAAAAAATTCCCTCTTTTTTTCCCTCTGCTTGCTCTTATTTTTCCAACTCCGCAGAGAAGCTGCCTATGGAGGGGTGTTGTAGAGGCAATGTTTGTAATGTTAATTTTATATCCCAGTGGAAACAGATACAACACTTTGATTGTTATTCGTACATCGAGGACTGACAGCAAGAGCGCTGATGTAAGGCAAAAACCTGCTATACATTGCATGGTCTTCAGGGCAACACGTGCATACCTTCTACCTAACACTCTGCGAATTATACATAGACATGGAAGGAATAGTGTGATTACAAGTAAGCAACCTTCATTGTAAAAAAAGGAAAAAGAAAAAAATATCCTTTAATGACTGCACAACAATTTCAGAAATTTGTGTGTGGATATTGGTTATTTGACCATATTTATAACCATAGTTATTTGAACACAAAGTGCATCAGAAAATAAGTTTTGTTTTTTGTTGTAGATAACAAATCCTTATGCATCACATATAACAACCTTTTTCTATGTTAATGGTCTATACTTGTCTATCACTGTCACATTTAACATTTTACATTATACTTAGGCTATAATTCAAAATCCTGCTGCTTACCTTCCGAATTATTAACAATATAGCGCCAAGCTACCTCATTGAGCTACTTAGATCATACACCCCTACTAGAGCATTAAGATCATCTTCCCAGTCACTCTTGGTACTGCCAAGATCTAGGCTGAAGACTAGAGGTGACCGCGCGTTTGCCTTGGCTGCACCCGATTTATGGAATAACCTCCCCATCGCTATACGTGAGTCTGATTCCATCCATTCCTTCAAATCGCGGTTAAAAACCCACTTATTTAGCCTCGCCTTTTCTACAAGTTAATGCTTGCTTGATAGTTAGCTTAATGCTTATTCTTATCTTTGGCTTTTAATTCATTATTTATTTATTTATTTATTTATTTTTTGGACTCTTTTATCCTCTACACTTAGCCTTCTTTTATGCTTTTATATGCAATTCTTTTGCCTTCGTGTGTTTTAATGCCATTCAACCTGCTAGCAAGTTTTGGTACCTTGCCATAGCCCTCATCCTTCCCTGTTATTTCATCTTACCCTCTTGCATGTTAAGCACTTTGGTACACTACTGGTTTTTAAATGTGTTATATAAATAAAGTTTGTTGTTGTTGTTGTGGTTGTTGAAGATGCCAAAGCCACATCCGACACTTAAAAAGTAGCCTAAACATTTTACTATTATATTTTCATTCTCTGCCTTTGGTAGTAATAGTAACAGCTGTTTTAAGAAATTATTTAGTCATGTCACAGACATGCTGGGCTACAGTGAATAGCTAGTTAGCAAAAAAGGATGCAAGGCAAATACAGGAAGGCTAACTTTGTTGAATTCTAACAATACCTGCCTTCCAGCTATGACATTTAGCATATTTGCAAGTGATAAGTTTACACCAAAATAAAATAAACTGTCAAGTTTTGTGTGTTTGTGCTTTTTTACACCACCAGCCTATCTTATAACCCATGGACAGTAAACAGGTTTGCAGTAAAAAGCACCACAGAGGCCAACGACAATGTTGCTAGTTTCGCTTCAATATGTTAAGGTTCACCGCTAACTGAACAATACCCGACCTCTGCTTGAACAGAGATAAATGGAATTTAACAAAGACGTTTGTATTTTTGTGGCCTCTCCCAGTGAAGATGAAAGCCAGATGTTGGTGGGTGTTAGCTGATTTTTTTTCTCCACTGAAAAAGTGGATTTGTTTACATGTGTTGCATGAACTGTTGCATGCTTGTTTTGCAAGAAATTCATACTAAAGGTTGTTTTCTCTACACTGCTACTTTAACTATTATTCTCTTTATGGCCAGAGAAGTGTCCCTTGATTGCTATCATTTAACCACTGAGCAGCAGCATCAGAATTTCATGAATCACTCTTTGCACTGCAGGTACACATCTGCACTGTATAGTGACAAAATTATTCAGTAAATGATTCCTGGATGGTGTTAATAAAAGTATAAGAACAACTTCATTATTTGCACAGCCTGCTATGTACTGTGCAACTGCCAGCACTTGTTTAGAGTTTTATTTATTCTTTCTTTTCACAGTTGTAAACCTGCAGACCATAAAACTTAATCCTTAAATTGCAAGGTTTGAGAGAAAACTAGAGACATGTTGTCCCGAGGACAAAACTCCTTCGGTGTATCAAACAACAGGTCCTCTCTCAGTGGGTTCCTGGTGGTGCTGTAAAATTACTGTGATGTTAGGAGCAGCTATCAGAGCAACATTTGCCCTGTGGAAGCTGTGGAGAAGGCTCTGGAATGATGCCTGACTGAAGCAAGAGACAGAATTTTCCTATCCTATCTTAACCTATCAACCTTGGAGGTTTTCACTTCTTTTTTGCTGAAATGTTCTTGTTAGACTCTTGGTCTATCACCTTGCCATTTCCCCCCTCTTCTGTCTGTGTAACTATGGCCTGTATGATTTAGTGTTTCTGCAGCAGACATCAAAAAGGTGTCACACTAACAGAAGCATCCAGGGGTGTCACAAAGCGTGTTTTTATAGAGTTAACACACGGTTACATGTACAATTGTTGTTTTTCGACGAGACACGACTTACCACATGAATTGGCAAATGAGTCTGGCTAGGACTGAATTAGGATTTGAGTTGTACGCTAATTAGAAATTACAAACCCAAGCACAAGCGCTGGCTCCGGAAGCCTGTCTGAGCATGTGTTGCTCTGCTCGAGTGGGATTTCGGAATCCTGTATGAAGTGAGCAGCCAAGCACTCTCACAATGGACTAGAATTTAAAGAACCACGTCTAAAAACAATATGAGCCACAAAAGCATAAAGTTATGAAAATGACATGGAATTGCACTCTGGTGACATTTGCTGAATAAAAGCGTTTCCTGTCTTTAGTCCACTAGAGTTCTCTTTGGTTGATCCGCATAGATCGAGATCTTAATATGACTTGACAAACATAAAATTTTCATTTATTCAGAGCAGCTGCACAAATGCCAAGCTGAACTGTCTGGACCAAAACTGAAGTTAGTAATAAAAAACCTTGTATTATATTTTCTTCCTTGCAGCAGCTTAGGTATGGCTTCTACTGCTGGCTTTGCTGTAGTGGGCTGTACAGTAAATTCTGGTCCTGCTTGTCTTGGTGTATATTACCTTAGTGAGAGTCATCATTGCATATAGCTGTGCTATTTTGGGAAGAGAAGAAAATATTTCAGAGAATTCACAGATGCTTCAGGTTCAACCTGTATGGTCTGACTTATGAAGAAAGTGCCTACATTCCAAAAACAATTTAAAGTCTGAATGATTTATACATGTTTTTATTCAAGCGCTTCAGAGTTTTTGCTCCTGCATCACTCTGTTTTCCTCCCTCACCCCTGTGACATTTTCTTAGGAAGCTAAAAAAAAGTCCAGTGTTAATCTCTGCGCCATATGGGTGGACTGATAGATGCTGCAATGCTAAGTGGCTCGCTCAAACCATGCCGGCACAAAATAATTATAATTTATGAGGCCAAACCTTCCGATTCATCACAGACCCAGCCTTTTTGGGCAGCCATGACACATCATTATGGGGGTATCGCCTTTCCCATTCATTGGCTACCTAATCCAATAGAGCAGTGGTTTTAGCCAAAGATACCCCTACACATGCAGTTGTCTTTGGTGATGCTGTTTAGTAATTGCTTTAACTTGCCAATCACAGCCGCTAGGATGCAGACTGAGGAATTAGTAAGGGAGGCTGATTTGACATAAACATGTGATTAGGACACTCTTATGGCACCGCTGCTACAGATGACTTCCTGCAGCTTAAAGACAAGCATACATGTGACCAGGTATCATATGATCATCTCACAGTGCCATAGTGGTATACTGGCTAATCGCGTCATTACGCTGCACTTTTCAGGTTGATCCATCTCTGACTTTCAAGCCGTAGATGGCTCGAAAATAGAATTAGTTCCCATTTTCATGCCGCTTTGTTTTTCCAAAAAATCCAATTTGCAGCCGAATCAGTTTCAATTTCAAAAGCAGCCATTAGTACTAACGCCATAAAATTAAATGGACAATATTTCATCCTGCACTCTTAGCATCTCAACAAAGCGTAAAGGTGGTTCTGTGTCTGATGACAATAAGAAAGTGACACCGCCAGTAACAAAGACAGGAGTCTCATTTCATCTGAAACTTTGCTTTTGTGATCAGTTATTGATCATTCATCACAAAGAAATGGAGGCATTTTGGGGAAACTATCATTATTTTAAACAACTTTAAAAGAAAAGAATAAAACTAAAAGCTGTCTTCGTTATAAAAGTGAATCCAATGCTAGATTAGTGCAGACTGTGACACAAACTCTGCTAAACACAGGAATAAGAGCACTGATTTCTTTTTCTAAAGCAGAGCTTTGGCTCTAAAGTCAGCATCAAAAGCCAGAAATGTATTTATTAAGTAACTGGCAATCATCAACTACTCTGTCAATCTATGCCAATACAGCTTATTATGTTTGTTTTTAAAGTTAAAAGTTTAAGTCTTAGTTACTCACACACTTAACAAAATCTCAGTCTTATATAAATCACATTTGAAATGCTAAAGGCTCTGCAGTGACACACAGGCGATCAGCTGAATATAGCAGGACAAGCAGAGGGCACGTCAACACCATCAAAAGTCACTGTAGCATTCCAGTTGTCACCTATGAAGAGTGCAGATGCTCTGAAGGGTTGGAGGACAGAGTTTGCACTTGTTTGCCTCTCAAACCCAATTCCAAGCAGGTGCCCGGACAGAAATAGCATCAGTTGGCAGGATATGTGTGTCATGTACCAACCTGCTAACCTCCTAACCCAGCAGGGTGATGCCAGGGGAGTTCCGGAGACTTCTTTCACTCCACCTCTGTGTGACCTCTATCTGCAGCCAATCGGTCCAAATGCATTCAAAGTTTCGAGAAGCTGGAGTTTATTCACAGAGAAGAGCGGACGGTTCGTTACTTTATTTTGTTCCTTGTGGCACGACTGAGCCGCTGTAGAGCACGAATACAACATGCTGGAGTCCAAATTCAAAGGTCGTTACAGCGTTGTTGTAACTGTGCTTCACACGGCACAGTTAACGCACACATGGTCTCATTCAAATTTTACAAAAGTTCTCTCTGAATTGTTTTGTTCGTTGAGCAGCACTTGACTTACATTAGCCATAGAGCATGCATGCCTTTGTCTGCCATTGGGTTGAAACCGTATTATTTCAACACCCAGTCATGTGTAATATGTGCGATGCATGTAGGTGAAGTAGTAAAGTGCAGAACTGAAACATCGGAAATGGAAAAAAAAAATCCACTGCGTTTCAGTCATTATAGTGTGTCCAATTTGGGGTCCCCTCTGAGCTTTATTATGTGCATAAATCCACTTTCATGTGGGGTGGGTGCCGGGGCACAGGGTCGGAGGGGAGCTGTCACTGACTCAGTGCGTTTTTTTAAAAAGGGCAACTGCATCACTTTGATTGAAGAGCCGTTAAGTGCGTTGAAGGCTTCGGCATTCAGCGCGCAGGCCACCTTTACGCATCAGTACTTCCTCTGTTGCTTCACAACTGTGTTTTTAGCGCTGATTACATGTTCCCCCTAAACGTCGGAGAAAGGATGAGTCCAGACGGCCACAGACAGGCCACTCTCCATTTTAGCTCAGAGTTGATGTGCTCAGCTAATCTTCTTGAAGGACAGAGGGGTCAGCAGAGATGAACCGTGAATCGCCTCCACCCCATCGCACAGCACCCGCATAAAATAGGGCCTCTCCTTTTAGCATGGCAGTTATATATCCATGTTAGGGAGCACCTGTCTCCATGGTGTATTTATGAGGCACTGCACAGCTGTTTGAGGGGTTCCAACACACGTTTTCTATATGATTCATGCCTGCCCACCCCACCCCCAGTCACATGCTCCTCTTATTAGCTGCTCTGTTCCTTTAGACAACATTGCTACTTTTTCATTTAAAAGGGGAATTAAACATGAAGTGACCTTCAGTTTTACTAGTAAACCCACATATGGAGGTCACTCTTTTTTTCCGACCCAGTAGAAGGTTTTGGCCAATACGCTGAACCGGGAGTAGCTGACTGAACAGAGTCGTGTTCACATGGAGTACAAGGGTGGAATGCTGGTTAGTGCGGACATAGAAAATAGGGGAGATGCTGATAATTAGCTCTTGAAGTAGGTCACATTTTAATCTCTTTCAACAAGAAAGCTCCTTGTTATCAAGGCAGGCAAAGCAGAACATTTTTAAACTAAGATGTGCCACAGAGTGGTCAATCAACGCAGTGTTTTGACTTGTTAGTGAAACACGATGCTATTATCCAGCCAACTTAGCAATCCATATGTGTCTTTTTAGGAAAAGCTCTCAAGCTTTCAGTCTGTTTTTGTGTTTTTGCAGTTATTTTACAATAAATGTTCACATTTCTTTGATCGCAGGACTACAAAATACAATAGTCATGATCATGTACACTATCAGACCTTACAAAGGTTTCTTATGGTGTGTAAAACATTTATTTTTTCACCTCTGAGAAGGTGCTCGGCTCTGTTACTAAGCTTCGGCTGTAATTTCGCAATGAACAATAACCTACAGTACCTTCACCCCTCCCTTCCTCCTCATCCCCAGCTGCCCCGGTGTGCCCTCTCTCAGCCGTTTGACGCTAATAGAAGTTAGTTACCTTGGAAATGCACGGCCCATCCTGCTCCAGTACAGGCAGAGCAAATGAAGACTGATCACCTTTATGGAGAAACCACTCACGACCCTGAAGCAACACTGGTTATAATTTTAACTCTTTATTTTCATTATATCATCTGGTCCCTGTTTACTTACTTCATCATTTGTCATCTACTTGTAGGTATCTTTTCAGGGTTACACTAATGGGGTTTTGTTGTTATAGCTGCATGGTTTGCTCGGTCTCATTTTGAAAATAGGGCTCATCAGAGATTTGATGAGAACATACTAATAGCACAGATGTTTAGAGGGAAAATCAATAGAGCTTAGCTATTGGGGGTAGAGGGATAAAAGGACACTCAGTGCCTGAAATAGCAAGAGTGCACGGAACTAGGCAACTCTTGAGTATGATTAGCTGCCCACTGTTCTCAAGAACATTTTTCCCAAACCACATTATTTTGATATTTTTTCCTCTGTGCTTTTGTGCTAGTAGCTAACCTCCTGCAACAGTGTTCATCTTTTTGATCCGTCTTTAATGCTCCGTGACTCTAAAAAGCATTCGTTACAGAAGTTATGGGTTTTTTTGTATTTCAATATGGAAACATATTTCTCTATGTACATCACAGGGACCTATAATTTGGAAGTAACATTACTTTATTGATAAGAAAGAAAAAGAAACATTTCCAAAGACTACATTTTCATTTTTGCCTTGAGTATCAGCCTCTTTGTGAGTTTGCAGGTAAAATAAAAGGCCAAATCAGACAGCGTGTGAATCAACAAGTGCCTTTGCTAGATTCATAACAGCATAGAAAATGTTAATGGATACTTCTGTCATGTTCATTCACAGCTACATGTTTTTTTTTCTAGTAGCTTCACATGATTCATAGTTCAAAAGGAATACTTACTTCACTTATACGGGATCTTGGTGCAAGCCATTCAATTTATCCAGAGGTGGAACCCCCCCCGCCCCATCCCTTTATGCCTGCTTTCTTCTAATTGGATGCCTCATCCCTCAGACAGAAGGTTTGAACTGCAGGTGGGTAAGGCTGCTGTGCTCAAATCCATGGCTGTGTATGTGAGGTCTCCTCTCATTGGCCCCATAAAAAACCAAGCAACCAAGTGTTTGCCTCACAGAGTGTTTGCCTCACGGGGATTACTTGTACCAGTGACCCCATTCTTTGATCTCTTGTCCTTGTTTAATAAGAGCATCCACAAGTAACAGTATATGACAGAAAATAATGAAAGTGTGATAGGCTGCCTGTTTGGGTTTAACAAAAGCTAATCTTTAGGGACCAGATTTACTCACTAATGGAAATCGTGCAAAAGTAAGACAGGAAGGAGAGAAAGGAAACTCATGAGAGCAAGTGACTTTACTTTCTCTTGAGAAGGCCAATATAACATTTAGCTTTCGCTGCCAGATACCAATGAAAAAATAAATAGATACCCGAAAGATTAGCTAGAGAAGATTTGGAGGGTGAAGTCAACAGTGGTCCTGGTGGTAATCGGAGCACTCGGGGCAAGACGCTCCATGTCTGTTTGGATGTGTGGAGCTTGCTACAGCACTGCATGACCTGACCAAACCTTTCACCACACAAAATCCACCATCACAAGCTTTTACATCTTTCATTTCAGCTTTTATAACCCCAAAGGCTATAGATTGCCTCTCTTTTCTGTAACAGAGTGGACTCCTCACATCAGAACAAGTCAGATCAGATCAAGTCCACATCAGAACAAAAGAAAAAAGCTTACGCTTTACTCAGGGGGAGCTGCATTTTAGGAAATGGATTTAAATGAACCCGAATGTATTGAGTATGACGTCTAATTCTCCAGATTTGGTTGCTAATGGTGATTGGAGTTAGCTCTTTAAGGTCACTTGTGGAGCGGAGAGAGCAGTTTCTATGCTGTGTTGAAGTGTACCTTTTGATTAGAAGCCCAAGAGCAAGTGCAATTTCACAGTCCTCGCTGCAAATTTGAACAGAATTCCATTTTGCTAAAATTATGGTAAAAATGAATAGAACACTCAAGTCATTTCCTCCCTTTCTTTCTTCGCTTAGAGGGTTTTTTTTTCTTCACTTTGAAATTCTTAAAATTATGCACAGAACTGAAAATATAGTTTCAGAGAACCACAGAAAACTTTTTGTCTCACTTGTGCCTTTTCTTTTTCAACGAGTCATTTGTTTGTTTCTTTTTTAAAATGTCCAGGGTGTTTTCACACCTGCAGTGTTTAGTCCATTTAAATTGAACTCTGGTTTGTTTTCCTGTTCAGTGTGGTTCACTTGGAACTGGAACAAAAGAACCACACCAAGACTGTTTGGAGTACTATAGATGCACAAACGTCTGCATGGCCTTGCAACTACCTGTGAAATAAACATAAACTCTCCATTTCCTTCCAAAGTCCATAACACAGCATCTTCTTCTGTACTCACTTTTGTTGTTTATGCCCCAGACACATCTGGCCAATGAGCAGACTGAACATTGTCATGTGGTTTTTAGTGACATGTTTTGGTTCTCTTGAAGTTTAATGAACTTATCAACTGATTCGGGCCAGAGGAAACAAACTATACAAATGACTGTGCTCTATCAAGGTATACTAACATGTTGATCTCAAGGTTAAACGTTATAGATGTGCAGCTATCGCTAAGGTATCATGAACATTTCATTTTTTTGCTTCCAAATATGGTCTGCTTTTGATGAGTAGAATATACACTGATATTACGTGTAAAATACATGAAAGGCATTGATTGAAAGCCCATAACTGCATTGTTATCTCTGCTGCAGAGAGTAGGCCCGCACTCACTCTTCTTTCTCTTTTCTTGTCACATCATATTATTTCCCTTTGTTCAGCACTATCTCTCACATCCTGACTGTACATGGATCTGAGATATCCACTCACCTTTTAGAAACCAACCCAACCCCCAAAACCCTTTGATAATATCAGCTTGAGCTTAGTAACATCTCGCTAACATAGCTGGCCATTAACATTTTCTGTTCATTGAGCCTATCACCACCCATTAGAATTGTGTCAGAAGACTTGAGTTCACTGGGGGAAGGTACCTGGTGTCTGGTGTCAGACCTGTCAACTCAAACCTACCCCCCCAATCTGCTTCCAAACTTAATAGATGCAGACAGCCTGAGCTTCAAGTACCCAAATCAATGGTGCATGGCAAGGTCAATGTGCAGACAGCTATTTCCAGTTACAAACTGGTGGAAGTATGAAAAACTGGGTGAGGGGAGAGGGTGCTAACAGCCTCCAATTCACCTTTAAGCACCTTAATGTACAGTACAGGGTCATAATACTTTAATATGCTGTGATTGGTCAGGCGTTACATTATTCAAACAGTGGTAATCCAAGGTTGCTTTCACTTCAAAAATAAAACATGGCTGTAGGCCTTGAAGTCAATTTGTCCATAATAGAAAGACACACATACCCCCCCACCCACCCACCCACACACACACACACACACACACACACACACACACACACACACACACACACATATATATTTATATATATTTATATATATTTGCATTTATGACCTTTAACTTTATCATATTTGCTACATTGGTCATTTTTGCGCCATGTAATTCTCACAGTCTTTTTATCTTAAACAAAAACATACAAGGGGGTTAGGGTAAAAAGAAAGTCACAATGATGATGCAGGGGTCTTAACAAACGAATGTATTAGATGTGATTTGTGTGTTTTTTAGACCCTGCGTCACGGGGTTAAGACATGACAAACAACTGATTGGCAACATTGATGCAATGAATTTGCCTAACCTGTTTTCTCTCTCCCATGCTCTTTCTTTTTAAATATATTTTAAAAAGAAGGTGGATGGATGGGAATTTGCAACATACACTGGCATGAAATTGCACAGAGGTGTAAGAAAGGGAAAGTACATCAGTGTGTAGACAGGTAACCGCACCAAGACCGTAGGCACATCTGATACCCTGTCTTTTTTTTCTTTTCTTCAGTCATCCCTGTCTCCATGGCGTTTTCTATGGGCAACGTCTCAAAGTGTCATTTACTGGGAGAGGTGGTGAAAGGCCGCTGGCCGTTCCTTTGGTTTCAGCCTCTTTGTCTCCACAGTTAAAGCTGCTGAATGGTTCGGGATGTGCAGCGTGATACTGCAGAGCACACTGCCCCAAGGCAGGAGCATCATCATTCATTCTTGCATCAGCGTGCATTTCTGGAATATGTAAAAAGAGAAATTGCAGTGCTTAGAGATCGTCCTCTCGCAGCGACCAAGGCCGGCGCAGTCATTTGTCTGCTACATATGAAAACTTGATGGAAAAACATACAATGGCACGTTGGAACATCTAATCATTTCAGCTGTGCCCGTGCAAAAAGCACCACAATGCAGGCGTCATTGTGCGCCTCGACAAAAGATGAAAGGCATTTCTTTGCGCTCAGAGGAGACTCGCAAGGCAGCGGTATCAATGGCTGAGTATAAAAGGCACTGCTTTATTTCCTAACTGTTTAGACACCTCGAGTCACTCATGCAAATTGCCAATCGCCACAGTTAATGTTTTCACACATGCAGTGGGGGGGTGCACCTGTTTAGCTGTGTGGGTTTATTTGTCAGACACAACGTTATATTTTTCAAAGGGAATCAAACAGGAAGGGCCTGTGAAATGTTTGCGTGCAGGCTGATTTAACATGAAATGGCTTTCCTCAGATAGCCAGTGGGATTTGCTTTGATGCCTGACATGTTATTGTGCTGCGTGTTATTGTATGTAGGTTACAAAAAAGAGGCTCATTCCCATCCAGGGTTTCAATCCTCCAAGTGTGAATGCATCACTCATATGGCGTTCCTGGGTGTAGCGTGTTGCCACACACACACACACACACACTCGCACCGTGACACTCATGACAGGGATGATGTTTATAAATTAACAGTAGAATTGAAATTATTTATCAATATAAAGACATTTCTAAAAAAAGAAGTAGGACTTTGCGTCCCACGACTGTGGCTGTCAGCCCGGCATTTTAATATGGATGGCATCTCATGAACTCATCTGGTGTCAGAACTGTTGTTTGAATTCAAGCCTTTTCTACTTTTGTTTATTTGGGGCTTGCAATCTGTGCAAATGAAAATGAGGGAGGAGGGAGCGTGTGTGTGGTGGTGGTGGGGTGTTGGGGAGGAAAAATAACGAATGAGAGCAAGCGAGACGGCTACAGATAAAGACTGAGGGGCAGAAAGATGGTAAACATGCAGATTGTCTTTGTGGCCGACTGCGAGATGACCGTGGGAATGGCAGCTGTGGCAACAGAATAAATTTGAATGCTCATCTTGGTTAATAAATAACTTTGTGAACCAGAGCACCTGGCCCAGTCTCCAGTGCAATCCGGTACCATGGTGGGCCTGCGTTGACTATTCACTATAACCTTCCCGTCAGATGAATAGGTCTCCACACCACATCCACGCCTTTCCTCTTTGCTCGTCTGTTGCGGAGTGAAACAGAACACAGTGCCACTAGCGGCGGGGAAATAGATGGAAGTATTCATATGCTTTACACAAACAGACCGTGGCTAATTGAAAGATCTCATTCTAACGGAGTTTACAGCAGCAATCCTTGTGGGACACAGAGTGGCCTCGGACTGAAATGAAATGCGGTAGATAATGAGAGAGCAGGAGTTGAAAGAGAGAAGAAAAGAAAGTATAAAGAAACTAAATGAGATTCAGAACTAGGAGAAACTATCAAGGCACATTGTACTGCCCTGATTCAGATGATATTAGCACAGTCTCCTCATCAACCTGCCTAGGAATAACGTACGATCCTCGCATAAAGTAGTGCTTTCAAAATCCGGGTTAGGCATTAACTGTGTAAATAACCCCCACCCCAAGATCACAGTTACACACGCCCCTCTTGTATCCTACCCTCTTAACTCCAACCTAATTTCTGTTACGTTTCTCTTTCTTCATTCCTCCCACTAATGCTCCGTCACTTTCCTCAGGCCATTACTTTTGCTCTCAGGGTATGCCGTTTCCCCCTGCTGGGGTGGATGAAGACCAGAGGCCTCCCTATCATTAAACTCATTTCCTGAAACAACAGGGTGCACTAATGAGAAATTCTAATTAATATTCTAATTATTTTTATAATTGCTTGTGCTAAGTGATTCTGCGCGGGGCCAATCCTTAATTCTGCCTCAGTTGTTAGTCGATAAGAGCTAAAGTTCATATTTTTGATCCTCTCAGCAACACGTGAAACTATCAGGAGTAATTAGAAAGTCTTTTGATGACAAATAATGCCCCCACAACTCATTTAGCTTAAGCCTACATGACGCTCTACCTTACTGTGTATAATATCATCACGCCTCAAGCCACTGAAGAGGAGATAGGGGAGGTGTTGAGGGGACTGGGTTGTTTTGTGTTTATAGAAGCAAATCATGAGGGGATGTTTAAAGGGCTGGTTAACACAAATTAAAAGAAAACACGTGTTCTCATTATCACCATTGTTTTCTAGCTGTGCTGATGGTTTCATTAAAATGTTTTTCTTGGGGTTCACATTTGGACACAGTGTCCCAATATAGGGGATTTTTAGGGCTCATGGCAATTAATATTGCCAACAAAAAATTCAGCTGAAACTCCAGAAAACACACTATAAAACGTATTCCTAGGGCCTGTTTGATTTCAAGTAATGCTAATATAAAATGGTAACTGGGTAACTGGAACACTGTTTCGCCAAAGAAACTTTGCAAACCTAATTTAACAGAGCTTTGAGCTTCAGATTAAAATTCAACTCAACTCTGTTTAAATTTGAGTTTGCCTCTTTTTTTGCTATACAACCCTTAGAGAATTAGTATTTATAATCGATGTATGTAACTGGTATAGGGCATATAATTATGAAAACCTGGCTAATATTGTGTTGGTCCCGCTTTTGCTGACAAGACGGCCTTGAACCGTCGAGGCATGGACTCCACTAGACTCCTGAAGGTGTCTGCACCAAGATTTTAGCAACAGATCCTTTAAGTCCTGTAACTTGTGAGTTAAGGTCTCTGTGGATCGGACTTAAGCATTGGACAGATGCTCGATTGGATTAAGATTTGGGGAATTTTGGAGCAAAGTCACGACCTCAAACTCATCATTGTCATCCTGCATTATCCTGCTGAAAGAGGCTCTTTCAGAGGTTGTCAGGGGGTCAGCAACCTGACTACTCTGAGACTATGAAGTCCCATCCTTAACAAATGCACTGTGTATTATGACACCCTTCTATCAGAACAAGCATTAAAACTTTTCTGCAATTTGAGCTACAGTTGCTTGTCTGTTGGATCAGACAGCACAAAGGCCTGCCTTCGGCCCCCATGTGCATCAGTGAGCCTGGGCTACCCATGGAGATGGAGATGACCTCACCCGGTCACCTATCCATCACAATGTGGCCCTTGTCAAACTCACTCAAATCTTTACGCTTGCACAATTTTCGCTGCTTCTAACACATCAACTCTAAGGACAAAATGTTCACTTTTGTCCTTAGAGTTGACTTTTGCTTCCCCAATGTTTTGTGCATCTTTATAATCCAGCAACCAGTTTATGCCAAATTGATTTATTCCTTCACCCAGTACTATGGTAAAAACTATATCCCTGAAGAAGCTTATGCTTAAGTTCAATAAGGGTTTTCCCACTAACCTTAAATGACACAACCTCTCCAATTTTTTTAAGTGTGAGGTTATCTTCCCGGGAATTACAGATGTAGGTGCTGGATTTGAATTTATTTATTTATTTATTTTTAATTTTCACACATTTTAAGAATAATGCTATGGTAAACAAATAATATACAGATAAATACTAAATACTGATAAAATCTCACAAAATACAAAAAACAAATTGGTTTTCATCCGACGATATCAAGCACTGCTGTTCTATTGGATTCAAATTATCCACAAGATGTTCTTTGATGTCTCTGTGTTCACAGGCCTCTTTTAAATAGCTACAAAGTCCACATCAGAAGGCTGGAGTGGTGGCAGGCATCACAAGTCTTTTTCCTATTGTGAACACAGTAGTGACACCGCGGGTTAATAAAGGACCTTTCCTCAGTGCATTTAAATGTGATACTAAGGAGTGCTTGTGTGTGAGTACACTTGTCTGTGGCAGACTTGTCTCACTCTCTCACCACTCATTCTGACAGAATGGGAGTATATTATATCCAGGGAAGGTAGAATTGGCTGAAAGAACAATTAGTAACCTAAAGAACAGGCAAACTGTAACATTATGAAAGAAAATTAAACAATGAACACCCCGTGTTGCACTTCAGTTCTGTTTTCTGAGCTTATCTATTTACGGGTATGTGTTTATCAGTGTTTGCGCCATATAGAAGATTCCTTATCTGGTATTGCCATGCATGTGCCTGCTGATAACACCCAGACTTGTGGAGGCTTGCGGGGGCTTTGTGGGAACAGTCAACGATCTTAAAACTGGACTCAATTAAATGAGACGATTAGTCATTTTGCCTACAGAGAAAATGCAGCTTGACCATATTATTCATAAATACTGCAATATGTTTTCACTGCACTTAGGAAGAAAATGCCCATCATGCCTGAAATAAATTGTAATGTAAAGTTGGTGAATCATTGACAGCTATAGCAGGACTCCTGCCTTCCTTCCCCAAAGCCATGTAGATTCTTACAAAGCAGCGTGACCATAAATGTCTTCTAGGCGTAGTCTGGGAGTGATCAGTGGCAGATGAGACCTCTGACCAATTCATCTGGACATGCAGAGAGGAGCTGGAGATATCCTGATACTCCCCTCTGGGAGAACATCATTGCTAGCCTTGGAAATGGCCAGAGCCATGGCTATCAAAAGCAGAACTCCCCCAGAACAGGATCAGATGAGATCAAAGGAATGAAGAGTATTTCTGACAGACTGTGTTTCCAAAAGCCTGTGTAGCATCACCCTCATACTGAATGCCAATCCAGCCTGCAAGGAATATTTCATTTTTGTTAACGTATTTGTTGAAATTCAAATCGCAGTTCCACTCATTTTATTTTTTACTTGCAGACAGACTGATCAGGCCATGTGATGTTTACCAACTTATAATTTTGTGCTTGTTTAATGAGATTTTACACACTCCTGCTGCAATTTGACTAAGCTCTGGCCAGACGTATGCATTACTTAGTCATCATGCGGTGCTGAGAATGAGCAGTGGAGATGTTGAACACATTTAACTTGCCCGCTGTGATAATTCCTCACAGGGTCGACTCCGGCTATCTGCTTTGCTCCGAGCTGTAAACACTCCTTGCAGAGTTTCCCCTAATACCCTTATTTTCCCCATTTCTGTTTTTTTTCCAACCATTCCTGTATTTCTTGCATTTATCTGGGGACCGTGTGTCCTGTTTGTTGGAGGCACAAACTGTTTTTGCATTCGCTAACATACACAGAGCATAAATATTGGATTAAGTAAACAAATCCGAGAGGCTCATTCCTGAATGATATCAGTGGGTCGGCCTTTGGAGCCAGCAGGAATGCCACGGTCGCAGTCTTTACTTGAGACTCAACACATGAAAAGAGAGCGAGAGAGAGTGAGAGAGGCCGAGAGAGGTAGAGGGAGAAAGGGATAGAGAGAGTCAAATGGCACTTTAATCCTCCCTGAGTGTTATCTCGCAGGTGTTTTGCAGACTGCGCTCTCTTTGGAAACTTTGAAATCAGGCCAGGCTTTCATGTGCAAGGATAAGGCAGTGAGTCTGTGCCTGGCTGTTTGTAGGCAATAAACAGCAACACAACAGTGCAGCACTGGAGCCCACAACTCCACTTAACATGTTGCTCCCCCAAGCTCCTTGTTAGGCTGCTGGCCATGTTATTTTTTCCATTTATTTTTTTTACTTAAAAACAAACCAAGCAGTTACCTTTGCTTTGTTCTTTTGATTCCAAAACAGTGGAAACAGGAGCATGTGTTGTCCTCAAAGAGGAAATGGCATTGCATAATGAGCCACGCCAAAAGCTGCAGAGAGTTTGCTAAAGTAATTTGAATTGATGTTGTATTAGCCTCACCGATTAGCTCACACCAACACCCATGTGGATATAGAGTTACATTTTTCCTGCTTATTCACACACATAGACACGCACAGCATTTTTGACTTAATTAGAATTGAACCCTGTGCATATGGCCCTCCTTAGAAATTAGCCAGATTGTAAAAGTTGAGATGAGAGCAAACCCGCGGCCACCCCAGCAGGCACCCAGTATCGGATGTCGTGGAGTTTTAATGACCCGCTACATCACCAGGCTCCAGTGATGGCAGATAGCCTGGCAGCATTCGGTTCCCCCAGGAGAGAATGTGCTCCTTTATTGGCCTCCTCAGCGCTGAGTTGTCCCCTGTGCCAATGTTATACAGCAGCTAGCGTCAGAGAGGGGAAAAGACCCCTTCCTTGATTAATCGGTAGTGTATGTTTCTGAACGCTGGTGAAGTGCTCGTGTTCCATATTTTCTAATGGTTATGGGCACAGTCATTTAGAGTGCTGCTATGGGAGCCATCAGTCAGGATGTTGCACGGCTGGAGTGGGCCAAGACACGGAGCTTTATCGAGCGAAGCGTGTGCGCATGAGAGCATGTCTGGCAAGGAGAGGAAGAAGGATGAGGACAGAAAAAAAGCAGATGCACGGGTGCACGCATGATGTGTATTCATGTGTCAAAAATACGAGGCATTGGTTTCCGAAAGGCCTGTCTTTCAACAGTGTTACGTGTCTCTGGGAAGCGGCTTGCTGAGCCACACCACCTCACCTTCTGTTGTGTAAAACTCCACGTGACGTTTAGCACCTCTCACCAGGTAACAGCTAAGTCATTCTGACAACAGCGTGGGGCACACATTATATCCGAGGGAGAGGACCATTCAGAGCACTTGACTCCCCGTGGCCCTGCATTATGGGCAACGGACACGGAGGCCAAATGAGACAGGCCGTAGCAGAGAGCAGTTTTTCTCATTACGTTATAAATCCAACAGAGCCTGGCAACTCCAGTGTCTCAACATAATACCCAAATTCAATGTGGCATTTCATAACCGCGCTCCTTTCACGGTACTGTAACTGTGCTGGTTCTGGTGAGGAGAGCAGCTCTTTCTGTCTGAAAGGTTGGGGAGTTATACATATTAATCAGTACTTTGAAGATGTTGTTTTCTACATAATATGCAGGCAATGCACTAGTGAGAGTGTGAGCAATGATTATGGGAATGTCAGCATTAATGTTTTCATATTAAGTAGAATTTACTGTCAGAAGGTAGAGCAGGAATAAATAAGGTCTATTATAACAGAGATTTCTTGTTTCCTTTTTTTTTCTCTCTCAAACTTTCATTTTAATGGATCAGTTAATTCACGTCCGAGGGTAAAGTAAATCCACACAAATCCTTCCCATTTTGTTCAGCTTTGGTGAATGATAATGAAGTGAAATTGCACTGTTGACTAGCAAACTGTCTATTCAGTGCTTTTTGAGGTAGCAATGCTGATGATAGAAATATAGCTCTGGATAACTTTGTAACCTTTGCGTCTTGTTAAAAAATGGAGCTGAACTAGCTTAAAGAGCTACTGTACTCAAACCCCTTTAGGACAGTGCAGGAGAGTGAGGCAGGTGTAGCAACCACACCAGGTGTTAGATCTTTGGGTAGCCTTACAGGATGCATACTGGCCCAAAAGACATCGCTTCACAGTTTCTGCAAAACAGTTCCAAACCAAACTTTAATCTCAGAAGCTCTGGTATTGGATTGGATTGATATTTGTGCAATAGGATCGATACTTTGTTTCTATCTTCTAAGTTCAGTATATAGCACTCTGAATTGGGTTATAATAAATTATTTTTTTGGAACTTAGAAAATATACTTTAAACACAAAAAGTGTATGAACCTTTTTGTGCTGACTATCATGTCTATATCTTATTTATTGCCTACAGCACGTTTAAACAATAGAAGTTGACCCAAAGTGCTTTAGAGACAGGCCTCCAAAAAACTCAAAATACATGTTTTTCTGTGTGTTTTTGTGTTATTATGGAAAGTAAAAATCACAGTGATTTAGTGGTCAAAATATGTTCAGGATTTGCAAATTGATGATGATTCATCTCATAAATCCTGACACACTGCTCTCCCTAACATATTCTAGGTTAAATTTATTGGTATTGGTATAGCAATACTGGCAACACTACCATTTAGTCCGACAACAAGTGGAGACGTGTTATCAGATGACCCTGAACCTTCCCTTGGTTACCAGGGAGTGTTTCTTCTTCATTTACCTCTTTTCACTGTGTTTGTTTATACATTTGTTAATTATTATAAATCTCTTCCACAGACTGTCTGTTATTCTGTCTCCCTTTACTCAGCCCCAGCTGGCCATCAGATAGCTGCCCCTCCCTGAGCCTGGTTCTGAGCGAGGTTTCTTCCTGTTAAAAGGGTTTTTTTCTTCCCACCTCGCCAAGTGTTGCTCAACATTGGTGAGGTTGTCTCTGTATTACTATTGGGTCTTTGCCTTACAATATAAAGAACCTTGTGGTGACTGTTGTTGTGTAGGATCCAGTTCTTCTCAATCAACAACCCATGATTGTTCCTAGGTAGCTAGTGTTTTGGTCACAAGCTAGAAAGGAAACTTTATTTAAAAGGATGTATAGTAAACATGCATTATGAGCAAACAATTGTTACTCTTTGAAAAGGAATTTGAGTTGCAGTGAGATAAATCATTTCCATCGCTAAACCTCTTGCACTACGTCTGTCACTAGCTCAAATTTGTTGTCCTACTGTTTTTGACCTGGCATAAAAAATGACGTATTGTCTAAAATTAATCACCTATAGGCTCTATATAACCATGAAGTATATGATGTTTATCGGGGTAGATGTTATACTACACATGGACAGCTAATCAGCATGCAGAGAAAAAAAATACAGTTTATTCAGACATGCAGTAAAAGATACAGAAGTACATGTTGTTGAAGCCAGGAGAGGGATAAGAAAAGGGATAACTGAATAGAAGCGACGAAGGTGAGTGACTGACAGCCAAGCGAGGCATGTGCTCCACTCTGTGTGATAAAGAATAATTACATTTGAACTGAGCAAAAAGGGCAGATTTGACATTTGGGGAGAATAAGGGGCAAAGGCACGAGCACCCTGGAGCCCAAACCTGCCGGCTTCACTACTTGCAATCTCACCTTTCATCACTGCAACCTGGTTTATACATCTCCCCACTGTCACCTTTTCATTTTTTACCCACACTCTGATCAGCAGCAGCAGCAGCAATAGAATTCCAGAAACACTGGGGCCATCCAAGCAGAAAATGTGCTCCAAACACTGCTCTGCTTTGGCCCGTGATGATGCTGAGGCTCTGCTTTGTGCGAGGTTATCAGGCGGAGCAGAAATGGCCACAGCTGAGGCCCATTGGTCATCCTGGAGAGCTACTGAGAGGGCTAGGGAGAAGACGTGGTTGATGGATATCTTTAAATTATATCTAGGGGACGGGACCTATGGCTGCCTTGGTGAATGTTAAAAACCTGTATTACATGGAGCAGTCTTCACCACATATTTCTCTTCATAGGTGTCTGTATTGTACAATTTTAGCAGCATGGCTCTATGGCCAGTCAGGTAGTCCACTGCCTTGATTAATAATGAATTAACTTTGGGGACTATTTGATGGACTGTCGACGTTTGCAAAGAGATCGGAGTGACAAGACTGTGGGTAAGAGCTGGGGGCTCAGATTTTTGTGACTGACCATGTAGCACATGTATTTTTGATTAATCTGATTTACTAACCTTTTGCAAACACAATTTACTGATAATTGTACCGATATTTAATGCTACAAAAAAAGTGAAATTTTGCTCTTTACACTGAAATGTCCCTGCGTTTATAAAACAGCACGACTTAGCACAACTTCGGTAAATCACCTGTAAAACTGACCACACCTATGAGCGCTATTTGAGGATTGTGCGATTCGAAGATTGCATACTAGCCACATACACAGCTTGTAGAAGCATGGCCATGTAACATAGCTCCCATCAGTCCTTCTGTAGATAAATACAATAATAAAAAATAAGTAATAGCAAAAACACAGCACGTCTTATTTTTTTACTGATCATACACTAGTGAAAGCAACAATTATGAATAATGAAGTTATTTTTAATGGTAGAAATCTTGATATTCCTTTTATGCTAATTAATCAGCATCAGGGTTGCCAGAAAATTGATATTCAGATGCTAATTCATATTAAAAATGACTATTGGGTAAAAGACTCCCCATATGGAAAAGAAATAGTAAAAACTTATATATGATTTACTCATGAAAGTGGCCACTTTCTCATTACTTTCATACATTGTTTTAGTAAGTATCCAAAACATACAAGTTTCATTATATAATTTTTCAAGGGATCTTATATCTGTTTTCACTCTTATATGCTTTTCATACAAGTTTCACACAAGACAGATACAAACTTTATAAGATTTATATATATCTTTTCCATATGGGTCATTTCCAGCAACACACAAACAGGCGCACAGCCCTTCTTGTTGCTTGCAGATGAACACATTAACAATGCTGACGCAACAAGTGTAGTATCAAAAAGTATTTTCCTGGGTGTGAAATTCTGGTACAGTGACAACGCTAATCACCCTGAATCCTACATACTGAATATTTAAATGAAGGCACCGTATTCTAGCATGACAGCAGACTATTTCAGCCCTAACGGTATTTTTGAAATTCAAAACTGCTACACTGATTCTTGTTTAGCTTCTCTATCAGCTGAATGAATATATGTGGATTTTTAGCTATTGGTCAAACAAACCTGGCACGATGTTAAGAGATAAGATAAGATAAGATAAGATAAGATAAGATAAGACTTTATTGATCCCACAACGGGAAAATTTTTGTGTCACCTCAGCTCAGGTACAGCTATCAGAAGGAAATACAAAAATACAAATAAGTACAATCAATGAAAAAAAGTAAGATAATACACTATATACAATGGTAGCATACACAGTATGTGATTATGGATATAGTTGGAAATATGGAAGACATAAACTATATAGCTTGATATAGCTATTAGGACACAGAGTAAGCAGGAACGTCAGTGGATTCCTTCACTTTCTTTGGGAGCCTCTGTAAATGGCTCTCATGTGGTACCCCGGCATTTTTGTTGAATTTTATTTTTGTGGTCACAAAAGAAAAGCGGCAATACTTTTGTTTGACTTGTACAAGGGAAGATTTCAAAAGACAGTGCATAGTCTTAGAGCTTGGTATGCGGCTTATCCTCTCTAATATCCCTTTTCCTTCTACCCCCCCCCCCCCCCCCCCACACACACACACACACACCCCCCGTTGTCTCTCACGGTGATTGCCTTGCCTGCTATCTCTCGGCAGCAGTTCTGTTTATGCAGTGTCTCTGTATGTCAAAAAGAGCAGCCTGTTAATTTTATGATCTGTCACACGTCTGCCTCTTCGCAACGGACAGTGGGCGACTGGGCCCGGACTTCCTTATCGCTCCATTCATTCCTGTCCACCCCTGCCAGAATGGAGTCACATCACATATCTGTGAAGCAGGACTGAATTGGTTTCCGCATACTATTGAGAACAGGTCAGCTCACAGTCAAGATTATTTTGATACTTTGACTTTGAATATTGTTCACACCAGGTTGTGGAGGGAGGTGATAGACTGCATCGGCAATGGCAGCTGCGGCAGCCGTTTAATGACAAACTTTAACGGTGTGGAATTGTTAAACTTTGGTTATTAAATCTAAATACATATTTGCATGCTATTTGTATGCAGATGATGTTGATTTTTTGGAAGCGGCATAATTCAATTTAACAATGGTCCAAGAAACAATTCATGAAATGTAATATTGCCTTGACAGCTATGATATCCTGTTGAGCATCTTCATTCACTCCAGTCACTTTAGTTTCTGCTTTCAGACAGGGTGGGCTGGGCTGTGTGTATGTGTATTTGTGTGTATGCGCGCACGTGTGTGTGTGTGCGCGTGTATTGGGGGGGGGGGGGGGGGGGGTGTCTCAAAACAAGCTTTCATCCAAAGGAGAAATGAGAAAATGATCTACGTGACACTTTGTAAGCCTCCCGGGAAATGTTTCATAAAGCCAGAGGAAGTGTGTGTGTGTGTGTGTGTGTGTGTGTGTTTGCTTTTCACGTCCATGCATGTGAGCGTGTGTCGGTGTGTATTATCAGCGGGGAATGCTAACAGAAATTAAGATGGAAAACAATGAATAATGATTTCACATTTGAAGCAATAGCAGGTCTTTGTTCGTTTAAAGCTGAGCAGACAGGAGAAAACAAATCGTGCATTCCAGAGTTAGTGGAGACCTTTCCGTAGCTTAAAACGTGTTTATTGGAAACTTATTGCAGTGTTTGCCTTGTGCTTCCTCAGGTCATTATCCAGGGAAGTCTACTGTTGCTTTTTTAGATATCTTTATTTACATAAGCCTATCTCCTTGCATCAGAGCAGGAATAGAAATTTAAGATCCTTATAAATCCAAAAACATGGAGCACAAGTAACCCGAGATTTGTAAGGATAAATTAGTAATCTTCTAATCAAAGTCTGCAATCTTAAACAAAGACACTGTATCCCTCACTCTCTTTGTTTGACAAACACAGAGCAGGTGGGCCACTTTGCTATGTAAATCTGAAGGCTGCCCGCCAAAAGTTGCATGCAGACGCAGAAATTAGGAGGAGGTTTTCGTGTTGGAGGAAAATGCGGACATATTCAAACTATAAAGAAAAGGGACCTCTAAACCCGCAGGCACACTTGGAAAAAACAATTTTCACTTAAATAACTACAGATGAGGAGCGGGGACAATGCACATGGAAGCGCAGGTTTCAGGTGAATGTTAAGATTCTGGACAAATGTCAGGGAGCAGATTTTCCGGGGTAGAATGGCGGCGTCGTGGTATGTGTTACGCTGTTCTGGGATGTATTTGTGGAACACGATGACACTCAGAGCCTTGCAGCAACTGCCTGTGGTGCTGGATTGATGATGTATTAGAGGCCCGAGTTTTTCTGAGATGACTGAGCAGCAGTCACCAAGACAACAAAAGGACCCCCATGCCAGAAAGTGCTCCTTCTTCTTCCCACTCTCATTCACTGCTTATTGGAGACAGTATATATAAAAAAAGAAAAACTAAAACAAGGCAAGAAAGATGAGAGCTCTCCCACCCATTTCAAGAAGTGTTCCCATATACTGGGGTTTCAGTGGGAGGACTGGGCCATTACAGCAATTTCCCAAATGCTTTGTTTGGATCCCTGTTTGCATCTCAGCTTTCCCAAAGCTGTTTAACTGTTACAGAGCAATGATACATGACTACACGCAGTCTAGAGACACGATTGGGAAATTATTTTCAGGGTCTTCAGCAGGTACTGTAATAGGTTTGATCATTTTCCATGTAAATGATACACTGAACTGTTGTAGTCTCAATTAAAAAAGACAAAACAGCCAACTCAACAGCCACCACAAGCAAAAGTCCCTAGTTTCTCTAGAGGTTTTGAAACTTAAGAGAGCAGTACTAATATTCCACATTTTGAATTCCTTTGGATAACATTTTAAAATGACTGGTCCAGCAGGCGGTTGTGGCAATCAAGTCAGCCAGGGGTCTTGATTTTGGTGGTCTTCTGCTGTTGTTGCAGAGAGGCCAGCATATAGAAAAAATATGTCAGTCGTGCATTCCTAACACATCCTTAGACAGAGGGCATGACGTGTTTGTAGCATTGGTGGAAAGAGTTGTTTGTCTGGGGCACTTCTTTAGACTCCGGACTGAGGGTGGCACTCTTCAGAGGCCAGATGGAAAAATATGCCAGGCAAATAGAGCAGAAATTCTATTGTTGTGGGTAATGACTTTGTGTAGGAATCATGCTGAGTATATGAAAGGCAAGCCCTCCACACTCGCACACCCTCCTCCAGAACCTCTCCTCTTCTTTCTGGTCTCCTTTCTTCTCCCTTTCAGTCCAAACAAAGCCTGCAAACTTCAATGCACATAAGCAAATAGCCCCGAACACTGCGCAGAATTCACTGCAAAGTAAATATGCAAACATCCAAAGCACACGTGTTTGCAAGACTAATTTATGTTGGTAGTTACAGTCACTAAATAAAGCTTTCAGGTGTGATAAGCAGATGCTAACCCATTGGAGGTGACATTAGAGATTCTTATTATCCCATCATGCCCAACATGCACTTTTTCTGGGTCGGAGAAAACAATTACTATCATGACGATGCTGGCTCATGATATTTTTGCAGTGGATTAATTAGGACTATAGCCTCAGGGGATAACTATCAGTGGTTTACCTCCCACAACAGATGACTGTTTGCAAAAATAGACTCACTCTTAAATAGCACAGGAGTTGAGTCTATATCTTAAATCCCAAATGTCAAATCATTACCTTTTTTTCAAATCAGTTAACTGATAAATGTCAAGGTCTGTAATGCCTTCTGATGCTTACACTACAAAAAAAAAATTGAAAAGCAAAAAATTGAAAAAACAAATAAAACAAACCACGTTTCTTTTGAAAAAAGTTACCATGACTGAACCAATGCCATTCAGAGAAGCTCGAGCACCACTTGAAAGTGCTGTACAAATTCTCACCAAGGGCAACAAAATATTTCCGGTTTAGCATCCACAGAAGTCATTTAACTATTCCAATGACACAGGAAGGAAATGCTTTTATCCCTGTGTTGTCCATCAAAGGTAACATTAGAACACACATCCATGTTGCCTGCTCAACTCTACTGTACAGCCCAGCCTTCATGACATCGTTTCCTGTGACAACTAAAGCAAAAGGACCAGAGGCGAGGAGGAAAGAGGTTGCCGTTACATCGGCTAGGATGTTTCTTTTGATTCAGAAGAAATTGGTTCTGCATTAATGGAGTCATTCTGCGGCTCGTCTAATGTTTCAAAAGAGCAAAAAAACAAAGGCTGAGGAATGATAGCCTCGGGCACTTTCTTCACATAGGCAGCATTTACATTAGCCATCACAGGTACAGAGCTGTGTACACACAGATACATACAGAAGTACGCAGTTTGCTATTCAAATGACATTCATATACCCTTTTTAAATTCATAGGAATAGTCAGTTGATAATAGTGATACTAATGGTTAACATAAAGTTGCATGGAGATGAGGAGCAACGTAGGGCAATGAAATATTTACAGTGTTGCAGCTTTGGGTTTTCAACTTAACATTCACAGTTAAAAAATAATGTTTTGCCTAATATGATGTATACATTATCATTGAATACAGTGGTTTGTTGTATATTATTCATCAAGTTCAATGAGTTAAATTGTTCAAAGATTAGTGATCACATTCACAAGACACATTCGCAAGACTTTCAACAATGTAATAAATATAAAAGTCTAGAAATAGTTGTCCTTGCTATATACAGTAGACTGATTTAACAGCTCACCAGCTCAAGTCCTCTAATTGGAGGGTTTCTGGAAACAGATGAGCTCTGATGATAATCAAGCTGAAATTAGCGGCAAGCTGCAGTCACAGGTGCCGAGTTCCCAAACGAAGAAACAAGGGCTAGCAATGCTAACTGTATTGATTAGCTGCTAGCACTTGGCGCCGCACAATCAGCATTCTGTGTACCACTGGAATTAGCTGCATCTGCATCCACTCCTCTGCGCCGCAACATGGTCAACTAATCATCATCACAAACCATTCAAACTTCAGGGAGAGGACTTTGATTGCTGTGGAGAGAGCGCTTTAAATTGCAGCTATTCCATCAGGTTTTTCAGAGCTTGAAGAACGCCTTTGAGAGTTAAGTTTTTTTAAGGGTTGCCATTTGTTTTTATTTCTTGCATAGAACACTTTTAGCATCTTAAATATAGATATTTGTATTTGGAAGACTGCCAGTAATTTAATTAAAGCAGAATATTTTTATAATCTAAGTGCTAACTGCTGTGGCGCTTGTATGTCCTATAAATCACTTTTAAATAAAGTGTGGCAGTTCTTTGTCTTTTGACTTCATTTCCTTTCTTCTCATCAACTACAACTCAAGATTCTTCCTCTTGCTATCAGTGCTGTGGGAGCAAGTGTGTCTTTGCCAACCAACTGTGCTAAAATATCTGTAGCTTTAAAGGAAATTAGCTCAAACTGTGTAGCTTGTCCCTTCTTAATGCATATGATCTACTTCATCACATCATAATAGAAGTGTTTGTAAAAGAATGGAGGGGGTAAGGGAGTCAAAAAAAAAGACCACATGATACAGTGGATCTTCTGTGTCTGGGAAATAACAACAGAGATGTAATGAGGATCGTGATAGACATCAGGAGGGGGTCGTTTTACATCAGTTGAGCAGCTGGGAGAGAGTAAAGGCCTGGGACAAAGAATGGGGCATGAAATAACCAGGGAAAAGCAGATCCTATGCCTGACTCTGCTAATCTGATTTATTCCCCTTTTCCTATTATTTGTAGCAGCACCTGAAAGATGTAAAGCAGTCCAAACTGCACAGTGCATGTGGTTTTTAGCAGCTGCACACAGAGGGATGACAGCAGCAAATGGTGTAGCAGTGATGCTATGTGAGAGGAGTTGGTGAAACATGAGATCCTGCCACCTCCCCAGTGTACAAACAAGACATGGCTGCAAGGGAAGAGCATGTACTGTGCAACAGCTCTCTCCCACTCTTACCTCTTTCTTGTGTTTCCGAGCATCTAGCCGATTCTTATCTCCTATTGTCAAGATATCTTTTCCCATGTAGAGAGGACAAAGAAAAAAGCAAATAGCTTGGCTGGAATGCATAAAGAGCTGAAAAGTAAAATATGTAGGCCTGTGAGGATTGATAAATATTTTCACATGAACAGGGAACCAAATGATCAGTTGACTAGTAAGAAGGGTGTCTATGAAGGGGTTTTACCATTGGTCTTGCCCTCTCTGCAGCACTATTTAGGCTCTTTTCATTACCTTAAGAGTTGTTTTAGTGAGAGTACAAGCAGGGAGAGATTAGCAGCAATGTGGTGACTAGAAACCATGGAATATTAATGAAATCTGTTCACTTAAAACAATGACTGTACTGTTTTAACAAAAGTACAGGAGCTGGTCAGCCATGGAAACCCATGCTTTGAAGCTCCCAATGCACCGTTTTTGTGCTGATGTTAATACCACAGGAGTTTGAAGTGACTTTTCCACACTATGCACTCAGTGACCCTGCTCTATAGCTTTACACAGTCTGAGTTTCTGTGGTTCCTACTACACTACCACTTTGCAATAATATAGTTGGAGTTCATTCTGGAATATCTAGGGGTGAAGAAATGTAAGTAACTTGTTGCAATGATGGCATCCTGTCACAGCACCACATTGGATTCGGTGAGCTCTCTAAAACTTTTTGGTGTCCTTGCGTTTACACATCTGTAACATTTGGGTTGAAAAATATTAGAATTCAAAGATATGCTGTAGAGTGGGGTGTCTGTAGCTCAGGAGGTAGAACAGGCTCACTAAGAATGCATCCATTGGTGGTTGAATATTAAGTAGAAAGCACTTAAGGATTGGAGAAAGAAAGTGCTTGTTTGTATCATTGTGAATGAGTGAATGAGGCATGTTGTAAGCGCTTTGAGTGCTAATGTAGAGTAGAAAAGCACTATATAAGAACCAGTTTTACCATATACCAAAGATTAAGAGGTGTGGCCCAATAATTTTGTTGGGCATGGACAACCACTAACTCCTGCTTTTGTTATTCTTGCTGCCTTTGATTGTCAGTCACCACCCTTAAGGTTGAGAGTAATTTTTACTAGCACCCGATCACTCAGTGTTGCAAACAGTTATTTCCCATATCATCTTTGTGTATGCTCCGATCAAAAGGAGCATCTGTGTACTGACTTACAACTCTTATCTTTGAGACAAGCAGCTGAAGTGACTACCAATCATAGCTCTGGAAATGTATCAAAGGGTTACCTAGGCAACCAGAGACTGGAATGCCCTCAGCTGTAAAGTGATGGGCAATGAGTGGATTGCATAAATATCTATCTATCTATCTATCTGGATGGGGCTTTAATACAAACTCATTAATCTTATCTCAAGGCCCATGCTTGTCCTACTATCAAACAGCAGAAATAACAGTAAGCATGAACAACTACATTGTGCTTAAAACCAGAAGATCTCATTACCAGTAGGCGCCTTATTACATGTATCTAATATGATAATGCCATTATGTGAAACACTGACTTGTAGACTGCTTTGGTTCTTCTTCACAGGCTCTCTAATATTCAAGGATCTTAAAACTTTGATCTCATTGTTTTAGCAGCACTATTTTAGGCCATGTTTGTAAGAATGAATATATAAATGTTCCGTGTTTACTTCAATAATGCTTATGTGGTTTCATAGATGGTGGTAGGAAATCCACAGAGGACCAGGAATAACCCCATTAGCACACTGCTGGATAACCATGCAGAGGCCCAGGGGAGGTCATTATGAAGAAGCTGTTTGCTATCTACATATCTGTCATTAACATATGCAATGCTGATTACTTTTTTCAGCATTTAACCTAGATCTACATTTACACATTTGAACCAGATTAGAACATTACATAGAAATACAGAAAACAACAATCTATATATATATATATATATATTAGAGTTAAAAATTGCTAAAGCACAATACCAAATGGAAAACTTTCTCACCCTTCTTTATGGAGTCCGGTTCCGGTTTAGGGCCATGGTGGCTGTTAACAAGAGGTGAGTTTAGATTTGAATAGCAGGAAGATATGACAGGAACAAGTGTGGAATTGTGTGGTATCCCAATGGTATTTCACATCTCCGTGCAAGCCCTCTGTGACGACCATCTGCAGAATTCAGTTTACACTTGACAGCTCCATATTTACACAGGAAGGCGGCATGAATAAAGAACAATTCAATCACAGGGTTCCACCTCTGTTTTCATTTCCCTCGCATGCAGAAAGAGAATGAAAGGAAAGGGGGAAGAAAATGAAAGAAAGAGATCATGTGAAAGAAATTACAGCACAGAGCAGGAATGTTTGATATACACTTGGACTCTGAAGGGGGAGTGCAAAGCCAAGTGTGTGTGTATGTTTGTGATGGAATGGGTGTGACTCTTTCATCTGAAGGAAAACACAGAAGAAATGTCTGATCTTCCATTGTAATCATTCTGCTTTGCTTTCTGCTTTTTCATGTAGAAGAACCAAAAACAACAATTTTCAGAAAGTTTCCTTTTTTTAGTTACCACATTGTTTTATCCTTTGATAACATCGATTTGTGTGGAGACACTTTGATTTGCATTCTTTTGAAGCACTCATGAATTCATTGGAGGGAACAGGTGGGGAACTGGTCGCCTCTGTTTGTGGCTTGCCTTGAGTCAATTCCCTGCCAGTGTTTAATTCAGCTCTTGGGAGGCAACGGGCAAGTGTTCAAACAAATGCCAGCTTCGCTTATCGGGGCCCTGCCTCATCCTTCGATATGTCAATCTCTTGCCAAGTAGTTCACAGACTGGTGAGTACACACAAGTTTGATTTCATGGGCCGCTAGCTGAACTTCTAAATACACAGGAGGACGTGTCCTCTGCCCCTGTTTGTTCAGTCATTTAATTAGATTGACAGTTCAGGTCCCAGGGGATGTTTCTCACTGAATATTAAAAACAGTAATAAGTGCAGTCAGACCTAGCTTTATGTAATGGTAAGTACCAGTTTTAGCAAATGATTCAGAAAAGCAAATGGTAAAAGATGTGTTTGCGTGGGTGTTAATTTATTGTAACCATGGCAAATTCGCTTTCCAAATGAGTTTCATTCATTTTTTTTCCAAATCCAGATTGTGGCGTGGGGTAGAGCCAGGCAGGGTACACCTGAACAGATCACCAGTCTTCTGCAAGGCTAACAAAGAGTGCAAAAGCATTCACACTCATATTCCCACCTATGGAAGACACACCAATTAACTTAACCTTAACACCCTAAATGCATTTCTTTGGACTTTGGGAGGAAGCTGGAGGTACCGGGAGAGAATCCACGTAGATACATAGAGATCATACAACACCCTACATGTGGCCTTGACCAGATGGTGGATTCAAACCTAGGACCTTTTTGCTGAGATGCAACAATTCTACTACTGCATGTTTTCTTATTTATTAATTGTTTCTCTTCCATGTATCTCTTTAGCGGGCTTGTTTTTTTTATTTTTCAGTCACCATATCTGAAGGGTTTTCAAAAATTAGGCAGGAACGTGTAGAAGTATTTCTGGTTGGAGAGGACCAGGATCATGAGGCTCATTAAGAAATGCAGGTGATCTATTTTAGAGTAACAAAAATATGTCACTTTGAAGGACATTGGTTACATTTCAGAATCTCTAAAACTTCTAAGGAGATAAAAAACAATAACCAATACACACTGATTTACACTAATATACTTTTTTCATTATTCATGTATGGAATTTAACTGCAGTTGATTCAACCCAGCATGGAGCAAGTGAAGAGGCAATATCAGTTTCCTCCAAGGATGCAGGATTCTGCAGGGAATTGCATGCTGTTCTACTCAGTTGTATCGATGAGGCTAAGAAAAGAAAACCCTTGCTCTTCTCTCACCTATGTATGTACAGTTCACTAATCACTGTGGCTGTGTATATCCAATCATGTGTTTTAAAATTTGAACTAAATCTTTAGGGACATTGACCCTGTAATGTTAAAATTATGCTTCACCAGAAAATCTACTTCACAACTTACAAACACACTCTTTTTAACCCTGTGCTCCAACCCTCCACTTAACCTGTGTCCAAGACATGTAACAATATTTTGTGTCGATGCTGCCCGCAATGACTTGAATGCCATGTAAGGTTACGACAGGTTTGGTTATGTCATCAGTTAGGCCTTAGAATTCCTGAAGAAGAAGAATCAAGCTTAAGAATGTCTACTGGAAGTTTGATAAGAACAGGGCAAAGGCAGCCTCCTGGCACGCAAGAGTCTGGAGTTGAGCAGGCACCTCTGTTCTTAAATGTAACCCTTCTGCCAGTCATTTGGATTTTTGATTGTTTTGGGGACAGAAACCTGGGGCCCGTTCTTCGTACGTCGCTTACTACATCCAAGATCAAATGACACATCCAAGATCAAATCATCGCGCTAACCGTGAGCTCGCTAATCCGGTTCCCCGAACACACCTGCTGTTGACGATTAGTACAGCTGGACGCAGTAATGTGACATCACTGGGTGTCGTAAAAGGGGCTACGCATCGATAGTAGAAACATTGATCGGCAACCCTCTGATTGGTCGGCGAAAATGTCGAAGGAGTGCGCTCGGCTCGGTATTTTTCGGCAGCAGAGCAAGAACTCCTGAGTGAGGGATTTCAGGAGTTTCAGAGTTTAATCAGAACGCAAGGGAACACTGCAAAGGCTGCAAAAGCAAGGAGCGAGGGCTGGCAGAAAGTTGCTGACAAATCAAACTCGTAAGTAATTTAATAATAATAATAATAATATATTGGATTTATATAGCGCTTTTCAAGGCACCCAAAGCGCTTTACAATGCCACTATTCATTCACTCTCACATTCACACACTGGTGGAGGCAGCTACGGTTGTAGCCACAGCTGCCCTGGGGCAGACTGACAGAAGCGAGGTTGCCATATCGCGCCATCGGCCCCTCTGGCCAACACCAGTAGGCGGTAGGGTAGATTTATTATATTACACTATATTATCCAATATTATATTACATTACATTATATTATAATATGTTATATTTTATCCTCTTTCACATTAGAGCCACGACAGGACCCACTAGAACATGGGAACAGGTAAAAGTGAAATATAAGAATATCCTACAGAATGGTAATATTTATCACTTATATTGCTTTTAGTCTCTTGGAAAGAGACCCTGGAATAATCTGTTTGTTTATAACAGCAACCAAGAAAAGGGCAGAGCAAAAAAAAGACAGGTGGTGGTCCTGCACCCCCTCGTCAACAAGTTGGTTAAGTGAATAATACCCTCACGGGAAAATCGATATCTCTCTATGAGCACACTGTCGCGCTGAGCTAAAGGATCCTGTCTATCCCGCAATATACGCTGGATTCTGAGGACTCTCCTTATCAATCTTGCACCTTCCGCAATGGGTGGCTCGCGTATACGGACAGGACATGGCTGCGACAGGCTTCCCAAATCCACCTTCGCTTTTATAGCCGTGGTCTCTCATCTTGATTACACGAAGTAATTTACAATTGCTACTCTGAAATATGAATTAAATCTGTAATAATCACATACATGTAATAGAATGTTAATAGTACATTTCCCTTTTTTAGGAAATGACCTGTGTGAAATCAATAAATGGATCAGGTGCTGCATTGTCTTTAGTTGCATTGATGTTATTTATTTATGGTGAAACAGTGGTGGAATATCGCTGTTGCTTTCGTATAAATGAAGCGGACATACCTGCGTGGCCGCGATCTAATCCTGTTTACATAAAGTAATCCTGCTCCCGAGCAGGTTTACGCTTACGGCTCTGTTGCTATGACAGCAAGTCCCGGATGAGCTTCGGGGAACCGACTGATCCAGGATCACGCGAAATCGTCAACAATCTAATCCGGCTAACCTACTTAGCGAGGTACGAAGAACGGGCCCCAAGAGAGGAACTGACCATCATACACAACCTCCTTGACTGTTTCTGTGTATTTTAGATTCACGAGTTCCCAGTCAGAGTGTTCATTTGGATGCCTCAGTTCAGATTTCCGACATGGAATCTTTTAATCTTTTCTGCTACTGTTGGGGAATTGAGACTCTGTAAATAAGCTATGCACAGAGCACTGACCAGGCTCGAGGCATGAACGTGCCACAGCAGTGTTTTGAAGCACATAAAAAGAAGAATGAAGTTGTATTGCTAGTGATAGATGATTGTCTACCTCTCTAAGAAGGAAAACATTTTTTTCCTCGCGTTTCTGACTTTACTATTAGAACAAACTCATTCAGAAGTGATGTCAATCCCGTGTTCTGACATACGACTTACGTGGTAACTGGACTGTGGTGTTAGCCTCAGTCAGCTGCTTTGCTTTTGACCGCCCCCCTATTTCCACTCTGAGTGTATGCACAAGGGCTCCTTGGCACACATCACCGTTTAGGCCTCTTGTGGCAACTGTTCTCACTGAGATGTCTGGGGACATCACAGCCGAGCTGCACATTAACAACTGGGGGATAAACTCATATATGTCCAACTATAATTGGATTACTTTGAAATTAAAAACATAGGTGAGATCTCCGCTCTTTTGAAAAAGTGAAGAGTTTCATAAGCAAATCTGGCTTTTTTAGCTGTTTGTATTTACTTATACAGCCTACAATCTGCATGCAGCATCACACCTTTTTAATCTCATGTGCTTTGCAATGCGTAAATAAGTTGCAAGAAATACAGAACAGAATTTTGGCTCTGTGCTATTGTTTAGAAATGTGAAACAGGAAACATTTCCCCAGGTTTTCTCCTGTTCACTGTGTAGGGAGCCAAGGACCAGACAAACATACGGTACCAGCTGGTCAGTATTTCCTTCTGAACAAATAATTTGCAAATTATAAATGTTTGCATCTTATCCACTCATACACATGTGCACACATAACATTTATGAAAATGCTTGAAGCTCTTTTGGGATATATTCACACACCAGAAAGAACAGCTTTGAAGTTCCACAGGTTTGAGATATTAATGTTTTCCACGTTGAGTCTGGGTGTAACAGGGATAGCCTGAAGTACACTGTGTGCCGTGGATGATTCTGTACCTGATCCAAAGTATTCTGGTGCTTATCCAAGACCCAGGGGGAAAAGGGAAGGCGGAAAATTATAAAGAGGAGGAATCTGAAGATGAATATGTTTAGTAGCAGCTGAAGACACTCTTAAACATTTGGCCAAAATGTTTGAGAAATTTGACTTTGCATGTGCACAAACTAGCTCGATAGAGGTGAAGAACCAACTTTTCTGTGGTGTAAGGGGGAAAATTTCACTCTTATCCCAAGAGTTTCTCCACAGGTGTAAAGCAGAAGTTGCATATTAACGCGAGAGACAATTGCTGACTGTTTATTGAGGGATTCAAACAGAGCTTTGGGGGCATTGCAGTCTTTCATTAGAATGCTGATCCAGTCAAAATGCAAGCCTGGAAAACACAAACCTGGTTGAAGAAGGGGAGGCTTGCCTTGTCAGGCATTTACATTGATACACCAAAGAAGAGGGCAGTCTCTCTCCTCTTTCCCACTTTCCCTTTTCTCCCTCTGTCTTCCATTGTTCTGCTCCATGGCTTCATCAGCATTTTCCCTCCATCTGAAAGCAAGGGATTATGCAAGAGAAGCAGCATCAGATGATAGGTAACTCACGCCTCATTCCCTCAATACCACCCCCTCTCTCTTGTCTTTAAGTCTCTCGGCTGCTGAGCATGTAAATCTGTGAAGCCTGTAGATATGCAACTCAACAGTCAAGTCACTCACGGACAGGGAGCGCTGTCAACACACACACGCACACACACACGTTCAAAAACACAAAGGGTTTTTTTTTTAAGTCAAGGTCAAACGTTTGAAAATCTACAGTGGTTGCATCAGTGTGTGTATGTGGGAAATATTACGTACGTGGGTGAGCTGATACATAATGGAACGTCTCTGAGCTGCCTTCAGGACACAATAGTCAGTTCCAGCGTAAAGCAGCAGGATTGGAGCCATTGTGTAGTGAGGTTCCTGTGTATGAAAGCTGGGACGAAGTCAGTTGAGTGGTTGGTTATAACGCCTGCACTCCTTTTTTATTGTGCAGCAAATGTAATAAAATGTAGCTCACTACCCCACCACCACCACCTCTTAAATAAAAATATAATTCAGGTTCGTTTCTAAAGAGTCTTTATCCAGTGACAATGAACTACATTCACTCTGACAAGTTGCATTAATGGTTTATTGGCTCTCCCCAGCTATAGCTGCTTTTGGAACAAGATTAGAAAAAAAGTGTCTGAAAAAAATAAAGCAAATTTCACACAAATGCCCAATTTTGTACAAAGATAAAGCCAATGAAAAAGGTAAGCTATTGCCTTGACAGCTTGATTACACATTCGTTTGTATGAAGAGTAGTCTGTTGCACAATAAATCAGCACTCCCGCCTGAGACATTTCTGCAAATGATTGCTAACACAAGATGTTCCCTCACAGGATTATCTGAAAGAGTCAATCAGAACAGAACCTTTGATGTGCTGTTCTTTATTGGCCCCTGTCAGAACTCATGCGAACCAACTAAAGTTGTTTTTATTGATGGCGGGGATCTTATGTGCAGTGCCCCAGAAACTCATCTGATGCTGTCAAGCTAAAGCACATTGATTATCGGGTGTCAGTGAGCGAACTGTCTCTGAACCTTTGTGCCTCATCTGAGGCGTTGAGTTGTCTTTTGAGTCATCATGCCTTTTCTGTTCGGTAGGGGAACTCGCACTGTCCTTTTAGTTGATGAAATCTCTCCATGTCTGGCCTTTAAAGGATTTGGTTTGATATCTTTTCCGCACTGGAAAACTTTCTGATCCTCGGATTAAAGCTGGATAGATTTCTGCACCTTGGAGCTGACAGATCCAAGAACACAAACCTTTGCAAAATTTTCATAGATGACTTAATCATTCATTTGAAAAACACTGAGTTATTTTACCATCGATCTTTTCCTGATATGGTGTCGTCAGCCTAGATTTCCCATTACACAATTAATGTTAGCTCCGCAAACTGTATTTGATAGATTCTGTGTATCCAGTAATCCAGCAATTACTCATACAGTACAGGACCTCTTGTTTCATTGATAGACCTGCTGATTACACCCTCTGCATCCCAATAACCTGTTAAATACATTGTTTACCTTTCCCATGCAAATAGAGCCACTGTTGCATCAAATGTTTGTGGTGATATATTTTGCCCTCATTTAATAATGCTATTAAACTTTACTGTGCAATGAAAAGACCTGACTCATAGCCATTAGTGGCAGAGCAGGAAACCAAGTATGCTGTAATTTGCAGCACATTATCGCCTCTGCTTCATTTTTAATGTAATGAGCCAATGTGGTGGACATCGACTGTGAGATTAGATACATCAGAATGAAGTGTATTAAAAGCCTGACTTCTGGATTCATATTTGCAGGGGGCACTGCCCATATACATCCATCTGTCACATAGGAATGGGTGCACAGTAATTTTTGTGAATAAGTGTGATGTTGGCTACATTTTGTTCATTCCATGAAATATAAGAAGATGCTATCTTGGTAAAATGGTAAATGGCCTGTATTTGTATAGTGCTTTTCTAGTCCCTAAGGACCCCAAAGCGCTTTACACAACCAGTCATCCACCCATTCACACACTAGTGATGGCAAGCTACATTGTAGCCACAGCCACCTGGGGCGCACTGACAGAGGCGAGGCTGCCGGACACTGGCGCCACCGGGCCCTCTGACCACCACCAGTAAGCAACAGGTGAAGTGTCTTGCCCAAGGACACAACGACCAAGACTGTCCAAGCCAGGGCTCGAACCGGCAACCTTCCGATTACAAGGCGAACTCCCAATTCTTAAGCCACGATCACCCGAGAGAAAACTTGTCACAGCATGCTCAAAAAAAACATACACCACAACAAGCACCGCTTAATGAATTCTTTTAGTAAATTCATGTTGAGAGCTTCCCATGTGTGTGTCACCCTGCATCAGCCGTGGCGGCTGCACAACAAACCAAAACAAGCTCAAGTCATGCCTTGAAGCTCACCATGGAAATCTGCCCAGCAACGTTGCATTACAAGCATGTCTGATAAGAAAATGTAAGAGCTGGTGAATGGATGGAAAGGAAGGGGTGTGGGGGGGTCATCAGGGAGAGATGGTCTTATAGCATGTGGCAGTAACTGGGGAGCAAAGTGGGTGAACATAACAACAATTAAGCTAGCAATTTAGCTTCAATCCTACATTTGTTGGAACAAAGTCATATTGCATTTCTGGATTTTTGGCTAACTTTGTCCCGCATCAGACTGATGTTGAGTCCATAGTAGTGTCTGCTTAAAATATACTCTTGCAGCAACTGTCTGATGTTATCATGTCTATATTCATTGCATGTTTCCAGCACCTTGTTGAATCTATGTCATGAAAGCAGTTCTGAAGGCAAAAGGGATAGGACATATGTTCTACTTTTGACTGATACTACAGTTTGCAGTATGTCCATCCATTTTTTTAATTGTTTATCCCACACAATGTCACAGTTGGGGTGGAGACATTTCAGAATCACCAATTAATCTAACACACATGACTAGTTTCTTGGAAGAAGCCAAGTACTAAAAAGACACTAAAACAGGCACAGTGAAAACAATGTAAACTCCACAAAGAAAAGCCCCAGCTGGCCTGTAGGTTCGTACCCAGAACCCTCTTATCACAAGGACTACAGCACCAACCACAGTGCACACCGTGTTGGCCATTTACAGCTTGTAGGACAAGAAGCACAAAGTGAAAATGGGCAAGTGAGATTCTGTGAATCCATGTAACAAGGCCATTTTCAGAGCACATCTTTTTTTTTTCGTTTTCCTGTGTAGTGTTCTTCACAGTTATAATAAAAGGAATGAAAGAATGATTACTGTGGATACTTCCCATAGCTAAATATTTAAAGAAGCATTATATTTCTTTTCCAGTTGTACAATGAACCACATTAACAGAAAAAGTAGCACCGTAACAATGTTTGCAAAGCCTTTAAAAATGTTATGTGGGTTTGAAAGTTTTATGAAGGTTTTCACATTTATATTAATAGAGAAATAGCTATGTTGACTGACAGGTGGCCACTGGCACAGGTGGCTGTAGCGAGCACCTGTCTGCTTACGTAATCTGAATCACTAAAATCGACTTTAGATATTTTTAATCCAATTATTTGTCAAATAAAACTGTAACGATTATTTGTCGTCTTATCCAAATCTTATCAACAATTGATTGTTGCAGTTTGCTCTGTTTTATAGTAGGCTTTTGACCTTACGATATAAAGTCACTATAAAGTCGAGACGAATGTTATTGTGATTTTTGTGCTATATAAATAAAACTGAGTTGAACTGAACTGGTTAAAAACCAGGTGTTGTCCATGTGCTGTCTATCCATACATTTGAATAAAATTGCTTATCAAAGTAAAACAAAATTAACTTTGTGCCTCATGATGATAACTTAGCTTTCAAGTAGTAATAGAGTATAATGCCAGTTTCATTCAAATTTGTCATTGGCTTAAAATGTCATATCATTGTGCTGACACACTGGCACAATACTTGCAAATGCAGTGTTGCCATGGTGCTACAGAAAGTTTTCCATCGTTGGCAGATCTTGGGAGATGTAAACCTGCATTAAATACAAAGCTTACTGCAGGCTTCAACTTAGTTGGGAGGGGGGAGTCGAGGTACAGGGGCAGTCAGGGTGGAAAAAGGAAAAGGACTGGGGCTAGTGGTTTGTTCAGTGTAGATAAGGAAAGCCAATACTGTACAACAGATGGGTATAAAAAAAGATAAAGACCTACGATGGCTTATCCCATAAAGGAGAGAGAATCCATGAACACACAGAGATTGGTTTGGGTGAGTGGTTAAAAGTGAGAGAAGATGGGGTGTAGGGTTGACGGACGTTCATGGTGGATGTCCACATTATTGTTCTGGCAGAGCAATCTTCTCCAATCTTGGCAGTGCATAATGGAGGCACGAGAGATACCAGGTGCTGTTCCCATCTCTATTTGAAAGGCAGGACCACATGCCAGACTGAATTGGATGAACCTTTTATTGTTTGGCCTGCAGTCTGCTAGGTTACCACGCAGGGCCCCACAGTTTGCAGAAACCCCCAAGGACAACGCAGAAGGGAAAAAGAAAGACAGCACGAGGGTTATAGAAAATAAATAGCAGGTCAGTCGTGGAGAAGGAACAATGATGGAAAATGGGAGGGAAAAAAATAAAAAACTTGAGGTTACACTTGTTGTAGTTAAGAAAATTTTTCAGTTTCATACACAGGAGCTTTGGCAATGTTTAACAATAATAATATTGTTTATAATGAAATTAAATGTATTACCCCAAAATGCCCATATTAAATGTGAGTAAAAGAAAATGCAGACTTACATAGAAATGAGAGTGCAGTCATGTTGGATATTAGCTCTAAATTACCATAACATCAGTGATGATAGGCACCAAAACTCAAAAGATCTCTGATTGTCCTTTTAACAAAAATATTTTGTCCTTAGTATTTTTAGTGTTTCAATCAAACGTGGAGATGGCACTTAAATTTACAAATGCATTGTTAATAATGCAGTGATTACTCACCCCTCATCATGCTTTCATCAGTGTGGCTGCAAACACCCCTCAACCAAACACAAAAGACACACACACACACACACACACACACACACACACACACACACACACACACACACATACACATATCCACAAAGAGACAGAATAAAAAAAAAGAGATTCAAACAATTATGAAGTGAGACAAATAAAGAGAAGGTATTTGGGAAGGGCTTTTATGGCTCTCTGGGACCAGAGATCATCAGATTAATAGCCTCCTCTTTTATTTAGAAAACAGTATTGTTGTATTTGGTCATCTGAGCATGACAAAACAAGCCGATCCTCTGCCTGCCGCCGAGCTGATTATTGTCCATTATGCTTGTTTTGAGGACTTTGGTTGGACCCAAAAGGATTAGGACTGATTTAGAGAGTGAAAAGGGGGATTTGGCGGAGTGTGCATGCGTGAGTGTGTGTGTGTGTACATAAACTGTAGTGTGAAACAATCACTTTGACTCTTAAGAACAAGACCCAGAAAAGGGAGCGTGGTGCCTCGTTGCCTGGTGACTCCGTTGCTAGCTGCACTGGCGATACAATAGGATAATGAAATCTCTTGCTGCTCCAACTCTCCAGGCTACAGCACAAAGAGAAGAGAAGAAGAAACACACTTCAGTTCATTGTGGCGCGCTGGATTACGACTCACTTTAGGACGCCTTTTTCTTCGTCAGCGGGAATAACAGCGCGAGACATTATATGTGAAGAAATAGGGAATCACTTCCACCAACACCTCTTTGATTACCATAAATAATCATGCCAGCGTTTTGGATGGATCAGAAGTCTACACAGACAAAGACAAGACTGCTGTGTTAAAACGAAATATATATCTATATCTATATCTATATAGATATAGATATATATAGTAGGGGTGCAACGATACACAAAATTCACGGTTCGGTTCGGTTCGATACTTTGGTGTCACGGTTCGATATTTTTTCGATACAAAAAAATGTTCATACCTTTTTAATTTGTCATTTATTAAAATTATAAATATATATTTTAACTCAAAAATACAGTTTTTAAATTTAACCCTAACCCTTGTGCGTGTTTTTTATTTTGACAGCGAATGCGCACCTGCGGACCACTTATGTGCAGCCCTGGTTATTTAGCTCATCATATTGCAGCCACAGAAATTATTTTGTCCATGAAACCATAGTATTTTAGTATTTATTTATTTATTGTCATTGTCAAGAACAATGAAATTGCGTTTGGGGCTTCCATACAACCCAAAAAAAAAGAAGAAAATAATAAATACCCCTTAAAACCCAAGTGTACATATTTAACCCAGTGTGACTCCAATGCAATAAGACAATCCTTAGCAATAATGTTCGTAGAAATTCAGACAAAGACCTGAGAAACATGACAAAATACAACAATGCAACCCATTCAATATTATTGTACTGTGAGATATGATATCAGATATGATAGTTATCTATTTAAGAAAGAGGGGGGGGGGGGGGGGGGGCAGGAGGGGGAAGAGAATAAAGATATGATGCACCAATGCAGACCAGTTCATTGCTATTAAGAAGTTGGATATGGTTATTGTCCGTGAGAGGGGGGCAGAGAGTTCAGGAGCCTCACAGCCTGTGGATACAGGCTGTTGGCCAGTCTGGATGTTCTGGCCTGTATAGACCTGTACCTTCTCCCTGAGGGCAGCAGATGGAAAAGGTGGCGCGCAGGGTGATGTTGGTCCCGCAGGATACTGTGCACCCTCCTCAGACAGCGAGTGGGGAAGATATTACTGATCTCTGGCAGACTTGTTCCAATAATTCTGCCAGCTTCTTTCACCACCCGCTGGAGTGCTTGCTGATCGGCCTTGGTGCAGCTGGGGAACCACACTAGAAATCCATACGTCAGAACGCTGCTGATGGCACAGTTGTAGAAGTTCAACATCAGAGACCTCAGGTAGTAGAGGCGCTGTTGGGCCTTCCGTACAACTGAGGTGATATGGTTGCCCCAGGACAGGTCCTCGTAGCTGCACTTTCTTTTTGCCTTATAGTCATAAAGTTAGTAGCATGCTTGTTGTTTTTGTCTTTGCACTAGGATGATGTCGGCGTAAATGTGCAGTCATATTCGTTGTGTTCCCACTAGTGCTTTCAGGTTCATCTCGTTGAAATGACCTTAACGCCACAACACGGCAAATCTCCGTTAACGAGCTACCCCTGATCGCCCCGTGCATGGGGCTAGACGGCCAACACGTTAACGAGCTAACTGCACTAACACACTAGTTCCCACCCATGTAATTGAGCATTGCATGGCACATCCAACATACTGTTTTACTTTAGTCCATGACTCGCTTACCTTCAGGGTCATACGTCACATGAAAACCAAAATAATTCCAAACGCCACATCTGAATGAGGGTGGGGGAGGTGCCCTGCGCTCTTCCTTCTGACTATGCTGTCTGTGTGGAGCGCTCAGTGGATCTGCGCTCGACAGTGCAGCCTAGGCGGAGTAGTCGAACGCAGATTCACTGAGTGCTCAACACAGACAGCATCGTCAGAAGGAAAGTTGATAAAATAAATTACAAATGTTGTATTGTTCGATACATATGCGTACCGAACCGAAAGCACTGTATCGAACGGTTCAATATCGATACGAATATCGTTGCACCCCTAATATATAGATATATATATAGATATATATGTATATAGTCGTCATAGAGTTGCAGTGCGAAGATAGTTCACAGCAACTGATAAACCACTGAAGGCCGCCTCCTCTGAGTTTTCGCCTGTCATTAGTGATGAGGCCTTCTCCCACAGACAGGTCACCTCAGGGACGGTGTGAGAAGAATCTATTACAGCCACTGTCACAGATTCTGACCTCCTCTTAGACTGGCTGGACATCTTTTTTTTTTTTTCTAATCTCACCTTTCCTTTCCCAACTCACTTTACCTCTGCTCACCTTTCTTTCTTCCTTACCTATACCTCTGTTTCCTGATATCTCCTTGTTCATAGTCTCACTTTTCTTTCACCCTTCTCTGCTTGCATGATGTGTGGAAAACCATATCAAATCATGATTTTCAGACAAGAAACTGAATTCCTTACCAGGTCACAACAACACAAACCTTCAGTTGTGACAGAGGAGAGAAAAGATGATTACCCATACAGCATCTAGGTCTGCCGTATCTATAGAATAGATGGGAGAGGCTACAAGATGAGGAGAAAGAAAGGCAAGGCAACTGGTTTTCTTTTAGAGGGCTGGGGTGAGATGGGGGGGGTGGCACATGTAGTGTTTTTATCTGTGTGGGTGAATGTAAAAGCACACTTGCTGCTCTTTTAATTAGCTGATGTGTTCATTCCCTCCATTGACAGATGAGACGTTCAGTCAGTCAGTTGTGGCAGTCGTGCCTGTTTAACCCTCCTGCCATCCTTTAAAAAACTCACACCCATCACCCTAGGGACCATTCTCAGCCACGCCATAAAAAGACCATATATCCATATTTTATTCCACTTTAAATTAGCCAACCTTGTAAAACTACTTCTCCCTGAAATATTCATGTAAAGTTTTAATTATATTTTCGTTGTTTTAACCCTTCAAATCCCAGTGTTATTACATGAGCGCCCTGTGTTATAAGCCCCAAAAACCAAAAAACGAAACTAAATATTTCCACAAAAAACCAGTTGAAGTAATATGTGATTGTCATTATAAGTAGGCCTTTAGATGGACCAAAGATTGGCACCAACATACATTTTGACCTGCCATTATTTTTTTTGCATTTTTTTTGCAATTTAAAAATTAAAACTTCAAGGCCCTGAGTCTTCATTGACATCCAAGAAAAGAAGAAAAAATAAAATCATATGATGATAATTTGGGGTTGAAAAATAGCGTTTATAATGGAAGTCAATGGGCAGAAAATGGTCCCCAGGGTGATGGGTGTGGGGATTTCTGCTGCTCAGCCATTTTAGGCTGATTTAAGGAATTCACACTGGAATATTAACATTGACAGGTAAAAACTATCCTGTGGCAAGTTTGGTTATATTCCACTGAACACAGTGGAAATGGCAGCCATTTAACACATAGCAGTGGCACAAAAAGGTCCCAAGAAGGCAGGAGGGTTAAACTGTACTAGTTGGTTGTAAGCCAGGGTTGTTTCTCTGATCACTGTAGCCACTTCCCTGTTTCTACTGCTCACTGTTCTTTTAAGAGAAATAAACTGGCAAGGTTTAAAAATCATTGTTTTTCTTCTTAACTTCTCTAACGTCCCCTTGGCGGTTTCTCTTTCTTTATTTCATTAAGGCCCCGGCAGCATTGTTTCCTTCCCACGTACTGTATCGCTCATAACCTTGAGGAACGAGGGAGGAAAAAAGAAAAAAAAATAGACTCCTACCACTTAAATTCAAAAGAGGGATGTTTCAATAGCATTGGCTGTGAAGGGGAAAAAAAGAAAGAAATGTGGCCCTCGTGTATCCATGGTTACCTTGGCTTTATTGCTGTTTGTCTTGGGCAGCAGATGCAATAAAAGTTCTGGGACAGAAATGACTGGGCAAGGGGTGTAATTGCAGAAAAAAACCCACCACACACACAGGTGTTGGGGGTGCCGGGGGTATAGCGGGAGGCAGGAATTGACCTGAAACCCTCTCCCTCCCTTTCAAAGCTATCTGCTTTACAAGGGTCTCATTAGCTGTGATTGGAGTTCCCCTGAATATGCTCGCACATCATATTTTTAGTTTTCCAATTAAGATTGCAAGCTTCAGGACTCTCAGGTATGCTATTAAAAAATGGCAAATGGAAAATTAAGTGTCTCTCGTAGCAGGGTGGATCCGACCTGGCCTCATTTGAGGAGTAATGAAAAATAGAGGTGGCAAGTCATGCATAAGCAAAGGAGAAGGAGGAGAAGTGAGAAATGAAAAAGAGGAAGATGGAGGAAAGGAAAAAGGCCAAAACAAGTGTCTGCCGTGAATCTGTCTGTCAGGTGTCCTGCACGGTTAGCCACTTAGTGCATGCTGCCCTCTTTGGCACTGGACAAGAAAAAGGAAGTATCATTCCCACCTTCTGTCACCTTCTTTATTATTCCTTGTCATCTCTCTTCATAATCGGGCATCCGCTGAGGACCCAAGTGTTAAATGAAATAAAGACAGGAAAGCATTCACACCTCCATGGCCCTGCTAGAGCGGCTTGGAGGAAGAAGGAGGCGCATTATCTCCTGTGGTGTGGCCTCCTCAGATAGACGGCCCACTGGGACTCTGAATAGCGGCTGAAACACACCAATCTGTGCACACACACACTCAGGCTGTGGAGGATTGAACATTCAGGTGTTGTTTGCCACAGAAATGACACTGTTTAGAGGAGACAATTGCAGAAAATAGAGCTGAGAGGAAGAGTCGCAGAGGGGAGAGATCAAAGGGGTCCATCAAATCCTTCTATACTTTTACTTTCTGCAAGAGGCCATAAATTGTGGCAAAACCGCTGCAGTGCACCTCCCCCTTACACACACATTCACACACACCCTGTGTGTATTGCCAGCTGAGAGTAAAATTGAGGTTAAATTTGAGATAGGCCCCGGGAAGTGTACAATTTGGGCCATATAATGCCATGGTTTGGGAGACTGTCACTCCAGCTGCTGGATGTTACTGACACAACCGAAACATAAGATGAAACAAAAAGATGGGATAACTCACAAAAAGAAGGGGATCGACAACATTGATTAAAAAACTGTATTGTCACAGATGACTAGCTGCTAATTATTGCTCTGTTCTTGGCTCATCATGGAGAGTGTTACCTTAGGGAGGGACACCCACAATGATGATGATGATGGCACCCTGCTCATCATTCAGTCACAGCCTCCTGGGGCTCATAACCTCCAGATGTCAGTCCAATAGCATTGCTACTAACAAGCCTACTGCACATGTTCTAGCTTTGCTGTTTAAAGCTGAAAGGTGGCATTTGTCATTCAAATTAGGTTTAATGGGTATGTAGGGGTGTTACCAGCAGAATAACGTAGCAAAGTATACTCAAATCTGGAAGCATAAAAAGTCCATCGTCGACACCTAGTCTCTATAATAGTAAACGCTCATTTACTCAGCAGTTATAGACAGTTAAAATAGAACAGAGCAAGTGTAGCATATTTATTTACCAATGCAGTAGGTTTAAGAAACAGCCCCTATGTTTTGGATTTTTATACTTGTGTACTAAGAACTCATGCTTTTGTGTTTTCACTGTGTATCCAAATTGGACTGCTCCAAAGTTCCTACAATAATGAAAAGTCTTTTATTTCCACTTTTATTTCCGTTGCTATCACTGTATGCAAATTCATTTTTAATGTTTTTCTTGCTAAAATGCAAACATCATTTCTCCAAAATGGTGAAAGCACTCAGTCACTGCAACCTAAAGCAAGCATTTTGCTTTTGAAATGCATTTACTGATTGTTTTGTCAAGAAAACAATCAATTAAAGTAATCAAGACCATCTATAGTTATCTCGTAGATGGGATTTTTTTAGCTGAATTTCTATTTCAACTCTTTTTTCTAATGCTTCTTTTAATTTAATTGTCATCAGCAGAGGTTTTGTTGCCCATTAAAACTTGCAGTGTCTCACAATACAGCTCAAGTACATTGTTATGAGGTATCTGGAACATTGTACATCATTCATGTTCCTATGCTGTGCCACTTAACAAGGCTAACGCGTGCTGTCTCTCAGCCTGAAGGAGGGTTTGACAAATTTAAGGGAAAAGTATCGGCCCAATTATTCAACTTAAATTGGAGCCAGCGCTGCACTGATCACTTCAGTTCTCTTTCAGACATCACATCAGACAAACATCGGCGTAGCTGGCATACAAATGAGACGATGAAATGTGTCGGCGCATCAAAATGTTCGAATCTGAACAATGTGCCAAAAATCACTCGGGTCAATCCAAATAAGCTTTTGTCATTGATTGACCCGGGGAAAAAAATGGGGATTTTACTTTCAAATGAAATTGAGGAGGGAGAGTGAAAGACACGAGATGCTTTAAAAACCTCTCTTGATTCATTAAAAAGTCTCTGACACTAGAGACTGTGGGTGGGGGGGATTAATGTGAGCTCTCAGCCTGTGTTTGTGTGAGGCAGAGAGAGAGGAAGAGAGACACAGCTGAGTGATTCTCTTCATGTCCCTTAGGGGTAATTAGCTGTGGCGTGGCCTGTCATTGCTCTGCAGGCCTCTTCAGTCCGGGGACTCGGCTGGCTGTGTCATCAGAGTCGTAGAGCTCCGTCTTTGGGGAGAACAACATACAACACTCCCCTTTCTTTCTTTCAGACTGCACTCTTTGTGCTTCATATACCCACTGATATTTCCAAAAGTTAGCTCCCACCTTTGTCCATTTCATTTAAGAACTTCATTTGTTTTTCTTTTCGTTGCATTTTGGTAAAATGCTGCTAATTTCTTGCTACTTTTGATTTTACTCCCGTAATTCCTTTATGATGCATTCTTTCCTTCATCTCCTTTTCCTTCCTCTGTTCTCTCCTTTTCCTTTCCTCTTAAGTCCTAAATTTCCTCTTCATCTTCCTCATTTCTTTTCATCTCCATCACCTTCCCACACAGTTTTTTCCCATTCATTCTTAATCTCTTTCTTTTGTGCCTATGTACTGTGTCGAGAAAAGGCACCATCTCTGCTGCTACAGCTTTCTTATCCTTTCTTATTGTCCACTGCAACAGCACCAGATAAAGACAGCTTTAGTATGCAACAACCACTTACTTCAACCCATGCCTCCCTCAATATTTTTAGCTGAAGATTGAAATGAATTGACAACGCCCCTCCACGAGTGGTTAAAAATGAGCACCCACTGGTCTGTTATTAAAAAGCCAGCAGCTAGCGTTCACCCACCCATGTCTCTGTGTTCTGCTTGAGCCCCGTGCTCACTAATGACTGGCCCCATGACCCACCTCAATCTAGTCGATCGATATGCTGCCTTAAGTGCTTAAAAAGACAATCTACAAGTGGAGAAAGTGCGGCAGTCATCGATGTGCCCTCAAAACTGAAGGTGTTTTGCAAGTATGATTGCAGGCACTTGTTTCTGTGGATTAACTGTGTTCAGAGAGAAGAGCTGAGAAAAATAGCACAAAAATGGTGGGAAAAAAGCACAAAAATCAGTCTTAGTTGTGTTCTTTTCCACCAAATGCTCCTGTAAACTGATTGCTGGCCCTACAGTGAACGACGGAGCCACTTTGCCCACGCTGTCTCCAACCAGTCCATCCTTCAGGCCTCCAGTTATTCACAAAAATTGGTTTAAGTTTTTGTTGACACAGTGGTTTGTGTGAGGGTGGCTTTTTCCTCTACTTCTGGCTGCGTGGTGCCAGCATTTTTCGTCTGCTTCAGGCTGTCTGCTTAACTGCTTTCACCTCATCACGATTTCCCACCAATCACAATCTCTAGTCACTGTGTGAAGGCTCACAGCGGGCACACGTTGCATCAGTGTGACACACAAAGATAATAACTAAAGCAAAAATGGTACATGGAGAAGAAAGATTTATCTAGTATTAGGAGAGGTTTTATTTTTATTTCTTGTTATACTTCTGTGCCACTAAATATGATTTAAAACATGGATGTCAAACTCATTTGGCCACAAACAGCCCTTTCTATTAGTGTAAAGAAGTTTAACGACAGACTTAGTCCCTGAGAAATCTTATTATTAGCAAAAGAAGTGCAATTTTAGTTTCTCGCATAATAGAGAAAGGTTGCTTTAGTAAATGAAAGAAATCTGTTGAAACGACTCTTTGGGTTTAAATTGTAAGAAATAAATATGAAAACTTTGTAACCTCACAGGGGCTCCTAGAGTGGCTAAACACTCTGATCCCAAAGGCCAAAGGGGTCAAGGGCTATTTTGTCAGATGCTGCTAGCACTGCATTGGCATCTGACCCACAACAAAATTGGACCATGAAAGATAACCTCCTCTTTGAAATGGCAACTTAGTTCATGTTTAGAGGTTAGAAGGGTATCACTCCTGTCAGTGAGGAGACAAGGGTTCATGTCTGCTTTTTGGGAGTTTTATGTTCTTCATTTTACTTTCTGCACTCGCTGCTTAGGATTAGCCAAACAAACCTATTTGATTTAGAAAAATATCATGATTTTGTTTAAAATATATCCAATAACAACAATAATAGAAATAAATAAATACATAAAAACCAACAGTAAATGTCATACATTTACAGGTATCTGAAAATTAAGGACCTGATTAAGGCAGGACAGGCCCTGATAGATTATTGCTTAAAAAAAAAAGAAAAAGAAAGGTGTGTTTAAGTCATAGTGTGAGCCCTATTATTGCTCTGTGTGAATATTAAGGTTCATTAAAAATGTGTGAGCCCTTTTCTGTGCCCCGCCTATTTGGACAGATGGCGTGGTCCACAGATAGAGTGCTACTTAGCTAATTATCAGGGCAGCATCCATGTCTACACTTCCTAATCATAGCAACACACACACACACACACACACACACACACACACACACACACACACACTTTAATCTGTGTGGGTGCCTGGAGGGGAAAAGGCCAAAGCTGCAGCTTTGCCAGTCAGAATCAACACGACACCACAGGGAGCTTCTTCCTCTTGGAGAGAGCTTAGAAGACCCTGGGATGGATGGTGATGGGAATAGGAAGTACGAAGATATTGGCCATCTGGCTAACCTTCTATGTGCTTCTGTCAATACTGAAGAAGTTCACAGTATCGAACTGAGCTGGATCAGAGTTCTGCTGTTCACCAGAGCAACAACTTAGTGCTATGATAACTCATGCAGTTAATTTAGCTGACATAAAGTGGACAGAAATTTAGTAATGGACAAGGATGCTTATCCTCAGTGCTGGGCAAAAGGGCATCTGAAAAATACCAATATGTAGAAGCAATCCATCACATCAACAGAAACAAGAATAATTGGACCAAATGTCGTGCATGTCAGCGGCACAGCAGGAGAAGTGGGAATGATCTATGAGTTTTCCTAACGGCTCCCGTTGAGGAGAACTGCCACGTTGACAATATATAAGCACCTTCACATAAACAAACAGAGAGGTGGAGAAATAATGGAGCAAAATTGCTCCTGTCAAAATGATGTGCACAACAGACAGCTGACATTTCACACCATATAGTCAACAATCAAGCCTTTGTTCATTAGCAGCTCGAGGCTGAGCAAAAACTGTCTGCATAATGGATGTGAAGCTTGCACAAACATAGACTTGTGGACCCCTGTCTAGATGATTCGCGCAGACAGGAGGATGTGGTCTCCAAGGACGACCCCAGGTTGGGGAACCCCACCTCCTCTCACACCTCCCTCTGAAGGCCTGAAGGCAGATTCATCTGCAGGCATCTACATTCACTGTTGAGAGATGAAAAACACACACACACACACACACACACACACACACACACACACACACACACACACACACACACACACACACAAAGGGCTATCCCACTTCCAGACGGCTCTATATCCCTTAATGAATGTGACATTTAGCTGATATTTACATGCAATGCAATTTACATGCCAAACTGTACAACCCAGATTAAACAAAGCTTAGCAATTACACACAAGCCATGGCAACAAGATTTACTACAGGTGACCTGTGCAGCTCGCCCAAGACATCCACTTAGTCCCGGTTTCCCTTATCCTTCATTAAAATGTTACACATACACACACAAAAGCAGCGAAGTGAAACACAGTATCTCTACGGGGGGAAATTCTCAATCCCATCTTTCTGCTGAGGTTGAAATTGCTCTGCTGACAAGAGGCAAAATATCAATCAGAAGTAATTTCTTCCCACCGCCTCGCCTGTCAGCGCTGCAGTTGAATGTTGACCCTCTGTCATAATACATTTGTTTACCATTTACATCTCTCACTTCACCAACTCCAAAATGTTATGGCTCTAGCAGCAGGAGAATATAAAACATTAAGGTCATTTGTGTGCTCGGATCTCTCTCTCACTCTGTGTGTGTTTACGTCCCGCCAGTTCATAAATGATTTCACCTCAGCCGAAACGTTCCCAAGTAAAACGGGGCCACATACCAATACGTTGAATTATAAATGTCAGCTGAAAGGCGGGCAGACGTATGAGGCCGCAGCGAGCGTTCTTTACATTAAGAAGATGACGGTGACGGGAAGGTCTGCCGTCACCGCCTTTAATGGAGATGTTGCCTGGCCGACAGGCAGCCAGAAGCACTTGTATCAGCAGGTAACCTCTCAGACAGCCTTTTGTGGTCTTTTAAAGTCTTAACTGAAAGACGCTGCTGGTTCTGGGGCAATTGATGCCATTCCGTCAGCACTATCTACACGGCGATTGTGTTATTATGTATTATGCTGCCTAAAAAAAAGTTTAAATTGTTTCTGCTACTTCAACACTAAACATTTGCATAGACCAGGCATAGAAATGTCAGGCTATTAATTGTAACTATCATGGCTGTTTCACATTTCCTATACCTGAGACCCGGCATGTCAGGGTAACTTTAATTGATTTTTCACTGGGTCACTGAGAAAGGCAAGCCAGATATGGGCCTGGGTGACATAATTGACATTTGAAGTTAAAAGTCAAGCACCGGAGGAAGCACATTCCACAGCGAAAAAGTTCATTCAGCCGGCACAACTGTGTGACATTATAAGTATTATGTGTTGGGAATGAGAAAACTGGCTGCCAGACTGTGATTCGTAAATAGCGTCCCTTTGGGAAATGCTGAAATAGCTGTCATTATATCAATTTATTAATTACAGAAAACAGATTTGGCAACAATTAGGCAGAAAAAAAGAAAGACTGGCTGCCAGTCTTTCTCTCTATTTTCTTTTCCTGTTGGTACTCCCTTCTTCCGCACACACCTGTGCCTACTGTCACATGTTTGTGTCCTTTCACTAAACCATCCCTCAGGTGTGTGTGAGTGTGTGGGTGTGTATATGTGCATGGTGCCTGGGAGCTAAGTGCCCATCTGTGGGCTTCCTCCTGAGACTCTTGAGAGGGCCACCAAGGCTTCTAATTATCCCTGACATTCTGGCTCTCCCTCTCTCTGCCTCCCACTTCGGGCCCCTATGGCCATCTCGGGTCTCCTTTCTCCTCACACGCTGTTTCCTTGCTCTGTTTGCCCCTGCCGCACGTTCAAAATCACCCATCCGCTTGGCTCCAGCAGCTAATTGCTGCCATTTGAGAGACAAAGACGGTGTTTGGTACGAGGCGGTCCCCGAAGGTCAGTCAAGGAGAAGGACTCCAATAACACCTGCACGTCTGTCTTAGGTGGGCAAGTGTTTGGAATCGCTTTGCTTTGACAGGCACAACTCTTTGTTCCAAGGTGCTCCATTTGTGAAGGAAATGAATGCTTCAAAACTGGTCGTTAACAGCTAGTGAGACAAGGATAATGTAGGCCCTGACAAGATTGCTTTTGCTGCTGAAAACTGATAATTATCAAGCTCTGTTGATTTTATTTGCATATTTAGGGGTAATTGTATGAAGACAATGCTTCAAAAAAATCTAATTAGAAAAAAATAAAAATATTATCATTCTTTATACCACATAACCATGGGCAACATCTCCTGTATCAAAATATGTACTAATATCACACCGGCAGTTTTAAAATGATAAAACAGGATCTCATTAATTCAGCCATCCGTCTTTTACTTGTCTAATTCAGGTTTGTGGTTGGTTGGGCAGGAGCCCATCCCACCTGAGGTGGGTTACCCACTGGATAGATCACCAATCTGTCACAGGGCTAACACAGAGAACTGCTCACACCTGTGGCCAATTTCGAATCACACTTTAACCTAAAACCTTTGGGATAAGGAAGGAAGCCCGAGGACCAACACAGGTAACATGAAAACTCACACACAGAAAGGTCACAGCTGGCCAGTGGATTCAAACCCAGGACCTGCTTGCTGTGAGGCAACAGTTCTGACCACCACACTGCCGTGCAACTGTCAATAATTAATTCACAGTTACGTCATATTCTGAGAAACGTTTTCTAAACATTTTGTAATCTGGCTGTAATCTGTAAAAGTTTTGCTTCACCCCCAATTTTGTTCCAGTGCTCATGGACCTGTTAGCCCTGTGCAATGTTCACATTTGACACCATCAGTTAAGTAAGGCATTTTCTGATTATAGCATAGAGTAGCTTTCAACAGAAGCTCATGAGCCGGTTTTTGTTTAAAAATAACATTTATATGGTGACCTAATGTGAATGCTCACTTCACAGCTGATAGCATCACAGGTTTCCCTCAGCATCCATGCCATGGCTAACTGACTAATGCAGCATTATACAAAGAGTGTAGATAGTCCCTGTTTGAAAGACAAAAAACAAAAAACAACAACAACAACAACAAAAATCCCAATTGGGTTTGGATAGATTTGCATCAAAACTCTGTTAGCTTAAAGAAAAAGTAGTAATTAACCATATATACTGGCAAAAGACGCATAAGGGGAATTCTGCAGACATTACTGCTGAAGAAATATTATCAAATTCAGTCCCAGTGTGTCATGGTACCATGCCATTCTGTCTTACAAGTACTCTTACATCAGAACGTTGCTGACCCATCTGCACCAGCTCTGCTTTGAATTCAGAGTCTATTTTAAGATTCTGGTTTTGACTTCTAGAGGTTTTTCATCCATACGTCCTCAGCAGGTCATGTGATCAGAGCCTACTGCCTTTGCATCATACAAGGCTAAAACCTAAAGGAGACAGAGCTGTTGCAATAGCCGCCCCAGACTTTGGAACTCTCTTAGCTTGAGATGTGTAGACTCAATGGGGGTGGCTGTAGCTCAGGGGGTAGAGCAGGTCATCTACTGATCGGAAGGTTGGTGGTTCCCCCTAGTCTGCATGCCAAATATCAAGATATTAACCCCAAGTTACTCTCTGATGCATCCATCGGAGTGTGAATGGTAGTTAGTAAGCCCTTGAAAGCACAGATGACAGTGCATGTGTGAGTGGGTGCATGTTCTAGTGCTTTGAGTACTCAGAGAGAGTAGAAAAGCGCTATATAAGAATCGGTCCATTTACTATTTTAAAAAAACTCTTCCTTTTCATACTTGTGTTTATTTGACTCTTTTTTTTTATGCTCTAGTATTTTGTTGTGAAGAACTTTGTGATCTTGAAAGGTGTAAGGTGGAACCAATGTGGCACCACAGTTTCCTAACTAAGCATTTATATATGACAAGCTGAAAGTGAGACCAGGCTTGCTATTACAGGAATCAGAACACTACAACCTGACTCCTACACTCCCAGCAGAGCTGATTGTGCCAACTAAAAACAATGCTGTGATTCTCCCAGATGAGTGGCAGTGCATGGGGCCCCAGAAGCTCTCTGCACCGCTTTGCTAACAATAGTGTAGAGTCAGTTTTTTTTAAAGAAAGTCCCGCCAAGAAGTACAAAGTGAATTTTGAGGCCATGGGGGATCTGGTCAATTTTCAAAATAAAAGCCATGTGCAACTTTGAAGCTGCGTGACCAAAACCATGCCAGAGACAGAACATCAAAGACACCCTGTGTTCCCGAGGTGATATCCTTGGGTGGGTATCTCTGAGACACCACGAGCTCTGGCAAAACATTAGCATTTACTGTATTGAAAACAAGAGCAGGCTAGCCAAACACGTGAAAGTGCTGAATTTCAAGCATATGGGTAAATTATTGTTACACTCACTGTCTTGTAGCTTCTAATTGTTAAACAAAGTTCATAAGGTGCTTACTAATGAAAGCGAACTAAGATTGCTGTGGTCTTGACAGCTCATGATGTATGGGGTTTGGGGACAAGGTGAACTCCATTTGTTTCTCCATGCATACCCTGGCCGCTCAGAGTGCTCATGTTCAGTTTATGGTCATGGATGAATGGAGAAAGTGAACATGGGCAGTAATTAAGGGCCCGGCTTATTGAATTTCACACTTTTCAAATTTAGATTTATCACCCAGTAGAAGGTGGCCTTGCCGCCTGCCTTACCTCATTGTGAGGACGTTGAACCAGCAAACACTGATTAGCACATAGAATAATTCTTCTAATTAGCCTTGAAGCATATTTTTGGAAATGAACTTCAACAGTATTAAAGCCCTTTCAAACCTGTATTTTTTTTAATGTTAACGTATAATATTTTCCACCTGCCACAGACCACAAACAACAAGGGATTTGTCACTGTTTTTCATAATAGATAATTGCTGCATTCAAAAATGTCCAGTCAGTAACCCGACCAACTGCATCGCCATGGAGACTGCAATTATGTACATCCTGATGTGAGGGGTGGAAATAGACATGGAAGAAAGGGGATGACGCTGTCAGTGAATATCAGAGCTTGAGCCCTGCAGTAAATAATGACTCCACTGCCGCACTCTGTCTCCTGCTGAAACCTTGCTGGTCTCTCAGAGAGAGTTGCCAAGGAAACAGTGAATGAAATGAATCTACAGTTTCATGTCAGAAGGTTGAGGGAGACTTGAAGAAGCAAGGCAGGAGACCAGCTGAGTTTGCAGGGCAATTATTATTTGGATCTTCTAAATATTTGTGCCCGGCACACTCAGACTCAAGCGGAATAGTGACGGGTGACGATGGAGCTCAAAGAGAAGACAGTGCCTTTTCAGGAAAGTTGAAACAAAAGAAGTCAAAGAACAGCATCAAGAAATGTGAAGAAAAGCCCCTTTTCCCCTTGAAATTCCTCAAACAAATTAACAAGGCAGAGGTCTGAGAAACTGATCTTTTTGAGCGATATCAGCAAAACATGCAACCAAAAAGCCCGGCTGAAAACCGGCATCAACCTTGTTAGCATCTCATTTGTGTTCAGTCGGTGTATCTGTCAGTTATCTGCCTTGCGTTGTTTTACGTCCATGTTTCACATTGACAAGTTGAAAGCTGTTGCCCCCCCCATCCCTAATCCTCCCCACCGGCATTAATTAAACATCCCTCCCCTCTTCTAATTAACGGAGCATTACTAGAACAACAAAATAAATCAGCACTCTGCATACATTCAGCTTGATGAAGTATTCCAAAGTATTTATCAGGCAACACAATTCTCTCTCTCCTGTGTAATTAGACAGTGATCAAAGTATTGCTTGATTTGATAAGATGCAAAATAGTTTAGTTTAGTGTATAAATTATCAGGAAAATAAGGTCTGGGATACAGTCTGATCATAAGTACAAGAGGAGCAAGGAAAAAATAATCCAAGCAAGTTTAAGATTAGGTTATAAAACCTTTCAGGGCTTGTTTTTGATGTGTTTTTGTGGTGATGCACAAAAGTATCTGAAGACGTTCACAAAACTGTTATTCTCTTGCTGGATTTTGAAGAATGGGTCTTTGTGGTCATCTGTTGCCACCGCGATCAAAGGAGGAAGCTCCTTCCATCCTTCACTGCAGTCATACTTCAGCCAGATCACATTTGCACTTTCAGCGTTTGCGTAGGTGGTTAGCTCTCAAACGCGAGGACAAACACTCCAAGGACTCTGCCTTAACAGCTGCACATTTTGAGCTCCTAAGAAGTGTCACTTTTTGTCATCCACCCACCCTTTCGTGTGTCGAGTCTTGAGTGGTTGTTGCTCAGACCTCTGTAATGCTGAGAAATGATACTCAATTGTCTTGTCTGCAGTGATGTGTGTGTATGTGTGTGTGTGTGTGTGTGTGTGTGTGTGTGTGTGTGTGTGTGTGTGTGTGTGTGTGTGTGTGTGTGTGTGTGTGTGTTTTTCAGGGCTTTACAATATGAATGCATGATTGCACCTTTGGCATGTGTTCAACTTGTATACATATTTGTTCTTTGTGCACCAGTGTTGCCACATTGCTTCCTTCAATTACTCGCTTACAACTTGCCAGCAAATTCCCAACTTCATCTATAATGGATCAAGGGATGTTCTGGCTCCTGGTACTGGAACACCTCAGTAAGCAGGCCTCAAACAGGCTGGCATGTCCTGGCGCTTGTCCCAGCACGAGGAACGGGGACCCCGATGACATAGATGGGGTACTCAAGCAGTGCCGAGCTGCTCAAATATTGATCAGTGGAGCTGTCTTTGAGCTGGTTAGTCTCAGCCAGCCAGTCACCCTTGGGAATTGGTGGTGGGTGGAAAAGGCTGCACAACAAAGAGAGAGAAAGAACTCGCAGGCTTGTCCACATTCTGCTGGCAGATGCCGCTGCTTATATCACAGCAGAGAGCAAGAGTGAAAGAAGAAGAGGAAGGAGAGCATCACCTTTGTATTGACATTCTGTTCAGCTCTGCCAGATGATGTGTCCCCAAGGATTGACCCGGGGTGGAGGGTTGATCAGTCGGGTTCAGTAGGCCACGCAAGAGCGTTTTGTCCAATTTCAGTGTTGCCATACACAATATGAAAGAGGAAGTGAATAAAAGACACAAAACCAATACAAGACGCACTGCATGAAAGAAACCTCAAAGCTCTCATGAGCTCTGTTTCTTGTCCGCATGTGTGTTTTAATTTGAAGCTTGAAGGGAAACAGCAGAAAAGTAGAATGTGACACTTACTGAGATGGGTGTATCTTATACCCCCCAATCTTCACTGCAGATTGGGGGTAGTTGTTACATATCAGCAGGTTTTTTCCTCACCGCCAACCGGTCGCAGTGGCAGATGGCTCCACCTCCCTGAGCATGGTTTCCTCCTGCTAAAAAGGAGTTTTTCCTTCGCACTGTCACTAACTGCTTGCTCATAGAGGGTCGTCTGTTTGTGGGATGTAATCTCTTGTTTTTATCTTACAATATAAAGCTTGTTGTGATTTTGTTCTATATAATGGAACTGAAATATTACTGATCATTTTTGAATATTATATAATTTTATTTAACCTGCACAACGTCACAAAAAATGTAGCAGTATGGATAAAATTTATTTACGTCTTATATCTTCTATACTGATGTCTACTCATATGCAGTATACCTGTGAAATAATAAAGGAGAAAAGGGGGTGAAGAAAAAGAGTGGCATTGTCCTCATATGGAGCAATAATCTCCTGTATGAATCCAGGTCTATCCTTGTCTATCCCCACCAGACTCCACAGGATATACACAGATATAACGTGACAAATTCAATCGCAAATGTCATTTCATTTGAGAGGCAGCAGTAAAATGCCATGATATATCAGTTACCACTCCTTGATTAATTATACAACTGTATACACACTTTAGTACACCCACGCAAAACCAGTTGTTGAGTGGGAAACTCCTATAAGCTTGTTCTTTTCACTTTCATCTAAATCCCACCGGCATTCTAGCAATTCACCTCTCCAAATGCCTTCCTTCATGCTGAACAAAGTCATTTAAACCCTGCCAAATCACATCATTTCCCAGGTTTTGAGGCCTTTGTATCTGATAATATATGTGATATCAGAGGACTAACCAACAGATTCAGATCAATGCACAGATAGCACTTGGGGATAAATGACGACTAGCAGAGATAAGGAAAAGAAGCTTAGATGTTAAAGTCAACCCATGCTCTATGATGCTGAGTTTTCAAAATAATATGCCTTTGGCACTGAAACCCACCCAACCAAGTCTGCAATGAAACTGAACTTTTTGATGAGCTTTAAATTTCACCTCACCCAGGTAGGCCGTCCAGATGCCAAAGCCAATCTCATTTCGTCTCATGTCCATACTCTCAGATCCTGTTTGGATGACTGCCACTGATTCCCTCCACCAGCATCAGGTGCTTGCATTTTGACTCATCTCTTGCCCAGCATGAATTTTCATACTCTTGACTGCGGGCTTCTGAGTAGCAACGGCTGGCCGAACTTCACCGCCCTGCCAGAATCCTGACACAGGCTGCAGATGCACAGAGTGGCACAGGGTCCCCTCATTTCACTGGCATGGGTCCCTGCCTGGCCATCTGGTGTCTCCAAAGCAGGTGCCAGTCACTCATCACACCCGCCCTCATGCCTGCAAGACACGGGCCTCCACTGAGGGCTTTTTGGTGGCTTCTTCGATAGCCCTGCCCACACCTCCTCACCTACCCCTCGCTAACGGTAAGCTATCTGCTGCCCAGAACCAAACCCAAGGGGACAGCAAGGAGCCAGCACGCAGTTGTAATTGCTCAGAAGCAGTTCAGACACACTCACACAAACACGATGAGGAGCTTGTTAATTGGCAAGAACAAACTGGGATGCTGAGAATAAGTGATATGCACTTAGATAAACTGTCACACTGTCTGAGACAAAGAAGAGCATCATAGAAACAGTGACTTCATCTTGTCTGTTCCGAGCAAACTGTTGCAGAGGATGTGCCAGCAGCACAAGCCAGCTCATGCAGAAGCCCTCATCAATCAGTCCACTGTCAATCAATGCTGGGCTCCTGGTTGAAGCAGCTGGGGGCAGGAGATGAAAAGGCTGATTTGACTGATAACATTTTGGTGGACATTAGCGCTTTAGCCGCTCCAGTACAGCCCATCAATGTGGCCGCCTCCTCCTTATAGACAGGCAGTACTTTTCTCCAGCCGTAACTCGTTCTGCCTTTCATTTCAGTAACTCAGATGTTGGCTGAAATGAGCAGCTGTTATTTGCTTGTTTTGCTTGTTGACAAGCCTTTGACAGGGATGATATATTAGAGCGCCCATAATCTCCATCCATCTGAATCGCTTTATCACTTTATTTATTTATTCATTTTTTGACATGAGTTCCCACTAAATCCATAATTCCCACAGTTTGTCAATGACTCTGCAAATAAGCCAAAAAATAAGGTGAAATAAAAAAAAGGTGTAAACGAATATTTGAGTTACAAACAAGACACTCATATTTCAATTCCTGAGGGTCTCTTTGAAAGTCAATCACATGGTGTTCCACTTTTGCTTTTCTTTGAAGCGCTTTCATTAAAAAAAATAAATCAAAAGACATTTGCTTAGGAGTCTCACAGCCACATTGAAACTTCTAAGGAAACTTAGTTGAAGACAGTTTGTGAACCTGGGTTGTCTCTTACACTCGACGGTGTGTTCTGGGATTGCGGGGGATGTTGTTTGGGCTATGTAAATGCTGGAGTTGTTTATGGAGCGGGTAGGAAGCCATAATGATAAATGTGTGTCAGTAAGGCACGGGGTCCCTCACAGTGAAGTTTTAATCTCAAGCTAGAGCTTTGCTGAGTTGGGCTGTCTTCAAAGGGGCAAACCGTGCCCGACAGCACGTTTTGCAAACCACAGCAGCTCTTATCTGGGAAGCCCTAAGCGCTTCCAGAGGTCCTGTCTGCTTTATTGTGAAGAATTAATCAGAAACTGGTGAACATCCTTGTGGCTGACATTGATTTAAGCTCTAAATGAGTCCAAGTCTTCTGCTCAGGACTTCCACGTTTGCACTGCTACATTATTATACCATGTTTTTCTTTTTAAACCCAAACTTGGCAAACAAGTCTTTGAATGGCCTCACAGAGCACACGTCTACATCTACATCTACAGAGGTAGGAGCTTCCCCACCGTGCTCAGCAGCAAACCCAGTGAGATGTCAGCATTACAGCTTCCATTACTATCTTCTTCTTCTGCTGCTTTCTGACACCATGCGTGCATCCAAACCCACTCTTCAGAGATAAAGAGAAAGGGGCCATATTGCATTCGCACGCACGCTCACGTACCAACACGGCGATAAATGTCACAGCACTCCCTGTCCTCCTCCTCTTAGATAAAGGCAAGCACAGATGAAAGCCTGTAAGAAAATATAACAGGAGGACGCATTTGTTGTGTTTGATAACATCAGAATGAAGAGGACAATAGAGACACATGAGGAGGGCTCAAGAGGAGCATTCGCCACAAATGCATTAGTTCAGAAGGAGCACAAACACACCATTTGATTCACCACGCTGAAAACATCCGTGCCTCGAAGCTCTTAAGTCGAAGGGGGGAGGTTGTATTTATGTTGAGAAAATGCTCAATATACGTGCGTGATGTTCAACAGTCAGGGTGAATTACAGATTTTGCAGCTCGAGAAGTCGTTTCAAGTCAGATCCGATTTCGCTGTCTGACAAAGAGGTGTTTGAGAAGTTAGCATCACTTTCTCATTGGTTATGTGCGCAGTGTGATAAAAAGTCTGATTTAGCCGTGCACTCAGAAACCACCATACTCGTAGGCAAGGTCGAGACTATTTTCTCCATTTCTGTCACTTCTGGAAAAGCCAGGGAAGGAAACAAATTATAATCCTATGTAGTAACTTAAGCAATCATCCACTCTGCTGTGCAGGTGGAGCTGGCAGGAGTTTTACTGTGTTCAATACTTAGAGGTGAGTGATTACTCTCCTAATAAAAGCTCTTAACGCAAAATCTGAAGGAAATAAGCAAAAAAGTCGAGGTTTGTGTAGCCGAAAGACTTCATGAATCACGCTGACGGAGAGCCCACTCCTACCTCTCCCACACCCATGGGGATTTTAGTGAGTGTTAGGCTGCTGCACACAGTGGACACAATAAAGGGCCACATTTTTGTAAGTTGGCCAAGTTCTTATCTTATCAGATGTGATTTGTGTGTTTACGTCTGGCAGAATTTATTAAAAGCTCTGAAATTTTAATTAAAAGTAAGGAGCAAAATCTGAACAGAGATTGCAGGTGTGCACACGAGTGAATGCTGATTTTATTTTTACTAATTCATTTTTCTGCTGCTCCCTTTAGGGGTCAGCAAATCAGTTCACCCTATCCCCACCATCCTCCTCTGTCACACCAACTTTCTGCACGTCCTCCTTCCCTATAGCCAAGATTCTTCTCTGCAGGCTCCCTCTTTTCCTCCCATCTGCAGCTCCATCCTCAGCATCCATTATAATTACTATCTCTCCTCCACACATGTCCCGACCATCACAGCCTCACCTCTTTGACTTTGTCTCCAAGCTGCTTTCTAATCCTATTGATTTCTGCTACGACAATCGGATGATCAGAATTTGGTGTAAAAGCAAGAAAGCATGAATCCATCTTACCATGATTGGTTCAGGATATTGTAATAGTGTAAACATCTGGAGGAGGATTTCTTAGTACACTTTCACAGTGTGGATCACTTGGTACCAGTTGAGCATTGTTTTAACTATCCGGGCGATCGTGGCTCAAGAGTTGGCAATTCGTCTTGTAATCGGAAGTTTTTTTACTTAATAACGCATTAGTCCCTACACTGTTAATAACGGTCCTTTTAATATTGAAATTTATGAATAGGGATGGGTATTGATAAGATTTTCACGATTCCGATTCCATTTTCGATTCTGTTTAACGATTCAATTCTTTATCGATTCTTATTTTTAAAAAAGGAGAACACTAAGGTCGATTAGCTTAGAACTTTGTTTTATATCTTCTCTTTGAACAAGACAGACATTTAGGAGTAACATGGCCTTACAAACCCAACAGTGAGATCTTAAGAGATCCACAGCCTACGGCTCTTCAATGGGGTGTCACAGGGCACGATCTGATATCGTCGTGTTGGTGTTGTTCCCAGATCAACATAGTAAATGTTGTTCCAGGATCAACATCGCAAGTGACCAATCAGAATGTTGTGACTTCATACATTTGCGACTTTGGGAAAAACCGCCGTAAAACAAAAAACTGTACTTAAGCTGTGAGAAACCGCCTCTGTCCGCTAGATCAACGGACCCTGACCCTAACCCCAACCCTAACCCTTTAATAAACGGTAAGCAGAATTGATATTGTCCTTGCAACATTGGAATTTCATAAATGCACGAATGGCTTGGCGCGCCAAAGAATAACGTCACAACAATGTGATTGGTCACTTGCAATGTTGATCCTGGAACAACATAGTAAATGTTGTTCCAGGATCAACACTAACACGACGATATTAGATCATCCGTGTCACAGGGTCCCCAGGAAAAATTGTAAATGTAAAATAATAAAATAAATATTCTTCTGTAGCAATAACAAAGTATAACATAAATTTTTCTGTAGCAATTACACAAGAATATCCAGTAATGTCCCTGCCTACAATTAAACACATTCACTTACTGAAAATCGGGGGCATCTGCTGTGGCAAATGGGTGCAAGCCTTTTACCACAAACTTAGTCACTGCTCGGTGACATTCGTCTATCCTGGCCTGAAAGGAGACGCTACCAGTAGACTGCAGTGAGAACTGCCAGCATCTGAGCCAGACTCTGTCTGTCTCTCTCATCATGGTCACCTAAATGCAGTGCACAGTAATAGCAGGTTTTGTAATAAGGCAGATCGCGCTAACATAATATGCACTGTTAGTTGATTATTTATCTGCCACATTAACGGTAGAGGACAAACGTGCAAACCTTACCGCTGCTGCTGGGTTGAGATTCACGAGTCTGGAGCAGAATTAAAAACACGACATTCATTTAAGGTTATCGCGTGTTTTGTGAGCAAATGCTTTTGCATATTCGTAGTGTTTCCTCCCTTAAATGAAATATCTACTTTGCAAGTTGCCCTGTTGTCATCCGTTCTCGTAAAGTATAACCAAACTTTTGAGCGTTGAGCTTAGGCGCCGTGTTTCCTGCCTGGTAAGCGACGCTCCGCAACGTGGCGACATCATTCGGGGCGACTGAAATCGATAAGGGAATCGTTTGTAAAAATGGCAAACAATTCCAAGGAATTGAAACAGTGGGAACCGGTTTTCAACAAGAACCGGGTTTCGATACCCATCCCTATTTATGAAGTTGTGTTATTAATGTGTCCACATTTTTTGCTACTACGTAGATTTAAAATTTTAGCTTAAAATAAAATTACCAGTTAATTTATTTTAATATTAACATCGCAATTCCCAAAAAGTTTGCATCTTAAGATTCATTTTACATTTGTGGTAGAGAATCTTTTGGACTTTTCCCATTTGGAAAATGCTCTCTTGACTGTATATGAATGTTAACGTATCTTTATCCCTGTATGTGACTGCCGAGGGGATAATAGCCTATGTGATTTCATATTTGTTTTAGAAGCTGTTGTGTGAGTTTGTGTTCTACACACTTTGTCATTCAAAGTGTCAGTCAGCTAAAGGAATATAGGACGAGCTCAAGATCACTGACTTCCATGACAGAAGCAAATACATTTTATCCTTTGTTTTTCAAAAACAGATTATTGTACTGGGGTTTAAAAATAGGTTTGCATCCATATTAACTTTGCTACTTGTTCTCATTTTGTTCACTATAACCAGGCAGAGCACCGCAGACCACACTACAAAAATGATACAGTCATGGTTTTGTTTCCCTTTATCTCCACAATTGTAGTGGAATGTTGTAAGGCAGTGACCACTGACCAGATAACCACATAAATACACTTAGTCATAGTCTCCCCACTACATTATCCTGGTCAGACATTTTAGTAATCATTATTCATGTGTACAGCTGGAAATTCCAAAGAAACCCCGCATTTGGACAGTAAGTTCTGCAGCACAGAACAATGTGAGAAAGAATAACAAAGTATCCAATGGCAGCAAAACTTTAGTTAGAAAACTGGAGGTTCCTGACACAATATTCTTAAATCAAAACGCTCTCACGAGCAGCTCTGATTTTAGGAACAGAAGCACCAAAAACAGACAACACAGACACACAAGAACACAAACAGATCAAACAGTTTGCTGAGCTTTTGATCTGTTTGATCTACTTGGCATCTCCTGGCTGTATATTTACACTTAAAGGCTAGATATCAACTTGGAATTGTTTGATCTAAGTCTCTGCAAGAAAGTGCAATATAGTGTGATTCCCCAAATACAGAACTAGTTTCTCTGGGGGATTTTTATTTTAGTCTGAGAGACTACGGTTTCTGAGATAAGGATACATCCAATCGTAGGACCCCTGTGACTGCACATTTACAGCAAATGAGAACATTAAGGATCCAGTCACACTGGCCTAGAGACTAGTCAGCAACCATCTGGTTACCAGTGGTTGTAGGGGATTAATCTGTATCCCCCAACTAGTTTGTAAATATTTGCTAGCCGTCTCAAGTCAAAATTGGTCTCAAAGTGTAGCATTGTACTCTCCTAGCAGTAGTTAAACTGAAAAATACAACACAAACCAAAAACAGAGATGTTTGCCCTCAAACTAAGAGTTGTGCCTTTTGAAATGTGTTGGCTGAGGCACTAACAGACTAAGTCAGCATCTTCCATGCATTCTGTAGGTGACTGCAAAAGTCTATCAAAGCAATCATGAGGGGGGTTTTGGTACCGCACCCTCTTTGTGACTGATTTCACTTTGGGACAGAGGTTGCCAAAATGGGCCCGAAAGTACAGTATTTAAGATTGTTGAAGTTTAAATACATGTTTGGTTTGTGTCACAGTGATTTCTTCTGACATTATCCTGGAAACCAGCCAGCACTGGTGAGATACTCATACAACAGCACTTTGTAGGAGAGTGAGTTAGTGTAACATCCAGTCAGCCAGCATGAAAAAAAGAAGTAGAAATCCCCAGTGGTTCTTCTGACCTGTTCTCAGTCATTCTGAAAAATATAATAATGTAATAATGCAAGTGAAACTGTAAATGCAGCAAGCAAGCAAGAAGGACAATTTGGACCTAGTTTGCAGACCACCATAAATTGATGGCACTTATTCTTCCTTATAAATCCCATCTACCCCCTATCTCCAACATTCTCCCATATTCTTGTCCCGTAGAGATAAGGAACTTTTGCAAAAGGAGCACAGTTCGAGCTCTGAAGAGGCCATGCACACATGAACACAACTCATTCTAGAGAGGTTTAGGTAACAACTTGGGTGATGTTAGGAAGCAAACATCAGAAGAAAGCACTGTCAGCTGTTGGAAGTACATCACAACACTGTACACGATTGTGATTGGGGGTGTAACAGCAATCAGCTAAGAGTCTTCTGAGTGTTGTGTTCTTCAAAATCAGCTAGCCTATCACTTAGGCTCCCTTTCATCCCTTCTATGCAAAACAATATCTGCAGAAAACACACTCAGCAATCAGCTTTTTAAAGCTTGATGTCTTAAATAGCCAATTTGCTCTTTGTTTTGCCTCTCCTGTATATCAGCCAAGACAGGAGTCATCCCGGTTTTGCATTTTGATCATAAGCGGCAGTCAAGAACACTCAATTGAGCGTGATGATTCATGATATTATGCTCCTATATTCCATGAATAAACATCAGTAGTAAACACAAAGAAGGTGGGCTCTCTGCTTGCTGGGTTCTGCCTCGTATTTAATTCGCACCTATTAAAATGCATAATCTCCTTTACCTCTTCACAATTGCGGAGAACAATTGCAGCCTGAGAGCCTTGTATTGTATCAACACTGTGATAGCGAGTAACAAAGGCCTAATTACTACCTGCTGGATATGATGAGGAATAATTAGCTCGATCGTGGAGAGCCACTGATGACAAGTTTGCAAGGAGCTCATTCGTGCCCCTTAATGGAGTGAAATCCATGTATTATCTCCGATGTTTGCACATGAGCAGTCAGTTGGATGTAATAAAAGCAAATATTATCGGTATAGTTTGTTTATTTCTCACATGTTGCCTCATTCAAATTGCTCAGAAGACAGTTGCATTCCTGCTGAAGCTGTTTGCTGAAGCAGATCTATTAGGGAAGTCAAAATGGAAATATTGTAGTAATGCATCTAGTTGCTGGAGCTCTCCAGTTGTAGCTGTGTTAAAAAGGTATAAATCTCACTGCCATATGGTAAGTCCAACTTGAGAGCTAACACTTGCCAATCTACCCACCACATTTACACTGAGTAAATTACGACCGATGCACAGCTAATAAGAGCTCTCTGTGCTATCACTGTGTTAAAAAATATCTCTGTTTCCCCTGGCCCGTTCAGGCCTTCCCTGGTCCTGGGGTTAACTCTCCTCACTGCCGGCCAGTTGATGCAGCATTCCTAGTTCTTGGACTGACCAAAGGTTACTGTGGACCATTAGCATTGAACAAAAGGAAGCAGACAAAAGAAGACGACAGGGAGAGGGGGCAGAGCAGAAGCAGGTGCCTTTTAATGATGGTGGCAGTCCATGTTTCTGTGTATCGGTGCGTGTACAATCCCTGAAAGACTCCAGTAATGACTCTGAGACACTGCTTAAGAAAAGAACTGTTCTCTTCCCAGATTCTGTCATAACCTGCTGACAGATGCTGTGCGGTTAAATGTCGGTGTGTGGCCAGCTATTTGTTTTCCATCTCTGCATGTGTGTGGCCACCTCTGTCTTTTCTTTGTCACCCAAAACATTGCGCAGAGCACCATAAATCAGCATTGGCTTTAACCCCCACCCCAACACACACACTCACACACACTGTAATTATATGTTAACATCCTTGCCTCTGTTCTTTATGGGAAACAGTGATTATTTCACTTGAATTTTCTAAAATAAGTTATTTTAACTTATAACTTCCACATTACTGCAAGAAAAGAAAAAAAAAACCACAAAGCGTGGCTAAACTGTGAAGAGAGAGCAGCACTGGCAGATGAAATATGTTAATAAGCTGCCAAGGCATGAGCGCAACTTCTGGTTAATGGCACAACATTGCAATTTGGCCCTCCAGAGGAGACAGAGAGATGAGGCATCTTCATCACCGCAAGTCCCCCGTTTGAGAGAAGAAGGAGTCAAGCAGACAGGCAGCATTAAGCTGCCAACGAGGAAGACGGAGAGAGGCTGCACGTCTCCAGCTCCCATGCACATTATCCCTCCAACAAGAGGAAAAGGGAATCTGGGATAATTTCCTTAAAAGACCGTAATAAAGAGAACATGAAAGAAAGAAGAAAAGGAGTATAACAACCCTGGACAGGAAGAATGGAGTGTTGACGGGAGCAGTAGGGAGCCGGAGCGAAAGTGGCACATCAACGCGTATCGGGGACCCCGGCCAACAGATCCCGTCCCTCTCAGCTTCACATGTTTTACCACACACACACACAAACAAAAATGTTGTGTTGTTGAAAGCCCATCAGCTGTTTGAAATCCGACAGCCAACACCTCAAAGATGTTTACAGTCGTCTCATTTCCAAACCGAGAGGCTGTTTTTGCTTTTTCTCTCCGTTCCATCAGAGACATTACTGATAGTGAATCTATGCGATTGGGTGTGACAGGCATCTGACATTAATATCCCAGCACTGTTATGGAATTATATCACACAAGTGGGTGGGCTGATTGGCCCGCTCGAGGGTGAATCCCGAGAAGGTGCACGGCAAGGTCACGGTGACAGCTCCAAGCGTGATGCAAATAAAGGAGGAAAAGTTCCATGGTGGAAATGCAATCAGCCGGGCCGTGTTGATTAAAACAACACATTTATTTTGTATAGGGGTTCCAGAGAATGGAATGGCCTCATTAAACTGGGGTCGGCGCAGAACTATCAGGGAGAGGGAGTAATAAGGGAGGAAAAAAAGGAAGAGAGACAAATTGACTACCATGTTCTAATGAAACATCTCAGAAGAGCGCAAGCGATTTGAGTGGCAGGCTGTTTGTCAATTCAAACACTCAGAGCATTCTCCAATGGAGAACAAATTGGTGAGATTTTGCCATTACATATATTGCTGCTATATTCAAGATCCAAAACAACAAAGAATCGATCCTGCTAACAAGCATTGCCTGTGGCGTATGATTATTCCAACGTGCCAAAAGACACCATTACCAATATGGACTGCTTATTTAATTACAAATTGCAAAATGCTCAGTAGTACATGTAAGTTTGTTATTATAAAACTGTAGTCTCTAACATATACATCCACCACTCATGTGT